>NC_060908.1:10967500-11610000 GCF_014805685.1 Silurus meridionalis | reverse complement strand
GGGGCAGTTGACAATTGCCCAGATGACAATTGTCATCTCACATGTTCCAATTAGTCTTATGTTGAAGGTGGTCAAAACTAAATGTGGGAGATTAAGAATCCCATGGTGATTCCTACTTCAAACTTTTGCTTTTCAGAAGTAAATTACTTTTAGGAATTCCCACCTGTACAGTAGGTCCCTGTAATAAATTTTATGCAACTTCTTTGGTAGCTGGTGTCAACATCCATTTTCTCTGTGAGGGTGTTAGTTATATTCTATGCAAAAAAAGTGTGTTGTTTATAATGCATTCTAAATGTCTAAGAAAATAGAAATATAACACACTGCTTAAATAGTTTGTGTGGAAGGTTTTGTTATCGACCAAACAGGCAATATGATAATATTACAATGTGTATTATCACATAGCTGGACAAGCAACATTACATTAGCAAACCTACCCACAATGTAAACTAACCAACTAGCAACTCAATTCCCAACAATAATGGTATGGTAAGTAGAACATTATGTTGAATGAATGCTTGTAATCTTTGCATTTTATACCAAGTACAGTATATTTTCTTCTCACTGTGGCTTATTACAGAGAAAGCAGTGTTTGAAATGTTTCTTTTATACAATAACTTTCTTTCAGCTTCTCCCATTAGGGGTCGCCACAGCAGATCATCCGCATGTTTGATTTGGCACGTTTTTACGCTGGATGCCCTTCCTAACGCAACCCTCCCCATTTATCCAGGCTTGGGGCCGGCACTAAGAGTGGCTGGGGTTGGTTCCCTACCTTTCATAAAAAGTAATTGGATTTTAGATCTATCCAGAATTAATATTACCATTCGAAAATACTAGAAACCATCTTGTATACTCTATATTAAGTTCACATTTCACAACTGATTCCATAATTATATCAAATTATTTCACTGCTCCATTTGCAAAACTATATGTTGCCAGGCAAAGCACCCTATAAACTGGTTTACTAGAGTTCTTGCATACAATTTGCATGCAATCCTGCTCAATTAATACCACTGACTGAGACAAGTGTCAGAGCCGTAGTTTTTCTCCCAGGCCTCAGGTAAATGATGCAATGAGAAGTTTGGTTAATGATTATTTGTAAAGTAAAGCTTCCCTGTAATTATCTGCACTGTTCCCCAAAGGTATGCTCTGAGGCCATCCCAGTTCTTCAAGGCTCTGTGTTTACTATTCATGAAGAGTATACACACACACACACACACACACACACACACACACACACACACACACCAATCTAATAGTTTCTGTTTAATAAAGTTTTTCACTACCAATGTACTTTCTACATTTGTACCTACTGGATGTTTTTTGCTACATGTATTTGGCATATATCTTTACTGTTTGTTGTTGTTGTTGTTTCATTGTCTTTATGTTTAACTAAATGATGGTTCTGATTGCATCTTCTCTTATCATAAAACAACCCCACTTAAAGTTGTTACGTTACCTTCCTACCTCTATAGATATTGAAAAATTTTTTATACCGTATGTATCAACGAGGCTGATAAGTCCGGCTGGAAATTGTGTGGTTAGTCAAAGCATAACTAATGATCACTTTCATGGTCTTCCAGCTGATGTCCTGAAAAATTTGTCATAATTAAACCAAGTGATTTCATTTGGATGAACTCTTGCCCTTGAAGACCTAAAATCAACTGGCCTTGCTTATAGCCATGATTTATCAGTAAATTTTAAGGCATTTGTTTAGTCTGTCTCTATTTTTTTAATATGTCAAAGTAGATTTAAAAAACAAACAAACAAACTCAACCATTTACCCTTGTAACATGCCAAGATGCTCACAGGGTGGTACTGACTTTGGCATTCAAATCCCCTCTCCTCCCAGCTACATATACAGACATGAATACATTTTTAAAAAAGAAAGAAAAGAAAAGAATGGCATTTCCTATCTTTAAATAAAGGAAACTATATATGCCTTTAGCTTTCACAGACTTTCTGATCAGCCTAGTATTTTTTAAACATGATCCATTTATTTGTTACATTTAAATAAGAATATTGATATAACATTATTTTTACAAGATAATGAGGTTTAAATTAAACCCAATCATTTGTATATTACCTGTCAAACAGACAATAAATAAACCATTTTGATAATGTTCGGATATAGAGAAGCATCTCCAAAACCACAACTCTTGTAGGGTGTTCCCTTTGGGGTGGCCCTTTTTACCATAGCCTCCTTAATAAATAGCTTTGTTTCTTTAACAAATCAGATTTCATATTCGCCTCATATAGTGTCAGCATTTTCAGTCCTCTGATTGGTTGGTCAGAGGGTAACTGTTACAGCCAGGTTCGACTGAAAAAACACGTCTGTAGCGCTCTGCACACATTAATACATGTGAGAAGGACTACAGGGTAAGAGAATTTGATTTGGTCTCGAAACATACTTTAAAAAATAAATTTTCCAGAAAAGCTAGACATCGTGAGGAGAGGTCGGCCAACCCCGAAGCTAGCTAGCTTGTCTTAGCATGGGAAAGGGTTTTTTAACCAGTGAATACTGCAGTGAGCGGTGCAAATTATGACTATGCATTGTTGTTGAGTAGGTTGGATTTTATTTTAATTTGTAATGTTTTTGTCATGTTATTAGACAAATATTGATTCTGAACTGCTCCAGATAATGTAGGTGCACAGTTGCGGTTGTAGTGTGGAGGTTTGGAGTTGTCTTAACTGAGTTTCTTCAAACAAGTCAGTTTGCATAATCGTCATCCCAGAAAGGAGAAGAGAGGAGAAGAATACCAAGGAAATTTTGTTTTGCCTACAGTCAAGTGTGGTGGTGGTAGCATCATGGTCTGGGGCTGCATGCGTGCTGCTGGTACTAAAGAGCTGCAATTCATTGAGGGGAACATGGATTCCAACATGAACTGTGACATTCTGAAGAAGAACATGAGTCTCTCCCTTTAGAAACTGGGCTAAACGGCAGTTTTTCAATATAATAATGACCCCAAACACACTGCCAAGATGGCAACTGCCATACCGAGGAAGCTTTTTAAAGGTGATGGAGAAGGTTATGAAGTATGTCTCCAGACCTGAACCCAATTGAGGACCAAGCAAAAAGTGGAAAAGCACCATGTGTCTAATATACAGGTGCTCAATGATTTCACTTTGTGGCAATGCAGAGGAATCTCCCAAGGAGGGTGTTGAAAAGGCTTATGGGGCTACCAGGAGGAGACTCCTGAACTCTCTCCAGAACTCCTGAGAACAGCAAATGGGAGGAAAAGAGTACAGGCATATCCTTGGCCACCCCTGCACCATAGCATCCTGACCAAGAGAAGTTGAGTAAGTCAGGGAAAACCAGGGGGGACAATGTGAGGTCTCTTGTGCTCTGTAAAACTTCCTCTATATCTGCTCCACCACATCTGGTTGGAGCCTCCACTCCCCGAGCCTCGACCTTTGCCTCGAAAGGGTGTCTGCTCCCTGGTTCAAGCCTCCTAGAATGTATACTGCTCTTAGTAAGAGCAGCTTCCCTTGGGCCCACAGGAGTATCTGTCATGCCAGCTCGTAAAGGAGGTGAGAGAGCAGACCCTCCTGGTGGTTAATGTAAGAGACCACAGATGTGTTGTCCGTACAAATCAGCACATGATGTTTCCTTAGATCAGAGAGAAAAGCTTTCATGCAAGAAGCATATCCAGGCAGTTGATAGACCTTTGGTGGAGCAGCCACTCATGAATGCCCCCAAACTGTGAGGGAGGTAACTATCGTTAATGTTTGGTGATGACAACGAGCCCCCAACACGGGGCCCAGTAACAGGAACCCGGGTTCTCTTCACATTCTAAGGCCTGTAAGGCTTGCCGTGTTACCTTGATTGTGTGGAGTGGTTTGTCCTTCCGGTAGAATCCTTTGGTCCTGAGCCACCACTTTATGTGTAGGAGGCCAAGTGGCACCACATTGGATGCAACTGCCATTAGACCCAGCAGTCTTTGCAACTGCTTTACAGTGAGTGACTGGCCTACTCTCACTCTCATGATAGCCATGAGGATAGATTCGACTTAAAGAGGAGACAACTGCACCCGCATTTTGGTAGAATCCCATACCATGCCTAGATAGGTGGTACTCTGTACAGGAGAAAGTACACTTTTCTTGGTGTTTAGTTTTCACCCCAATTCCCCAATGTGGGTGAGAATGCTAGCTCAATGCCGGGGCGCCAAGTGTTTTGATTAAACCAATATAAACTAATTGTCAATATAGTTCAGTATGCAGACGCCCCAGAGTCTCAGAGGAGCCAGAGCTGCATCCACACACTTCATGAAGGTGCGGGGTGAGAGTGCAAGTCCAAACGGAAGGACCCAATTTTGGTAAGCTTTGGCCCCGAAAGCAAACCTCAGGATCTTACATGGAAATGCGCATCCTTCAGATCTATTGTGACATACCAGTCCTCAGAAACTGATTTGAGACATGACTTGTTTAACATGAGCATCTTGAAGCTGAGCGAGCCTTATTAGTGAGTGGTTCAGCTAATGCATATCCAGAATAGAACACAGCCTCAATCCTTATTGGGAACTAAGAAGTACCAGCTGTAGAACCCAGACTCTATGTCGGGGGGAGGGAGCATCTGGATGGCCTGCTTCCTCAAGAGAGTTTCTACTTCTTGTTCCATAACCAGAGCCTGCTTGGGCCTCACCAGGTTGGGGCACACCCCATTGAATTGCGGTGGATGAGACCCGAACTGAATCGTGTAGTCTCATTCTACAGTGCGCAGGACCCTAGGAGACACGTTTGGCAGGAGTTTGAACTCTGGTGTGATTAGCAGCTTGAGCAGTGCCCTGCCTCCAGATAGGCAGCAAGCCCCCCAAATCTGCTAAGTTTCCAGGTGGAAGCTGAGAGAGGCACTCGCTGGAGATCGCTGTGCCCTAAAACACCGGAGGTGGCAGGGTTAACAGGTGAATCTCTCAAAAGCACTGAGGAGAGGTGGGAGCCATGTGCTGAGGTGTACACTACTGTCTTTTTGCCTCATGAAACCTGTTGACGACTGTATTAACAGAGTCGTTAAACAGGCCAGTTGCCACAAAAGGGGCATCCAGGAGACTGGCTCTGTCCCTGTCAGAGTGATTGAACAGAGTCAGCCAAAGGTGCCTCTCAGTGGCCATTAGGGCTGCCATAGACCGTCCTATGGTCCATGCGGTCTCCTTAGTGTCATTTAGGGCCAGGTATGTAGCTCGATGCAGCTCTAAAATGTCTTTGTCTCTCCTTTCAACTCCCTTGTCTATCTATAAGCAGGTCGGCCTGGTAGGCTTGCAAGACCGCCATGTTGACATGCTTTGCAAACAGCTGCCAGCCTGTCCTGACACCGTATAAGCTTTGCCCCAAATCAGATTAGGTCAGAAGAGGCTTGGTGGGCAGCAGCAGGGCTGTAAGGGATGACCCAGCACCAGGGGAGAGACAACCAGCAAGTGTCTTGTCAACCCGGGGAATCATTCCATAAATGCACTCTTTCTGTATCACAGGTATTTGAGGAAGGAGAAAGGGACAATCCCATCTCCATTCCCTCCACCAAGAGTGCCCTCCTCGAAGAGCGCTGTGCGTGACACGCTTCAGCTAGCCTGAAATATCGCTTGCCTTTAATTAGCTTTTAGATTTTTTTTTTCCTTTTTGACCGACTTACCGATACCTACCTGTGGCAAAAACAAACACACACAGAGCACTTCCTGAACAAACAGAAGCTAGCGACGTGCTTTTTATAGCTTTTTTATAGCGATTTTCTGTTGGACTGATTACATGCATGGTTCAGAGCGTGGTCATGCAGAGGCGTTCCCAAAATGTTGTTGACGTAGCTCAAGTTCCTCAAGGGGGATAAGATGTTCAAATTGTATTTATGGATATTATGCTCCGGTGTCCACAAAGCTGACAATAGAAAAAATATTCAGAAACAGGAATCCCAATTATTGGCTCATTACTTGAGCACATACAGGAATGTGCAACCTGAAGACATTTACATTTTCTAGACATGCACCTACACACAAAGTACTCATAGTAGCATAGTACTCTTTGCATGTCACATGAAAGCATGGAATAAAAATAGCTAAAAAATAAAATTAAAATAAACTCTTTCAGTTTCATAAATGTGTAAAAGTTTTTCAAACTACAAAGGCAAAAACTTTCCACACTTGACTCTGAATTCATATTGCATATTCACACTGCAACATATGAAGTGTGTTGCTTTTAATTATCATCACTTTTGGCTTTGCTGTAATGTTTGCAAATATGACAGTTTAGTCATAGTTCCTAACCAAGTGCATCAGATGTCACTTTGTCAGCTTTTTAAAACTATATGTTTTTCCTCACGTGCTAATTTTAGATGATTTTTTTTTAAAGTTCAGGAGATATGGCTTAAAAAAACAGCATATATGACTTGAATGCTAATATTATGTAAGAAGGGTGAAATAAAGAGATAAGGCTCCTGTATGTCAAATATCTGTGACTGACATTTTAAAGTGTAAGCTCAACGAAGATGATGCTTGTGCTGCAAAATGCTGTTCGTGCGAATGCAAAAGTGTTTAGCTTACATTTCACAGCAAAAACTTCTAATCTATGATTTAATGTGTGACCATTGTTGATGGTCCACAAATATATTAGATTTCAAATGTAAAGGTGGCTTGTCATCTCATGATAATGCTAAATCAAGTCCCTCGAGTTTATTTAAAACAGCAAACAGCAGGAATGACAACAGAGTTATTGAGAACTCCATATCTACATTATACTGTAAATTTAATTAATTTCAATAATAGTCTAAGATAATGGTATTTATTGCATATTGCATTTAATTAAAATGTAATATAAAAAAATACATAATGTTCTGTATAATACATCCACATAATACATACAACATATATAACATCCCATTCCACATTTAGTACTCATTTGCTTTAATAATAACCTCCACTCTTCTGGGATGATGTTCCACTAGATTTCGAATGTGATTGTGGAGATTGGTGTTTATTTAGCTACAAGGGTGTTAGTAAAGTCAGGTACTGATTTTCGGTAAGGAGGCCTGAGGTGCAGTCCCAATGGTATTAATTAGAATTAAGTCATGTAAACCATATCTTCATGGAGTTATTTTATTTTATTGAGAAATCTAGCAATTTTGTTTAGAATTTCAAATGATAGAAAATATAGTTTTATTAGCAGTGTATGCAGCACACAATTGTAAGAAGAAATATAAATCTAATGCTTGAAGCACAAGCTACTGCTGCAAATTTACAGTGGTAGTTTTTACAGAAGTTATAAAGTATGTGGGAGGTACTACTTGTAAGAGTTACTTTTACCGGTTACATTTATTCAACTAAACTAATCTACCATTATCATGAATCTAAGTGCTAATAATAGATAAAGCTATTATTTTATATTATTACATTTCTTGACCTCTCTGCTGAAAGAAAATCACGGTAATTCAATTAAATATAAATAGCATAATCAGTTGTTCACCATTAAATTTATTACTAAGTGATTTCCAAACTATATTGCATAGTGTGTTTGTTTGCATCATTAAATCATTATTATCAAACCAACAAAATCATTGTAGAACCTTTCTGGGGTCTGGATGTTTATTATTGTCCTAAAGTCCTTATTGAGAAATAGTAGATTAGTGGATAAGATGTTGACCTTTCACTCAGATAGTTGTAAGTTCAAATTCCCAGCATCACCAAACTGCCACTTAACCATCAACTGCTCAGTTGTATGAAGTTCATCTGCCATATGCCAGATGCCATCAGAGTCAAATAGACACCAACATGTCATCTACACATTGTAAAAAGGTGTTCTAATGTTCCTTAATGGTTTCCTCTAGATATAAAAATACCCTTAATGAAAGGCAATAGGTTCCCAAGTGAGACCCTCAGGAATCATTACAGCTTAATTTAAAAACAAAACCCTTTAAATTATTAGCAATTAAAATTTTTATAAATTTCATTGTGTTTCCCCCGCAGCAGGAGTAGTCCATGGTTTTCAGGCATTTTGATACTCCTATGTTTCTGTTCTGGTTCACTTTATTATAGAGGACTTGAACATGTAACTAATTCTGTGGAATTTTAAGGTTTTGTAGAATTTGCAATTTCGTATGGTTTCATTACAATTAAAATAGAATTATAAAAAAAGTTTAACTCACATATGAAGTAGCATTTACATTTCAGAAAGCAGAAAGCATATCATTTATAATAACACAACGACACTAACAATACACAGGAAACAGTTGGTCTCTAGAATAGGAGTTCTTGGAGTCCTAACAAACCTGTTAACCAATATCCAACACATATCTTTAATCAGTGAACAGATATTTGGTAAAAAAAATACTTTTTTGTAATAAGATTCATATTATTATGATTATTACTCATAAATTGAGTCGGTGTGTGTCTGAGTCTGTGTGCTCAGATAAGAGCAAAGCATTCCCATTCGTGATAAACATACATAAAAAAAAAAAAAAGAGCAACAAGCAATTTTCATGTCAGGTACAATAAAAGACATCCAATTGAGTATAATTCAAACTCAAGTGACATAAAAGACACCTGATGCAATCACACAGCCACGCTATTTGACTAGAACCAAATCAGTGTCCTTAGCACAAGTGAAATAGCTTCTTTTCAGCCAGATCTTTTTTAGAAAGAATGTAGAGACATTTCTTCAATTCACCAAAGAATGTAATAAAGGCAGTAAAGGAGCAATGACAGTCAGAGCGTGTAATAAGGTGTGTAAAGAGGTCATGTTCAAATTGACACGCACAATGCTTAATATTTTGATACGGCATATACAAATTATATACTATACTCTAAGCTGTGGCTGCAAATGCAGCATGATGGTAAATAATCAAGATAAAATAATGATTTTATCCAGGTCTATCATCATCTCACCAGATAGAGTATATTGCTTGAAAGAGTGAACAATATTGTAAAGCAGGTTTGATTTTCAAAGGCAATCCAGCAAAAAGAAAGAAAGCTCTTTCAATGCATTCTGTATATTATTATTATTATTATTATTATTATTATTATTATTATTATTTATATTTTAATATTGTTATATTAAAAATGTAATATATAATAAAGTGAATACAAATATAATGTGATACAATTAGTATTTCATTATTATTATTATTATTATTATTATTATTATTATTATTATTATTATTAATGCTGGAAAAAAGGCCAGGAAAAAAGACCTTGATTTTCTATTCATCAACCTCCACAGTATGCTACTGACAATTATACACATCAAAAGACCAGGATTTTGAAATGATATGTGGACATACATTACACATTAGTGTTTCCTGAAAGCCACACAAGTCCATTTTGGAGCAATTGATTTAAAGTCCAGATGGTAAATGTAATAGACAAATCAATGGCTAAGAAACAAGAACAGATGTACTGTAATTATAAATAGTGAATGATAGACCCATTCTGAATGTGTACATTGGTTACACACAATGAAATTGTTATTTTCATATAAATTTATCTCTTACATATAACTTAAGTATTCTTGAGTCAGATATTAAGTCTACATTGACTTAAATTACCAGCAGTCACCACAGCCTCCAAACATGGTGACAAATCATCATTTGTCACCAAATTTATAATTTAAAAAATCTCTGTCAAGTAGTACTCTGTTACTCCATTTCCTTTTGAATTGATTTCGAGTTTAAATGCAGTTTGCTACTTTTGTTTTTGTACAACTAATCTGATTAATATAAATGGTGTGTAATCAAACACATTGACAACTGCCTCACTAAATTAAAGATTGTAAACCTAATTTGACATTAGCATTATAAAGCAGCCATGCTAGCCATTGTGACACAGCCATTTAATTATTTAAAATAACACACTGGTAATGGATCTCACTGTTTTTCTATGGGTTTTTTTTGTCTGTTTTTTTTTTTTTTTTTTTAAGGTAAACTGCATGCCTGTTACAAATTATGAAATATTTGGTGACTAAGAAATGGGACAAATTGATTGTTAATTTATGTCCTATGTTAGCTCAAAGGGGTTTAAAAAATGGTTGTTAATTAATGTTTTTTTGTTTTGTTGTTTTTTCAGACAAAGAGGTACTTAGCGTTTGTGAGACCCACCCCAGGACAGCTTTATTTTCATGAAATGTTATTGCCTGTGTTCAGGCTTTGCACCAAATGCAGCAGACTTGAATGACTCATGCATTTATGTGGAGGTGTAAGTTAAGCTGGAAGTGGCCAGATCTAAGTGCTGAGCACAACATCTTCTCAGAGCTTTTCCAGGAATCAAAACCAGTGTGGGTCAAGATGCAGGCAGACAGTATTAATGAAGGCAAATGTATAACAGTAAAACCACAACAAGATGAAAACATGCCAGAAATGTAAACGAGGAGGAGAATTAGAAACATGTGGAAAGCAAAAAACAAATTAATTCATGAAAAGTAATGGTCATTGAATGTAAAGTTAAGATAGATTCTTAAATGTAATTACACAATTATAATATATAAAATAGAGTACAGTCATCCCCTGTTTCCATGATAAATGCTTTTTTTTATTGTTTAAGCCATAAATCATCCTCCCACACTCTTTAAACACACACAGAAAACAAAAATATAGAAAAAAAAACAATTCACTATAAGTTTAAATCTTTTGCGATAAATCCGACCAATCGTGAAAAAAAAAGTTATGTGCCAAATTGAAAATCGTGATAAAATAGGACTGTGAGATTCTAATTGCAATAAATCGAGCTGTAAAATATGCTGGCAGATAAACAAAATATTTCGGAACAAAGCTACCAAACAGCTGCACCATGTCTATTCATGCAGTGTCTTTGTCTCTGCTTATTATAAATTGCTTAATCACTATCCCTTGATTTGAGTGTCCTTTAGAATATAGTCTGAAGATGTGGTAAAAATATGTTATTGTAAAGAATGTAAGAAAAAATTATGAGGAAAAATATAATCGTAATGAAGATGTTTATAACAGCGTTGCAGTGACAAAATACATGAAGCACTTTGGGTTCATCAGAGTCTGAAACCCCACCGGTAATTTAACCTTTGCTGGTGCCGGCCCCCCGGCGGGTCGGGTTAGGGTATTGTTTAAATGATAACCGTGGTCTTAGACACCTTTTGGTTAGAGATGGTCCTTGATGGCTTGCTGCCTCTCCCAGACTGATTGAATTAAGACTATGATTAAGATTGATACAACTGAATTTCTATGTCAACTACATAACAACTTTTATCAAATGTAAGCCTTTTGCAGATGAGCTTAGTTTGCTATAGCTTGGGGTGGAATCTGGGTTGAGACAGATTGTGATTCTTACAAGAATGTTTTTTGTATGCTTAGTAACACGTATTTATACTGTGGATTTTTGTAACTAGCTGTGGTAATTTCAATTCATCTCAGGGTCTGGAATATTTTGATTCAAAATGATTAGGTCAAATTCGTTCAGTAGCCAACAACACACAAAGCTTGTCATAGTGCTACAAACTTTTAGAATGCCCTTTTCTTTATTCGGTGAAGATTTTCATTTACAGTATTTGCCATACTCCCTTATCCAGAGCTATTAAGAGTTAAGGGCTTTGTCCAACAGTGGCAGCTTGGTGTTGTACTGCGATCTGAACTTATTGTCATTCTATTAAAAGTCCAACATTTTAACAACTGTGCTTTCACCTTTTTATTTTGTTGAAAAAAATAGTCACCTGTATAAATCATATGCATTTTTTTTACCAAACCAACATCAGTGAGTCAGTATATTATTTGTTTGTTCACAAAGTTCACTACATATCAATACATTGTGCAGAGTGAACTATATAAAGAAATACTAACACAAATAAAACTGTTCTACATCATTCTCCTACATGTCTCTCTACATGTCTCCTTGCCCACTACCATTAGCAAAGCAACACCTCATTTCTACAACTAAACAGGCTGTAAAAGGACCCTGCCCATTCTTATCTTGTCAAAAAGTAGGGAAAGTAGATTGAGATATAGTCCCCCAATCCTATGCATGTATTTCTATTTTCAGAGCCCTGGCCAGACTGAAGCATGATTCCATTAGCAACTTTTGCACATCACAGCACCTTTGCTCTATGTAGTGACAGAAAAAAAAACAAAACAGGAAGAAGGCATCAGTTATGTAAGAGCAAGAACAAGTAGAAGCTAGGGGTGAGCAAAGGTCAAATTCAAGAGCTCTCATTCTTTAACCTTTAGACTTTCTTTGGTGTGGACTGCTGGAAACACATCAACAGAATAATCTAAAAAATTGAATATGGAACTGTGGAACTGAATATGCTATAGACTGGTTGTATGCTTTTTCAAAACAAAGCTGGATCCTCCAGTTCCCTTTCAGGAACTCGAGCTGCATCAAAACGCTTTGGGAACACGCCCGAATGTTCATGCTCTGAAATAATGTGTGTAATCAGTCAAAAATTGGACGCTGGCAGAAACCGCTCTGTGTGTATGTGTTGGATTGTATGTCAATTGTTTGTCAAAAAAAAGAAAACAAAAAAATGAAAAATTCTTGAAAGAGCCGGCTGCATGTAAATGCCATCGCTCTGCTCCAGAGCAGCACTCTCCGAGGAGAGAGCTCACTGAGGTGGAGCGGCGCTGCAATTCCTGTGGCTTGCAAATGGATCTTGCAGAGGGTTTCGAGACAGGCTTGTCCCTTTCTCCAACCTCACCTGCTTGGTCCAACACTCGCTCACAGGCTCGAAGCACGCCTTTCCGCGGTTTCTTCTCCCTACGACGAGAGCCTTAGCTCCGCTTCTCTTTTTTGGGGGTCTCCCATTCTTTCCAGACCTGCACACTGAGTTGTCGTGGTCATGGGCGAAGCCCCTTCAGCCCCTTTCAAACGCTGTATTCACACGTCATGGGGCAGAAAGCACAGCATGTTGAGGAGACGCTTGCGAGCTATTTTTCTCCCGGGATCGCCTCCTCCCTCAAGACCCTAACATTACCCACAAAAACCCTGTGTGATACGACAGCACTTGTGGGTAAAACTTAGGCTCAAATTGCTGTGTCCCTGCACACCATGGCGGTCCTACAGCCGTATCAGGTTGAACTGCTGCATTAACTGGATGTGGGAGGTGCCCCAGGCAGCCAGTTTACCAGCTCCGCCAGGCGGTAAACCTGGCCCTCAGAGCCACAAAAGAGATCGCTAGGGCCATTGGCTGGTCCATGGCACTTCTAGCTTACTCTATTGTAAATGTCCGACAGGGATAGGACCGTGCTGCTGGATGCCTCACTCACTCCTTCAGAAATAAGAAACAGATGGCGGCGGTCCAGCAGTACTTCCAATTCCTCTCTCATGGGACTGCTCGTCGGGCGCAACCCCAACCCACCACCCCCCATTAGCCATTGAAGTTGGCCCTCCATCAGAACTAAAGTCCGGGTTCTACAGCCAGTACTTCATAGTTCCCAGTAAGGAAGGTTGGGTTGCGTCCTGTTTTTGATTTGACCTCATGAACACCTTGGGTGGTTCCATGAAATTCCGGAGTAAGAACGGGCGCTTTGAGGATGGAGTTAATGTCAACAGTCTGCTACACTGACTCAGGAATACAGTTTGGTTCTGATCATCATCACTGTACCCCGCAACATTGTATATCTGCTTCAAATGGACATTTGGTGCAACCCAGATGAGGATGGGTTCCCTCTTGAGTCTGGTTCCTCTCAAGGTTTCTTCCTTATGCCATCTCGGGAAGTTTTTCCTTGCCACAGTTGCTCATCAGGGACAAACTTACTTACAAAGAACATATTTACTTTTAATCACCACATTATCTGTGTAAAGCTGCTTTGAGACAATGTTCATTGTTAAAAGCGCTATACAAATAAAAATGAATTGAATTGAATTGAATTTTACGTCAGCTGAACCGCTCACTCGTGAAACTTTGGTTCAGGATGCAACTCTCAAGCAGGTCGTGTCTCAAATCAGATCCAAGGACTGGTTTGTCACGATAGAGCTAAAGGATATGTACTTTCATGTATCCATACTTTCTTCTCACAGGAAGTTCCTGAGGTTCGCTTTTGGGGCTGAAGCTTACCAGTATCAGGTTCTTCCATTTGACCTTGCCCTCTCACCCCGCACCTTCACAAAATGTGTCGATGCGGCTCTGGTCTCCCTGAGACTTCAGGGCATTGCATCCTTAACTATATCTGCCATTGGTTGATATTAGCTCGATCAGAACAGTTAGCGGTCCGGCATCCAGATGTCGTTCTTGCTGGTGAAGGTTTTGGGGTTTCAGCTGAAGAGTGTGCTTTCTCCATTACAGAGAACCACCTATCTCAGTGTCATATTGGATTTGAATACTCTGCGTGCGCATGCATTTTGGGCATCCTTACGGCCATCAAAAAGGTTAGAGAGGGACAGCCTCTCACTGTCAAGCAGTTCCAGAAACTGCTAGCACTCATAGCAGCTGCACCCAGTGTTATCCCGCTTGGCCTTCTGTACCTTCAGTCCCTTTCAGTGGTAGCTCAGGACCAATGGGTTCTCATGGAAGGGCAATGCCCTCCGTACGATCAAGGTCACAGGGCAACGCCTACGTACCTTAGATGTTTGGAGAGATCCGTCGCATAATGCTAACAACGGATGCGTCCCTCACAGGGTGGGGAGTGGCCATTATTGGTCACTCTGCGCAAGGTCTATCGGAAGGGCCCCATCTACTGCGGCACATAAATTGCCTAGAGATGCTGGCCGTGCTTCTAGTGTTAAAGCATTTTCTCCCGGACCTCAGAGATCACCATGTGCTGATCCATATAGACAACACCTCTGTGGTTTCTTACATCAACCATCAACGAGGTCTGCCCTCGCTCACCCTGTACAGGCTGGCACACCAGATCCTTTTATGGGCCTAGGGGAAGCTCCTCTCAGTAAGAGCAGCTCACATCCCAGGTCGGTTGAAGCAGCAGACACCCTGTCGAGGCAGGGGTTAAGACCCGGGGAATGGCGGCTCCAGATTTGGACCGCAGTCACGTAAGCCACACTGCAGCGCTTTCTTCTCCCTTACAGAGGATGGCTCTCACCTCACTCCATCTGCGTTTTATACTTCCTGGTTGTGACATCACCCCGCCGGTGACAGCCGGTGTCAAATTTTTGACTGATTACACACATTTTTTTAGAGCGTGAACAATCGGGCGCGTTTCCAAAGTGTTTGAAGCAGCGTCTCATTCCCTCAGGGAACAAGGGTTGCATAAATACCCTAGATGCATTTTTACTACTGCATCATCGAGAACATCCTGACCACTTTATGGTATGTAGGCTTCACTGTGTGTGAAGGTAAAGCCCTGCAAAGGGTAGTCAAAACAGCCTCACGCATCACTGGAACCCAACTACCTGCCATTGAGCACCTTCACCACAGTAAATGTCTGTGCAGAGCTCACAACATCATCAAGGACTCTTTACATCCCAGTCACAAACTCTTTAACCTTCCTTTATCAAAAAGGAGTTACAGGAACATACGCACCAGAACCAGCAGGTTCAGGGCCAGCTTTTTCCATCTACCTTCACACTACTGAACTCTACACTACACCATTAGAACACTGTATAACACTGTGTAAAACTTCTGTACAGTTGTACATACATCTTCATTCTCTATGCATATTGTTTCCTTACATACATTTTGACTATTATTTATTTATATGTACTGTATGTATCTATATATACCTTGCATAATTTACATACTGTATACTGTATCTATATATACCTTACATACTGTACATCTATCTATCTATCTATCTATCTATCTATCTATCTATCTATCTATCTATCTATCTATCTATCTATCATTAATAATTATCCTAATACATTTTACACTACCTTTTACACAAGTGAGTGCCTCGGTTTGCTCACAATGTCCTGATTTCATTAATGAGCTCTTATGTGCATTCAAGAGTACAATGGAGCTGTGACAGAGACCCTAAGCTTGGGATGAATGTCTCTGGTAGAGAGGGACCAAGTACCTCATTAATTGGCCAGTAAAATAAAGTCTCACTGCATACAGTTTCCCAGGTATGCAAAACACCAAATGCAGAAGAGACTGTACATTTCCAATATAGTGGCACATTACTCCTGAGCCTTAGATATATACTGCCAGCAGCAAAAGATAATATTGGCACATAGATTCTTCAGATGACACTTTAGTGTTTGGGAACGAAGATGCAATTAAATCAGAGTTGCTGATAACTCTGAAGAGTTGAGATTTGTTTTGGTTCAATTTACACTGTTGTGAGAGTTGTTGTATAAGTTAGCTTTTTATATGAAAAAGCTTTTTATATGTCAAATGCTTTTTATATGTTATATGAGTTAGCTTTTCTATGTATTTCCTCTGAGTATACACATTTAAAATATACATTAAAAAACAAATCCAGAGCAACAGTGGTTGTAAGCAAGATTCATTTGCAAGTTTTTTTTTTTTTTTTTAACTGACAACAAGCAAAAGGAATGTACTCTTCCAAATCTGCTGGGTCATAAGGCATGGTGCATCCAGGTTTTTTTTACAAGACAAAATTGTGTAATAAATATTATTCTTGCATTTTGTTTTCCATTTTCCATTACCAAAACTTCACTGAATAGTTTGCTTTAATCATATGTAACTATAGATACCCCATCAATAATTATACACTGAATAGTAAATGGTATAGAGTACTGTTTGGACATTTAGTGATGTGTAGTATAGAGTTGAGAACATAGCTGTGAAAACATACCCATCAATACACACTTTTTATTCTTCTTCAATAAATGTATTTTTCAAACTCTATTGACAACTTATAATCAAAGACTAACATCTTCTTAAGATTGTGTCTAAAAGTTGGTGGTTGGTGATCATTGTCCTTCAATCAAATGTCCCCTTTTTGTTGAAGTAGGTTGTAATTTCCTACTTTTACCAAAGAAATGGCCTTCAAATAAAATTTTACCTGTCAAACTTGTTAAAACTAAACCATTATGATCCAGGAGATCATTAAATTATAGTACATGCACCTGTAGACTCCATAAGTCAGGATTCTGATTTTTTTTTTTACTAAATTCAGTTTCTTTCTCAGAATACAACTAATTAGGCATAACTTTATGGCCACTAATCAGACATAATATTTTGACCACCTGTCTGATATTGTGTTGGTCCCCTTTACTGCCAAAACACTCCTGACCCAGTGAGCAATAACTTTGTTGGATCGGACCACACATGCCTTTACTCCCCACATACATCAGTGAGTCGTGGCCCCCCAGGATCCTGTCGCTAGTTCACCACTGTTCCATCCTTAGAGCACTTTTGAAAGATACTGACCACTGCAGACAGAGAACACTCCACAAAGCTGCAATTTTTGAAGATGTTCTGACCTAGTCGTCTAGCCTTTCACAATTTGGTCCTTGTCAAATTCACTCAAATCCTTGCCCATTTTTCCTGCTTCTAACAAAATGTTTACTTGCTACCTAATATATACCACCCACAAACAGGTGCCTTGATGAAGAGATAATCAGTGTGATTCACTTCATAATGTTATGCCTGAACATTGAATTTTTCACTTATAGTTAAAGTAAAACTTTCTTTCGGCTTCTCCTAGGGGTCGCCACAGCGGATCATCCGCATGTTCAATTTGGCACATGTTTTTACGCTGGATGCCCTTCCTAACGCAACCCTCCTGATTTATCTGGGCTTGGGACCGGCACTAAGAGTGCACTGGCTTGTGCAACCCTAATAGCTGGTGTCGGTTCCCTGACCGGGGATAGAACCCGGGCCGCAGCGGTGAGAGCACCGCATCCTAACCACTAGACCACCAGGGAAACTACTTACAGTTAAAGTACACTGTATAAATAAAAATATAAATTAAAAAAGAACACACAAAAATCCAGCCATATGTGATTCTTACAAAAACTGTTAACACAATATTTGAGGCACACAAGTGTAGGATGTCTTTGGATGTCGTAGCATTAAATTTTGAACCAGGAGTCTAAAACTTGCTCCTACATGACAATACTCTGTACACAAAGTGAGCTCCATGAAGAAATAGCTTACAATGGTTGGAGTGGAAGATTTATTTAACTCTGTTCAACACCACCATTATGAATTGGAACACTGACTGAAGCCCAGGCCTCCTCAACCTACATTATCACCAGAATTTATCAACGCTCATGTGGCTGAATAAGCACAAATTATCACAACCATACTCCAAAATGTAGTGGAAGAGCAAATGGGGACTTAATATAACAAAGGAAAATATGCATCTTAAAGTCAGATGTCCTCAAATGTTTGTCCTGTCCAGTACTAGTCATTAAGGACAAAGGTAGAGATAATTCATAATTTATTACATGTGAATGCCTATAATGAGTTCACTCTAAATAACCAAAAGAAATAATTCTATAGTTATAACTTGTGAATTATTTTAATAATTTTACATATAATTTGTAAAGTACATCTGCTCCATAAAAGCCAAACAGTGAAATGTAGGATCAACTGTGACCCAGAGGAAGATTCGTGACCTCACACCTTAGCACTTACTTTCCTGTGTCATCTCTGCTTAAGTGATTTCACAGCAATTTACACCTACTGCAATATTATGATCTGATATGTGTGAATCACACATAGAAAAAATAAATGCCAAAGACCTTCCATCATTCAGCAAAATGAACTCTAAACAAATGCTAAATATCTCAGCAGAGGGTAATTTCCTTCTTCGAATATCCAAGCTTGTTTGGAAGCTGATGTTAGATTACAAGGTCAGCAATGATACAGCACACCTTTCATTTGCCCTTGAAGCAGAAATAGTTCAAAGCTGTACCCAAAGATCAAACAGTGGCAGCTTGGTTGTATTTAGGCTTAAACCTCCTGCCTTCTGATCAAAAACTTGCCGCATTCCAAGCTACCATGTACCGTAGTGTTTGTAGTGATACAGATCAAAATAATCATATATGAATGACATTGCATTGATAGAATCAAATTATTCTCACATCTATAAATAATGCGCACTGAAAGCAAGAAGATAGAAGTAGATAGCAGTGACTAATACCTAACATATATTTTAATTTCTGTACAAATGGCAAAGCTTAATTATGCATTGACTACACCTGTTCAGCTTTTTTTCCCTCAGAGTTCTGACAGGAGCATTCATGTGAATAACAGTGCACTCCAGGGAGGAGCGCACATCTAATTTTGTGAGCTAGACAAATGAGGGTGATTAAAAGAGAGAGTATGTGGAGGAAGAAAGAAGATCGCACCAAGGGACAAAACATGTTTCAACTATTGCTAACAGATCATACAATTGATCATATTCAGATTAAAGGGTTATATATTTTATAATGTCTTAGTAAAATACATGACAAACATGCATTTTTAGTCAATAGACCTTATCTAGACGGGTATGTGCCTTTCTAAATCATATCCCATTAACTGAAACTGAATGAGATATAAAAACTTAGGAATGTTTTTTTCATTGCAAGGTATGGACTGTAGATGTATGTGAAAAACTTTTATGTATTTTTTTGCAACCTAACCTAATGTGAAAAGCATGATGGGGACTGAATATTTCATTCACTGTACATTATATAATAAATGTGACATGATGAATGAGTGGGAGTGGAAACTGTCATGCAAACTAACTTTTCCCAGTGAACAGCTTATGTCAGAAATCAGATTTTCCATAGTACCTCGGCTGCATTTCTCTGACAAACCAGAGGTTTGCACTGGCAAATATTCAAATAATTAAAACAGATAAAATAATTCCATAAAAATCTGCATACAATGCATACAATCTTTTCTACCTTAAACTACAAAAAGGGCAAAGGCTTTACAGCTCTACAGACAGAGTGACAGAATGCAGAAGAGTTTTTTTCTTTGTCATTAGCGATCATTGTTTGTTTATATTTTAATGTAAAATGTAACTTAAGTTAATTTAATTTTTTATTTTATCACTATTGTTTTAGATAAAAAAAACGCACGTGGGTTTGCTCTGGGATTTCTGGTTTCCTTCAATTTCCCAAGACATTTCAGCAACTGGATAGGTAAGTCTAATAATACTGTAGATGTGAAAATGCTTCCCATTCTGGGTGTATTCTCACCTCATGCTCAGTATGATGAAGGTAAAGTGGTTAAAAAAGCAGGAACACATTTAGTCACATACAGCTAAGTTAACTATCTACATTATAAGATATAAACTCATTGATTTTTGCCTAATATGTATTACTGGGGGCATTCTGAAAAATTTCTTTTTTTGTAAGATTTTGTAGCTATTGATTTGTGTTGATAGACATGAATGTCCCTCTTACCTTGTGTCACTGAGAAGGACTTTCTATTTAATGTATTTTAGTAGGAAGTATGTTTGATGCCTCAGCCAAAGTTTTCTTTCTGCCATATAACACAGACACAGTATTCTTATTTCTTGTTTGTTATTGATTTTTTTTTTTTTCAAGCACTATTAATCTTTATATTTATCTTTGTTTTTGTTGCTTTATATTCTGTAAGCTACTCGCTATTTAAAACTATTGTCAGTGGTTCCTTCCAGTCAAAATACAGTAAATATATTCTCCTGATTAATTAAGGAGACTGAGTTAATTAGATAGATACACATTTATTACAGTATAACCCTTACCCTAATCCCATTTTTTTTTTGCCTTATTCTCTGATAAAAATGGCCAAAAAAGGTTACCTTTGGCATTTCTGTCAGCATTACTTATGATCCTTTGCCTCCGTTGCTATGGAGACGGAGCCAGACTTAGACAGTAATGCTGAGTGACGAAAAAAAAAGGAAATTCGTGTCCATGTACACGAATCAATAGAATAAAGTTTGTAAATATAATCATAAATGCCACAAAACTGTGTTGTCTCATTGCAAGGTTGTTTAAATTCCTGCACCAACCAACCTACTACTGCTGGTCCAATGAGCAAGACTTAACTCTAAATTGCAGCATTGTACAAACAAGATAAAATAAATGTATTTGCCAAATGTAAATATTCAAAGTTACCTGCTCACAGCTGATTTGCCTCATAGTCATATAATATTAATCAAAAGACATTTCTGTTTAGGTTTGAGACTCTTTTCAAAGAAGACACCTGTGTGTATCATTATGCAACTGTTACTATATTGTGTTAAAAACGTTATTTGCAAGATAATGAATATTAATAAACACCAGAGGTCTGGTTAATTAATATTAATGCCCAGTCAAGGTTTTAGTAAAAACAGGATGTGAGTGGGAGGCTCTGCAACAGTTTCTTGGGATTGGGATGTGCTTAATAAATATTGAAATAACACAAAAATGCCTGCAGGTGTCACGGTGTGAGCGAAACAAAAGGCGGAAGCCGGAGTATAGCTCGCTCGGGTTTTAATGGAATGCGTGAGAGAGAGATACACACACGCACACGGCAGTCCTTAGGTAGAGAGAGATAGTCCGAGTAGCGCATTGGGAGAAGCGTAGCTGACCCGAGATGCACAGGGAGGGGAAGCGCAGCCGGTACGGGATTCTGGAGTCCGGAGGAAACGGATAACAGGAGTCCTGTATGAAAACCGGAACGACAAAACATGCAGTACGGGAAGTCCAACACAAACAATAACGAACGGGGAGTGAATGTGAGTGAGGGGTTTATGTAGGAGCGGGGTGAAATGGTGATGGGCTTCAGGTGTGCCTCGTTAAACCTGGAGCTTCAGAGAGAGTGGAGGCATGAGTGATGATGAGCTCCTGGTGTGCGTGGTTAAACCTGGAGCTCTACGGAGAGTGGAGGCATAGAGAGCCACCAGAGGGGGCGTGGCAGGTGGATCCCTGACATTACCCCCCCCTGAGGGGCGGCACCTGACGCCCCAAACCCACAGACGCTTGGAGGGCCAGGGCATTCAGAGGAGGATCCCGGTGTCCGTCCAGGGTCGAACGGGACCTGGTCAGAACCGCCGCAGAACCGGAGAAGGCCAGCAAGGACCTGAGGTGGGGCGACAGCCCAGGCGAAGCGCAGGAACCGGACTATGCTCAACCCGAAGGCACGGGATGGAACCATGCTCCCAGCAGAGGTCCGAAACGGCGCGTAGCCCATCGCGGGGGCCAGAATCGGAGTAAAACCACCGGCGAAGATCGGAGCCAGGACGAAGGCCGGATCCAGAGAGACAGCCCCAGCGTCGGATAGGGACCAAGCTACGTCCGTGGCAGAGATCGGAGTACGAGTGACGCACCCGGTGGAGCTTGGAATCAGAAAAACGACCCCGGTGGTGTCCAGAGGCAGAGTGACGTCCACGGTGGAGTTCAGAGGCGGGACGCCGCCATCGGAGGATCCCGGAGGCGAGACGTCGCCGTCGAAGGACCCCGGAGGCGAGACGTCGCCGTCGGAGGAGCCCGGAGGCGAGACGTCGCCGTCGAAGGACCCCGGAGGCGAGACGTCTCAGGGATGCTCTGGGGCAGAGAGAAGCTCAGTGACGTGGCCATACCTCCAGAGGAACAGCGAGGCAAGCTGTCGCATTCTGGGCGACCGTGAAGCGAGCCGTCGCCTTCGGAGAGACCGTGAGGCAAGCCGTCGCCTTCGGGGAGACCGTGAGGCGAGCCGTCGCTTTCGGGGAGACCGTGAGGCGAGCCGTCGCCTTCGGGGAGACCGTGAGGCGGCGGTATGACGTCCTTTTCACGGCCTTGAGTCTGAGTTGAGTGCACTGGGAAGCTCCGGGGCGGAACTGAGTTTGCCTGGAGAGCTTGGAGCGGAGAGGAGCTCTCGGAGGCTCTATGGAGCGGAGAGGAGCTCTCGGAGGCATGCTGGAGCGAAGAGAAGCTCTCGGAGGCATGCTGGAGCTGAGAGGTGCTCTCAGTGACACACTGGAGCGGAGCTGAGCTGTCCTGGAGGTCCTGGGGCGGAGCTACGTTCTCCTGGAGGTCCTGGAGCGGAGAGGAGCTCTGGAGGCATGCTGGAGCTGAGAGGTGCTCTCAGGGACACACTGGAGCGAGCTGGGCTCTCTTGGAGGTCCAGCAGCGGAGAGGAGCTCTGGAGGCATGCTGGAGCGGAGAGGAGCTCGGAGGCATGCTGGAGCAGAGAGAAGCTCGGAGGCATGCTGGAGCTGAGAGGAGCTCGGTACACGCTGGAGCTGAGAGGAGCTCGGAGGCATGCTGGAGCGGAGAGGAGCTCGCCTGGAGATCCTGGAGCGGAGAGGAGCCTCGGAGGCATGCTGGAGCGGAGAGGAGCTCGCCTGGAGATCCTGGAGCGGAGAGGAGCTCGGAGGCATGCTGGAGCGGAGAGGAGCTTGCCTGAAGGTCCTGGAGCGGAGAGGAGCTCTCGGAGACTCTGTGGAGCGGAGAGGAGCTCTCGGAGACTCTGTGGAGCGGAGAGGAGCTCTCGGAGACTCTGTGGAGCGGAGAGGAGCTCTCGGAGGCATGCTGGAGCTGAGAGGAGCTCGGAGACGCTGTGGAGCGGAGAGGAGCTCTCGGAGACGCTGTGGAGCGGAGAGGAGCTCTCGGAGACGCTGTGGAGCGGAGAGGAGCTCTCGGAGACGCTGTGGAGCGGAGAGGAGCTCTCAGGGATGCTCTGGGGCAGAGAGAAGCTCAGTGACGTGGCCATACCTCCAGAGGAACAGCGAGGCAAGCTGTCGCATTCTGGGCGACCGTGAAGCGAGCCGTCGCCTTCGGAGAGACCGTGAGGCAAGCCGTCGCCTTCGGGGAGACCGTGAGGCGAGCCGTCGCCTTCGGGGAGACCGTGAGGCAAGCCGTCGCTTTCGGGGAGACCGTGAGGCGAGCCGTCGCCTTCGGGGAGACCGTGAGGCGGCGGTATGACGTCCTTTTCACGGCCTTGAGTCTGAGTTGAGTGCACTGGGAAGCTCCGGGGCGGAACTGAGTTTGCCTGGAGAGCTTGGAGCGGAGAGGAGCTCTCGGAGGCTCTATGGAGCGGAGAGGAGCTCTCGGAGGCATGCTGGAGCGAAGAGAAGCTCTCGGAGGCATGCTGGAGCTGAGAGGTGCTCTCAGTGACACACTGGAGCGGAGCTGGGCTCTCCTGGAGGTCCTGGAACGGAGCTGGGCTCTCTTGGAGGTCCAGCAGCGGAGAGGAGCTTGCCTGAAGGTCCTGGAGCGGAGAGGAGCTCGCCTGGAGATCCTGGAGCGGAGAAGAGCTCTCGGAGGCTCTATGGAGCGGAGAGGAGCTCTCGGAGGCATGCTGGAGCAGAGAGAAGCTCTCGGAGGCCTGCTGGAGCTGAGAGGAGCTCTCGGGTACACGCTGGAGCTGAGAGGAGCTCTCGGAGGCATGCTGGAGCTGAGAGGAGCTCTCGGAGGCATGCTGGAGCTGAGAGGTGCTCTCAGGGACACACTGGAGCGGAGAGGAGCTCGCCTGGAGATCCTGGAGTGGAGCCGAGCTCTCTTCAGGACTTTGGAGCGGAGAGGAGCTCTCAAAGACACTCTGTGACAGAGAGGAGCTTTCTGGGGAGGCCTGGAGCGGAGCTGAGCTGTCCTGGAGGTCCTGGGGCAGAGCTGCGCTTTCCTGGACGACCTGGAATGGAGCTGAGCTCTCTGTGGAGACCTGGAGCGGAACTGGGCTCTCCTGGAGGTCCTTGGGTGAAGCTGAGCTCTTGTGGTGGTCCTGGGGCGGAGCTACGTTCTCCTGGAGGTCCTGGGGCGGAGTGGAGCCATCCGGAAGGGCCTGGAGCAGGGCGGAGATCTCCGGAAGGTCCTGGGGCGGAGCAGAGCCATCTTGAAGGGCCTGGTGCAGGGTCTGGAGCAGGGTGGAAATCCCCCGGAGGTCCTGCGCCGGAGAGGAGCTCTCCGGGAAACTCTGGTGCGGAACCGTGCTCTCGGTAGCGGGAGAAAGATGGTGGAGATCTGCGGTGACCATCCCTAGTTCCCTAGTGAGAAGCCGGATAAACCGGGAGCACGAGCTGAATTTGCCACCAGACGCGCTCCACAACTCACTGGCCAGAGAGAGGGATTCTCCAGACAGCAGAGAAATGTGAAATGCGATCTTGTCTGCTTCAGTGGGGTAAGAGGATGAATAAAAGTCCATGTATTCACCGATGCTCCGTATAAATCCGCCCCACTCAGCCCTGTCGCCGGAGAAGCGAGCCGGGAAACCCATGACGTCATCACGGGAGCGTGGCGCTGCCGAGCATGATCCGCGTGAGACGCCAGCGGACTTCCGGGTTTTCCTCGAGGCGGAGCTTGGCTGCCGCTTCATCGCAGCAGAGCGAATCCTACCTCCGAGGTTCGGTTCGCGCCGGGACCACGACGGTAATCCGATCATTTTCCTTCCCTATTGTTTTTCTTTTCTTTTCTTTTTTTTTTTTTTTTTTTTTGTATATTCCTTTTCAGGGGTTCGTTATTCTGTCACGGTGTGAGCGAAAAAAAAAGGCGGAAGCCGGAGTACAGCTCGCTCGGGTTTTAATGGAATGCGTGAGAGAGAGATACACACACGCACACACACCCACACACGCGCGCACATACACACACGGCAGTCCTTAGGTAGAGAGAGAAAGTCCGAGTAGCGCATTGGGAGAAGCGTAGCTGACCCGAGATGCACAGGGAGGGGAAGCGCAGCGATGCAGGATTCTGGAGTCCGGAGGAAACGGATAACAGGAGTCCTGTATGAAAACCGGAACGACAAAACATGCAGTACGGGAAGTCCAACACAAACAATAACGAACGGGGAGTGAATGTGAGTGAGGGGTTTATGTAGGAGCGGGGTGAAGTGGTGATGGGCTTCAGGTGTGCCTCGTTAAACCTGGAGCTTCAGAGAGAGTGGAGGCATGAGTGATGATGAGCTCCTGGTGTGCGTGGTTAAACCTGGAGCTCTACGGAGAGTGGAGGCATAGAGAGCCACCAGAGGGGGCGTGGCAGGTGGATCCCTGACAGCAGGTTATATCAAACTTTTTTTTTTTTACTTTAAAACGTGCATTTCTTTTCTGAATGAATTTTTTAAATATGTCAGAGATCACAGGGGTGTGACTGGAGACTAGATAGGAGGACCCAAATGCAGGATGCCACAGGGGTATGGAGAAAACAGGCTTTAATATAAAAAGGTAGCAAGCAGTGCAATGGGGCAAAGCAAAAAAACAGTCCAATAATAACTAAATAGTGAGAGGGCCAGGAGCAATGCAGGGAAATTAAAATTAAAATCCAAAAAACAGTCCAAAAATCTAAGTTCCGGCAAACAGAACAATGAAGGGCAGAGCCGAATCAAAAACCGAAAAACAAAACCAAAGTCCAACCCGGGTACTAGGGAGGCAGAGCAGGGTCAGGAACAGAATCCAGAGCAGGCAGGGTGGCTAGAATAATCTCAGGGGCTAGGGAGCCAGTAAAATAATCGGGCCCCAAGTTAAAATCTTGGGTGTCCTTAAATACTGACAAAATACTGTAATAGAATAAGAATTACAAGGACCCAGGCAAATTGTTTGGCATGGCCTGGGACCATTTTTGCTTTTACAAAACAATTACCTTTCTTCACCTTGTACAGAACCAGTTATGAATTTTTATGTATTCTGAGTGTCATTTGCAGGATCAATCAAAAACCCATTAAAGATATGTCTTGATGAAACTGATGGAGGACCATGAGGAAGTTTGCTACAACCAAACTCTATTTGTATGTCAATATAAGTAAGTGAAAATTCAGCTAAATATAACATCAAAAATCAGGCTTTATGCTGGTAAAGTGGGCATACATTTTCTATGGATACAGCAAGTCCCTTCCTGTAAGTAAGCTTTGTAATTACCACTTACCAATTACCATAGTAATAAAGGCTCCAGGACCTAACCAGAACAAAAAAACAGAAAAAAACAACAACATATAGATAACAATCATTTATCAAGTTTTAACATATTGAGCAATATTTGAACTTTGACACCATCCACTGTTTACAAGCATACACACTGTAATTTGATTGTCATTTACTCTTCTTCTGTTCACAATGGCTGTGATGGTCACTTTAATAATGTTTGCACTGCATCCAATGTTTAACCAGAAAACATTTTATAAGCTTAAAAGTTGAAGTGATGAAATTTTCCTCCCAAAAATTGTCTCTCCATTTGTGTCACATTCTGGTTCCCACCACACCAGACTATGATTACCACACTAAACTATGGCCTATGTACCCTAATAACCATTCCTTCTGTTTCTTGGCCTAGTCAAGTCTTTTCTGTCTGTTGTTCTCCTAAAGTAAATGGATTCTTTGCTGCAATTCGAACATGAAGGCCTGACTCATGCAGTCACCCCTGAACAGTGAATGTTGAAAATATATCTGTCATTTAAACTGCCATTCGAAGCATTGATTTTATCTGTGGTGTTGTATATCGATGTTTTCTGAGGCTGGTAATTCTAATAAACTTATCCTCTGCAGCAGAAGTAGCTCTTGGACTTTTCCTTATAAGAGCCTGCTTCATCATAGTATTTGATGGTTTTAGTATCTGCAATTGTGAATGCATTTCAAGGTCTTTGACTATGTGGTACAAAATTAGACAAGTAGTATGGTAGTGAAAATGACAGTCATGCATGCAAACTTGTCTTTACTTTCACTCATGAAATCTTTCACACAAATATCTGTAATTTTTTCTTCTTACATTTTCAAATCAGGTTTGTTACTTTAGTTTTAATATATTTGGTGACATAATATGGTTTCTTCTCAGTGGCACTGCTATCAACCCATCAACTTATTGCTTGTCATTGCATGGCTTTTTCAAGGTGTACAGACCTTCACTCCCCCTAACAATGCCTACACTACACAGCCAGGAATCCCCTACTCCTTCATTTTTAAACTTCTCAACCATAGTAGAAGAAGAGATACTGCAAGTCATCCAATCTTGCAATCCCACCATCTGCCCTTGGGATCCAATCCCTTCAACTATGCTTCAGACCATCTCAAAAGACCTTCTGCCATTCATCTTTATGATCATCAATGGTCCTTAGCATCTGACCATTTGACTACCTTCAAGCAAGCGAGGGTTGTTCCCATCTTGAAGAAACCTGTTTTGGAAAACTGCCTGTCTTTCTCTCACAGAACAACCTCTATGATCCAAACCAGTCTGGCTTCAGAGCAGCATATTTCAGAAACTACATGCAGCTCGATCAGCCAAGCTGTCATTTGTACAAATCCTCCTAGACCTTTAGCAGCATTCAACACAGTCAGCCACAAGTTACTCTTTTTTTTTGCTACTCTCAGGAGCCTTGTTATCCACAGAACAGCTTGGGCATGGCTTGCTTTCTACCTGGAAGTTTGCTTATACCAGATAACATGAAGGAGGTTCACATCTGCCCCATGCAGACTCTCCACTGGTGTCCCACAAGGTTCAATTCTTGGTCCCCCCTTTCTTCCTCTATACCCACTCTCTTGGAAAAGTCATATCCTCGCATGGCTTTTCTTACCACTACTCTGCTGTTGACAGTCAACTCATCTTCTCTTTTCCTCCCTCAGATACCACAGCTTCTACTCTAACCTCGGCACACTTGCCAGACGTATCTTTGTAGATGAGTGCACATCAACTGAAACTCAACCCCAGCAGAACCGAACTGCTGGTCATTCCAGGTGATTTATCTCCTGTTCAGGATCTCAGATTAACTCTTCATAACTCTTTGCTATCCCCTACAGACACTGCTTGCAAGCTTGGGGTAACTATGGACAATCAACTGTCCTTCTCCTCACATGTTGCTTATGTGGCTAATTCTTGTTGATTCCTTCTATACAACATCTGAAGGATTCAAACCATTTCTGTCCACACAGGCTGCACAGGTGCTTGTTCAGTCTCTTGTCATTTCGAGACCGAACTACTCTAACTCTCTGCTGGCAGGTCTACCTCTGAAGACTATTCGTCCACTGCAAATGATCCAAAATGCACCTGGTTGACTTGTGTTCCAAGTTCTCCCACTCTCCCCACTTCTGCGCTGCCTCCACTGGCTTCCCATAGCTGCACGTATCAGATTTTAAAAAATGATGCTTGCCTACAAACTTACCTCAGAGACCTCATCACTCTTCACACTGCAACATGCAACCTGAGATCCTGCAGCACTGCTTGAGTGGTACCACCTTAACTCAGCGTAAGAGGTAAGTATACTTCAATGCTATTCTCTGCTCTGTCACCACGGTGGAGGAATTAAATTCCCCTAGATCCCTGGCTATCTTCAAGCGACGGGTGAAACACTTAAAGAAACACTTTCCAAGTTTGTTTTGTTAAAAAAAAACTCTCTCAACAGAGCTGTAGGCTGATATATATTTTTGTAATCTAGCATGCCAGTGTAGATTTATTCATTAATAGAGACTAAAAGCACTTTTGTACGTTGCTCTGGACAAGGGCGTCTACTAAATGCCGCAAATGTAAATGTATATGTGTGCATCATTTCCTGGCTATCACGAACAGATGAAGAATAGCCTATGAAGCTAATGACAAGCATGGCAGAACAAGAAGTATGGCTAATGTGGACGAGACAGAGGGAGCCGCTGATGTAAACAATGACTGAGAACAGAGACATTCCTGATCACCTGATCATCATCATCATCTTTTTATGCTTGTGTTCTATATAGTGGTTGTTCAGCCGGGATACATTAATTAGGTAACAAAATATTAAATACGTTTTAGTTACCAGTGTGACACTAAAACAGGAACTAGTAATGGCTGCTCTTTACTTAAGTACAAGTCAGAGCCCAAACGTCTTTACTTTAACTTGAGTGAAAAAGTGTAGTCAGTATTTAACTTTTTTTAACAGAGTCTTTGAAAACATGAGTATCTGTACTTCTACTTGAGTGAAGGATGTGTGTACTTTTGCCATCTCTGATCCTGTTTTATCCTACCCAAGTTTTAGCAAGCTACTTGTATTAATCTCAATCATGAACAGTTGATAACAGCAACAAAGTGAAATATTTATAATTGCATGAGCCAGTGTTACAAATATGAGAATAGTTTTTACTTTGAGTCTGTTATCGCACACAGTTTCTTTTTTATGTATTTGGTCACCTTGGTTTGCTCAAAACTATACATTTATTAATCTCAAAATTATATTTTTTATATATAACACTTTTTATATATTTATTCTTGTTATATATGATTGATTGAACCAAGGATCGGCTCTAAGCCCTTTCCTGTTTGCAGTGGTGATGGACAGGTTGACGGATGAGGTCAGACAGGAGTCTCCGTGGACTAATATGTTTGCGGATGATATTGTGATTTGTGGTAAGAGTAGGGAGCAGGTTAAGAAGAGCCTGAAGAGGTGAAGGTGCTAGAGAGATCATGCTGGAGAGAAAAGAAAGTCAGTAGGAGTAAGACAGAGAACGTGTGTAAATGAGAGGGAGGGCAGTGGAGTGGTGCGGTTGCAAGAAGAAGAGGTGGTGAAGGTAGAGGAGTTTAGGTACCTGGGGTCAACAGTGCAAAGTAATGGAGAGTGTGTTAGAGAAGTGAAGAGAAGAGTGCAAGCAGGGTGGAGTGAGTGGAGAAGAGTGGCAGGAGTAACCACTTTTCATTTATACTGCTTACAATTCAATTTGCACACCTATTGTCCCTTTTGTCAGACCCACAAATTCCCCCAGCTGTGCCTTTTTTTCCATTATTTTTCGTGCCACAGAAACTTTTTTGCTAATATTTTTTGCTTAGAATACAATAAACAATATTATTTTGAAAGTTGTTGTTACTGAGAAAGGGATTTAAATTCTAAATTTATATATATATATATATATATATATATATATATATATATATATATATATATATATATATATAGGTTTGATTGCAAACACCAACTAAACCTACCCACATGAATGACAGGGATAGTTGCATTGGGCTGGATTTAATGTTGGCCAATTAAGTTTAAAAGATATATTAATGTCTGTGGAGTCCCATTCAGATCATTATAATTACGAGCACATGCCTTAAAGCCTGAAAAGAGGTTAACTTAGACTCATGAATCAGATTGTGTTGTCACCTGCATTATGGTGTAACAGATAAAAAAAAAACATTAAAAAAACCATAAAAAAGCTTTTACCATCAGTCTTTAGCAGCTTATAAAATAACATTTGATCGAATGGAAAAAATGTGTTCATGCTTTTCTTTTCACTACAACATTGATCATGTGACCAAATAGATCCAAGAAACTTTATGCCTCATCAACTACAATGCATTTTCAACAGCTGGTCCCACACTATCTTAGGATAAAGAACAAACATTTTAGAAGCAAAAAAAATGTAGAAGATTTTGCCATGCAGCAATAAAAAATAGACGTGTTCTCCATATGTTCTTTCAGACATTTTCCACTGTAAGATAGCTATAGGCTTTATATAATAGTACAGCCAGTACCAACTAAAATCTAAAAAAAGGAGTTCAGAATAAGCTTGTGGACTGGCACATCCCATGTGTTGGTTCCTGTCTCTTGGCTGGATATGCTTGATGATACCACATGATACCTCCTGTCTTATCCATCATCCTGTTTGATGCTCTTTTATTAAACACAACAGCTTAGTAATATTGAAACCAGTTTGAGATCACTTTTGTTTTGTGCACTTGTTTGATTAAGTCATTAGAAGATGGTAAATTGTGGCCATTAAGGGATCACAAGTTCAGCAACAAAAAATAAATAGGCAGTGGCATTTAAACAATGATTAGTATTAATAGGTCCAAAGTGTGCCAAAAAACTCCCTACATCATTACTCCACCTCCATCAGCCTGGACTGTTGACACAGAAAATACTCAAAAATTGAGATTCATCTAACTAGACTATGTAACAATGAGTTTCAAGCATTTCTTCCTTGAACCTTTTTTTTGTGAAGATCTATATGGAAATTGAAATGAAAAGAAACATGATATAAAAAAAATGACAATTTAAGGGTGGTAGAATAAAAAAAAAAAAAAATCTCAATAAATTAAATTAAAATCAAAATCAATAACAACCAAATCCTTTTTACTATTTCTGTTGACTAAAACAATAGATTGCAATTTAAAAGTATTCTCTGAACAAGAAAAATGTTATTACACACAAATTGAAATGCACTAGCATCATATAAGACTACAAGATATATCATTTCTTAAAAAATGTAAAAATGACTGGTTCAATGGGTCCATGCTGTTGCCACCAAATTCTGACCCCACCTTGTGCCTTAGCAGAAATTCAAATACAGGCTTACTGTAGTGACAGTTTTCTATTCTTGGCTTATTGAAGCAGAACACAACATGGTTTTCAGCTGTTGCAGCTGTTCGAATTGTTGTGCTTTCGGAGATGCTTTTCTGCTCACCACAATTGTAACACGTTGTTAATGTAGCATGGTTCTGTCTGCTCAAACCAGTTTGGAAACTCTCAGCTGACCTCTGGATAATTCGATAATTGCAAAAATGTTAAGGTGAACACCTTTCAGGAACTCGAGCTGTGTCACAATGCTTTGGGAATGTGACTGCGTTGTCCACGCTCTGAAATAATGTGTGTAATCAGTCAAAATTGGACTCGGGGCATCACCAGCAGGGTGAAGTCATGACCAGGAAGCACCAGCTTCTGTTTGCATTTCATGTTTAATTGTTTGTCTATTGTTTGTCAAAAAAAAAAATCCAGCCTCTGGAAGCGGAGTCAATGCGATCGCTCCGCTCCCAAGCGGGACTCTTAGCTGAGTTCCTGGGGCTCACAAATGGACATTGCAGAGGGTTTTAAAACGGGCTTGTCCCTTTCTCCAACCTTACCTGCTCAGGCCTGTGAGGTGACAGATCTGAGGACTGTCATCTTTAATAAGAGGACTTTGACCGAAAGGTCCTGACAGGACATTCAGGGGGTGGCCTGGGAACATCTGCCAGACGTGTCTTGGTGGGTCCTTTTCGCAGGAAGTTCCTGAGGTCCACTTTTGGGGCTGAAGCTTATCAGTATCCGGTTCTTACTTTTGGCCTTGCCCTCTCACCCCGCACTTTCACAAAGTGTGTCAATGCGGCTCTGGTTTCCCTGAAACTTAAGGGCATCTGCATCCTCAACTATATTGACAGCTGATTGATATTAGCTCGATCAAAGCAGTTAGTGGTCTGGCATCGAGATGTCGATCTCGCTCACCTGAAGGCTCCGGGGTTTGAATGCCAGGAAGATTTACCGATCTCTGCATCATATGGGATTCAACCACTATGTGTGCACAGCTTTCCTTTGTCTGCATTGTGTCCATCCTTACGGCCATCAGGAAGGTCAGAGAAGGAAAGCTTCTTACTGTCAAGCAGTTCCAGAAACTGCTAGGGCTCATGGCAGTTGCGTTCAGTGTTATTTCACTTGGCCTTCTGTACATGAGACCCCTTGAGTGGTGGCTCAGTACCCATGGGTTCCCACAGAAGGGCAACCCCCTCCGTACGATCAAGGTCACGCAGCGATGCCTACAGTAACCCTAGCCAGGATTGAATGGGGAGCTATGAAGAGGGCTACTACGGCATCTGTACCACTGTGCAAAGGTGGTAGACCCAAAGATGTCCTCTTTTTAAAAATACTTTCATATTTATTTATTTAGCAATTGTTTGGTTGCTTTTTAAATTAGATTATTGAAATCCACAAACCTTTGTCTATATCATGTAGCTAGACTGTGCTATAATATATAATATCACTTCTTGAAATAGTAACTAACTTTTACCGCAGTGTCCAACTAGGAACACTTTAGGGAGTAAAAAAAACTATAATCAATGTTTTTTTAAGTTCACTCCCAAAGATTAAGTGTAGAGGAGATACATAAAGAAATAAATTGGTGGTCTGTGGTGGCCATTTCAAAAGAGATTTTAACTTGCTTCTACATTACTCACTGAAATGCCCAATTTACATATTTATCAAAGCTCGAGTGCAACACAGAGCAAGATAGTATGACTCAGCATGCAGCCATCCCTACCACAATAACATCTAGCAAGGTTTACATCCAGAGACCAGATAAGAAGAATAAAGTGAAAATTCATGTACTGTTGGGATGGATAAATATTCTAATAGAGAAAAGGGAGAGGCCCTGTCAGGTTTGTGAATTGGACCATTTGTACTGCTCATTAAAGTTAAGGCATAGCCTTAAATCAGTATGAAATTGCCTTCTGTGTGTCCAAATACCACAAACCTCTTTAATTTTATTACATTTATCTAATTAACTGCATTGATAAATTATTCTTATAATAGGAGGTCCTCACAAGGGTAATGAGATTAATGTTAAAATATTTAGCAAATTGCTCAAATATGCTAGCACACTAGCTAGATTTGTTGTTTTATCATGCGTTCAAAATTTGTATATGTTCACATGTAAATCCAATTTATCAGCCCTAGTTTATCATGCTTTGGGTATACTTTGGATATACTTGCACATCAGTGCAACAGTAAAACAGTGTCACCCTAGATATGGGTTCCTATGTAATGTAATATGATCTGTATGCAAGAATCAGCAGAACAAAAACCTTATCCATCAATTCTAACAAATATAACAAAGATACCTTTAAACATAAGCCATGTTTAGAGAGATAAGGAACAGCTTCTGAATGTCATTGGTTTTGAGGCAGCTAGTGAAAACATTGCACAAGTAGTTGACAAAAAACAATTCTAATAGATATCAGCAATAATGGAAGCAAATGTAGTGAGTCAAGAAACCAAAGATTAGTTTCTAAGAACTTAACTTCTGCAACAAGATAATGACCCAATACTTCCTGCATATCAATATCCACCATCAACTACTTAAAAAAGTGAAAGCTTTGTATTATCCCCTCACACATTTAGAAAAATCCTTTACTCTCATGACTGCACCGTCCTAGGGAATATAGATGATATTTTTTTTTCTGGAAACTAGCCAGAGAAACAAGACATGGCTGGCAGCTAATAATGAGCAAAGCAGCTTCTCATCATCTCTGAGAAGATTGCAGAGTTTAAAAGAAGGACTGTTGAGACAGCTCAGAAAGCATCAGGATATTTCCATGATTTGGTTGTTTCTCTCATCAGCCAGTAGTAGTAATAGTAGTAGCAGCAGCAGAAGCAGCAGCAGCAGCAGCAGCAGCGATGAAGCCAGTCCCAGGCTCAACCCTTACCTCATTATGAACTGGCTCAACCATGGTCCCTCAGCAGACCTCTCTGACCTCACAGGAACGAAAACAGCCAACACTGGCTGAGAGCACAGAGAGATCCAGCTCTTTTCCTCAACACACTAGTTTAAATCACCTGCACTTACTTACGTCTTCTCACCGTCCTTTTTTGCCTTACCCTCGCCCCCTTTTCCCTTCACCAAAACATGAAAAAATACTGAATAAAGCAAATGTGAGACCAAAACCACTGAATTTGTGTATCTGTGTTCAGCCCCACATAGCAGCAAGTTTCTGCACATTACCTACATAAGGATTCTCACATAACAATAATAAAAGTCTAATAAACAGCTTCAAATCGTGTTATATCTTAGTTTTAATGAAGAAACACAAATGATTGGTTTGATTAATCAGGAAATAATTTATTTGGTGTAACTTTATAGTTAGAGATTTATTGATAGAGCCATGATACTAATATGTTTAGTATAACAATATTTACACAAAGAAGTTTACATCAGACAGAGGGAAAAAAAGAGAAAACAGGAGAAGATAAAGTAATAATGGTTCAGTGCTGCTAAAAAATGTGTTGACAGGGACTAAATTTCCCTAATGGTTATGACATTAAATCTAGCTATAAGCTGGGAAAAACATGGTCACTATTTAATAATAAATAAAGCATTGTATATCCTGTGTTAAATTTGTGTGTTGTACATTGAATAACAATAACAGTGTCAGAATTTAGAATTTGGCTATTTACAGTACCTTTGAGTTAATTTTGCTCAGATTTTTAATTTTAATTTAGAATTTTTTGGACTTTGAAATAAAGACTGGGGATTTTCCAAACTGCAGTTGGGTTCACACACATTCTTTGGCAAACTGCTAGAGCTCCCACCTCTCAGGCAGTAAACCCTTGTTTAAGCCCTGACGCTGACCATGCAATTACCAGAATATAATCATCTTATTCAAAAACAAAGTGCTTTGTAGGGGCCAGAAAGCTTTTAGACCTCAGAAGAGAAGAGTATGTGATACAATGTTGATGTTTGTTAATTAGTGATTAGTAATTAGTTATGTCTCTGTGATTGATTACCTCACAAAAAAAGAAAACATCTGATTTTACTTCAGGGACACTCTTTATCCAAATGACCATACAACCTAAAGATCATATGAACATGTTAAAATATCTCACTGATGGCATCTTAGCTTCTATTTTGAGCCAAAAAGGAGAATTCTGCTTCTATAAGCAACATTTGGCCGTTTTTCTACTAATTCATGTCGTGTCATTCTTTCTATCAATCTCTAATTTGGTTTCCCTCTTTCCGCATTTTTCTCCCTTGTCTACAATTCCCTTATTCTCTGCAACAGATGCTTAACTAGGCTCCAAATCTGGAAGGATTACAGAAAATAACAGATGCTGCTAATGGTATTACCAGCCAAGACTACATGCTGAAGAGAGATAGAGAGAGAGGGCATGAGCAAGATCAAAGATGGAAGAGAGAAGAGAGGGATATGCTAGGTTGAAGTAGGCCAAAAAAATGCAAGAGTTTAGGAATAAAAATAAATTTAAAAAGAATTTAAAAGGAAAACAAGATAAAAGGTGGATTTTCAAATGAATAGAGATTATGTTTAGTATGTGTATTTTATGCATATTTAATTTATATTAAGTATAATTAGTTGCATATGTACATTTGTTAGTAGAAATGCATTTTTAAAACACATCTGACAATATGTAGATTAATTAATGAATATCTAAACCAATGAATTAATTAAGAAATTAATGTGAGCTATGTTCCTTTTCGGCGGATAAATGCATTGTTTTCTTGCACTTAGATCTCGACTTTTACTTCACCCTATATTTGCAATTAGCAATATAATTTCCAAAAAAAAAGACAAAATAAATAAAAAGATTTTTGAGAGACATTTTGAGAGACAAATTGCTGCAATAAAAATTTCAGCAATTTTACGTACAAACCATATATATATATATATATATATATATATATATATATATATATATATATATAAAAAATATATATGCTGTTTACCAACTGTTTACCAACTGAAAAAAAGGAAATGCTTTCCTCTTCCCGCAGTTTAAAGGAACAACAAAAGTGAAAGAAATTTCCTCCATGCACATGCTCACACAAAGCATCTTCAAGTTCTTCTCTGTGCAGTCCATACTATCAGCCTGAACCACATATCACATTTCCAATGCCCAGAATGCACTGGGGAGAAGATCAGAGAGTGTTAATCCAGTGGTTAAGCCGGCAAAAATCCCACATCACTAGGGACTTCCTCCTTGATCACACTGGATGACGTTCAGTTGGCATGTGTTGCATTGTTGTGTGAGCACACGCACACACACACACACACACACACACACACACACACACACACACACAGTGAATGCACCAAAATATGGCTATATATATATATATATATATACAAGTCTTGATCTAAATAAAGCTTTTTGTGCACATTTATGTAGGAACATGTGCCCAAGAAAATACAAAGGCATTTATGATTTCTATGATTTATTAATATAGTGATATAATGATATATATATATATATGTATAATGTGCAGTCAACCCCTGATAATTTCTGGTTTGGAACTCGTGGCTCGGATAATTTGCGGGTTCCCATATGGAACAGCAAGTTGCGGATTATCTTTAAATTTGCAGGAATCCACATCGGGACCAAATGTTCAGGAAGGTTGGGAATAACATTTTAAACTATGTGTTCACTAACAAATTTCATAATTAAAAAAAAAAAAAAACCTATTTTATTACTCATTTAAAATGATAAATAATGCATTTGTAGCCATTAATTCACATATTCTGTTGAGTGTGCATCAAAAAGGAACCAATTTATTGGTGTAAAGTTTAGATGAATTTACTAAGGTACCATAGGGGCTGTGAGAGTGTGTCCAGTGTATCTTAGAATGTAACCCCCACTGTGTATATATATATATATATATATATATATATATATATATATATATATATATATATATATATATATATATAGAAAGATTAGAAAACAATCTCTTGTTTTAAGTCCATAGAAATTTATACATGCTAACTTGCCAACTTTAATGAAGAGTTATGCGTAGTTAAGATTAAACGGATAAGAAAGGTTAGTAGTCCTAGACTTAGGAATACCTAACCCAGTGAAATTGCTTTTGCTGAATGTCCATGGATATTGTGTAAAAATGTGTTAAATCAAAGCCAGAATTGCTATATCCCCAAGCTTAGAATAATCTGAAAAACTAATGAGTCTAAAAGAGCTTTTGAATTGAAAAATAAAATGTACAGCAGTGACATATTTCTTTTTGAGTGTGGCTTGGAGACACAGCGTTTCCTTCTCTAAGGGAACCAGGGTTACATACATAGCATAGAGGCGGTCCTTGAGCTTCCTCAACAAGGCTTTTGTAACAAGAGTCCAATCACAACAGACTGACCAGTCCCTACCTAGTGTGGACAGGCACAGCTAAACCAAAGGATGGAAGAACCAGAAATAGCTCTAAGGTCAAGGTTATAGAACCTGACGAAGGTCTGAACCAACCAGGCAGTTAACTGGGTTCAACTGGTGGTGCTCGCATCACACAGAGAACAGGCGTCATTTATCGGCATACAACCTCTTTGTGGAGGGAGCTCTGAATTGGAGATTGGTTTCCCTACCTCAGTAGACAGACCAGTGTCTAAAAACTGTGCCCCCTCAGGGGTCCAGGCCTGCCTCTGGATAGTGTCCTCTTCGATTGAAGGCCACTCTGTGCAGCTGGGAACGGTTTCTCATCAACGCCTTGGGTGGTTCCAATAAATTCCAGAGTAATTTGAGGAATTTTGAGGAATGGGAGCTTTGAGGATGGATTTGGACTGTATTTAATGTCAACAGTCTGCTACACTGACTCAGGACTACAGATTGCTTATGATCACCATCACTGTACCCTGCAACATCTTATATCTGCAATAAATAGACATTTGGTGCAACCCAGATGAGGATGGGTTCCCTCTTGAGTCTGGTTCCTTTCAAGGTTTCTTTCTTATGCCATAAGTTTTTCCTTGCCACAGTCACCACCGGCTTGCTCATCAGGGACAAACTTACACTTAAAAAGAACATCTTATTCATTTTAATCACCACATTATCTATGTAAAGATGCTTTGAGACAACATTCATTGTTAAAAGCACTATACAAATAAAAATGAATTGAATTTAATTGAATATTGCTTCCTGGTCATGTTGTCACCCTGTCTGTGACGTCGTGCCTCACTGTTGAACAGATTACACACGTGATTCAGAGCGTGGACAACACGGACGAGTTCCCAAAGCGTTGTTGATGCAGCGATCCTGAAAGGGAACATGTCTGAGGCTATGGACAAACTTCTTGCCAGCACCACCTACTGGTTAAAAGTTGCTAAAAATGCATACAATTACTGCCATTTTTGGTTGGCATTATTTTGACATCCTGCTGCCTATTGTTTAGATCTATAATTTTCCCCCTTTAGTCAGAATTGTTCCACTGTCAACATATGCAAATCTTGAGTGAAACTACAAATCGCTCCTGAATTCTTAAAAAAAATAAAACACGATTTCCTAAAGTTGGCTTTGCTCGCCTTTGATTGATTAGACTGAAACAAGCAAGTCTGTGAGGGTCTGGCTCACCAAATCTGGTTGCTTGGCCCCACAGAAATGTTACAAGTGAAAGATTAATCAATGCACATGCACATATAAAGTTTCTATACTGTTCTTTAGTTTGTGGATTTAAATAATGACATTATTCTATATTACTCGTTTGCTGTTATTTGTTCCTGAATTTTAGCATCACAGGTGGATATCTGTATAACTACAAAAACAAGAACAGATTATAGCTAAAACCATGATAAAAATACACTTTAAAACAAATTGACCCATTGTTTTCCCTAATGCATATAATGCAGACTATTCAAAAACCACATCGCAAGTTTCTTTCTTCTCAGTGGCTTAGGCACTGCGAGTGAAAGTTCTCACTTTATTGGTGCACAAATTCTTATTCTTCACAAGACCCAGAGGACATGCTTACCCATCCATGCAAAAAAATTTGGCATTGTAAATAGCTGTGACACAGTATTTTGCTCCTGATTCTTCATTTTTAAGTAGAGCATTCAAATCCACTGTGAGGTGAAATGTTTGGATAGCAGTTCAATGGGAGTTGACTTGCAGTATATATGTAAATGAAAAACCAACACAGGTGCAGGCAGGGTCACATGACATGTAGACCCCTGTATTAGAATGTCACAAGATGAATTATTTCAATGTCTTTAATGCGTGTTATTGATTTTAATGTTTAGCTTATGATAATGAGCTCAATGTCACTGTACTTGATAGAATAAAAACTTTAAAGGCTTAGATGCTGTGGAAATCACTCACAACCAGGGAGTTGTTTATGGTTAGCAGTTAGATATAAATGAAAGCAATAAGACGCATGAAATTATATACAAGAACAACAAATTGGCAGGTGTCACACATTGAGAACCCTCACATTAAATTCCACAGTCATATGCTGAGAATTAATACAAGCTTGTATCAAAAGATAGACACTTACCACAAACACTAAGTACACTATTATTCTGGGTAAAATCTGGGGGTAGGATGTTTTTTATGTTATATCTTTGACAATATTTGTTTCTCTGAGGTTTGACTCTCTGTCAATCAGACCTGTATCTGGGACTAAAATACCAACATGATTTACAAATAATGGCTATTAGAGGCAGAGGCAAAGTTCTTAGTTATACATTTTCAAAAGAAGTCCTGGAAAAATCAGCCTTCATAATTACAATTTACATTTAGACACTATATTAGGAACATCACACTAATTCACACTGTTATAGATTGCACAAAAAAGTAAAAAGTCAAATTGATATTATGGACAGCATAGCTACTGCAAATATGTCAGTTGTGCACTTATTTTCTGGATCTTCCAGTCTACCACCTCTCAAAGGTGCTTTGTTGAATTCTGATTTGGCAACAGGTGCAGGCCACAGATTCACACTGAGCTCACTGTCAGGTTTGTAAAACCAGATTGTGATCAATTTTGTAATATGGAGCTTTATCCTTCTGGAGGTAGATATTTATACCATGGATACATTTTGATTATAATGGGAGGCCTGTCTTGAGCTATAATACTCAGAAATGCAGTAGGTAATTAAAAATATGGTTAGTTATGGGGCCCAAGAATTACATGACCATCACCAGCCTTTATCGTTGAAACAATGCAGATTGGGTTCATACATTCTGTTGATGCCATGTTGTGAAACATCTGCATGTGAGAGCAAACATTTTAAATAAGGCAACATTTTTCATACAGCTGTAAAATGTTGGTGAATTCTTGCCTGTTGTATCCCCACCTTCCTGTTTTTTGACTGATTTATGTTTCACTTGCCTAAAGGTTTGACATTTTCTGTGTTATGAGATGCTTTTCTTCTCCCTATTGTTGTAAAAGCTGGTCATTATAGTTACTGTAAAATCCTTCCTGTCAGCTCAAACCAGTCTGGCATTTCTCCTTTGACCTCTTTTATTAATAAGACATCTAGACCACAGACATGCCAGACTAATACAACCTGACTACAGCACACTGAAGCAGGTGATGGACTTTTACAATTATATTTCAGGATAATCTGTTGGTGTCTTCAATTCAGTGATTTGATCAAAACTTTGGTCATTGAGCACTACGGTACTTGCAATAGTCAATACATTTTACTGATGGTAAAAGGTTCAGCTAATGTGATTAGTAAATAATGCAGTAAATAATTAATTCTAGAAAGACCACAGATGGAGGCTGCCAACAGGGGTTTTACTTTGAGCATATAAATCCAGGGTAGATTAAAGGCATCAAGCCTGAAAAAAAATAATTAATCTTGCATAGACCATGTTAATAAATCAAATTGCATGATTATTTTGGGTGTTTATTGATGACATTTTTGAGAGATGCAACTGAAAGCTCTACAAGAAATAAATAGAAATCGCCAGTAAGTTAGGGAAGTAAACAGATTATGATAATCTTAATTTTTAGTTTACAGTCTCTTAATGAAATGTTTTTTCTAATGAAGTGTAACTATTAAATTATTAATATATAGAAATTCTTAAATATTTTCTTGTGCTAAAATAGGACTTAGGATCAAGTATGCGTGATAGGGAGAAAGGTGTACAGACATGGTCTTGGCCACGTCTGCACCATGGCTTCCAGCCCCAATGGGGCTGGGTGAGAGAGAGAGAACCAGAGGGGACAGTGTGCAAACTGCCCTAACTCTCCCGAGTCACAAACAGATCCTCCTGGGCTCTGTAATAGCTCTGCTATATCTGCTCCACCACCTCGGGGTGAAGCCTCCATTCCCCGGGCCTTGGCCCTTGCCTCGAAAGGGAGTCTGCTCTCCAGTTCAACTGCCCCGAGATGTAAACTGCTCTTAATGAAAGGAGTTTTACCTGGGACTATAGGAGAATTATATAGCCAGCCTGTAAAAGGGGCAAGAACGGAGACCCTCTCAGGTCTCAGTGGATGTGTTCCAGTGCCAAGAACATAGCCATCATCTTCAGTTATTTTACATGCCATGAAAGATGTGACTTGTTCCACTGACCTTGGGCGAAGCGGCCACTCATGACCGCGCCCCACCCCATGAGAAATGCATCGGTCATTAGCATCACGCAATGTCAAGGAGCTCCCAGGGTGGGAGACAGGAAGGTAGGTTCTCTCCATACTTCTAAGGCCCGCAGGGCTTGCCACTAGACCTTGATAGTACGGAACGGATTGCCCTTTAGGGAGAACCCTCTGCCTCTGAGCCACCACTGGAGGGGTCTCAAATGGAGGAGGCAAAGTTGGATCACACTGGCCGCTGCTGCCATGAGACCGAGCAGCCTCTGGAACTGCCTCACAGTCAGTGACTGGCCTACTTTTACTCTTTTGACTGCAGTGAGGATGACTTCGATTCGGGCAGGAGACAATTGTGCCCGCAACATTGTCTAGTCCCACACTATGCCCAAAAAGGTGGAGCTTGGAACCATGACGTCACCCTTAGGGAAATTTGTGACTACACTTACAGCGGAATCTTGAAGCATGACGGCGCCCTGTGGGAAACCTTGAGGTGTGGCAGCAACCTGGGAGAAACTTGGAGTTCTTAGTCGCCTTGAGAGAACCTTGGAGGCAAGACGTTGCCTTCAGAGGGATTTGGAGGCGAGATGTCGGCGTCAGAGGGACTTGGAGACATGACGTCACCTCCAGAGGCACTTGGAGATGTGACTCCGCTTTAAGTGGAACTCGGAGGTGAAACGTTGCCTTTTGAGGAGTTTGGAGGCAAGACATCGCCTTCAGGGGGACCTGGAGGTACGATGGCCCATCTGGAGAGGTTTGCTGATGATGTTTTGTCTGTGTCGCGGTCAGGTGGTGGTACAGCCTCCTTTTCGTGGCCTGGCGGCGGTACAACGTCTCTTTCGCGGCCAGTACGAGGTCCTTTTCGTGGCTAGGTGGCGGGACCTTTGGCAGAACACTGGAGCGGAGCAGCACCCTCGGCAGAACACTGGAGCTGCACCCTCAGCGGAACACTAAAGTGGAGCGGTGCCTTCAGTGGAACACTGGGACAAGAGACGCGCTCGGAGGAACACTTGGACTGAGAGAAGCGCTTGGAGGAACACTGGGATGGAAAGACGCGCTCGAAGGAACCCTGTGATGGAGAGAAATGCGCTCGGAGGAACACTGGGACGGAGTGGCGTGCTCAGTGGAACTCTGGAACGAAGCAGCGCACTTGGCGGAACTGAAGGGGCAGAAGTGGAGATCAGCCGTTGTCATCCTGAACATCCCCAGAAATTTCCCGATGAAATCGGTGTACAAAGCAAAATCGCCTCCATTAGCGCTCCATATCTTACTGGCTCAAGATAGAGCGTCCCCAGACAGGAAAGAGATTAAAAATGCGATCTTGTCTCTTTCGGTGAGGAATTGGGATGACTGTGCTACAATAAATTTGCAGGTGCTCAACAGGAAGCTGCTCCACTCGGCCGCATCGCCGGAGAAATGAGCCGGGATTTCCTTCGGGCTCTCGGAGGTGCGCGGCGCCTCCGCGCTTGCATGAACCCAAGCCATAAGCATGATTCACAATATGCAGCAATGAGCTTCCGGGTGAAAACTGAATGGAATTGGGCTGCCGATCCGTCGCAGTAGGATGATTCCTTTCGTTTCGGTTTCGGTCGGACCTTCTGTCAGGGTAGTGACCAAGCGATGGAAGCAGAAGTAACTCTATCATCTTTGATATTTGGCATACAAACACAAGTCCTGGAGCGGGTATAATCCAGTACGCGAGTATGTTTTACAAGGCAGGTGATCCGTAACGTGAATATATTCCACAGAAGTGGAACAGCATGAACCAGCGGGGAATGTTGGCAGTCAGGAATCCAGGAGATCACTAGCAGTCATCAAGTATGTCCGACACCAATGATGTTGCAATGGAGGCTTATATAGGGAAAGCCGTAACGAGAGACACCTGTCTCTCGTTAATGCCGGGAGCGGCAGAACGAGGCAGCGTGACAGCTACAGAGGGGGGTGTGGCAGGTGGATCCCTGAAAGTTATACAGTATGGTAATGGGTGTTAACTGTTCATTTTAAGTCAGATAAATTTAATCTTGCCAGAATGATGGATCAATCTAGTTTTGCTTTGAACAATGGATATTATAAGTGAATAATTTTTGCCTGCAGTGGACCATGTGTTTAACATTCAGTTTGACAATTAAGCAGAGATGAGAAGTAATAAACTACAAATACTATGTTACTTATTTACTGTTATTTTTTAAACATAGATTTTCAAATATCAGCACTTTACTTTACTATTTCTTTTTCGGAACTTTTTACTTTCACCCATTACATTTTTACACAAATATCTGTACTTTCTACTTCTTACATTTTCAAAACACTCTCAAATTATTTGTTAGACTTACATAAAAAAAGCAGTGTCAAATGGTTCCATGCAAGTATGTTATGTAATTTCTATGATTAATGATTTAGTTATTTAAACAAACAAATAAAAATTATTTGAGTAAATACAAAACATTAGGATTTGTCACTATTAAAATTAGTTATTTGAACATCTTACTTAACAATGTTACATTACATTTAGAAACATTAAATATGTAAGGTGAATAACTTTTTATTGATATTTTTTACTGAAGCTATTTGCTCTACAAGTAATACATTTCATATAACAAGCATATATTATTTTTTAACCAAAATACATTTATTTTATTTTTAAGATCTTATATTTAAAACTGCTAAGAAACAAGTCTTTAGAAGCAACTGGACCACATCTATTCTTTACAATGTCTTTTAAATTGCAACTGTCTTCAAAAATTTCTGTTGAAATTAAGCAGCATGCCCCCAAATTCTGCAGAACTCCATTTCTTAGATTTCTGAACATTTGTGCAATCATTAAAAGTAACGTCAAAACTGGTCTGTTTTTGTAGAACAATCACAAACAGCATGTCACAATTTGTTTATAAAAAAAAAATAATAATAATATATATATATATATATATATATATATATATATATATATATATATATATATATATATATATATATATATTTTTAAACACACATTCTGGTCAATAAAAAACATTCCTGACAAGGTCTTATAATTACCAACTGCCTTCAAATATCACGACAGAAAAAATGTACATAAAAAAGTAATACATAAAAGGAAAGTTTGTTCAAGATCTTTTCATTTCCATTTCACAAAATAGTGCAGCACTCAGTTTTTTATATTCCAAATCTTTTAAGACACCAGTAAAGGAAACATTAAAATTGGCCTACATTTTTTTTTTTGTGAACAACCACAAACACTAACTCACAGTTCCAAAAACAATAAAACAACTCTGCTCAAAAGCTGCAGAACTCCACTTTCAAGATTTCTAATTTAAGTGCCATTAACAAAGGAAACATTGCAACCACTTTCTATTGTTTTAAAAACACAAAGAGAATTTAAATGTGAATGAGAGAATTTGTCACTTTCCCTTTTTTTTTTTTTAATATATATTCTAATTTTGAGTTAAATATACTTTGTACATTTTTTATTTCTTGACTAAATTATGTGAATTATGTCCAAATATAAGCTCTCTATTGTATTGTCTAGTGATTTGGGGGATATTTTTCTTCCTTCATTAGCTTTTAATTGTCTTCATTAAAATACACAGAAAGTGCTCTGGTATCATGGTATCTTTCTGTAGAAGAATACAGACATTAGGTTAAAGACTTATTGTAGAGATTTCATCATCATTGAATTCGTCTGAGAAATTCTGAGTATCACTTTTTCTAACGACTCCTGGTTTGAAGTCCTGAAGAGTATAGGGATTGTGCTCACTATTTTTATGGGACTTAAATGTGCCACACACACACATTTGTCTGAAAAGAGCAGTGTTCAAACATACAACACATTGTCCCATTGTTTTTTCGATGTTATGGATGCAACTAAAATACTCACGTGTTGACGCTATGTTGCTGCAAGTTTTTCAACAACTGAGATCTAGTTAGCACAGTTATTTTGCAGTTTTTACACAACCACATGCTTGCTATAAGAAATGCGAGTTAGCATACCGGCCAAAAATAATATTAAAAAAACACAAAAGGCTAAAACGCATCATACTTTAAAATAAATTGATAAGTTTAAATAGTAAAAACTCTCTGGTAACCTAAACCATTTTTTTTTCGTTTTTAGTCAGTGTTGATCAGGATGGTACAGAATTATAATGAAATATTCATACCTGAAAAAAAGGTGGCGATTAAGATGGCTTCTTGGTTTGTTCTTCGAGCTTTCGTCTGTTTTTTGTTGCTCCGCCACCTGTGAGAAGATATGGCACCCAAAAAAGGTTAATGGGATTTGTGATTCACTCAACAATACTATTTTGACATTAAACACTTTTTAAGTAAAGTAGATGCTACTAAAACTTTGTATTAATAACAGATAATTTACGTTAATTTAGTTACTTGCAATCTTTATGTACTGTAAACAAGGGTGGGTTTAATAAAACTAACAACAGTGAAAGTAATTTTTTTGGAGTGCAGGCTTGTTACTTTAGTTTTAACATTTTTGGTAAAATGTAATTGTTTTTTCTTCTCATTACGAGCAGTTTTTAGCCAATTTACTGTCATTGCGTGAGTTTTTCAACCTACCACTCGTGTATCATTTCCTGGCCATCACACACCACAGACAAAGGCTAGTTTACGAAACTAACAATGAGCAAGGCAGAAGGCAAAAAAAAGTCAGTGGCTATCGTGGGTGAGTGAGAACCTGATGACCTGATCATCGTCATCTTTTTTTCTGCTTGCGTTTTATATGGTGGATGTTCATCATGTATATATTCATTAGGTAACAAAATGTTCGATTTGTATTAATATATTAACTTGGGCTGTCAAAATTATTGCGTTAATAATGCACGATTAATGCAGCTAGCATTTATGTTTGACCAATATTATTCAACGCAACACAAGTTTATTCAGAATTACTCAGATTTACTTATTTTACTTATATTATATTATATTTTAATTATATACTTTAACTGATGGAATGTCTAAAAAACATATTTTTTTACAACCATCAGTGCTTGGACATGCCCAAAATATTTACCTACAATCCTAAACCAACTGCATATATACATTATTATAAATATCAAGCAATCGATACATATTAAAGACAAATACAAACAATTGCTTGCAAAATTTATATGCACCACACAGATATTCCCTACTGCATCTGGGCCAGTGTTCTGACACACACACAAGACACACACACACACACACACACACACACACACACACACACACACACATAATATTTACTTGTCAGATATGGGGCATCTTTCTCTATGTTTCAAGAGCAAATTGACCTTGTTTACAGCTTTAGCTGAAATTATGCATGCGTCCACATGCAGATGTGGCCTAGTGATATGATTGTTAATATTTCACAATGAAAATTTTTTCCAGGCTTATTTCTAGTCATATTACAGAGCAGAATTTTTTTGGGTCTTTAATTACAAAATTACATTTGTTTTACAGCATTTGTCAGATGCCCTTATCCAGAGCAACTTATAATTATCTCATTGAACTAAACAGTTGAGGGTTAAGGGCTTTGCTCAAGGGCCCAGAAATGGCAGCATTTGAACTCATAACTTTCCGATCAGAATTCCAGATTAACAATTTTAGAACTAGGATACCTCTTCCCCAAGTATACATAATGTTTTTCCTCACCATTTCCTACATCTTTAAAACAAATTATTAGCAATGTAATACAGGACAATAAATCTACAGTATAGGCATTTGAGGCTGAAAAAGCATTATCGGGAATGATGTATGAGTGGTATAGCTTTTATGGTTTAATTGTTAAAGTAATGACAGTCAATCATACTAATATTTAAGTATTCTCTTTAAATGCATGAGTGTCCTCATTTTAAAAAACAAGCTGTAGGTATAGATAGTATAGATTTGTCATATGTACAGATGTCAGTGACAGTCTGTACAATGAAATTCTTACGTAATGCTCCAGGCAAACTACAGCAATATTAAATATTAAACATTAAACAAAACATTAAACATTAAACATTAAACAAAATAAAAAAATTATTAAGAGGAAAAAAGAAGAGAATAGTAATAATAAGGCATAAGAAAGTTATAATTATTGCTATAAAAATACATACAGTACATGTTTATCTGTCAGGAATCCACCTGCCACGCCCCCTTCGTGCACCTTGTCCCGCTATCTCTCCGTAAGTTCTCTGTGTGTATATATATATATATATATATATATATATATATATATATATATATATATATATACACACACACAGAGAACTTACGGAAAGATAGCGGACAAGGTGCACGGGCAGATTATTCTGTCAGAAACTTTTGCGGGTGACTAGGTGACTGAGGACCCAAATGCAGAATGTCACAGTGTATGGAGAAAGCAGGCTTTAATAGGGCAAAGGCAAAAACAAAGTTCAATAACTGTCCAGGATCTGAAACACCGGCAAACATGGTGAAGCAGGGAAAGACAAATTCAAAACCAAAATCAGTCCAAGATTTAGAAAGCCGGCAAACAGAACCATGGAGGGCAGAGCAGAATCACAAACCAAAAACCAGTCCAGAGTTTAAAACCAGAGCAGAGCAGAACAGGGGTCAGGAACAGGATCAGGAGCAGGAACAGGAATCCAGAGCAGACAGAGTGGCACAAATAATCCCAGGGATTTAAGGAAGCCGGGGAGGTAATCTGGCCTCAAGATTGAGTCTTTGATGTCTTTAAATACCAGGAGGCATGAGAAAAGCAACAAGATGGCCGCCGACCCGGAAGTGCGTGCCGCGGGACCGGAACTGCGGATTTATGTATTTTATATGTGCTGCCATGTCAATCTAATCTGCCCAGGGCCTTCAAAGTTAATTCTGATGGCTCTTTTACCTTAGTCTCTTTTAGAAACGGGGTCTGTTTTTTTAACCAATCAGATTACATATTCGCCGCACAGAGCCAGCTAGCTGGCCCATAATATTGTCAGCATTTTTCCGTCCTCCAATTGGTCAGTCAGCAGGAAACTGTTAAACCAAAGTTCGACTGGCAAAGTACAACTGGCAAACACGTCTGTAGCGCTTTGCACACATGAATACATCTGAGATAGACTTTTTTCATGCCTACAGAGGAAGATAAATTTATTTGGTCTCAGACATACTAAAACATTTTCAAGAAAAGCTAGAAATTGTGAGTTGAGGTCAACCAACCCCGAAGCTAGCTAGCTTGTCTCAGCCTGGGAAAGGGTTTGAAGTTTGTTCGCCACTTCCAAACCAGTAAATACGAGCGGTACCTCTGTCTTACAGCCTTTAAAGAGCAGTGCAAATAATGAGTATGCATTTCTGGTGAGTAGGTTTTTTAATAAAAATTTGTATGTTTTTGTCATGTTCTTAGACAAATATTGATGCTGAACTGCACCAGATGATGTTGGTGGCACAGTTGCAGTGGTATTGTAGAGGTTTGGAGTTGTCTTAACTGTTTTCTTTTGCTTTAGTAAAATGGTATTCACCCTCCATACGTGAAACTCCTCTCTCTCTATACTGTCACACGTTGTTATATTTTTGTATAATATTGATGGTTTCTATAATCGCGACATGATAGTGTAGGTATTAAGAGGTGGATTAAGTCAGGTAAGTCCTCACTAAAGGCCCAGGTACCCAATGTATGGCCTGCCACTGTATATATATATTTTTTTAATTTTTTTTTATGAATTATATGAGTATTTACATATATGACATATTAGCATTAGGTATTCTTGAAAAAATATGGAAGACGAAGGATAATAAGGAGAATGTATATGTTTGGTATGCAAAAAATATGCGAAGATACTTTATGTACTATAGTATTTATAGTTCTGAGAATTAAAAATTTTATTTGCATCTGATTTGTCAGGTGTTAATACATTTACAGTTAACATTAGAATTCATTTAACTGGTTTTCAGTTTTCAGTTATAGTAGGCCAACCTTTAAGCCATGTAAACCATAACTTTATGGAGCTCATGCAGACGAGCTACTGTAGCTCAAACTGCTAAAGAATTTAATGCTGTTTAATGCTCAACAGATCAGTGCAGTTTTCAGTCAACACAATAGTAGGCGGGTGGTCATAATGTTATACCTGATTGGTGGCCAAAAACTTGTCTGGTTGGTGTAAGTATTCAGACCCTTTACTTGGTACTTACAGTTGTTGAAGCACCTTTGGCTTTAGTTAGAGACTCAAATCTTTTTGTGTATGATGCACCAAGCATTGCCCTTTTCTAGAGCCATGTCTTTGTTGATTTTAATGTGTGTTTGTTTCAGTGTCATGTTGAAATGTGAAATGTCTCTTAATTTTCAGCATTTTGACAGCAGACAAAGTTTTGTGCCACAATATCACCTGAGCTCATTTTCAATTGTTTTTGAAAAATGACAGACACTTTTACAATTCTGTTTTCATTTTGCCATAATTTTTTGTTCATTATTAAGCTACACTCAGTACCCCATGACGACAAAACTGAAATATCACATAAGACTCTTTGCAACAACACTTAAAACGAGCTCAGGTGCCTCACATTTCTCTTGATCATTGCTAAACTTTTTCTACACCTTGACTGGAGTCTACATGTGGAAAAGTTTATTAGCTGGACATGATTTGGAAAGGCACACATCTATCTACAGAGTGCCTCACACCTGACAATGTACTGTATATATATATACACACAGTGGATTATTAATTGGAAACATAAAACAAAAGAAAAATAGATAAAATAAATACAACACCCTGATTGCATAAAATAACACCCTTTCATCCTGGGGGTCTAACTGTCCTGAGACAGAGTTAAGATTTACCTAGTCACATTCAAAATTAGGCCAGTCATTAAATGGCATCCTCCTGCCATCAATTAAAGTGATAATGATAAAAACAGATAAAAGTCAGCTGTTGCTACTGTATTTGCTGGGATATTTAGGGATGTATTTTAATAAAAGCCATGGGACACAAAGAGTTGTCGAAGAAACAGAGAGCTTAACTTAATTGTTAAGTAATTGTTAGGGAAGCATGGTAGCATAGCATTATGCTTTGGGCCTGCTTCTCTTCAGCTTAGCTAGGTGTACTTGTCAAAATAGATGGGAAAATGTACAAGATATTTTACCACAAAACTTTCTGTCTGCGGTCAAAATGGTGAAAATAAAGAGGCATTTCACATTTTAACATGACAATGACTCAAAACACAGACGAAGACATGGCTTCAGAAAAGGATAATCAAAGTCCTAGAATGGCACAGCCAGAACCCAGACCGAAATCTCATCAAACACTTAATAAGAGCTGTACACCAGAGATCTCACAATTTGCAAGAACTTAAACTTTTTTTGCAAAGAAAACTGGAATAAAATTCCGAAGTCTAGATGTATAAAGTTAATAGAGACTTATTCACAAAAACGTAATAGAGAGGGTGTCATATTGTTTATTACTGTCCCTGGAGACTGTAAAACAAGTACTCATGTTAAGATGTTATGCCTCTACTTGTTTGCATCTCAGCAGTTGAAATTGAGTTATTAGCATCATTATTGATCCACTTAAATGAAGCTACAAGCTTAAAAAACTTGGTCATCAAAAGAATGCTGAATGCTCCGTGGGCATTGCGCCGTGGGCATCGCCCCCAGTTTTTGCCGAGGATATCGCTCCGCCCCTGTTCCTGGCCAAGGACGTCGCTCCGCCCCTGATCTCCGCCAAGGACGTCATTCCGCCCCTAATCTCCGCCGAGGGCATCGCTCAGTCTCTGATCTCTGCCGAGGACGTCGCTCAGCCTCTGGTCACTGCGTTCCGGACCTCTGCGGTGGACGTCACCCCACTCCGCGGGGGACGTCGCTCCGTTCCAGATCTCTATAGTTGGCATTGCTCTGTTCCAGATCTTCACAGAGGGTGCTTGAGTTAAAGTAGAGATACACTAGGTAAAATATTACTTCAATAAAAGTAAAAGTTCCTAGTTTAAACTTTCACTTGAGTAAAAGTACAAAAGTATTTGCCATCAAATGTACATCCAAAGGTCTATGATTATTATAATTTCTGAAGTGCAAAACACATTAACAAATCTGAAAACAAAACAACAAATCCGAAAACAAATTACCAAATCTAAAAACAAAATAACAAAATCAAAAAACAAAATAAAAAATTCAAAAACAAAATAACAAATCCAAAAACACATTAACAAATTAGAAAACACTTTACACATGTACAAGAAACAAAGTTACAAGATTTCATACTTTCTGTATATTTTAAATGACAGGTGTCTCGCCCAATGATCGGTAAGTGTTCCATTTACAAACTCTACCTTCCTTTTCCGGTTTGTCTGACTTGTCGTTGTGTTCTCGAATTTTTTAATTGTTTTTGGATTTGTTAATTTGGTTTTGCATTTGTTTTATTTGCTTTTGGAATTGTTAATGTTTTCTAATTTGTTAATTTGTTTTCGGATTTGTTATTTTGTTTTTGAATTTATTTTGTTTTTGGATTTGTTATGCAATTCTCGGCCACCGTATATTTGACTTTAAAATATAGTGAAGTCAAAGTAAAATTGGCCCCAAATGAAAATAATGTACTTGAGTAATGTACAGACACACAAAAAAGCATGTAGTAATACATTTACTTCCTTACTGTCCACCACTGCATATTAGCATTACAAATCTTACAGTGCTTAGGGTGCTGCCTGTGGTATTTCTGTACCTATTTGAAATGCATATATTACCTTTATCTTAATAAGGATAAGCTGTGCCAATTGTTAGGAAAATAGGTTACAGGTTATGTTGAAAACTATGTGGACACTCAACGATCACACCCAGATGTATACCGTATTTTAAACACAATTATCTATAAAGCTGTTGACACTCTCTTTACTGAAACAGAGGCCTAGCACAATCATGTTACAGCATGACAATGCCCCTGTTTATAATCCAAGGTCTATAAAGACATGGTTTGCTAATATTGATGTAGAATAGAATGAGTATCTTTTGTACAGAGCCCCAATCTTAACATCACTGAACATCTTTGGGATCAAATGGAATTTCATTGGCTGCATGAACTGAAATCATTATGACCATATTTCAAAATGTATTGAAAAGCCTTCTCAGAAGTTTGGAGGCTGTCAAAGAAGCAAAGAAGGGACCAGCTGTAGAATTGGATAATAAACAGGTGCTTATGGCTGTGGTGCTCTGGTGTCCTCATACATTAAGCCATGTAGTGTACATTAGTCTTGTCAGTTCAGCAAGGTCATTCAGTCCTGCATTACATTCTGGTCAACAAAGTACAATTATGGTCAGCTGTCAGCCAGCTGCCTGCCACGGTGGGCTCATTATTTAAGTATAGATATCATGAACAAACAATTTGCAATTTCTGTTCCTGACAAAAGAGCACAGAGAAGAAGCACACTTCCAACCAACCAACAGTTAATAAATAACTTCATAAAGTCTTAAACAATTTGGGCACCATTGTCCGTGTACATCATGTAACTCCTGAATATCATGTAACTATCTTTGTTCTTTCCAGACCTGCCTGATTCACCCTGGAGTGCTTTTCAAATAGAGACCACTCTCTGCTGCATGAAGATCAACAAAGTTTATTTAAATTTTACACAGTGTCCCAACATTTTTGGAATTGGGGTTGTACAATCATCCAATACAATCCTACAGTGAAACAGATAACAAAATGCTGTACACAGCATGATAAAGCCTCTAGTTCAAAGGTGGACATGCAAGATGACATGGCAAAGAGGCTACCTAGACTGTATGCACTCATATCCATGAAGTACTTTTCAAGGAAACAGAAAGCTCCACGTCTGCCAAGTGTCTCAAAAAAATTGCCATTGATGCAATAAAAGGAAAAACTCAGAAATAAAGTACATTTCTCCTGTTGTTGTCACATCCAACAAAATATTAATGGATTTTGCTCAAAGGAAATAGAGTTTTAAGTTATGATTGCTTTGCAAAAGCCATACATGCCCTGTCACTTCATGATGAATTGCACTGATTGGATCTGCTACATAAAAACCTGTTAAAGAGCGCATGGGATTAGAAGAACTCTGCCAGTGTTCTAAACAGTAATATGCTGTAACACAGATAACAAGGACCCGTAAAGAAAGACTTGAAGCTATACTCTGAAGGTGATTGATAATTGTGTTTGAATAGTCCTATGTTGTGCACTTCATCACTGTTGTTTCGATATGCCCTGTTTATAATTAGATTAGTTATTGCTGGTAAGGGCCAACGAATTTTATGGTTTGCCTTTGTTGTTTTTGTGCAGCCACTGACATACTATGACAGAAGGGGTAATTTTGTATTGTTATGCATAGTTTAAATAGCATTGCAAGTATGGACAATTGGATTGTACAAAAGGCAATGTAGTTCATGCTCTTTCTTTAATATAAAAAGAAGTAAGGATTTATTTGCAAATAAGAATAATTTAAAATAAATTATTCCAAATATACACATAATTGGAAGGTGGGAGAAAACCAGATAACTCACAGAAAACACATACAGACTAAAAAACAGCATATGAAACTTTGTAAACCATAACCTAGGCTAAGGGTAACATCAATAACCCTGGTTTTCAAAGAGTATTCTCTTTTCACAGACCACTGCATGCTGGAGCTCACAGAATGGGGTACTTTACAACTTGTAACCCTATGGCAAACTTCTGGGTTTTATTCTGTGTTTACATGTGCCATGTGCATATTTGTTTTAGTTCATCTTATGTCTCCACCCCTGTGACTTTTGTTAATTTCCTTTCTTGTTATTTTTATATAAACATACAAATATGTCTGTTTGTCTTTCACAAAAACAATTTAGTCATTTAGTTTTATGCATTTACCAAGCTTTTGACTTCTATCTAATTTCAATGTTTGGTTTGTTTGTTGATCACATGAACCCATCTTTTTTTCGGTTTATAATTTTGGATTCTTAAATTGGATCTGTCTGTCATTTATATCCATTTATATAATCTTACATGGCCCTACCTATAGTGGCTCTGTACTGCATTTGATATGTTTCGTGTTGATAAGCATTTCTGCTTATACAGTATATTCTATTTTATTTCCTGCTAAAACTTTGTACCAAGCCACCTTGAGATCATTGGTAAAACCTAGGGGTGGCTGAAAGTGGGGCAGCGGGGCAGTGGACAGATTTAAAATCTGAGTGGCCTCTGAAGTGTGGCCTTCTGTCATTCATCACTGATCTACAGTATGAGAAAGCACGCCATTACCTGATTATTTCATTTGAAATTTCCCTGTCCACATCTTCTTAACCTTCAAAGGTAATTTCCTATTTAACGCTTAAACTAATGTTGGACAGTAGGTGGCTAAAAACCCATATTAGCCAGGTACCATTCACCAATTTTTGGTCTTGTTAACTAACTAATAAAATATTAGTGTCTTGTTGTGGTTAATTAGCCTCCTGTTAAACAAAGAGATGTTGAGTGTTGACTGTGAACTGGTAGTGCTTTTACTACAAACCCTATTACATCATAAGCCTTGCAATTGCATTATGGAGGTTATAAAAAAAAAATATATATATATATATATATATATATATATATATATATATATATATATATATATATATATATATATATATATATATATAGTGTACATATATACAATTGCATTAGCCCTTTGTCAGTTCTATAAATGCAGTTGTTTAAAGCTTCTGATTTATTTTTTTAGGAACAAGGTCATCATCAATACACCTCATGTCTTAATCTTTTTACCTGCTCAGTGGCCCACACATGGACACACATTCCACTTGGTGTTCATATGCATGTAAAAAGCAATCTTGTACAACCACTCATACATATTTGACTATGCCATATGGCTTTTTAGATAGACCTGCTGTTTTTCAGCCTCTGGTATGTGATGTTTTGAGGGAAATGTTTGAAATAACTGGTTTTGTATATGAAAATATACCTACAGCTAACAAAATTTTGAATGACTGTACAGCTTTTAACCAAACTTTAATACAACAAGCATAAAGTTAACACGATAATATATAGTTTAAAGAAAAGTTTATATTTTAATATTCTAAAAATGACATTTAAACAAGCTTTTCAATGTAAATCACCAGAGCCTGTTTTTTGTTTATTCTCTCCACCACCTCATGTTTGCTCAACAGGGTTATAAATGTATACCTTCTTTTTTTTGTATAGCTGTATTCTGTACAGCTACTTTGGGACAATGTCTATTTTTTAATGTATTATATGTATTCATTTAAATGTATTATGTATTCTCAGCAGTTTGGCTTTTGCTATATTTATTGTGGGTGGATGTGCAGTCTGCTCTAGAGCTCATGTGTTCATGACCATTGATCAAATTATTGATGAACCTGGCCCAGGTGGCAAAGCCCCAACCCCTTAATATATGGGCTCAGTAAATTCCCACCTACGACAGCTGGATAAAAAGAAATACAGTCAAATATACAGAATCAATCTAGTGGAGAGGTAGATTCAAACTGTTCTCCTGCTGTCAGCCAGTACTTGTGTCCTCACAAAGTCTCATAGGTATGCCTAGGTCCATCCTAACAAGATATTTTGGAACAGACAGGTTTGCAGATGTATTTGACAAAGCCTGGGCTTACTCAAATCATCCTCCTGAAGTGACTGTTTGGCAGCAGCCCTTTCGAGTCTGCAAAGCCCAAACCTATTGAGGAGGATGTAGTCTAGATAGTGTGGGAGAGCACACGATAAATAGTTTGCAAACTTCTAGTCCAGCACCACTGTGGTGATTATGACGGATTGGCAATAACCTCAAAAGGCTTAACCAAATATTTAAAAATCCCAGCCTTCGAGCAGATATCCTTGTGAAACATAAATGGAGAGCCTTCTTCATTCCTTGTATCCAAGTGATAAAGGGCTATTAATAGGTGGTTATGAGGTAAAACCCAAGACAGATTTTCAGGGTACACTGGTAATTTTAGATTCTTATATATTTTTTACTCCATGAAGCATATACAGGCTATGCAGGGCTTATTCTGTAACAGGCTTTGTAGTACAAAAGTTCACAGCCAGTTACCTTGACAATGCCATCATTAATTACCCAATAGCATCTGATCATCTGTTCCACTGAAGAAAAACAGATCCAACAGGTCTGACTCTAGAAAATGCCACCTGGGACTGACCAAGATGTACCTGTACATGAGTTAAAAAAAAAAAAACTGACCCCTGCCAAACACTGCTATGTTGCTGTGGAGTAAGAAACTCTAGACATACAGTACAGAGGGCCATTGAATAACTAAAGAATTATCTGTCTGGCAGAAATTTCACCATTGTCACCAACCAGGAACAAGCTGATAAAGCATAGCTGCGGGTGGATAATCACCTCAGCTGCTCCCTTGCTCTGCTTCATTGTGTGAATAAAAAAGCTATGTTTGTATCTATATTTGTAAAGATACATTGTATAAGGAAATCAAGGGAAAAGGGAAAGAAAACAGTAGCCTATTATGTTAAGGAATGTTGAAGCACAATTTAACTACTGTTCAATTATTGTTTTTTATAACATATGAATTGTGTAAGTGTGAAGAGAAGGCAAATCATCTCTTTAAAAACAGAGAGGGTATCGGACATTTTTCTCATGACAATAAATTCAGGTTACACAGTATTTCTGTTAACTGTCTGTCCCCCTTTTAATAGCAAGCTTCCACCAAGGGATTTATTTTGTAGAGAGCACTTTGGAAGTCGACTGGACTTTATTTCGGGTAAAACAGCTGATAAAATAGGATTATTTCCTAAAGATAATTTTGGTGGCAGAAGAGGAGACCTTGCATTACCTTCACATAGCAAACAAAATATGGATACATTCATTTGTTGAAAAAAAGGACAAGAAAATGGGCGAAATCAGAAGTAAAATAAAGTAATATGTGGTCTAAAAACCAGAGCTATCATGTGCGGATTAGAATTCAGCTTGTAGTGTCAGCTATGCAAATTAGATATGTAAAAACTTTCTTTTCAAAGATGTTCTTTTTATCTTGTAACACTGCTAAAGACAGTGATTGGGACCAGATTTGCAGCATTTCAAGCCCAAGGTAATAATCACTAGATGGCCCTAATTGTGGAGATATTATGTTTCAAAAAGGTCAAATGTTCTTTTTCTTCTGAGAACCATCTGTCCAGTGATCTCTGTGTAATGCGTTTATAATTCTGTGCACCCAAAGTAAAAGTCAGTGAAATTAATCATTGAGTATAAAAAAGCTTTAATCACTCTACTTTGCACAGTCCAACAAAGAAAGAAGGAAAAGAATAGAGGCAGATAGAAAAGGATTAGGCATTCTATTATGAGAGATAGGGCAGAAGAATGAATAAATGCCTATTATACTCTGTTTAGCCACATATCATGGAGGAGAAACAGTTTGACTCCGCTGCACTGTCGCATGCTTGAAGACCAAATGTCTTTTGCTTTTGTATAATACTGTAGATGATCTAACAACTGACAATATAAAAGTTGAAGTGTAATAGCTGAACAATTTTAATCTCATCAGCTTCATTGTTATAAGATTAGTCAGCCACCTATTCAAACCAGGGGTATACTTAAAAAAAAAAAAAAATTTAATCAGAAGCATTTAATCTAGCAAAAATCTCAATGCTATTCAAACTGACCTTTATACCTTCGACTGACGCACAAATAGCAAAGGCTTAATATTCGCAACTTGAATTTTATGAAATCCATCTATGCTGGCTAGTTACTTCTGTCAGCTCTGTACTGTAGCCTGATGTCACAGAATGAACACAGAGCATAGCTTCTGTGATCAGATCAGAAATTCACATGCAATGCACTGTGCACAAAAATAGCAAGCCACCCGAGTGACATTAGCAAGCTAGCTGAAAAGTAGGCTTTAGTTACAGTCAAATACAGAAGATGTTAACAATGACTGTTCTTGTTACATACATCATGTAAAGTGTCAGGCAGAAAATGGGCAGAACAGTTGTTAGAGAATAGCTTGAATATATGGCCATATTTTAAATAGACTGTTAAAAATGCTTAATTAAGGATGTCTTACACAAGATAAGAACTACATAATTGTAGCTAGTGAAGCATATTTGAGCTATTGAACATCAAAAGACCTGGGCTGCAAGAAATATCTAAAGTCAGACCTTTTTTTGTGCTCCTCAACAAGAGATGGCAAAGGTACACACATCCTTATCTCAAGTAGAAGTACAGATACTTATGTTTTAAAAGACTTTGGTAAAAGTTGAAGCACTGACTTTACTTTTTCACTTAAGTAAAGAGGTTTGGGCTCTGACCTGTACTTAAGTAAGCAGCCATTGCTACTACCTGTTTTATTGTCAGGCTGGTAACTGGACCTCACATCATATTATTATTATAATAATACAAAAGAATTTTACATTTTGTTACGTAATACATGTACCCAGTCCGAACAGCCACCATATAGAACAAGATGATTATGATCAGGTGATCAGGAATGTCTCTGTTCTCAGTCATGTTTACAATGCTGACTCCCTCTTTCTCATTCACTTTAGCCCCATACTTCTTGTTGCCTTCTGCCCTGCTTATCGTTAGTTTCGTAGGGTAGCTACATATGTTGTGCATAATACACAGGAAACGATACACCAGTGTTAGGTTAGAAAAGCCTCGCAATGACAAGAAATAGGTTAATGGGCTGAAAATGGCACCCAATGGGAAGAACATATAAATATAAATTAAAACTAAATCAAATAGATTAAAACTAAAGTAACAGGTCTGGTTTGAAAATGTAAGTAGAATGTACAGATTTTTGTGTAAAAAATATAATGAGTGAAAGTAAAAAGTAAAAAAATAAATAATGAAGTACTGATAAAAGAAAAATTTATTAAGATACAGTAACAAAACATTTTTACTTCAATATGTCCCATCTCTGTCCTCAATCCATATCGAGTCAGTACAAATGTTGAGGTCTGCATTAGAGCCATTAAGACAAAACTCACAATTCCAAGATACACAGACTTGTAAATTAGTAACTACTCCCAAGATTGCATTTGTATTTAAAAAAATTAATGTTAGGGTTAGAGACAGGGTAAGGTTCAAGTAGCAATACAAAAAAAAACATTCCTCAATCACTAATATTATATTTGCTGTGAAAGGAGATGCTATTTCAGTGCTTTTGTGTTGGAGCTGTCAACGATGTCCTCAAACTAAAAATAAAGTGTGTATATAAGGTTGTATACCAGCATTAAATTCCAGCACTTAGCACTTCAAGGACCTCCCTGGGGAGATGTGTGAAAATCCATGTGCCGGAGGTTGATTAAAGGAATAGTCCACAATCCAGAAATCAATCATGAGACAGACCAGGGTCAAACATAATATTCCAGAGTACAGTTTGAACCAAACGGGCAAATCCAAAAATCAGTGTAAGAAGCAAGACAAACATGGTATGGCAATGTCTGAGCTAACACAACGATTTAAGCAAAGCCTTGCAAAGACAACAATGTGGTTTATACAATAAATGACAGTAAATGATCATTAACTGGTTTAAAGTCATTGGTGTTCTAGGGAGGGTGCCATCTGGTGGCATGGCGGTTAATTGTCCATGTCCTTGACTGATGTCAAAATAGCCTTTAACCAAATAGAACCAAATCATAAAATAATAGAAAGAAGTTGATTGCAACCTGGGGGCAAAGAGAAAAAACAGAAACTGGTTATAGGTGAATTCAGGCAATTAAAAACATAAAAATATAATTGCAAGTTGTATGATTGTATACAGTAATAATTAGGTGATAAGAGCACAATTCCCTAATATAGCCCTAAGCACATCATCTAACTGATGTAGTTTAGGAGATTGTTTTAGAAAATTAACTGTCACACACATAACTGTCTCAGCTTTACCATTGTGCAGGATTTCATAACAACAAGCAAGCTAGGCATACTAATCAGCCTTTCTAGGACACTTTCTTGTTATCTCTAATATATTCCTTAGTCATATAGATTAGACACATACATACATTGCAATGTTGTTACTCTGCTGCCATGCTTTAGAATGACTTTATGGGTTTATGAAACAATTAAAAAGGTGTTAGAATATTTAGAACTGTAGAACCATGTAATTGAGCATGCTGAGTTTGTGAATTAATGACCAAGCTGTGATAATTCTCATGTTATAAAGCCAATCTGTAATGGTTGTAAATTTAGAGAAATTGACACAACAAAAGATTTCCCAAGAGTCTCAAAATGTCATATATGATGCATTCTCCAAATGTATGTATATCCAAATGTAAAAGGCACTTTAAAACAAACATATGAGGGTAGCTGGGAAAATCAGGGATATGAAATTAAAGATATAAAATGTTGTTCGTTGTGCCACCACAAACAACTAGAACTGCTTAAATACACTTTAGTACACTGTATTTATTTTGCAAGTGTCTGGAATAGTACTGGATGATTGGAAGATTGCTTTTCCAAATGTCAGTAATGGTGAGAGAATTGTTTTAACACAATTAAAATGATCTCCTGCAGGTGTTTAAACTAGGCTCTAAGATCCATATCACATCTGCATTAATTAACCAGGGTTCCTCAATCCTGGGCGTGGAATACCATTGTTGATGGTCCAAAAACAGGATATAAACTGTCAGCCCGCTTGAGCACTTCCGGAATTGCCGCCTCAATCACAGAGGAAATGCCCCCTCCCAACCAGCTGCACGGAAATGGCGTCTAATTTTCTAACACTTATAAGGATTCCAGAATCCTCCAGACAGTGCCAGATTGTCTTTAGGCTTGCCCTGATCACTCTCCAGCATATCTCTGTTTTGTTTGTCCTTTTGTTTCGGACCAGTTTCTGTCCTGACCATTCTGTCCTCTGGCTTCCCTGACTACGCCTGTTTTCCCGACTCCCCCCTCAGATTATCGGCTCTGCTCTGCTCGCGCTGAACGTGCCCCGACAGCCGGCTCGGCATCCTCGCCCTCTGTGCACCTCGGCTCCCTGAATCGGCTCCCTGAATTGGCTCCCTGAATCGGCTCCATGAATCAGCTCCCTGAATCAGCTCTCTGAATCGGCTTCCTGATTCAGCTCTGCAAGCGTGCTTTTCTTCCCTGCTCTCTTTGCATCTGCCTTGGATCCTAAAACCTGAACTTTCTGACAGAACAATCTGGCCAACATGGATCCCGCGGATGTACCTGCCTCTAGCGCCGCTTTAACAGCCTTGTCTAACTGACAAGCGGCGCAGGAACAACAAATTCAAAACCTCTGTACAGGCGTGCAGGAAATCAGAGGATTTTTGCGCACACGTTTTGGTGACAGACTCCCCACAGGTGCTCCGCCGCCATCATCGCCTGCTGCCCCAGCCTGGCAGGCCCCTGCTCCACCTACCGCCCCCTCAGCTATGCGTGAGCCTCAGCTTGCGCCGCCAGCCCGATTTTCGGGCGACCCTGACTCCTGCTGCTCGTTTATTATGCAGTGCGACCTGATTCGGAAGGTTTTCGGCTAATCTACGCCACGCCAAGATGCCGCCTGCTCCCTGATCTCGGCCACACAGGGGCATCGCTCTGTTGCAGAGTTCACGGCTGACTTCCGGACCCAGGCCACTGACAGCGGATGGGATTGCGTTGCACTTTACGATACTTTCCTCCAGGGCCTCTCCTCTGCCGTTAAGGACGAACGTGCCGCTCGTGATCCACCCCAGGATCTGGATTCACTGATCTCCTTGGCCACACGCATCGATCGGCGCATTATGGAACGCAGCCGAGAGCGTGGTTACCCCGCTCAGAGCCTAGATCCTCACAGTCTATTAACTGCAAGCAGTTCCCCGCGTTGTGTTTTGGGTTCTGGCACCCGTTCTTTCTCTCCACCGCAGGCCATGGAGATAGGACGCCACCACCTGACCCCCGCCGAGAAGGAGAAACGTCGGTCGCTAGGTCTATGCCTCTACTGCGGAGGTAAAGGGCACATGGCCGCATCCTGCCCAGTAAAAGACAAGGCTTGTCGGTAAAGGGGGGAGCACCCACGAGCCACTACTTCCCCGCTCCATCCTCCAACTCCAAACGTCTTCCCTCATTCTTTCAGGGCCCCGAGGCTGAGGAGGCATTTCTTGAACTTAAGCGGCGATTCACGGAGGCACCCATCCTCATCTTTCCTGACCCAGCCTGGCAATTCGTTGTTGAGGTCGATGCCTCTGACATAGGAGTAGGGGCGGTGCTCTCCCAAGTCTGCCCTGAACATAACCACCTGCATCCTTGCGCCTTTTTTTCCAGGCACCTTAGCTCCTCGGAACGTAACTACCCGGTGGGCGAGAGGGAGCTCCTTGCTGGTAAACTGGCCTTGGAAGAATGGCGCCATTGGTTGGAGGGTGCGGGGGTGCCCTTTCTGGTTTGGACGGATCATCGCAACCTTGAGTACCTCCAATCGGTGACAGGCTAGATGGGGCCTTTTCTTTGGCCGCTTCTGGTTCTCTCTTTCGTACTGGCCTTGGAGCTGAAATGTCAAGCCTGACGCACTCTCTAGAGCTCAAGCCCTGAAGGAGGAGGAGCCATGCCCAGAGACCATCCTTCCCAAATCTGTGTCGGTCCACACCCTCAGTCCCGCCTTGGAGGAGCGGGTCAAGACACGCTTCGGGTGGTCTTCTATGGTAAAGGACACCTGGGACTTTATCGCAGCCTGCCCCGACTGTGCCCAACACAAGAACCCTCGTGGCCGCCCCCAAGGTCTTCTTTGGCCCCTTCCTATCCCGAAACGCCCATGGTCGCACCTCACCATGGACTTCGTTACCGGGCTGCCCGTTTCCAATGGCAACACGTCATCATGACGGTCATTGATCGGTTTGCTAAGATGGGCCACTTCATCGCTCTACCCAAACTGCCATCTGTCAAGGAAACCGCTAAGCTGGCCCTCCAGCACATATTTCGCCTTCATGGTTTTCCCAGAGAAATCGTCTCAGACCGCAGACCCTAATTCTCGGCTCAGTTTTGGAGAGAATTCTGCCGCATCCTGGGCATCTCGACCAGCCTCTCATCTGGGTTTCACCCCCAAACGAACGGACAGACCGAGAGACTCAACCAGGATCTTGAAACTGGTCTCTGCCTCCTTTGCAGTCGGGAACCCTCCTCCTGGTCGGACAAACTTATGTGGATTAAGTATGCCCATAACACTCTTCCCACTGCTGCCACAGGGCTTGCGCCCTTCCAGGTGGTCCACGGTTTCCTGCCGCCAACGTTCTCCAACCAGGAACCCTGGTCCGCCTTTCCTTTCACCGCCTTTTTCTTTCGACGCTGGAGAACGGCCCGAGCAGCCCTGCTCAAGAACGGCATAAGGTTTTGCCAGGGGGCCAACCGTAAGCTGCGCCTAGCCCCCCACTACCGTGCCGGGCACGCTGAATCAGCTCGCTGAATCGGCTCTCTGAATCGGCTTCCCGATTCAGCTCTGCACGCACGCTTTTCTCACCTGCTCTCTGTGCATCTGTTTTGGATCCTAAAACCTGAACTTTCTGACAATAAAAATTTAAATGTAACTATTTAGTTAGCCTATGTGACTTGTTGATGGGCCTGTAGTGAACCTTGAAAAGAACTCACTCCCACCATTCTAGAAATGTTTAATAATTTGATAAAGATCAATAGAATAATTTTACACATTTGCAGTGAACCCAACAATGGCAGCAACACTGTGTGTATTTTTTTGCTCTATTATAACTGACCCATATATCTTTCCCTTCTTTTTTAACTGCCTTCAATTTCTTTGTCCCTACCTCTATCTCCCAATCTATCACCTTTACCTCTGTGACATGTAATTAATTAGCTACGCTCTCATGGACAAATTATTGATTCTCTTGGGTTGCATTTATCAAAACAGTATTTAAAACCTCTTGTGCTGAAATATATTGCACATAAAGAAATGTCCACATTGGAATGTAATAGAAGCCTGTTTTTTTTGGTAGGTTTAATTCTGTCAGAAGAGGAAAGCACAAATCCAGAATCTGAATATCAAAATGCTGTGTTTTATTTCATTTATACTTGGTCAGCAGCCTATTGTAAGAACCAGATTATCACAGAATCAGACATATACTGTAGAAACTCATTTACACATTGGGCAATTTAGTTTAGACAGTCTTCGTACATGGTTTGTAAGGTGAGGAGAAATCAAAATACCTGGGGGAAATGCACTTAGAAATGGGTAGATAGAAGATGTTCATAGATGATGAAAGCTGGATTGAACCCCAAAACCTGGAATCATGATCTGGCATGTCTGGCTTTTTCTGTTTATACTGTATTTTCATGGAGCTGGCTTTGTGCACAGGGACATTGTCATTCAAAAACAGGTTTAGATCTTCTAGTTCAATTAAAGGGGAAATTTCATGTAAATGCAACCAAAGACATCCTATACCACTGTCTGCATACAGCTTTGGGAAAGAGCCACATATGGATAGAAAACTCATTTGTCTCAATAATTTGGTTCACATATTTTATGTGTGAAGGCACAATTCTGCATAGTAACCCTTGAGTCATGAAAAACCAATATCAGTTTGGCCGGGCCACCCACTCCATAAAGAGTCCGGGTGGTTCCAAACTTCTTCCATTTACGGATGATGGAGGCCACTGAGCTCATTAGGATCTTCAACGTTGCAGAATCTTTTTCTGTATTCTTCCTCAGATCAATTGGATACAATTCTGTCTCAGAGGTCTGCAGACACTTTCTTGGACTTAATGGCTTGTTTTGTGCTCTAACATGCACTGTTAACTGTGGGACCTTATATAGACAGGTGTTTGACTTTCCAAATCATGTCCATTCAACTGAATTTTCCACAGGTGGACTCTGCACCCAGGATGCACCTAAGAAAAATATTTAGTATCATGCCAAAGGCTGTGGATATTTATGTACAGGCAATACTTTTTTCCATTTTTTATTTTTAATAAAATTGCAAGATTTCAATTAAATTTATTTCAAATGGATTCCCATTTCCCAGGCCTCAGCCTCTACAGTGCGTCTGCTCCCATGTTTAACTGCCCTGAGATAAGAACTGTACACAAGGAGAGCAGCTTCCTTTGGGCCCGCAGGAGGAAATGGCATGTCAGCTTGTATAAGAGATGAGAATGCTGACCCCCCTGGTGTTGACATAAGAGATAACAAAGGTTTTGATCTCTCAGGTCTGATAAGAAATGCTTTAGAAACCAAGAGCATGGCCAACATCTCCTAGCACAAGAGATTTGGCCCTTCCCAAGACCTAGTGAGGAGCAGCCACACATGACCGCCCCTCCCCCATCTCGTGAGGGATGCATCTGTCGTTGGGGACGGGGAAGTAAGGGCACTCGCTGAAGACAGCTGTTCCCAGGAAAGCACCTTATGTGACACAGTTAACCTGCCATCTCCCTGAGGTGCTGGGGTAGGGCAGGCACCGTAAACCGAGGTGACCAATGCCCAGATAATCCAAAAAGTTACAACTTTATACAAAAGTTGTATAAAGTTCTTTGATAGGCAGTAAAGGGGACCTGAGGGACCTGTGGAGAGGTAGCCAGTGAGTGTCACTTTAACCCAAGGCGTTGTCCCATAGCCGCGCTCTTTCAGCCATACTACGTTAACGTAGAGAAAGGAATTGGGGCTTAAAAGGCGGGTCGAATATGGACAGCTCCACGACCTAGACACCTCAGTATGTAGGTCCAGAAAAAATTATGCCCCAGCATGGGAGTAGTGACGTTAGCTGCAGAAAGCGCTTTTCAAGTTTGCTGGACGGGCGCCATTTCTGCTGCTCTGCCGGCCAAGCAATATCCAGCTTGGCCACAGCCTGAGATACTACCTCAAAAAGGACTGGCTGGTGAGGCGTGTCAACAGGCTCGCTGGCATTCATCCCCTCGTTGAAAAAGAGGTGGAGCATAGCGCTTTCCTCGCAAAGGGAAAAAACATCAAATGGCGTGTTTTCAAAAACTGCAAGAGAGTGCTGGACCAAGCAGGTGAGGAAGGAAAAAGAAACAAGCACATCTTCAAACCTTCTGCCAAATCCATCTGCGAGCCCCACAACCTCAAACATCGATTCACAACAAAAAAAAACAATGCCAGAACCACGAGAAGTGGGAAAGAATGCAAAGAGAATCTGCATAGAGATGCAAGCACAATGTGCGCAGTTGGCTTAGCATGCTCCACTCACAAGCAAGTGACCCACAGCTGAAAAGAGTGCTTACTCTTCACTTTTGCTTTAAATTTATTTATTTATTTATTTATTTATTTATTTATTTATTTATTTATTTATTTTTACTCCAGCAGTGACGTGCCTTTCCATTGGACTGATTACACATGTAATTCAGAAGCATTCAAGCATCCCCCACACACACACACACACACACACACACACACACACAGTCACACAAACTGCACTTGACTCCAGGTGCACTGTAGTACAGGCTGAATGTTTCCAGAACTTTCAGAAGTATGGCAATTTGTTGCCAGGATACCTAGATTGGCCAGGGTATTTGTATTCAGAGAAGATGCTCAAAGCTGACTCTGTGTATGTGAGCGAGAAAGAAAGAGAGAAAGAGAAAAAAGAGAATGTGAGAGAGAGAGAGTCTTGGCTACAAACACAGCTACTCCCTGGTGTTAAGACAAGAGCTCAATTAGCATCCAGGGGGTTCACTTTTTTTTATTTACAGGCAAAATCTTACTGTGTGTTTATATTAAAATTCATAACGCTTTCGCTGTAATCCCAGCATACCCTTATGTCTTCAGTTCAGTCTGAGTTCTCATTTTCAATCCATCATATAAATCAGTGTAAACTGATCTCTCATGGAAAGGTAACAAAAGTAATTACCGGTGCACATGGTACAGTGCATAGTAATAGATTTTTTTTTTCCCTATGCATGTATAATTTTCACCTACCTCTACGCTATACGCCCCTATATAGCGTAGAGGTAGGTGAAAATTATATATGCATAAGGAAAATTTTTTTTTATATTCATATATATATAAATTATATTTACTCTTCTCTTGGAACAGTGGGCCACTGATTCTGAATGACCCTTTTAGTTTTTAAAATCCAACAATTGATGTGAAAAGTAGGCAGGAATACAAGGAGATGCAGCAGCAGGTAAAAAAAGCATATGAGGAGCTGTATGAGAAGTTTGACACTAAAGAAGGAGAAAAGCAGTAACTACAGGGGAATTAAGTTGATCAGTCACACAATGAAGTTATGGGAAAGAGTAGTGGAAGCCAGGCTGAGAGAAGAGGTGACCATCTGTGAGCAACCGTATGGTTTTATGCCAAGGAAGAGCACCACAGATGCATTATTTGCTTTGAGAAAGTTGATGGATTAGTATAAAGAAGGTCAGAAGGAGTTGCATTGTGTGTTGGTGGATTTAGAGAAAGCGTACGACAGGGTGCCGAGAGAGGAATTGTGGTACTGTATGAGAAAGTCAGGTGTGTCAGAGAAGTATGTAAAGGTGGTGCAGGATGAGGGCAGTGTGACAGCGGTAAAGTGTGCAGTAGGAACGACAACCTGGTTCAAGGTGGAGGTTGGACTGCATCAAGGATCGGCTCTGAGCCCTTTCCTGTTTGCAGTGGTGATGGACAGGCTGACAGGCGAGGTCAGACAGAAGTCTCCATGGACTATGATGATTGCAGATGATATTGTTAGTTTGTGGTAAGAGTAGGGAGCAGTTTGAGAAGAGCCTGGAGAGCTGGAGGTACCTGCTGGAGAGAAGGGGAATGAAAGTCAGTAGGAGTAAGACAGAATACATGTGTGTGAATGAAAGAGAGGGCAGTGGAGTGGTGCGGTTGCAGGGAAAAGAGGTGGAGAAGGTGAAGGAGTTCAGGTACCTGGGGTCAACAGTGCAAAGTAATGGAGAGTGCATAGGGACCTTACTACCCACCCTTGACTGTACATGACTAGAGAAAAAAAAAGAAAAAAAATTTACATTTACGTAAACAGAAGAGTTTGTCCTGAACTACAGAAACACCGGTTCATGGCCCTTGTGAATGCTGTAAAAATTTTTTAATTAAAATACAATAAAAAAATATTGCAGTGAGACTGCAGTCCTTTTAGGTAGACTGCATTATGTTTTCCTTCATATTCCTCATCCCCTTGTAAACCTTAATAAATCTATAAAAATATGTTGGGTTTTTTTGGAAAACCATCTCTTTGATTAGCCAATCATTATTTATTGGTGATTCAAAAATTGGTGGGTAATCAAAAGTGTGAGAGTGAAACAATAGAATGTTTGAATCTGGGCTGAATCTATACACATAATATTAATATGTGCCTGCTAGCATACCTACAGGAAGTACATATGTGTGTACTAAAGAAAATGATTGCATAGATCAGAATGTACAGTACTGTCCCCAGTTTTTGCTTGAGGCCATTTTAATGCTGAAACAGGTGTCAGGTTGGCCATTTAATTCCAGAATGTTACAGCATACAAAGTCATTGTGGATTTCGAACCTTGTGGCAAGAGACTTTTAATGTGGCACATATGGATGCGGTGGTAAATTTTGGTCATAGTGCGTATATATGTAATAATTTGCATAAATAGGTCTGGTTGACCAAACACTGATATAAGCCTATCTAACAAACATGACATTTTTGCTAAGATAAATTTGTCATCATTAATTATTTGTCCGAATCACAAAGAGGCAATCCGATAATTCCCCATTAATTACAGCAATGGAAGAAAAAAAATTCATGGTAGAGAAAAAAAAATAATAAATTCTAGAAATTTTATAGAAGAGGTGGAAGATTAATCTTCCCTCTCAAATACCAACCATTATGAAGCATGTCTCCTCTCTAATTAAGACCATGTTCACCTCATAATCTGAAAGTCTTTTATTAACCATGAATGTGAAGTCTGATTGGGATCACCGGCATCGACTACCTTTGCTTGGCTACAGCTGATTACTTGATTTGAGATTTTTTTCAGCAGCAACCAGATCTACTAGCCAGAAACAATGAGGCAAAGCAGAAAAACAAGAAGACAGAGCTTGAAAATGGATACACAGCATGTGTACTTACATTGACCTTTGTCATAAAGTTTAATAGTAAACAAGAATGCCTAATTGCTGGCACACACAATGCATATGAATATTTGTTTCTGTTCTCTGTAACGAGTTGTATGCCTCCATAATCTGTTCATTTCTTTTAGCAATTATGTAAATACATTTTTTTTCCTGTTAGTGGGATATGTCATAGAAGAAATATGTGTGTGGATATCAAGTGAACATTCCAAAATATTCAGGGGAATTTCTTTAATACTATATGATGGGAGGGAGGGATGATTTTGTTGGAAAAAGAGGAGTTTTTGTATGTAAAACTTACAAGAGGCAAACTCTGGGAGAATTTCTTGTAGCTTCCCAAGAATCTACAACAAAATCTAGAACATTTTTGTGGGGTTGCACTGGAATGTTGAATGTCAAGTACTGGGCATCAACAGAAGGTTTACTGGATTGAACATGAATTGCAGAAGAATTATGTATTCGTTACACAAAAAGCAAATATCATTTCAGTAATGAAATTACCTCAGAAAAGCATAATTCCCAGCACAGAAAAAAATCTCATTGCATAAACTATATCACTTTCCATCTGTGGTGCATTTTTGTGACTCGAGAATCATGTAGAATGCTCTGGACATTCATGTACTGTAAACACCACAGAACACTGCAATTGGTTAGTACTCAAAAGACTTGGAGGTCAATTGATAATTTTATTCCTGTCCAATATTTACGTCTGCTACTTGCTACTTTTCCCCAGGTATTAAACAATTCCTGATTTATAATTTTTAAATTGTTGCTGGCACCTAGGTTCACCCCAAACTGAAATAAGAGCAATATCTCTTATCTGCTCCTGTGTCTCTTCAACCATGTGGACAGCATGTTGTTTAAACATCTGGGTACTGGGTCACTCCTCCAGTGCTAATGTTATTGCTGTCCAGATGTGAGGGTATCACTGAGAAAATGTGTAAAAACCTTTTTACAGATGTTGAGTAACTAATCTAATCTAAAGAGGGCTTAAGACTTGCATATACTATAAGCAAATCTTTAATTTGGCTCATGTTTGGCCACACATCTAGTTTAATACCTAATGCCATAAAAGTGTGAAAAAAAATGATTATGAATTTATTAGTTTTCTTCAGAAAACTCTGTTTAAAACCAAGATAAAAAGGTTATTCAGTTGCATTTTAATCATAAGGAAAACAACCCATTATTTAAAAATAAATTACCATAGTTTTTTGTATTCATGCCTATGTATTATGTAAATAATTAATTTTCTTTTGCACATTGTACTACATAACACATTATATAGTAGGTTTACTGGTGGCACTATTTTGTGTTTTGTGTATTGTATCTGTGTCTATTATTCTGCACTGTTTGCACTAGATTTAACTTACATTAGTCCTTAGCTCTGTGTTGTGTGATGTAGTTCTATGTTGTTTTAAGTAGCACCAGGGAAATTTTGTCTTATTTCACTGTGTTCTTTTTTCCAAAAGCTAGCACCCCTCCACTGCCTGCCGGTGACATCACGCTTGCTGTTGGCCGGATTTCACAGGTGATTTAGAGAGTGAGCAAACGCGTTCCCAAATCATTGTGACGGTGATACCAACTATATATCTCATCAAAACCAGATGAAACATCTCAATTGACCAGGTTAACTAAGTGTGTTAAAGAATTTAAAGATTGGATGACGCTTCAATTTTTATTTTTAAATTCTGATAAGGCAGAAATTTTGCTCATCAGCCCAAAAACCAGTACACAGAAGCTACAGTAATTCAATTTGCATTTAGAAGGAAGTGCTGTACCTACTAGTTCCACAGTAAAATACCTGGGAATTATTTTAGACAAGTCAAGTCAGGTCAAGTTTATTTCTATAGCGCTTTTCACAACAGACATTGTCTCAAAGCAGCTTTACAGAATTTAACAGTTAAGGCAAATGATGTGCATTTATCGCTGATGAGCAAGTCATGGTGACTGTGGCAAGGTCACAGTCCCTCCCTTAAGGGTTATGAGGAAGAAACCTTGAGAGGAACCAGACTTATTTGGATGCTGGAGTGCCGATGAGATCTTCAACTTTACTGTGATGGAGCAGTTCGTCACCTGGCTTCTGTTGAGGACGACAGAGTGGGTCCAGTGCCAGTGTCCAGCATTGTTGAATAAGGCGGTCCAGACTGCCAAAGACCACTTGTCACATACCCAGGAGCCTGTCAACAATCTACCTCTCTCTCGTTTTTTTTCCTGCCACTTTCTGCTCTTCTCCCATTTCCCTCCTAGAAAGCTAGAAAGCTAGTCCCCCACCAAAGCTGATTGCTTGGCAACGCGCACCTCCCTTCCCTCACCTACTTCTCATCTCCCTGTGTCTCCTGTTCCACAGGTGGGTGACTCAGGTGTGGGGGGAAGCCTGTGGCAGTTTGCCTGCATTGCGGGGAGCCGGTGGGCATCTCCTGGATCATTGCCCTATATTGAAGTAAGGGGCGATAGACCTGAGAAAGTACCACCGACTGGTGAGTATCCAAGGGGGTACACACCAGGCCTACTTTGAATACTGCACACCGTGTGAGGATAAAATGTTTGCATGGGGATATCCTCAAATGGCCATTAATGTACAATTTAGGGAGGAGAATTATAGCCTGGCAATTGGCAATTAGTCCCCACCTTACCCTTCCAATAATTCTGGGAACGAACTGGCCCATCTTTTTTATCTATTGAGTGGAATGTGTGTGGATGGGTTGTGGAGTGAATCAAAAATATTTTTGGAAGTTTGTGCATGAAGATGCATGGAACTGGGATAAGTGGCTCAAACCCCTATTATTCACAGTATGAGAGGTCCTGCAAGCCTCCACGGGGATTTCCTATTTTAAAATATTATACAACCGAAAGCCACATGGAGTGCTTGATGTCATCCACGAAAATAGGGAGGATGGACCTTTGTCCTGTAAAAATGAAATTCAGTAAGTTCTTGACCTGAGAGCAAAACTTCATACCTTATGCAAACTAACAGTGAGGAATTTGCTACAGGCGCAAAAACGGCAATCCTTGCTGTATAAGAGGGGTGCAAGAACAGCTGCAAGAATTTTCACCGGGAGATAAAGTCCTCATATTACTACAGACCAAACACCAGGCCCTCTTTCAGGTGTGTGCGGAGCAAAAAAAAAGCAGTTCCAGGAGCTGGACCATACCAGGACCAGATGGTGTTCTGGAGCACACTGAACAAACAAGAAGCTCCCACCGCCAACGCTGTCCCGCTCGTGGCTCCTATTCTGCTCAACAAGATGGGTACAGATAGGTAAAGTCCTCTTATTACTATCCACATTGATCTCTAAACTACTTTCAAAGTGGCAAGGACACTTTGAGGTGACATGGTGAGTTGGAGATGTTGACTATGAGGTTAGGCGCACAGATAGAAGTGATGCTCTCCAGGTATACCACCTCAACCTCCTGAAACTATGAAAGGAGGTGGTGCCTGTGTCTCTAGTGATGGTGGTTCCTGAGAGGAAGGAGCTGGGATCCGAGGTAAAGCCAAAATCCATGCCAGATTTCACCCCAGTCCTATGTGAAGACCAGCTCTTATCAATGCAGAACACAAGAAAAACTTTGCTGGTTTGGGAGGAGCTCAAGGCTATGCTTGACATGGGGAGTCTCACAGTGATGTAGCCCGGAGGTCCACTCTGTGTGGGCTATTGAAAAGTTAATGCAGTGTCTAAATTTGACACATATCGAATGAATGAACTGCTCAATCAGCTAGGCGTGGCATGCTTTTATTCAAAACTGGATTTAAACAAAGGACATTGGCAGAGCCCCTTGACTCCAATGTCTAATTAAAAAAACTTCCATTTGGAATGGAAAACGAGTACAGCAATTCACAGCAATTCACTCTCCACTTTGTCATGCATCAGACAGAAGGCTGGGGGCCATGATGTCCAAGGCACTGGAGGCAGAGAAGCGCCCCCTGCTGTATGTCAGACGTAGGCTGTCAGTGCAGGAAAGCCCTTACAGCACTATATAGAATGAGTGCCAGGCCATCAAGGGGTACACTTCAAGGCTCTTCTTACACTTCAAGGCTCTTCTCTGTTCTGGTACCGAGGTGGTGGAATGAACTTCCCCTAGATGTCCGTACAGCAGAGTCCCTGATTATCTTCAAGCGACGACTGAAGACCTACCTTTTCCTGAAATACCTAATTTAGCACTTTCCAAGTTTGTAGAATTCGAGTTATATTTATATTAAGTTTGTAATCTTGCGTACCAGTGTAGATTTATTCATTAATAGAGATTTAAAGCACTTTTGTACGCCGCTCTGGATAAGTGCGTCTGCTAAATGCCGCAAATGTAAATGTAAATGTAAATGGGTAGGTCCTGACCCTCCAATACTATCTGTTGGGATAGGCCTTTACTATCTGTTTCGACCACAGCCTGCTCCAATGGCTCCATCGCATAAAAGATACCACTTGGTGGTATCTGGCACTTTAGCTGTTTAAAGTCAAGAAGGTCCACAGTCTGGATTGCAAAGGGCTTTGGCTGATTTCCTCTCACACTAGGGGTAGTCGTTTGCAGGCCGGATGGCTACCCAGCCATGAGTTGGGTGGTGGGGGGATTTCCATGACGCACAGGGACTATTACTGATTATTATACATTTGATCTATTACTTGTTACAGTCCTAATAAAAATAAAAATCTTTTGTTTAAAAAAAACTATTTTACTTACAATTCTGTCGCTTAAAATCATACACAGAGATAAAGTAGTGCAATACGATTTGATTTATTCTAATGAAATACAATAGTTATTCCACTTAGAAAGAGAGAGACAGAGAGAAATTGTATGTGTGTGTGTGTATTATTTGCATTTGTGCCGCATCAGCTTACTGTGTAGGCAACTGTGACTGGATACAACTGTACTGTGGTTCCATTTATTTATAATGTAGTATGTTAATTTAGAATGTGATTGACTGACCGGAACCACCTGTACATTTAGCAGTTTATACAGGTACACACACACACACACACACACACACACACACACACACTAAAATACTCAGACAAACCATAGCATAATTTGAAAGAAAATATAAATATACGTTCCCTCTACATCCATACAAGGTCAGCAGGGCCAATTCAATTCTTTCATACTTTCATACATACATTTCCTGTATGCACAGAATGAATATATTGTAAAAAGCATGCCTTAAACTAGACACTTGGCTCTTACATTTTTTCATCCATTTCAGAATTTCTGCCTTTAGTAAAAATGTTGTTCTTTTTAAACTTTTCTAAACTGCCTTATCGATTCAGTGATGGTTCAGGATCATCAAACACGAATAGCAACGAGGGACAGAAGAGTGTGTAGTTTTAAATACAACTGAGCAAAAGTGCATGAAAGGCAGGAAGTCTGAAGTATGGGTAATGCATTTGATTCAATATATTCAGTGTTGCATTATCATACATGAAGGGTGTATTTGTAAATTCACTTTGACACTATTGGCTAAAATTAGAACCTGAGTATCAGCAAGATTTAGAAAGACAATGGAATATGACTAAACTAGAATGGCATATGCTGGAACTGGCATATGTGTCTGACAGGGGTCACTTAAAAGTCACGTCTACACCAATGACTGGGTATAACACATTCAAAACAAATACACCTGAGCAGATATTTGCAAACAGAGGTTTAGCTGGTATACAATTTTACCATTTAGGAAAAAATATTCTAAACATTCCAAAAGGTAAAAAATTAAATAAAATTAAAACCATGGTTCCTTTCAGGAAATCAAGCTGCGTCGGAACGCTTTGGGAACGCAGGCGCATTGTCCATGCTTTGAAATAATGGAGGCAGGGTGACGTCATGACCAGGAAGTATTAAACGCACATGGCGAAAACCCGGCACCAGCTTCTGTTTGTCCCTCCCTGCCCCAGATATATACTGGGGGGGGTTGGGGTTTGGGAGCGGGGCATGCTAAGTCGGTTTTCGAGGAATCCGACTGCCAGCACTTCGCTCACATGTCCATGCCTTTTCTCTGTGCCCATTTCTCTCCGGCCCCCTCAGGGACATCCAGCCCCCTCATGTGTTTCAGGGCATGGCCAACTCCAGCTTCCTCCCTCCTTGGTTTCTGCCTGCCGTCGTTGTGGACCAGGAGGTCTCGTCACCAGAGCTGCGTCAAGGCACTGCCCCAGCTTTAGGCAGACCGGAGGTCAGTCTCGAGAATGATACACTTAAAAAAACACCTGGCAGCCTGGATAGTTCTGCCAGACGTGTCTCAATAGTCAAGTCAAGTCAAGTCAAGTTTATTTGTATAGCGCTTTTCACAACAGACATTGTCTCAAAGCAGCTTTACACAAATCAACAGTGATGGTGAATGGTGTGAATTTGTCCCTGATGAGCAAGCCGTGGCGACTGTGGCAAGGAAAAACTCCCTTAGATGTTATGAGGAAGAAACCTTGAGAGGAACCAGACTCAAAAAGGGAACCCATCCTCATCTGGGTGACATCAAGAGTTTGATCATAAATCTTTCAACAATAAAGAACACTGGACAGTGAGAACTAACATGATTACTGGAGTATAAGATTATAAGTGATGTTCTTTCTGCGGTCTTATACAGTCTATATGGTTAGTAGCTCCGAGTTTTATGAGCTCAGCATTTGTGATCACCACAGATCCAGCATCAGCTTCTCCATGCCAGAGCCTTTAAACACTCCAGGAGGTCCAATGTCAAAACTCCACACATGTAGCGGGATCCAAATGGCACTGGTACGTCTCTAGATGGTTCGGGATGTTTGTGAGTTCGGCATCTACTTCTTCAAAGGTCCGTAATCATCACGAGGTGGGAGGTGACTGAGCTGGCCAAACCTCAGGGTGTCTCGGGATGGGGAGAGAAAGAGAAGCAGTGGAGAGGAATTAGCGTAGCTGCTGTTCATGATATTAACAGCACAAGTTGATAATGTGCATGTGATCAGATGTTCTGGAGCACAAGGTTATGATGTGAGACGTATGTTATGTGTAGGCTTTGCTAAAAAAGATATGTTTTAATCTACACTTAAACTGGGAGAGTGTATCTGAGCCCCGAACACCGTCAGGAAGACTATTCCAGAGTTTAGGAGCTAAATGTGAAAATGCTCTACCACCTTTAGTGGACTTTGCTATTCTAGGAACTACTAGAAGCCCAGAGTTTTGAGATCTCAGGAGCGTGGCGGATTGTAGCATGTTAAAAGACTGGATAGATACATGGGAGCCAAACCATTTAGTGCTTTATAAGTGAGAAGTAATAGTTTGTAGTCTATTCGAAACTTAACAGGAAGCCAATGTAGGGACGATAAGATCGGGGTTATGTGATCATATTTTCTTGACCTTGTAAGAACTCTGGCTGCTGCATTCTGGACTAACTGAAGCTTGTTTATTAATGATGCAGGACATCCACCTAGTAACGCATTACAGTAGTCTATTCTGGAGGTCATGAACGCATGGACGAGCTTCTCTGCATCAGATATAGATAACATGTTTCTTAACTTAGAAATATTTCTAAGGTGAAAGAAGGCTGTTTTTGTAACTTGATTGATGTGATTTTTGAAAGACAAGTCGCTGTCTAAAATAACACCCAGGTCTTTTACCGTTGAACTAGGTCCTGCGCACTGTAGAGCGAGGCTATTCGATTCAGTTCGGGTCTCCTCTGCCCCGGTTCAACGGGCTCTGTCTCACTCTGGTGGAAAGCGAGCAGGCTCTGGTAATGGAAGTAGAAGTAGGTACTCTCCTGAGGAAGGAGGCGATCGTGGTGGTCCCTTCATCAGCCAGAGAGTCCGGGTTCAGCAGCTGGTACTTCATAGTTCCCAAAAATGGATGGTGAATTGTGTCCTATCCTAGATCTAACTCAGCTGAACTGTTCTTGGTTGAGGCTCTGGTTCAAAATGCTGGTCGTGTTGTAGATCAGATTTGAGAACTGGTTTTGTCATGGTAGAGCTAAAGGATACTTACTATAATGTACCCATCCTCCCTTCTCACAATGTCATTACACTTGGCCTCCTGTACATGAGACCCTTTCAGTGGTGGCTTAGGGCCCATGGGTTTTCACAGGAGGGCAAGCCCATCTGTATGATCAAGGTCACACAGCGATGCCTTTGTGCTTAAGATGTTTGGAGAGATCCCAGGTTCCTATCTCAAGGCCCAAAGCGGTCATTGATGGCTTCTCCATGCAAGGTCTATGGGAGAGTCCCCATCTACTATGGCACATCAATTGCTTAGAGATGCTGGCTGTACTTCTGGCTCTGAAGCATTTCCTCCCGGACCTCAGAAGATATCATGTGTTGATCCGCTCCCTGAGAAAAGCTTACATCCCAGGCTGGTTGAATGAAGCAGCGGACCACCTGTCGAGGCAGGGGTCCAGACCCAGGGAATGGCGCCTCCACCAGATCTGAGAGAGGTTTGACAAAGCCCAAGTAGACCTGTTGGCATCTCGAGAGACGTCAAACTGTCAAACTGGGACTGAACGCCATGGCACAGGCACGGCCGAGGCTGCGCATGTACGCCTTCCCCCATCGTGCTGCTTCTGGGAGATCTAGAGAGAGTTTGCTGGGACAGCACCAATTTGACCAAGTCCACTGCCCGGTTGGTTCAAGTCTTGGAGTTCCTGCAGGAACAGTTTGCAAAAGGGTTGGCTCCATCCACCATTAAAGTGTTTGTGTCCACTGTTTTGGCGTATCACGCCCCCCAAAGTGTTTCGACAAACTAATTCTGTGTATTTATTAACATCTTTAAAAACATGCTCTAATGCCTACTCTAAGTGGCCACTGTGGACAGACTTTTTAAACTCACTGTATATAAATAAAATTATAAACATTTATTTCAAATTACTTTAAAAACTGTAACCACACTGTATAGTGATTTATTCATGTTTTAGTTAGAAATGAACTCAAACTTCTGGCATTTTCTTTGTCCTGAATCTTCTCCTCTCCCCTCGCTGTCTTCTCCCCTTTGCTTCATTCTGCAGTGTCTTCTGTGTTACCTGTCCAGCATGCTCCAGATTTAAGCGGGGGTTGCTTCAGTAATAATGTTTCTTGGGAAACACAGTGCTCTGTGTTTAGTTAAACTGACTAAACTAATCACTGAGGCAAATTAATTTGTTGAATTTTTGTAATCATTCAAGTAACTTGAGGAATCGTTACAGCACTACCCATAATAGCTGATTTTAGCTTGACAATAGCCTGTTTGGAAAATCCAACTTTTTTTCAAATTTTTATATGGATTACATAAACAAGACAATTTTTTTTACTTTTTTACCATTTATTGGTTTTACCAATTGGTTATTTAAAAGTAAACATTTTAAGCTTTCTTTACATATATTTATTGTGTCTGTGAGGCAAGTATTAACTGAGATTCAGGTTGTTTTATTTATGTCCTTGTGAAGAGATTATGACTGAGACAGACGGCAAAGTGCACCCTGACTGTTTTCTTCATTTTACAAAAGCACAGCATTTTGTTCTTATTATGAGTGTATACAAATTAAAGTGGACCCTTTACAGATTCAAATAGTTTATTGCTCTTATCTGTACGATCAAAAAAGACAAAAAGTGCTTTTCATTGTTATGAGGAAAAACTGCCACAAAATGCACCAGCGCCTTTGTTGACCCAAGGGTTAAACAACTGCAATTTTATGGTAATCTTTTACAAAATTTGTCACATTTATTGCATTGTCCTAAGAATCTTTTAAGTTGTGTTTTTTGATTAATACAATAACACATTTTATATATAGTCAGTTGACATGTCTGTGGCCCTCAAGACTTCAAATCAATCAACCTATCTGTCTACATCAGCATGTTAAAATGTTTAATTAGTCTTAGACTTCTGTTAAAACAAAGAATACATTTTCATTAGAAAACTATTAGATTAGTAATTAATGATTTAGTCAACAGTCAAGGTGAATGGTGTGCATTTATCCCTGATGAGCAAGCTGTGGTGAGGAAAAACTCCCTTAAATGTTATGAAATCTTGAGAGGAACCAGACTCAAAAGGGGAAACCATCCTCATTTGAGTGACCATACCTGCATGTCTTTCCTCACCACATCCATAAACCGACTCGTTGGCCTTCCACTTTTCCTCCTTCCTGGTGGCTCCATCCTCAGCATTCTCCTACTGATATACCCCATGTCCCTCATCTGCACATGTCCAAACCATCTCAATCTCACCTCCCTCACCTTGTCTCCAAAACGTCTTACATGCGCTGTCCCTCTAAAAATCTTATTTCTAATCCTGTCCATTTTCGTCACTCCCAACAAAAAACTCAACATCTTCAGCTCTGCTACCTCCAGCTCCATCTCCTCTTTTTTACTCAATTGAACTGTCTCTAAACCATACAACAACCCAGAGGACTCATGAGATGAACTGCTCAATTCTGTCACTTGTAAACAAAAAACATACAAAAAGGCACATACAGGGAGTGCAGAATTATTAGGCAAATGAGTATTTTGACCACATCATCCTCGTTATGCATGTTGTCTTACTCCAAGCTGTATAGGCTGGAAAGCCTACTACCAATTAAGCATATTAGGTGATGTGCATCTCTGTAATGAGAAGGGGTGTGGTCTAATGACATCAACACCCTATATCAGGTGTGCATAATTATTAGGCAACTTCCTTTCCTTTGGCAAAATGGGTCAAAAGAAGGACTTGACAGGCTCAGAAAAGTCAAAAATAGTGAGATATATTGCAGAGGGATGCAGCAGTCTTAAAATAGCCAAGCTTCTGAAGCGTGATCATCGAACAATCAAGCGTTTCATTCAAAATAGTCAACAGGGTCGCAAGAAGCGTGTGGAAAACCAAGGCGCAAAATAACTGCCCGTGAACTGAGAAAAGTCAAGCGTGCAGCTGCCAAGATGCCACTTGCCACCAGTTTGGCCATATTTCAGAGCTGCAACATCACTGAGTGCCCAAAAGCACAAGGTGTGCAATACTCAGAGACATGGCCAAGGTAAGAAAGGCAGAAAGTCGACCACCACTGAACAAGACACACAAGCTGAAACGTCAAGGCTGGGCCAAGAAATATCTCAAGACTGATTTTTCTAAGGTTTTATGGACTGATGAAATGAGAGTGAGTCTTGATGGGCCAGATGGATGGGCCCGTGGCTGGATTGGTAAAGGGCAGAGAGCTCCAGTCCGACTCAGACGCCAGCAAGGTGGAGGTGGAGTACTGGTTTGGGCTGGTATCATCAAAGATGAGCTTGTGGGGCCTTTTCGGGTTGAGGATGGAGTCAAGCTGAACTCCCAGTCCTACTGCCAGTTTCTGGAAGACACCTTCTTCAAGCAGTGGTACAGGAAGAAGTCTGCATCCTTCAAGAAAAACATGATTTTCATGCAGGACAATGCTCCATCACACACGCCCAAGTACTCCACAGCGTGGCTGGCAAGAAAGGGTATAAAAGAAGAAAATCTAATGATATGGCCTCCTTGTTCACCTGATCTGAACCCCATTGAGAACCTGTGGTCCATCATCAAATGTGCGATTTACAAGGAGGAAAACAGTACACCTCTCTGAACAGTGTCTGGGAGGTTGTGGTTGCTGCTGCACGCAATGTTGATGGTGAACAGATCAAAACACTGACAGAATCCATGGATGGCAGGCTTTTGAGTGTCCTTGCAAAGAAAGGTGGCTATATTGGTCACTGATTTGTTTTTGTTTGGTTTTTGAATGTCAGAAATGTATATTTGTGAATGTTGAGATGTTATATTGGTTTCACTGGTAAAAATAAATAATTGAAATGGGTATAAATTTGTTTTTTGTTAAGTTGCCTAATAATTATGCACAGTAATAGTCACCTGCACACACAGATATCCCCCTAAAATAGCTAAAACTAAAAACTACTTCCAAAAATATTCAGCTTTGATATTAATGAGTTTTTTGTGTTCATTGAGAACATGGTTGTTGTTCAAATTAAATCCTCAAATAAAATTAATCCTCAAAAATACAACTTGCCTAATAATTCTGCACTCCCTGTATATACATACTAAATAAAGTAATATGCAAAATAAATAAAAAAAAAATTAAAATTGAAATATTAAAATATATGCACAACAGTATAATTTTAAACCTATAAAGTATGTATATATTTGATACATTGTTAAAATCACAATATGTCAGTATGAAGTTTGCATATTTACACTTATATTTATTGAGGGCACAGTGGTGCAGTGGTGTATCTTGCTGTCTTACAACTTCAGGATTGTCATGGCGTAAAATCAAGATCAGTACACAGGCACAGGTCAGGCAATTGGCAAATAAGCCAAGCCAAAGCAAAGGAAAGTTCTAGAGGTCGTAGATTCCTCATGACCCCGACCAGGATAAGGTGATTTAAAATGTCTGAAAGAATTATGTTTATAACTGAGGTCTTATAGTTATCTGGCTTGCCATTTTAAATGAATAGGTTGAAACCAAACCTCATTATATCAGGCCTATAAATAATTGTCAACTCCCACCATGTTACGTTGATTGAAATTCATCCATTAAATAGACAATATAGCATTATACTTATTTTATTAGTGAGCCTATTATTAAAAAAAAAAATTACAGCTGTGTGTGAGTTAATGTATGCAGCACACAGGAGATGCTTTTTGCACTGATGCCGCAGTAGTGACCGAGCATGTATTATCCTTCACACTCCTGGGTACCTGCTTTAAGTTCTTCATTGAGAGCAAATTTTGCAACCATCAGCTTTTAGTATTAAAAGATCCAGCAGAATACTTGCCACCCCCTGCTAGATCAGAACACAGAAAAAGCAGTAGTTGTGTCGCATATAAAACATTTCATTTGACACTGGCTAATCTACACACTGCAGTGTCATTCTTTGGGTGAGGGTCTAGGAATATGTATTTCATTTGATTGGAATAATGACATTACAAAATGTGAAAGTAATTGTAGCCTGAAATGCCTTTGCCTATTAAAATTATCTTACATGGCAAATTTGTGTGTTTGTATATTTTTGTATACATCTTGGCACTTCTTGCAGTACATAAAAGTCATGTGGCATCATAGCAACATAAATTAATTCTATGCATTCCATTAAGTGTATCAATGTTGTTTGCTTGTTAAGGCTTCCTTTACAGAACTGATTATAGCTGTGGTCATCATAAAAATTGTACTATGTTGCCCTATAGAGCATTAACTTACCTTACCTGACTGTGTGTGTGTTTGGAAGAGATAGGGAAAGGAAGTGAAATGGATAAAGCCTTTGTCAGCATTCTGTTACTGCTTGAAGTTTTATAGGTTGCTCATTCGCTTCACACTAGCAATGACCTCTCCTCTCCAGCTCTGTAGGGTATTATGGAGATGCAACAAAAATATTCCCCCCAGATCCAATTATTATTAATTTGCAATACATACAATACACCTTTAAAGGACCTTGATATTGTTTATTAACTCAGTTATTTTTGTATATGTATGCATTTGATTTTGAGAATTTGAGAATTGATTGATTGATTGATTGATTGGTTGATTGATTAAAATTGGGAAATATTCCAGCCAAACCTCTTGTAGCACAACATTCTAATCCAGACATTTAACTGAGTAAAAAAAAAAAAAAACTTAATGCTCACATTAAATGATCACCTCTGCAAAAACCTTTGCCGTCCCCCTGCACACAAACACTTAAGTGTTTCTGCAGGGAAAGGTAGACGTGGATAGAAATCAAAACTGGCTTTTAACAACTCTTCTTTTCAGCAGTGGCACTAATGAATGAATTAACCACACAGCAAGGAGTCTGTCTGAGCCTCTCATTTACACATGGCTTTGTCAGTTTGACGTGGCATGGTTCTTTCTCTGAGTAACTTTGATCCCATTTTAAGACACTGACACAAAAGAGAATTAGATATATGGAGAGTGAAATGACAAAAGTCTCTATGCCTGCAAGTTTTCGTTCATTTTGCTACATTTCAACCGATCCCAAATGAGTATTTCTTTGGTTGTTTGCTATGCAAAACTCAACAGAGACCTAAGCTCAAGACCTGCCATGCCTTTCATTCTTTGTAGGTTATATTTCAATTTATGTTTGATTGAGTGACTTGTTTTTCTCATGTCATGTTGATATATATAATTAATGTGTTATTATATTACAGAGATATTCAAGAGATTATGTTCAGGTCAGTAAAATAAAAGCAATTAAAATTAACTGGGGTGTAAATAAGTAAAATAAGTGTTGCAAGAATTGTTTTATTAACATCACAATGAGAAATCGACAGTCCCCCATCTCTGTCATACCAATTAAGATGCTAGAAAAGATCTACAGCTGCAGGAAAACTAGATAACAAAAAAACAGAGTAACAGGTCATGCACAAGGGTTGGATGGATCAATTGTTGTAGGCAGGGCTGGCCTGGGTAGCATCTAAACATTATGCTATTATAAATGGGTAAAATGGTCTAGGGGAACGTGTAAGCAGACCAGAAAATAGGAACATGTGATGGACAAGACTTTCTAATTACTGGAACATTCTTTTTTGGATGCACAATGTAAAATGGAGCACATTATTAGCTGCTTCCAAAATGCAATGGGAGAAGAGCAATCAAAAATAGCTGAAACCAAAGTTTCTTGCTCCAATAAAACAGCTCTTTACTTTGCTCAGACCAGGGTAGGAGCTCAGCAGCTTAAATGCTTGGAATAGCACAGGAATTTGGAATTTTAAAGGAATCTTGTTTTGATCGCTAAAGCTTTCTAGAAGGCATCGCTACAACTACCCTTAAGCCAGACATCATCCTACTGTCTGAAACATCAAACTGTCCTATAGGATTAAAGGTGTAGGAGGCCAAGAAGTAAAAATTAAGAGAGTAAAATAAACAGCTGTGGTTCTTTGTTGCCACTGACGGGGTTATAGGGGTCAGTTTATAACCAATTTAAAAAGGTTGTAGAGCAGAGATGCCCAAACTAGGACTTGGTGAACTTTGATTTGGCCCACCATTCTAAATACGAGAAGAGGGAAAAAAATAAAGAAAAAAATACTTTTTTGAAAACAAAACTTTAAGAATAAGCACCAGATTTATTTTTTTCATTTATAGGTCACTGAATTGTTGTATTAGGTATTGAACTCTATTTTATATAAAATATAAATATTTTATATTTGACTGTTCCTCATTGTACTATATGTTTCACTAAACATTTGACACTGAGTCAATTTTTCTTTTTTAATTTCTTGCTTTATTTTCAAATATTGTGAAATCATTAAATGGAGAAACCATGCCAACTTTTTATTATAATGTTTGCTATAATGCAAAAAAATTTTTTTAGCCCCAGTGCCCTTAATCAATTTAGATTTTTGTCTATTTATAGAAAAAGGTTTGGGCATCTTTGTAGACTGCTGTAGATGCTTTGCTCTCTTTGCATGGTAAACAACTTACTGGACAGTTGAGAGCAACAAAAAGGAAGAGCATCACAGAGGCAGCGAGATAGTGTGGAGATGGCTGTAAATCAGTAGGGACAAGTAATGGTCTGCAAACTCTACTTGGCCCTAAAGGGACCTGATCTAGCACAACTCACCTGGATAAGGCCATCTGATTGTGAAACACCTGAAATACACCACTTATAGGAACTAAAGGCCTTTCTTTAACAAGCAAGCATGGTCTGCTAATCCTCTTCATTATACAGTATAATAATTGTTCAAATTCAGAGGTAAAGCCTTGTTGTCCTTGTGCTCCTGTGATCTCCTGAGTTTCCTATGCTCCTCGCTACGCTTCTTGTGGAGAATGCTACAGCTAAGTTTATTATTTCCTGCACTCCCATTCCTGATTCTCATTTGTTTGTTCTGTTAAAGATGAGTAAACTACACCTATGTTTTGCTCCCAGTTTCCAACTGGTGTATTTTAGACCGAAAAGAAAACTGACCTCCATCGATCCCCAACCAACTTCGGTCACAAGTCCAGTCGAGGAACGTGTTGCTGGTCTCCGGGAGGCATTCGCTCTGGCTCTGGCTCCTACTAGCGTGGGATCACTGCCCACCTCCAGCAGCCCAATGGCTCTTCTGGCTTCATACTCCATCGAAGCTGCCGAGTGCAGCGGCTTCTTTCTGCAATTTAATCTTTACATCGAAGCTATATGGAATGCCAATCGTGCCATTACCACCTCAGATTTTACCAGCCATGTCGCTGAGGTGTTCTGCATAGCCACTGGGACACTCACTACAGCCAACCGACAAGTCTTTGCCAACGGTCTTCCTCGCTAACGGAATAAAGTCTCCGCTTCTGCACACTGGCCGCCACCAGTGGCTGGAATGAATCCGCCCTACTCATCGCGTATCTTCAGGGGCTTAACCAGAACATCAAGATGGCTATGGCAAAATATGCCCCACTGTCCCTTTCATCCCAGAACCGGAGCCAATCCAGATGGGTACCCAACGGCTATTGAGGAAAAGAGAGAGCGCTGCCTTGCGGCAGGGGCATGCCCATATTGTGGTGATCCCAGACACTTTATCTGCCAGTGCCCAGCCTGGCCCCCATGTCCATTGGTGAGAACCGTAAACCTCACCTCTGAGATCACCCACTTATCAAAATTGTCTGTCAAAATCATCACCCTCAAGTTATTACTTCTGGATTTGGCCCTTCTTAACTCAAATCCCAATTTGTACAACTACCTTATCTGCTCCCTCTAGTCCTGGCAGCCCTAGAATAGAGCAACTCTTCACCAAGCTAGACCTCCGGAGTTCTTACAACTTGGTGCGCATATGCAAAGGCGATGAATGGAAAACGGCTTTTACCACCCCCTCGGGGCACTATAAGTACCAAGTCATGCCATATAGACTTTCCATTTCTCCAACAGTGTTCCAGACATTTATGAATGAAGTGTTCAGACTGTTCCTCCATCAGTTCGTCCTAGTATACATCGATGATATCCTCATATACTTCCGAAGTGTAACGGAACATTGGGGGCATGTCAACCAAGTCCTGGAACGAGTACTGGAACACCACCTCTACCTAGAGTTCCACCAATCCAGTGTACAGTTCATGGGGTATGGAATCAGTCCATCGGGTGTACAAATGGGCCAGGGGAAGGTCGAGGCAGTTCTAGACTGATCCGCTGAACTCTGATGGCAACACCTGCATCCTTATAGCTGTAGACTGCTTATCCAAAGCCTGCAGAATAATTCCCCTCCAAGGTCTGCCTACAGCTCTAGAAACAGTTACTTTTCCAACACGTGTTCCATAATTTTGGCCTCCTGGAAAAATTTGTGTCAGAAGTGGGTCCTCAGTTCACGTCCCACCTTTGGAAGGCATTCTTTAAGCTACTCAGTGTTACTGTTAACTTGTCCTCTGGTTATCATCCACAGACTAACGGCCAGACAGAGTGGAAAATACAGGATCTTGGATGCTACCTTCGATCCTACCCCCACCAGGATCAGAACCGTTGGAATAGGTTCCTTCTTTGGGCCGAGTACACACAGAACTCCCTACACCAAGAAACCACCGGCCTGACCCAATTTTAGTGTGTACTCTGCTTTTAAACTTCACTGTTCCCCTGGACGAAGGAACCTTTCAAAGTTCCTGCGGTGTATCACTGGTTCAGAGAGAGTGAGAGAGTCTGGGATTTGGCACACACCCAGCTACAAAGAGCACGTAGGACCACAAAAAGGTTCGCAGATCCTTGGAGATTGGAAGCACCTCTCTACCACCCAGGAGACGAGGTGTGGTTGTCGAACCGGAAATCTGCGCCTCTGACTGCCCTGCAGGAAGCTCAGTCCTCGTTACATTGGGCTATTTATGATACTGTGGCAGACAGGATGCCCTTGACCCAGCACACCTGGAGGAGTTTCACCTCAATCACTCTAACCGCCCCACACCCGGAGGTCATGGGCGTCCCTGGCACCAGGTTAGGGCATCAGGAGCCACCCCTGGAGGAGAACCTCCAGTCATGCCCCACTCCAACACTCAACACTCTCGCTCAGCTTCTCACCCACTATTAATCACCTGCACCTGTTTCCCATTAACCCGTCCCCTTTAAAAGGTCCCCCTTCTCCTTCATTTGCCATCCGATCTACCCGTCATATCCAGACTGTGTAACAGTTTCTTCCCTCAACAAAAACTGAACTGAACTTACACACACACACACACACACACACACACATACACAACTGTGTGAACGATCTGTACAACCTGGACTCAACACACACCCTTACTCACTTCGCACACCCATGACTTCAGTACCACTCACATTACATCACTTCATTACCATAAACTATTTACATGATATTTTTGCATATATTTTCTGGATTGCTGCTATTTGCTCTTTTGCACAATATTTTGTTAACAATATTTTGTTAACATTCTTGCTATTGTTCACTGTCTCGTTACAACATGTTTACTGGCGGAGCTATTTTGTGTTTTGTGTATTGTCTTGCACTGTCCTGTATTGTCTTGCACTACTTTGTGTTGTCTTTGCACTGTCCTGTATTTTCTTGCACTGTCTTGTGTTGTCTTTGCACTGTTTGCACCAGGTTGCACACATGCACTTTATGTGGCAGGGACACTTGCTAGTCCAAGGACCTGTGTTTTTCTGTTTCTGTGATTTTTGTTTTATGTAGCATCAGGGTTCTGGAGGAATTTTGTTTCATTTCACTGTGTACTGCGTCAGCTATATATGGTTGAAATGACAATAAAAGCTTCTTGACTTGACTAGATCGTCCGAACTACCTACTGCTCCTGCGATCTTCTGATTTCCTATGCTCCTTGCTATGATTTTTGTGAAGCACTCTACAGCTAAGTTTATTATTTCTTGCACTCGCGTTTTTGATTATCCTGTGCTTGTTCTGTTAAAGATCAATAAACTACACCTTGTTTTGCTTTTATTGTTTATTGTTTCACTCTTAGACTTACATAAAAATAAGAATAATAAGAAAAATAAGAAAATAACATTTGTAAGACCTCTACTACACTATAAAGATAAAGTTTGTGAACCCCTGACCATAAGCTTAGTAGGTAACTTTTAAACATCCCCACTTAGTCCCCATTTGCTGTTATAATAACCCACTTTTCTTGTAAGATGTCCCTTTATATTCAGTATGGTTATGGAGATTAGCACTCTTTACCAGAGCGTCTGTGGATGAAAGTCAAGTACTGATGTAGGTGAGGTGAGGAGGCCTGGGGTGCAGTCAGCATTTCAATTTATCACAAAGTGTACAAGAGAGTTGATGTCAGAGCTCTATGGCCACTCAATATCTTCCACTCCAACCCATGTAAAGCATATCTTGATGCAGCTAACTTTGTGCAATGCTAAAACATTTAAAGGAAATATATACAATATATTACAATTGTATATACAATACGAATGTTTAAGTCACACAATTGTATTGCATATACAATATGCAATACAATTGTATGCCTCAAACATTGTGGGAACAGTTTAGGAACGATGCATATATGGATGGAAAAATCAGTTGTCACAATACTTTTTTCTATAATGTGAAGTACAGTATATAACATTACTAATTGTTAGGAAGTTTTCCTATCTAGCTCGAAGGACCATATAAGGATTCTCACTATCTGGTATGCGCTGATTAGGGGATTGTACTCGCCCCAGCGCGTCAGTAAAAACATGATACAGGATTCAGAACACTCTACTTTACTGGGTATAGAATTGATTGTATATGAGGTGATTCTTGCTGTCTTCTGCTAGCTGCTGTTCATTGGGTTGCATGATGCAGAATGCATGCTGCGGCATCCGTGTTCTGGCCTTTTATACTCTTGTTGGAGGACGGTGTACTGTGATGTCACGGGTAGCTTGTCATTGCTTGGTAAACTGTATATCTGCCTCTAGTGGTGAAGCATGGAAATACAACTAAATAGGAATCCTTTCTTACACTAATAAAACTATATTCACATTGATTATTAAAACCTATTACAATTGGTTATATTGTTTGTCAGCTTGTTAAAAAATATTATAATTATCCTCTGATATAAAAGTGAGATTTAAAACAAACGTGCGGGTTTGATTTTTGTAACATTTATATATCACTTTATGATATCATGTTTTGATGACTGGCACATATTGTACATATTACATTATATTTAGGTAAGTCAAATGTGAATAATGCAAAATTGTTTATTAAGCATTTTATTTTATATTAGGCCCTGCATGCATCCATCAATTATTTACATTTAGTGTCTGTTCATCTGTGGTAGAGGCTTTTGTTTTTCTTTCTTCCCTGACTGCATTACAGCATTACAGTTAAATTACAGAATTACAGTTAAAATAAAATGTTTAAACATGTTTAAACAAACCTAATGTAAATGTAAATATAAATGCAATGCATGATTTATAAAAAAGATGACTGCAATTCACAGGAAAACCACATCTATTTTGCAGTGTATTTGTTTGACACAATCGTCTTACCAAGGAGACCAAAGAGCAGTTTTAACAACTCAACATAAACCAGTGCATAGGTTTGTAAAAGTTTGCATATCTTCAAGTCTGTGCCAAATTTTTTTTGCACTTTACAACTCACAGTTATGTATGTCCGTGATGAATAGTATGAATGCCCGACCCCAACTTTAGGATTTCACAAACTGCATCTGTGGTGCATACTCATTATACATCAATAATTTTGTGAAGACGTATGTCTACAAAAAAAGCTTGTCACACAAATCCAGTGTATATGGCAGCACTTTTCAACCCATATTAAAAGCTCCAAAATAAGTCAAGAATTACATAAAAAAAAGGGTTTCATATTCATACTTGTACTGCAAAGATGTTAAGATTCACATTATGGAAATCCTATTTAGAATATTACCTGCATGCTAGTTGAGGCCTTAGAGCCTGCTTTAAGCCATTGGGGCAAAAAAAATAAATGTATAGACCAGTAGTCCCCAACCCCCGGGCCGTGGCCCGGCACCGGTCCGTGGGTCAATTGGTGCTGGGTCGCACAGAAAAAATACATAACTTACATTATTTCCATTTTATTTATTATAAAGATTTTATTTATTATGTTTTATTTTGGAAAATTACTGGATTCTCTCCACCACATCTGTCTATGACTCTCTCTGGATGCATGTCAAGATGCTCGCCTCTGTCACGTCTTACATTCGCTACCTTCTTAAAGGGGCTGCACCGGCCACATAATACATTACCGCTAGAGTGAAACCCTCAAGCTAGCAAAATTAACAAAAAAACAACACAGTGGATTCATGTTTATTATTATATTTAGAAAATACCAGGTTTTATGCCGGTTATATCATTTTATTTTGTTGTATTTTTCCGCCACACCTTAAAGGTCGGTTCCTGAAAATATTGTCTGACATTAAACCGGTCCGTGGCGCAAAAAAGGTGGGGGACCACTGGTATAGACTAAACGTTAAAACAAGCGTGACAAGCTGTTTGCATTTAATAAGCAAATGATATTACAGCACTAGGTATTGTATAATAAGCATTTTAATCATATGGATTAATGGCTTTAGCATTAAAATGTCTATTATGAACACATCTAATGAAAGGCTGCCACACAAGCAGATTTTAAAAGATTTTCAAAAAAATTTACAAATTAAATTTGTTCTGCCAATGAGGCAGATTATATGGCCTATATGACTATAAACTATATGGCCAAAAGGTGATATGGTGAATATCTCACCATTAAAACTAAATGTGAGCTTTCAGTTAGCTCCTGCCACAATGCATGTATCTATGTTGCAACATTAAGATTTCCATCCATGGAACTACAGTCCATGTGGACAAAGTTAGGTCCATAAAAACATGATATGGAGTGGTAAAACTTGAGGCCCACTGCATGCCAGACCTCCTCATTAAATATCAGTGCCAGACCTCACCAATACTCTCTTGGCTGAATGAGCAAATCTCCACAGTTACAATGTTCACCAAGAACATATGGTTTTGATTGGTCATGTGTCTATATGCTTCTCATCATACAATGTATATTGCCCTTACTGTACATGCCTTGCACACAATTAAAACTAATTTAAAACCAGTTTTCTGTCATTTGTTTCATAGAATTTAGAACATACAATTTCCTTGTAAAGGTTTCTTTTTTTTTTTTTGCAGTGTCAAAGTGTGTATTTCCCACCTAAGCCTTCAGTGGTGTCCTACCTGACTCAATGCACCTCTTAATAGCATCATTATGATGCCATGGCTATAGAAACTATTAAAATTACACAATATTTACAGAGACACGGTTTAACCGAGCACTGCATCACAGACAGGTATCTCATGCAGTAAGAATGAATTTACACAATTAGAAACACAATTTACACAATTTGATACGTCTCCTATCACTGCAGCCACAGCTGTATGGCATACATATAGTAATCTCTAGCAGAAGCATCAATAATAACCTCGTACAATTACCCTGGGTTTTCCATGAATTTTTGTGCACTTGTGTTCTTGAAAAGTTTGTCTTGTAAATGTCCTTGTAAATATATATGCAACCAAATATTTTTTTCTCCTATGTTAGCCATTGTGGAATGAAAAAACAGCTATTAAATAAACACGTATATATTTAAGCTTGTGCAGTTTGCTACTGATGCAGTTTGAAAGCTCTGACTAGTGCACTCTTTGACCATCCAATCAAAGCACATGAAAAAAATTAAGTTATTTTACACCTGCCAGATCGCTTCGGAGTGGCCAAGATCAAATCTAATTGGTTAAAGAAACAGCCACTGGCATCCAATAATTTTAAATGAGTTTAAAATTTTAAAATGTCACCCTAAATGGTAGAAAATGCTACTGCACACTTCTTGTGGAAGAAAATTAAATTTTGAGTCCATCTGCAGCACAAAGATTAATCGAAGCATATTCAATCAGAATTTAAGGTTGTCTACAAATACAGCACACTGTATACTAAGTGGAATGTCTAAAGAGTAAAGACAATATAGGCATAATAATACTGACATACTTTTTAGTCCAGTTTGGGATACAGTCCATGTGTTTGTATATAGTAAACATAGAGAACATCTCCTCTTACTTAAAACAACCACAAAAACCAGCAAAATGTTTTTTTTTAGCAAACAAATAAATAACAATAAATGTTAAATCTACAACTCTAAAATACTTGAATCTAATTTCCTCTTATTGATTATAATGGACTCTTACTCTGTCACTTTCTCTATTGAGAGTATAAGAAGAAATTTCTCACTAGTTTTAATCTGACAACCAGAGCATGAAAAATTACTATTGCAAGATTATAGGGTGACTCACAGCAGCTAAAGGAACAGCAAATTACATACAACCTGCTTTTTTTATACTTTAAACAGGCTCCATTATAATACAAATAGTGACTCTCCCACCTAAATCTGACCAAACAATCAGGTAAGCTTACAATTGCTGTGCTTCTGCCAAGCATTAATTTCATCATGCATTATCACTCCCACAATAATATTGTAAAAATAAACATACCCTTCAATGATGCAATAAAAGTGTAACATGCAAGACTTTTTTTCCTTTATTTAAAAACCGTGTGAATAAAATGCATGAACAATGTTAGGATAGAGTGATAAATAAATAACTATATATCTATCAATATCTATCTATCTGTTTGGGATGTCAATTGATTAAAATATTTACTCTCGATTAATCACATAATTAATTACAACTTAATCAATATATATATATATATATATATATATATATACACATATATATATATATATATATATATATATATATATATATATATATATATATATATATATATATATATTATCTTGAATTAAAAGGTATTAATACTCTAATCAACATTGGAATGGACAAATATAGATGCATAAAAAACGGATATGTTTCAAAGATGATAGACATGCTTTTTAAAGAACTTGTCTATTAAACACGTGAACATAGAAAAAAGAACATAGAAAAACCACAGGTTCCCATTACTTATCTTTCTTTGCACTGAGCCAGTTGCTCAAATGGACAAGTTTTACATTACTGTTTAAGTTTTTAGATGACAGGGCAGCTTGTAAAAATTGTTGTAAATGTTTTAAAGTAATTATGGTGTTTTAAATTATGCAAAAATAAATGTGTGTCGCAATGAAGGTTTTAAATTAGCTACTTTTATATTTATTTATTCACTTTTGTAAGATTATTTATATAAATATATATATTTCAGAAAAAGTTAGTTCACCCCTCCAATTTCTGCAACCATTTTAGAATATCTTCTCAAGGAAAAAAAACTATAGAAATTAAACCTGGCTATAATTTTAGAGTAGTCAATGTGCAGCTTGTATAGATTTACTTAACTCTGAAAATCACTCAAAATATAGCTAATATTATTAACTAATTAATACACAATAAGTTATAACAGCTGTACATCGTACAACAACAATGCAAAGCCACATGTCCTTTTTGTCATGTTCATGTTCTGTCTGCTTGACAGGACCATACAAATTTGTGTATCTTGTATTAGATCAGTTAAGATTTGCTGCTTTGAGTACAAATCTCTCATACTAACAACTGGATGTTCAACATGGCACCTCATGGCAAAAAAACCCTAAAGATTTAAGAATTAGAATTGTTTCCCTCCACAAAGATGGCCTAGGCTATAGGTAGATCAGTAACACCCTGAAACTGAGTTACAATACAGGGCCAGGGTCATACAGAGGTTTTCCAAGACGGTTCCACTTGGAACAGGTTTCACAAGGGTCCATCAAAGAAGTTGAGTTTAGAAACAGTTTGTTAAAGACAACCGTTCCAAGAGCATGAAATACTGAAACCATGTTCTGTGATCTGATGAGTTTAAAATAAATTTATTTGGATCAGATGTTGTCCAGCATGGTGGTGGTAGCATCATGGTCTGGGCTGCATGATTGCTTCTGGTACTGGGAAGCTGCAGTTAATTAAGGGAAACATGGATTCTAACATGTACTGTGACATTCTGAAGCAGAACATAATACCCTCTCTTCAGAAACTGGGCCGAACGGCAGATTTTCAACATAATAATAACCCCAAACACACCGCCAAGATGACAACTGCCTTGTTGAGAAAGCTGAAGGTGAAGGTGATTGAGTGACCAAGTATGTTTTCAGACCTGAACCCTTTTGAGCACCTGTGTGGCATCCTCAAGCAGAGGGTGGAGAAGCGCCATGTGTTTATCATCCAGCAGCTCTGTGATGTAATTATAGAGGTGTGGTAGAGGATCTCAGCAACAAATTGTGCAGCTCTGGTGAATTCCATGCCCAGGAGTATTAAGGTAGTGCCAGATAACAAAGGCGCTCACACAAAATATTGACATTTTAGACACAATTATGACATGTTCACTTGTATCTAAACACATTTGATATCCTTTGAACTGATGAGACGAAGTTGGAGAAGTTTGGTCATCATGCAAAGTATCATGTTTGGTTAAAACCTAACACTGTGTATGACCACAAACACCTCAAACTACCAACTGTTAAGCATAGTGGAGAGGTGATGAGTTGGGCTTGTTTTGCAGCCAATGGACCTGGCAAACTTTCAGCCATCAAAACAAATATAATTCCACTTTATTGCATGAAAATTTTAAGACATAAGTGAGGGCTATTTGTTGTTTTTTTGTCAAAGTTGGCAAGAAATGAATAATTATTCAGCCCCTGATAAATAAAATCATAGAAGGGAGGGTATTCTTTCTGTTTCCAATGTCTGTAACATATATAAATGTACTGTCTCTTTTAAAAGGTGATTATGGCAAAGAGCATCAATAGCCAATCCTATAGGCAAAATTATTCAGTGACCCCGTTATGCACAGCGGATGGGTACAGAGGGATGGATTTCAATAAATTGTAATGCTATTAGAGCTCTGTTGCAGCAATTTTACCTCCTTTTGCCCATGAATTGTGTTTTCAGTAAGTGAATTGCAAGTAGAGTGGGATACAGAATGAAAGATTGATAAGGAAGAGCCTGTCTAATTTCTTAGGATTCCTATTAAACCTAACATCCATGATTAATCTATTGCATTCAAAAAGACACATGCTGAAAATTAGTCTATGGTTTTTAAGAGTCCAATCTTTATTATAAAACTGCAATAATCATTGCTGTTTTCCCAATTTCATTATGCATATTAACAATTGCAAAATAATTATATGTGAAAATATGCATTGTTACCTTGTTGAAATAATATCATTACTAAAAAAAGTTTTATATTTCATCTGCATTCATACTGCCCGTGGCACTATGAATATTTAGTAGTGCCATATGGGCTTGAGAATGCTCATTTGGTTTTGTTTCTTTTTTTATGTATTTTGTCATTGATGTGCTTTGCAACATAATGGACAGACAGACTGTGGTTTTTAATGATTGCATTTGCATCAATTTAATCATAGTGGCATGAAAATAAACATCAAACTCTTATAAATTGAAGTTTTGAGTACCTTTCTACCTTGTGCTTGAAATCTTTTTCAATGCAAACACTTTTCCAAATTGGAACGTTTATATTTAATCCATTATGCATATTTAACATCAATATACTTATTGGAGAAGACGAAAGAAGGTTTATACTTTATATATTGATTTAATGCTGTTCATAGATTAAATTAAATAATATTCTAGATTAGAAACCAAATGCATCTAACTCAGGAATATCCTGGAGATTCATCTGGTATTTAATTACAGGTTTTCTTACATATCAAAGCTATTACAATAACTTTTGGTGGTGCAAAAAAAAAAAGTCTGATACAATTCTTTACACGGAATATTCCTGACCCCACTTGACATTTACAACATTTGGCAGATTGCCTTATTCAGAATGACTTATCGACAATGATTCCATTTATACAACTGAATAATTAAGGATTAAGGGCCTTGGTCAAGAACCCTGCAGTGGCAGACTGGTGGTGCTGGGATTAAAACTCGTGAATTTCTCTTTAGTCCAAAATATAGGCCAAAATCTTAACTATGGGGCTACCGCTTTAACAGGTAACTAAGGACTAAACAGTTCTCTTTCATGTAGCGTCTCTTAACTTTGATCTCTTTTAACTTACTATGGAAAAAATATATATATTTACAGGTTTTTATGCAGAGAAAGACTACATTTCCCATCAGCCACTGCACCTACAGGTTTTATGTCAGACAGTAGAGGACCGTGCATTTCACACCTAGGCCTGAAACAATCAACCTCTTAATAGCATCATTATGATGCTACAGCTATAAAAAACACCAATATTACATTAAAACACAGTATAACAGAGTGCTGCATCACAGAGAGGTACAGGTATAACATACAGTGAGAAGTAATGCAATTACTAAAGCAAGAATCACAATAAATACAATGCATCAATACAATCTTCTTTCACTGCAGCTAGAGCTGCACCTCCTGCATACATGATCTCTATCAGAACCATAAATATTAACCTCATAAAATGACCCTAGGTTTTTTTCCTGGAGATTTGAAAAAAGGAAAATGTGTTTTTGTGCAAATTCTACAGAAAATAAAATGCTAAAGTATAAATGGTTTATAAAAAAGCAAATGTTTTGATCCGTTTTGGCCAATCTTTTCTCATGATGTTTAGTTTTTCTTGAAAAGTCTGGCTTGAAAATGACCTCATAAGTACAGTGCATCTGGAAAGTATTCACAGCCCTTCACTTTTTCCACATTTTGTTGTTACAGCCTATTCCCAAATTGATTAAATTCATTATTTTCCTGAAAATTCTACAAACAATGCCCCATAATGAAAATGTGAAAGAAGTTTGTTTGAAATGTTTGCAAATTTATTAAAGATAAAACCCAAACAAACTAAAAATATTCACATGTACATAAGTATTCACAACCTTTGCTCAATAATTTGTTGAAGCACCTTTGGCACCAATTACAGCCTCTAGTCTATTTGAGTATGATGCTACAAGCTTGGTACATATATTTTTGGGCAGTTCCTTCATTCTTCTTTGCAGAAACTCTTAAGCTCCATCAGGTTGGATGGGGAGCGTCAATGCACAGCTATTTTCAGATCTCTCCAGAGATGTTAAATCAGGTTTAAGTCTGCTATGGCTCGACATTCACAGAGTTGTCTCGTAGCCACTCTTTTGTTACCTTAACTGTGTGTTTAGGGTCATGGTCCTGTTGGAAGATAACTTGTTGCCCCAGTCTGAGGTCCAGAGATCTCTGGATCTGGTTTTCATTAGGGATGTCTCTCTGCATCGCTGCATTCATCTCTTACTCGAGCCTGACTATTCTCCCAGTTTCCTGAAAAACATCCCCACAGCATGATGTTGCCACCACCATGCTTCACTGTTGGGATTGTATTTGCCAGGTGATGAGCGGTGCTTGGTTTCCTCCAGACATGACTCTTGCATTCAGGCCAAAGAGTTCAATCTTTGTTTCTCATAGTTTAAGAGTCCTTCAGGTGCCTTAAGGCAGGTTGTCATGTGCCTTTTACTGAGGAGTGACTGCTGTCTGGCCTAACTGGTGGAGTGCTGCAGAGATGGTTGTTTTCTGGAAGGGTCTCTTTCCACAGAAAAACACTGGAGCTCATTCAAAGTAACGATTTGGTTCTTGGTCACCTCCCTGACTAAGGCCCTTCTCCCCGATTGCTCAGTTTGGCCGAATGTCCATTTGTGGCAGATATACGATGTTGCGGGGTACAGTGATCACATCCAATCAACTGAATTTACCACAGGTGCACTCCAATCGAGTTATAGAAACATCTCAAGGATGATCAGTGGAAACAGTATGCACTTAAACTAAATTTTGAGTGTCATGGCAAAGGCAGAAAATGTAATTTTTTTTATTTTTAAAAAATGTGCAAAGATTTCAAACAAACTTCTTTCATGTTGTCATTATGGGGTGTTGTTTGTAGAATGTTGAGGAATATAATTAATTGAATCTATTTTGGAACAAGGCTGTAACATAAATTGTGAAAAAAGTAAATCTCTGTAAATACTTTACGGATGCACTCTTTTTTTTTTGTTGCCCATATTAAAAAATGATGTTGACTTGCTAATATATACTTATCTATCCCAGTATATATAACCTGACCTGGTACTGAGGAAAGTGGTAAACTGACAGAGGTAAAAAAAAAAAAAAAAAAAAAAGGTTGGTACCAAAAAACTGAAAAATGATGGACATTTCAGAGTATCGCATAAAGGGAAGAAATAATGGGTTAACAACTTACTTTCTGTTTTGCAGCAAGGAAAGCAAATTAGCCTTGAAAGTTGATGATTTTGTAGATTACTTACAAACCCTCTGTCTGTTTAAAAGCAGTGCTGGAACAGATTGTGTTACTACACCCTCTTAAGCATCATTTGCACAGTATTATAATGCAGGAAGTAGTATATTACTATCATAGCCATGAGAGAATAAAGCAATCAAAAAGGAAGACAGACAGATCATTATAAACCTTTAAAGTGTAGATTGTTCCTTTATAGAAATTGCAAAGAAAGTCAGGGTGTCAATGAATACAGTTTTCTACCATCAAAAGGCACTTATAAACTGTAAGATACTCTGACAGGAAGAGGGTTGAAATAGGTCTGGAGTTTGTGGTAGCCAGGTAGGCCTCAGTGGTTGCTGGGTACTGGGAGTTCCCACCAAGGTATACAATTAAAATAATGGTTAACACTAAGTGGTAGTGTTACTTTTTTTTCACACGTTTTGAACCCCGCAGCTTAAACAACGAAGCGGCTTATTTATGAATTTTTCCTGGGTTTTTCCTGGTTTAACAAACTTCAAGCCAAAAAACTGATCCCCATAACATTAGACCAATAAAATTTCCAAACGGAAACGAAAAAAACGCACCTCACCTGTGTTCTGAGCTGCACGGCATCAAAAGAAAAAACTTTTTTTAAACGCACGACAATGCCAAAATATAAACAAAATATAAAAGTTGTGAAAGGAAGGAGGAAGACAGTGAACAATGACTTTCTTGGTCGGCTACTGTTTAGATACAAACCGTTGTAGCGCATTGAGTCTGGGTCAAGGGATAGCTTGCTAACTCCAGTTGCAACAGAAATCATATAAGCACAGTGTCAGGCTGACGGACAGGACGCGGAAGCGGAAGCAAGTCAATCATAGTCCTTATTTAACTATTCAACAAAATACACTCACTCAGGAAAGTATATCCGCTCGAGACGAGAAATCCACAACACAAAGGGAAAGTCCAATAACAGTGGAGGCCCGACGTTGCCCTGCGGGGAACCTGGAGGCGAGCCGTCGACCTGAATAAGACCTGGGGGCGAGCCGTCGACCTGAAGAGGACCTGGGGGCGAGCCGTCGACCTGAAGAGGACCTGGGGGCGAGCCGTCGACCTGAGGAGGACCTGGGGGCGAGCCTTCGCCCTGAGGAGGACCTGAGGGCGAGCCGTCGACCTGAAGAGGACCTGGGGGCGAGCCGTCGACCTGAGGAGGACCTGGGGGCGAGCCGTCGACCTGAGGAGGACCTGGGGGCGAGCCCTCGCCTTGAGGAGGACCAGGGGGCGAGCCGTCGCCCTCTTCGCGGCCAGGCGGCGGTACGACGACCTCTTCGCGGCCAGGCGGTGGTACGACGACCTCTTCGCGGCCAGGCGGCGGTACGACGACCTCTTCGCGGCCAGGCGGCGGTACGACGACCTCTTCGCGGCCAGGCGGCGGTACGACGACCTCTTTGCGGCCAGGCGGCGGTACGACGACCTCTTCGCGGCCTGAACTCTCTGGGGGACTCTGTGGCTGGCGGCACCTCGGCGGGACTCTGTGGCTGGCGGCACCTCGGCGGGACTCTGTGGCTGAGCGGCACCCTCGGCGGGACTCTGTGGCTGAGCGACACCCTCGGCGGGACTCTGTGGCTGAGCGGCACCCTCGGCGGGACTCTGTGGCTGAGCGGCACCCTCGGCGGGACTCTGTGGCTGAGCGGCACCCTCGGCGCTCTCGTGACGACTCTGTGTCGGCCCGGCGCTCTCGTGACGACTCTGTGTCGGCCCGGCGCTCTCGTGACGACTCTGTGGCGGCCCGGCGCTCTCGTGACGACTCTGTGGCGGCCCGGCGCTCTCGTGGCGACTCTGTGGCGGCCCGGCGCTCGTGACGACTCTGTGGCGTGAGGCGCGCTCGTGTGGTCTGTGGCGTAGAGGCGCGCTCGTGACGGGTCTGTGGCGTAGAGGCGCGCTCGTGACGGGTCTGTGGCGGCTCGGCTCTCTCGTGACGGGTCTGTGGCGGCTCGGCTCTCTCGTGACGGGTCTGTGGCATAGAGGCGCACTCGTGACGGGTCTGTGGCGTAGAGGCGCGCTCGTGACGGGTCTGTGGCGAAGAGGCGCGCTGCTGGAGACACTGTGGCGAAGAGGCGCGCTCCTGGAGACACTGTGGCGAAGAGGCGCGCTCCTGGAGACACTGTGGCGAAGAGGCGCGCTCCTGGAGACACTGTGGCGAAGAGGCGCTCCTGGAGACACTGTGGCGGCGCTCCTGGAGACACTGTGGCGAAGAGGCGCTCCTGGAGACACTGTGGCGAAGAGGCACGCCCACGGGAACCTCGAAACAGGGCAGCACGCTTGTAGATGTTCGGTGGCGGCACGGACTGCTCATGGGAGTGCTGGGAAAATAAAAAGGCCAAAGCATTTTAGCATTTTTAACATGCACAATGGAGGGATGCAAGCATCAGACATTTTAGTGTGGAAGATCAATTGTTGGAAAGTGATTAAAAATGGCAATGTATAAAGGGCACGTTTTAAAATGAAAATGCGCAGTTTTCAGATCTATTTGGATTAATCTGAATGTATGTCTCTGTACTATAATGAAATGAAAGACTTTTTGGAGCCCTGTCTGGCATAGTAATGAACAGCTAAATCTTGGCTTAATAAAGAAAAAAAAAAGCTAACGTGTGAAAAATCAGGCACTTTGGCATTCTGACATATATGAATAAATTAGCTTTTAAACAAACACATGCAGCCATCTACAGAGAACAGCATTGAGGACAGCCAGGCACTAAGTTTGAACACTTGTTACTGTTTCTGAGGAAAAAAAACTTTTGAGGAATGCAACATTTTTCCGACTGTAAGAAAACACATACTGTGTTAGCATGTCATTCATGCTGAATGCTGAATAAGGTCACAGTGGGAGATTTCAGGTGGGTCCACAGCGGGTCAGAGCAGTTGCTTTGAAGAAATCACACAACTGCTCTGACCCGCTGAATGCTGAATAAGGTCACAGTGGGAGATTTCAGGTGGGTCCACAGTGGGTCAGAGCAGTTGCTTTGAAGAAATCACACAACTGGATGACTCGGAATTGCTAACACAGTGAATAGAGAATAACTTTAAATTTTACCCCGTCATCATGTGAGATTTGTGGTGATGTAAGATGTGTGGAGAAAATATATTATCTATGAATAACCCTACAAAGAAACTATTATGGTTGAGTAATGTATTGCATTGCAAGGTCTCTTTGATGGTATATTAATACTAGGTGTGATTCAGTCTGACAGATATACAGACAGAACACGCACATAAAGATAGATACACAGCTGCAGTATTGATTCATCTTTTTCATGTGTGTGTTCACATTTCCCTTCTGGGTTCCTGCCATCTTTGCTCTGAATAAGAATTGGTAGGCAAAAAAAAGTATTTTGTTATGACTTTACTTTTTTCAAACCAGGAATGTCTCTTGCCTGTCCTTTTGTGTAATTAGTGCTCTAACTATATAATGTGTGTATTCACTTGTATTATTTCAAGGGACAAAAATAATAGACAAAATGCACTCAATTGGAAACTCAATCTCAAGGAGGTTTTACATTTAGCTGCATTACAGTGTTTAAATGTTTAGTGAACTCCGGCCTGCAAATTTGTGTCATATGAAGATGCTTGGCCTGTCGGTGATGGAGACACCATGGTATGACTTCAGAAAACACATGATCAAGTCAACAATATATAGCTGACGCAGTACATAGAGCTAAGGACATAAAGTGCATCGTGTGCAAACAGTGCAGGACAAGACAGTGCAAAAGACAACACAAGACAGTGTAGGACAAACACACATAACAGAAAATAGCACCACTGGTAAACCTGCTGTGTATTATACAGTGCAGGGTGCAAGAGTAAATACAAAATATAAACATAGAAGGTTGTGCAAACAGCAATTGCAGCAGCCAAATGGATGTGCAATAAAACAGCATGTAAACAGTTGTGCAATGATAAAATATTATTATATTGGTCGTACTAAAGACATGGATGTTCTAAAGACGTGGTGAAGAGGTGCTAGATGATTGGGCAACTACTGCAGAAGTGATAAGGGAGACAGCTAGAAAGGTACTTGGTGTGACATCTGGACAGGAAGACAAAGAGACATAGTGGTGGAACATAAGGAGAAAGAGTTTGGGGAAACAGGATTGGGATCGGCGGAGAGATGAGAAATGTAGGCAGGAGTACAAGAAGATGTGGCAGCAGATAAAGAGGGATGTGGCTAAAGCAAAGGAAAAGGCATATGAGGAGCTGTATGAGAAGTTGGACACTAAGGAAGGAGAAAAGGATTTGTATCGCTTGGCCAGGAAGACAGACTGAGTTGGGAGGGATGTGGTATAAATCAGAGCAATAAAAGATAAAGATGGAAATGTGTTGACTAGTGAGGAGAGTGTGTTGAGAAGGTAGAGGGAGTATTTTAAGCAGCTGATGAATGAGGAAAATGGGAGAGAGAGGGATGGCTAATGTGGAGATGGTGAAGCAGGAAGTGGATAGGATTAGTAAGGAGAAAGTAAGAGCAGAGATTAAGAGAATGAAAAGTGAAAAGTCAGTTGGACCAGCATGGAGCTGTTTAGGAGAGATGGCAGTGGAGTTTTTAACCAGATTGTGGAAGAACAACATTTTGGAAGGTGAGAGGATGCCTGAGGAGTGTGCTGGTACCAGTTTATAAGAATAAGGGAGATGTGCAGACCTGCATTAACTACAGGGGAATAAAGTTGATCAGTCACACCATGAAGTAGCCGGGAAGAGAAGTGGAAGAGAAGAGGTGGAGGAGGAAATATGACCACATCACCCCTGTTTTAATCAGTCTACACTGGCTCCCAATCAAATCTCGCATTGATTATAAAATACTACTACTGACATATAAAGTACTTATCGGTCTCGCACCACAGTATCTGAGTGAACTTCTGTACCAGTATGATCCTCTACGCCTACTTAGATCAAAAGGTGCTGGCTATCTGTTGGTTCCTCAAATAATGAAGACTACAGCAGGGGGCAGAGCTTTCTCTTATAAAGCCCCACAGTTATGGAACAGCCTTCCAATCAGTGTTCGGGTCTCAGACACAGTCTCAGTGTTCAAGTCGAGGTTGAAAACATATTTATTCGGTCAAGCCTTTAATCAGTGGATTTTTTCTTAGGTAAAGGCTCAGATCTCGAGGGAACATGGATAGAGTGTCTGGTGAACTGGGATATTTGTATGCTGTCATCCCCTCACATTTACACGTTCACTCAGGTTTGTTGACGGTGGTGTGGTGGGTTGTCTCTTATCCCAGAGATCCCTCATGTCTGTATTACCTTCTGGTTCTCCCTTTTAGTTATGCTGCCATAGCAAGTCTTGCCGGAGTCCAAACTGCACAGTGACAATAACTTTCATATAACGACAAGGACACTTAATAATCCATATCCTTCTCTTCCTGTCAACCTCTCTCTCTCTCTCTCTCTCTCTCTCTCTCTCTATCTCTCTCGGTCGAGTTAAACTTGCTCCTGAGGCTCCAGTGACCACTGTTCCTGCCCCTCTCCCCTCCATGAATCTTCCCACTTCGTCCAAGCCTGCCTCTGGATAGTGTTCTCGTCGACTGGAGGCCACTCTGTGCAGCTTGGGACGGTTTCTCATCAACGCCTTGGGTGGTTCCATGAAATTCCGGAGTAAGAACGGGAGGATGGATTGGACTGTAGTTAATGTCAACAGTCTCCTACTCTGACTCAGGAATACAGTTCGCTTCTGATCATCATCACTGTACCCCGCAACATTGTATATCTGCTACAAATGGACATTCGGTGCAACCCAAATGAGGATGGGTTCCCTCTTGAGTCTGGTTCCTCACAAGGTTTCTTCCTTATGCCATCTCGGGGAGTTTTTCCTTGCCACAGTCGCAAACCGGCTTGCTCATCAGGGACAAACTTACTCATAAAGAACATATTCACTTTTAATCACCACATTATCTGTGTAAAGCTGCTTTGTTCATTGTTAAAAGCGCTAGACAAATAAAAATGAATTGAATTGAATTGAATTGAAGAGGTAACTATCTGTGAGCAACAGTATGGTTTCATGCCAAGGAAGAGCACCACAGACACATTATTTGTTTTGAGAATGTTGATGGAGAAATATAGAGAAGGTCAGAAGGAGTTGCATTGTGTGTTTGTGGATTTAAAAAAAAAGGCGTACAACAGGGTACAAGAGAGGAGTTGTGGTATTGTATGAGGAAGTCAGGTGTGTCAGAGAAGTATGTGAGGGTTTTGTAGGACATGTATGAGGACAGTGTGACAGCAGTGAATTGTGCAGTAGGAACAACAGACTAGTTCAAGGTGGAGATTGGATTGAATCAAGCATTGGCTCTAAGCCCTTTCCTGTTTGCAGTGGTGGTGGACAAGTTGACAGACAAGGTCAGACAGGAGTCTCAGTGGACTTTAATTTTTGCAGGATGATATTGTTATTTGTGGTAAGAGTTGGGAGCAGGTGAAGAACAGCCTGGAGAGGTGGAGGTACGCGCTGGAGAGAAGGGGAATGAAAGTCAGTAGGAGTAAGAGTACATGTGTGTGTGAATGAGAGGGAGGGCAGTGGAGTGGTGCGGTTACAGAGAGAAGGGGTGGTAAAAGTGGATGAGCTCAGGTACCTGGGGTCAACAGTGCAACGTAATGGAGAGTGTGTTCGAAAAGTGAAGAAAAGAGTGGAGACAGGGTGGAGTAGGTGAAGAAGAGTGGCTGGAGTGATTTGTGATAGAAGAGTATCTGCATAAGGGAAGGGGAAAGTTTATAGGACTGTGGTGAGACCTGCTATGTTGTATGGTTTAGAGACAGTGACATTGACTAAAAGACAGGAGGTGGAGCTTGAGGTGACAAAGAGATTTTCATTGGGAGTGACAAGGATGGACAGGATTAGAAACAAGTTTATTAGAGGGACAGTGCATGTAGGACTTTTGTAGAAAAGGTGAGGGAGGGCAATGGTTTGAGATGGTTTGGACATGTGCAGAGGAGTGACATGGGGTATATCGGTTGGAGAATGCTGAGGATGGAGCCCCCGGGAAGGAGGAAAAGAGGAAGGCCAAGGAGGAGTTTTATGAATGTGGTAAGGAAAGACATGCAGGTATTTGGTTTGAAATAGGCAAATGTAGGGGACAGGGCGGTATGGAAATGGACGATCCGGTGTGGTGACCCCTAATGGGGGGAGCCGAAAGAAGAAAAAGAAGAAGAAGTCTGAAGACATGAATGTGTGAAATGGGTATGAGTGTGTGTTTGGGTAAAGATTTGTAGCAGTTCAGTAACACATAGCTGAGTGAGTGTGTGTTTGTGAGAGAGTTTCATTTCAGTATGCTTGATGGCTTGAGATAAAAAACTGTTGCATAGTCTGGATGTGAGGGGCCGAATGTTTCGGAACTGCTTCCATGATGGTAGAAGAGTGAAAAGTGTGTGTGAGGGGTGTGTGGGGTCGTCCACAATGCAGATGCAGCGTGAAGTCTAAATGTCCCCGATAGAGGGGAGAGAGATTCAAATGATCTTCTTATCTGTTCTCACTATCCTCTGTAGGGTCTTGCAATCCGAGACGGTGCAATTCCCAAACCAGGCAGTGATGCAGCTGCTCAGGATGCTCTCGATGGTCCCTCTGATGAAGGAAGAGCTGCTAAAATTTGCTATGCAAAGTAAAGCAGAGCTTCAAAAGAATAATAAACTAACAGAAAAAAAAGTTTGCAGTGTTTTGCATATGTGATGTCATGTTTGGTTACTGACTATACTCATAATCAGCAGGTCTCAATACACGATACACTTTCAGCATGTCAAATATCTTAGGGGACCTGCTGCATATGGTGGCGGCAACCAGATATGACGATACTAAAATACAGAGTTTGGTCAAGTATGCAATGGGACACTGTGACAAGAGTATAATCAGCATTTTGTTCATCACTGTGTCATTTTTTTTCGCATTTCAATCTGAACACGTCTTCATGTGATATGAATTCGCAGGCTAGAGTTCACCAAAATTTAACTCAGCGAAATGGGAAATTTCCTCGAACTGAAATTGCATTTTTGTTCTTTGTGATTTGCGTTTGTTGAATTGAAGTCAATGGAACAATAAGTGTAGTGTGACCATGGCTGAAGTCTAGTGTAACTGCTGCTAGGGTGTTTGACTCCTTAACTCTTTAAACTTTCTGACACTGTAGTCACCTGACATGTCTAACAGAAAAGGTTGCAGGAGCTATTCAGATATAGGCCCTATTTAACATTATTTTTCATATGACTGATGAGGTTTTTTACTTGGCTCCACATAATTTTTTAAATAATCCCCTTTAAGACATTTATACGCCATGAAAAAACTGATGTGAATGCCAAAAATGAAACTAAGTATTTATTTTCTTTTTAATCTTCAAAAGACAGGATTAGCCAGCTAACCCACTGATACCAAACTCTGCTAGTGGTATCAGGACAAATAGATAAATAAACTAAACAAATTGTAAATGTGTTTAAAACATTTCTGAAATAATCTTCTTTAGTCATTTATAAACCATAAATATTCTCATGTGGGTGCCAGAAATATAACTACATATTGACTCTTTTTTTAAGGACAGGGGATTAGCCTGTTAACCCGCTGATAGAAACTTCCCCTGGTATCAGGAAAAATATATAAACATAACAAAAAGTAAATCTATCAAACAAGTCCATAAGCCAAACAGATTCAAATGACTCCCTGTATAAGGAAACATCTTTGTAAAAACCAAAAATTATTATATATTTCTTTTTAATCTTACAGTAATATACACAAAACAGAATAAAATACAGAAGGGTACCAAGTACAACTTGTATGATAACAAATACAAACTGATATAGGCTGCATTTTAATACTAATAATTTTATATTGGATATTTTATATTATATTGTATATTGTAAACTCTTTACACTCTAAAAAGGCCAAATAAGCTCAGCTTGATGATTCCATTCACATTTTTTATATATTTTTTTTGCAGCAGCAGCAGTAAGAGCAGGTGACAGGATCTTTCTTTGATAAAAAGTGATAGAAGTGCTGAATCATCAAATAAAAGATAAATCTATGGGTTCTTTTGGATCTGAGCCTTCAGAAGATCTGAGAACAATGCCTCAAACCGAGGATCGGAAGGACTGGAAACACATTTCCAAAAACATATGCGTATATGTGCCTGGACTTGTGTTGCTACACAAACGACAAAAAATAGAGTGCCATATGCTTTTTATATTAATTTAGAGTGGATTATTTATGAGCAGGGTTGTTTGAGGTAACAAAACTATTTTCAATTACTGTAAATTCAATTCAATTTATTTTTATTTAATAGCGCTTTTAACAATGAACCTTGTCTCAAAGCAGCTTAGCAGCTTATTTTTCCAGACAGAATCACTATTGATAGCTGTGCAGTTCTTTCTACTAGAAATACATAACTAGAATATTTAAATATTGGTTAAAAAAGAGGATGACAAAGGAGGAAAAAAATCTCTTAAGACTCTTAAGAAACCCTGTCTGATTATAATTAATCAAATCTCCTACTATCTAGGACCAGTAAGATTTACATATTCGAAAAGGTGCATTTGCATAAAAGTTAACAGTGTGATGCACCGATGTAAAAAGTGCGCATCAGATACAAATTGGCATTTATATAATAATGCATGGTTTTTAACATATTTGCATCTGTAAAAAACTATTTTTTATATATAACTATTAGTAGATGTACTATATTTTTTATTTTTTTTTAAGTGAACAATAATTTCTGACCAATATTTATGTAGATTTTCATTCTATTAGCACCACTGCTGCTACGTGAATGTGACAGATCGCAACACTACAGAGACAGAGGCTTGTCCTGACAGTCACATAGAATATACATTAACATGGCAGAGGTGGAGCTGCATCTTCCAGGTGACAAAACAGGAAAAAAACAACTGTTTTTATTTAATCAGTTTATTTTATTATTTATTATTTTTATTTTTAATTTTATAAAACCAATACAAAGGCCTGTTTGTGAAAGGGCCAGTTGTTAGAAGTCAGAAGGCACTTAAGTCAATTTATGATTTGCTGTCTGTCTTAACCAAAAAAATAAAAGTGGACTGTACCATATTGAATTGCATAGCATCATATTTTTTCCATTAAATTGTGTTGTATTGATTCACATTTTATTGTATTAGATCAAAATCACACTGCATCATAATAGTGTGAATCTTGTTGTATCGCATTGGTACCACATCGGCTGCCTGTACGATTTCTCACAAAAGTGAGTATACCCCTCACATTTCAGCAAACGTTTTAGTAGACAAAACTATAGAATTAAACTTGGGTATATTTTAGAGTAGTCAATGTGCAGCTTGTATAACAGTATAGGTTTACTGTCCTCTGAAAATAACTCCACATACAGCCTACAACCTCAACAACATATATGCAAGTTTTATATGGAACTGTCCCTTGAGAAGATACACTAAAATGGTGCTGAAATGTGAGGAGTGTACTTACTTTTGTGAAATACAGTACATTTAATGTATTGAATCGTTGGCTATGCATTTAGATGCTAAATGCATCAGCCTTAATTATGGAGATGCAGATCCCTACTACACACTGATCCAATCCTATCACCAAGCTTTGAATCTTGAATCTTTGGTTACCAGTCTGAAATACCTGTAGCTTGAAAAATTTAAGGGGATCTTTCTCTTTCCTCAGCGTGAGGATTGTAAAAGTTGCATTTTGTTCTGTGTGCAGAACACATCTTACAAGAGCAAAATAACAAGAATTTAATAAAAGGGAGTGACACTATGTCCCATAAAGCCCTTAATAAATCAGGGGGGATTTCATCTTACCCAGGGGCTTTATTATTATTTATGGAAATTTGGGCACATTTAAGTTCCTGAGTTGTCAAAGGGCTGTCCAATAAATTATGCTGAGTATCTTTAATCTGTGAAGATTACATGCTTAAAGAACAAAGTAAGATTGTTCAAACCAGTGCTAGACTCTGAGGTATTCAAAATAGGACAAAAAAAATTGCTTTATATTTTTAGTTTGAGTATATAAGCTACCCTCATGCCTAAAAGCAGATATATTGGTCCTAGGCACATTATATGTCAATCTGAGCCAACAGTATACAGGGGCAATCAGCATCAAAATAATAAGATTTTCATGTATAATGATTTTGAGCCTATGTAAATAAATAGATTTAAATTCAGAGTTAAAAGCATTTATTTCGATGTCTTATTTTCACAGAAATTTCCCTTTAGCTCATTCTCTAGTAGGAGCTTCTTCTCCAATTTAATTTTACAGCTTTCTATATGCTTTATACAAAAGAGAAGAAACAAATACATTGACCTCTAATGAAACAATTAATGGATTACTCCTTTCTTGGCACTCTGTCATACGCTTTTTCTAAATCCACAAATACACAATGCAATTCCTTCTGTCCTTCTCTATACTTCTCCAACAACATTCTCGAAGCAAATAAGGCATCTGTGGTGCTCGTCCTCGGCATTAAATACTGTTGCTCACAGATAGTCACCTCTTCTATCAGCCTGGCTTCCACTACTCTTTCCCATAACTTCATGGTGTAACTGATCAACTTTATTCCCCTGTAATTACTGCAGGTCTACACATCTCCCTTATGCTTAAAGATCGGTACTAGCACACTCCTTCTCCAATCTTTAGGCATCCTCTCACTTTCCAAAATCTTGTTAAACAATCTGGTTAAAAACTCCACTGCCATCTCTTCTAAACATCTCCATGCTTCTACAGGTATGTCATCTGGTCCAACCAACTTTCCACTCTTCATCCTTTTAATCGCTGCTCTCACTTCCTCCTTACTAATCCTATCCACATCTTGCTTCACTAACTCCACATCATCCAACCTTCTCTTTCTCTGATTTTTCTCATTTATCAGCTGTTCATAATACTCCCTCCACCTTCTCAACACAATCTCCTCACTATCAACACATTTCCATCTCCATCCTTTATTGCTCTTACTTGCAATACATCCTTTCCAGCACGGTCCCTCTGTCTGGCTAATCGGTACAAATCCTTTTCTCCTCCCTTAGTGTACAACCTCTCATACAGCTCCTCATATGCCTTTTCCTTGGCTTTCACCGCATCCCTCTTTACCTGCTGCCGCATTTTCTTGTGCTCCTGCCCACTTTTCTCATCACTTTGTCGATCCCACTTCTGTGTTGCCAACCTCTTTCTCCTTATGCTCTCCTGCACTTCCTTATTCCACCACCATGTCTCTTTGTCTTTCTTTCTATTTCCAGATGTCACACCAAGTACTTTTCTAGCTGCCTCCCTCATCACTCCTGCAGTAGTTACCCAATCATCCAACACCTCTTAACCACCACCGAGCCCCTGTCTGACCTCTTCCCTGAACCTCACACTATACACTTCCTCCTTCAGCTTCCACCATCTTATTCTTCTTTCAGTCCTCACTCTCCTCCTCTTCTTCTTCGCCTCCAAAACCATCCTACAGACCACCATCTGATGCTGTCAAGCTACACTGTCCCCCGCCAACACCTTACAGTCTCCAATCTCCTTCAGTTTGCTTCTCCTGCATAGAATATAGTCCACCTGTGTGCACCTTCCTCCACTCTTATAGGTCACCCTATGATCATCCTTCTTCTTATAATACGTATTCACCACTGCCATTTCCATCCTTTTAGCAAAATCCACCACCATCTGCCCTTCCACATTCCTCTCCTTAAGGCCATACCCTACCCATCACCCCCTCATCACCTCTGTTCCCCTCACCTACATGCCTATTAAAGTCTGCCCCAATCACCAATCATTCTTTCCTAGGTACACCATCTACCACTTTATCTAATTCACTCTCTTCTCTTTCTTTCAGCATTTCTAAATGATTATAGCTCTCTTTCACTCTTAAGGAACACAGCCCTTTTACTTGCAGTTTCTCTCATGGATTACATCCTTCTTTTTCTGTTTTTCTCTCAAGGATTGCCTTTTTTGCAACCTCACCCCATCTTTTTTTACTTCCATTCACCCTAACCCTTATCACACTTCCCAATACTCTCTCCTTTCATTCGAGCCTTATTCTTCATTTATTCCAAACCCTTCCCCATACATCCTGACTCTCATCCCTATTTATCACAACCCTTTTCCATATCATCGCAACTTTGCCACTCCACTGACTCTGTTCCCTCCCGCAAAGCCGTCTAAGATAATATCTTACTTAAATATTCTTAAGGCCATGCAAATGCTTACTTCCTTCATCTCCTACCACCCCAGAGCATTGCAAGAATATCATGCTCTTTATTATTACCTAACCACCTAACATGACTCCCTCCCTCTCATACTGTAGGAGTCCACACTCATAGGAGTCATACCTGCAGTTAAAGCTACTATTCTTTGGCACAATTAGAATTCCCATACTTGCAATCCACTTACCCCTAGTAAACTGATTTTGTGGCGGATTTGAGTGCATGAAGTGGAATAACCCACAGCCCATCATATTTTTTGCCTTAGATGCAAAACTGTCAGAGGAGATATTTTTTGATTGAACTTGATTAAGGGAATATTTATAATGAGGGGAAATTGAGGGGGAGGCAGCTTTTGCACATATTTTTATCAACAGTTATCTAATAGACATAACAGTGGACTTTGTAATCCTACAGATTGTTTCTGTTTATAATAATTACTAATATTTGCTTCATATATACAGAATAATAACCCAGTGTAACCCAGTACAATGGCTAAAAAGTGCATCAATGATATTCACTTATATTATACCACTTCTTGCTTTTCTAAGGTTTGGATTACTGAAGGGCAAATGTAGGATCATGAACTCTGATTGCACCTGTGGTTTTCTTTTCTTTTGTCATGTCTTTAAGCACTGCCAACACAATGCCTATACAACTACAATGTATGTCTTTCATATATAGACTTCTTGACCACAGTGTAAAACACCACATTCTGATGTTGTGTAACTAATGCTCTCATCTGCAATAAAAGATCCCGCTGGAGATACATCCAAGTCTTCTGGTGTGCTCAGTAAATTTCCAACACATGCACAGGTCTACATAATAATATATCACCATAACCTGGAGAAACATTGTTTTATTTCACTTTATTTCACTACATGCTGTATATGGTTGGAATGACAATAAAAAGCCACTTGAAATTTACCTTGGTACCTTGGTGCAAAAAAACAAAAAAAAACCTCTGAGAGGTGCTCTGAAATTGGCACCTTAAGGTAAGTTTTTTATTTATTTTTTTATTTTTATTACAGTGAAAAATCATACACATAATGTTAACTTACTTTCCACAAAGCATGAATATTAAACACTGTGTTTAAAAAAAAAAAAGCCTAAGAAAATTGGTTGTGATTTGTAGAATGGGATTTTTGCACATGCAATGAACAGTTTAAGAAAGTAAGAATTGTTGGGGAAGAAATCAACAAGTTTGCAATTCCTAAAAAAAAATGTTTCTCTGTGACCTTTACTAATGTATAAATTTAATAATACGTGTTACTACTTTCTACATTTTTATATCGTCAAAGGTGCACAGTGTTTTGGAGTGTTTTCCTCTAAACCACTGGAGCATTTGTTTTCAGTTTGTCGCAATACATTTTCAGAGACATTAAATGAGCAATGCACCTGCCAAAAAAATAAAAAATGTATAAATAAATACAAAAGTATTTTTATCCAGACAGTTTAAATAAAAACCATAAGGTTGTTACTGACATAATCATAGACAAAAATATATTACTTAACCTTCTTAGATATACATTCACAAATGTATTTTGACATAAATCAATAGAATATGGGGCTTGGTTGTCTACTGATGTTATGATTGATATGAGTGTGTTATACGAATCAAAAATATGATTTTTATATGTCTGCCTGGGAGATTTATATGATCTTAACCTTGTTAGAGATTTGGGGACTATAATGTTCCACTGTGATGCTCTAGTCTCTAGATAAATGTGTGTGTATGTGTGGGGGTGTGTAAGAGAGAAATAAAGTGATGTTATTTAATATTGATATCTATTTGCATATGTTGCACGATATAAAGCTTGGCCCTTGGCACCATTTTTATTGCAACAAAATTGCCTCTCGGTGCATGTACATATGCATTCAAATGGTTTAAAGATTTCATTAAGGGGGAAAAAAAGGTTGATGCTCTCAAGAACATGAGATTTATGTGTGATACACAATGGGCCTCTTGACTCTCCAAGACCAAACGCTTAAGAATAAATTTTATTTGTGCACACATGCAGCAGTTTAATGTGGGTAATAGCTTTACAGGAACACAATCTATTACTTCCTTCTCCCAGCATGTAATTATTCCCCAGGGATCTCCGTGTTGCGGATTTCCATCAACAAAAGCTTTTGTGACAGATCTCCCCTGTTTGAAATAGGTCAGTGCAAGTATTGAACAAGATTAGACATTTGTTTTAAGACAATAATTGTAAAGGGCAACAATTCAATATAATGCTTAGACCCTTACCTTTTCAGAAATGGTCGGATTTGCGAAAAGGAAGAAATATAATGATATGATGTCAAAAGCTGACAGACAGACAGAAATGGAGGTCTTTAATAAACGATCTATAGTAGACATGCTATAGGAACTAGATAATTACTAAAGTGAGGGAGAAGGAGAAGGTCCAGCAAGCTAAAGTATGGACAGGCAATGTGTGTAATTAGGAAACAAAGGTCAAAGCAACTAGACTAAACAGTACACAGTATGTAAACAGCTCAAAAAGGTCACTGAAAAATGTTGGAGCAAAGCCATGAAGTCAGAGAGCATGCACTGGAAGCCAAGCTCTGGATCGAATCAGAAACTCTGCAGCTGTGAGCTCTGGACCACAGTGGAGTAATTTGCCAATCGTGTGTGTGTGTGTGTGTGTGTGTGTGTGTGTGTGTGTGTGTGTGTGTGTGTTTGTGTGTGTGTGTGTAAATATGCATCTCATATGCATGCTCGTTAAAAGTAAGATAGCATGTGATTAAAGCCGTTAGTGCATATTTTATAGCATTTTCGCAAAGATTTGTTGATCTTGTCTTGTATACCATGCAGAATGTAGTCACTTTTAGCACTCAAACACGCATTGCATGCACATAACATACACTGTTATGCTCTATGTACATACAGTACATGTGCCACTCACTGTTTTTTGCAACTATATATTAATAAGTTAATGAGGTTCATGATGCTAACTCATGGCAAACGTTGCTGATAGTTGGACTTACTCTTCATAGAGTTGTTCTTTTTTGCTTTTTTTGACAGGATACCTAAAAAGCTAGCTAGATCGTCCTCTCATGTAGTCAAAAACTGCTCCCACCCAGAATGGGTGCATGGATCAGGACACAAAATCCACAATCTATTTCATATGACAAGTAATACTGGTGATATTTATTGCTCTGGTGAGATATACATATAAACAGACACAGCAGCAATCCAATTTGAGTTGTACAGTTGGAGAAAATTAATTATATTACAGCCCATGTGATGTTCATAGTAATCCTAAGTGCAAATTTAAATGATAGAAAAAATGGCTGTGAGAGGTGTGACGACTTAAAGCACTAAATGGAATTGACATTGGAAATGTCATTGGCAGTAAATGCAGTTAAGATCATAATAAAAAAAATATGAATTAGAATTTCAGTAAAGGGGCTGCATAAGCAAATAATGCTAATAAAATTACATATAAAACATAGGTACACGTTATACACTACGATGCTGTGGAAACAATGTTTAGTCCACAATACCTTTAGCATACCTTGTATGCTAAAAGGAGCCAGGTATATATTAAACCTAGTATTTGTAAAATTTTTATAAATTGCCTAGGTACGAAGGTTTCCTATTTTTTCACATAAAAGATGTATCTGGGTGAATGCACGCTGTTCCGAAGAGTGCCGCTGCTCAATGACTGGCATTTCAGATGAAAGATAGCCTATTTGTGGGTCAAAGCACATTTTGTGTGTGTGTGTGTGTGTGTGTGTGTGTGTGTGTGTGTGTGTGTGTGTGTGTGTGTGTGTGTGTGTTTTTACCTAAGAAAAAATAGTCCAAAAGGAATCTGAAGGTCTGCCAAATAAAGCATGACCGAATTCTGTTAATGAATCAAGAAACAATTTAAATTCAGATAATTCAAAATGCACAAAAATGGTAATGAATTGTAATTAACATTAACAGAAAAAAAACACAATCAAACAATGTTATCAAGCTAAGACAAGGGTAAAGACATATGCTAAAATGTCCCAAACTCAAAATCTGAATCATATATGGGTTTCTGTAAAGCTAAGCTCTCCTAGACAGAGCATGAGATAATGCTGGGAGCCCATGGCTAGGCTTCCCAAAAAGTATTTGTTTTTGCTCTTCTACTGGTGTACTTATGTTACAAATAATTTTGTAACTAGTATGCAGAGGTCTGCTTTTAGCTCTGAGATGGCTGTGTCTGTTAGTGCTATCAGTAGTGGTTAAACAACCAGTGTTGGACAGAGATTTAATGTATAGAGTCTATCCAGAATGTGGCCAAGCAGTCCAGAAAACATGCCAAATACAAAATTCTATATTGTTCACTGGTCTTCTTTAATTAAAATCTGTTTCAGACTGCTAGCGAGCAACAAATCTCTGCCTACATTTATAGTGTATGGTGGTAGCCATTGCCGTTCACTACGAAACCATTTATTTCATGCATTTATGGGCTCATGAATGTATTACAGCCTTTTTGAAAAGGGAAAAAGAAGCCTTCTGCCACAATTCCCCAGGAGACTGCATATTCATTTGTGATTTACAGTAAGCTTCCATTTGCATAATTTTTCTCAAGTTCAGCCATGTTGACTTAACTCATTTCTGCCTTCAACCATTCTTCAGCTCTAATCATTCTGAATAATGAGTGGGTTTGGAGGAGTTTCTCCACTAAGTCCTACTTACTGACTAACTTTTTTTTCTTGAAGCTTTCAGGCATTAGCTGGCTGAGTAATGGAGCCTGTCTGCTAAATGGAATGATGGCATGGTGGGGCTAGCACAGGGTTTGAGTTTGGGTTACTGTCTGTGAGGTGTTTGGAATATAGTCTACCTATATTCTGGAGTATACCACCCTCAAATATTGCAATCATACTAGTGTGATCATGTCTGGCTATGTTAAAATTGTCCCTTTGTTAGAGACAACTTTGGCCAAGGCTAAGCAATAACTAACAATTAATGCATGCTACATGGATGTTGTTTGTAAAACTAGCTTTCAGAAACCACAGGAAGTATAGTATTATAAAAAGAAATAATGAAACTGTGACCTTGGCTATTCTCTCTACCTGCTCATTTATCTTCCTTTGTAGCCTTATCTTGACTGTTTCCCGACTGCTTGCTTGGCTAATTGGAGGAGAGCTGGGCAAAAAAACACAAATTACTAGAGGCTAAAAGCCAATTACCAGAGGTGGAAAAACTAATGAGTGAGGCCAATATTATCAATGTAAACATCTGGGCACATAATACCCATGCCTTTGTTTTCAAAGAAGTACTATACTGTCTATCTGCCTCTATGCAGTATTAAACCTTTGGGCCAATACATGCTATTATATAACATATGCACCACAGAGTTGTATATGCTGTGTTTTATATGCTTTTTCTAAATAATGTATGTCCTTCTAAGATTCACCTTCTTGTATAATGAGTTTCTATGTTTAACAAGCAGCAAGATATGAGGATTTTAACTCAACATTACATTGCAACAGCTTCTGAATATCAGAACAGGTACTTCTGTAAGCAGGCGGATTTCATTGTTTTATGTCAACCACAAGCAATCTTGTTTTTGTAGCTGCAGGGTGCCGACTCTTAACGATCGATTTTTCGAGTGTCTGAAGAAACAATGTGCAGGAAGTTTTTAATTCAAACAGTTCTCTACTTCATTCCCTCCCTCTGTTCAAAGGAAAAGACTAATGAAATCAAGAAAAGTAAAAGCTCTGAATCTATAAAAGACATCCTTTGTAAGAAGCCACGTTGCTAGATTTCCCTCAGTATTTGATGAGGAATAATAATTTGTTTTTTTTCTTACACTCACTAAGTTCCCATTGATTATATAGGTTCAATGATTGAAATTGTATAAATGCACACATTTACAGTATACACTATTATACAGATCAACTTAAAATTATTTATACAATTGAGCACTTCAGGGTTTTGCTCAAAAGCCCAGCAGTGCAAGTTTGGTGGTGCTAAGATTTTAACTCAGGACCTTCTAAACAAAAGTCCAATGTTTTGGCCACTAAGTGACCTCTCCCCTCTTGTTCTCTGTTCTCACCTGGAATATTTTTTTGGACCTCACACATCTCATCTGTCATCACAAAATGTATTTTAAGCTACAGTGACAATTGTGTACCTTTTTTGTTTTTCCAACTGACATAAACACAATTCTTTTGTCATCCACTCACACGATCACTCACATTTTCCAAGCTATTAAAACTTTCAAGCTCCAGGCTTTTGTCTTTTATGTTATTTTTGACAGGTACATGTGAAATGTCATATCCACGGGTACCTTTCACAAACACTCACCAAAAATAATTTTCACACAATATAGTCATTTAGGCTGATTGTGAGTGACAGACAGTCAAAGAGAAATGATAGCTTGGTATAAAACCTTTGGGCAACTGAAAATTGAGGTTGTTTTGAGGGGAATTTTAAAGACCAGCACTGTCAAGCTGCCATTGCAGTCCTGGGGCATGGCCTTAACCTCTTCTGAATCAGAGATATTAGATTTTGTCTGGCTGCTCCTCTGACAACTTTCTTTATAGCCTTTTATGGGGCTACTGTGCTCAACATTTAAGATATATTTCCAGCCCTATAGTGTTCTTATGAGTTAATGCGTTAAGATAATGTGGATTATTCAAACTTTTGCATTTTAACCACCTTCCCTAACCACATAACCATCCTCCTCAATTTCACAGTTCTTCTAACTGGCATGGTTTGACAAATGGTTTCACTTTCATCAGTTTATTTTCTTTATCCTGGTCATGGTCACAATGAATTTAACAGCACAGTAGAGTAGTAGCTCAGTTGTAAAGGCGCTGGGTTACTGATCAGAAGGTCAGGGGTTCAAGCACTGGTATCACTGGGATATAAGAAGAAAAGAATTTTAATTAGATGTAATGTATATGTGACAAATAATGGTTATTCTATTGTAGAACATGATCTGAACCTAGGGTAAAGTGGACATACACTCTAAATGGGAAATCAAGTCCAATGGTAAACAACATGCACATTCATACACTGATTCCTATATAAAATTGAAACATTACTAAAGTATACTATAAAAAATAAAGCTTTTTATTTGAGTGATGGAAAGTAATGAAGAACAAATTCTTTGTTACTGTGCTTAAGTAGATTTTTCTGGTATCAGTACAACGTTTTATTTTCACTCATAAAATCTTTTACACAAATATCTGTAGTTTTCACTTCTTACATTTTGAAACCAGGCCCATTACTTGTTTTAATCTATTTGGTGATGTGATCAATATTTTTTCTTCTTGTTGGTTCACTGGTGTATACTGTAATTTCCTGGCCAACACACACCACAGATGAAGGCTAGCCTACAAAGCTAACAAGAATTATGGCTAACGTGGATGAGACAGAGGGCATTCCTGATCACCTGATCATCATCTTCTTTTCTCTGCTTGTGTTCTATATATTTGAGTTGTTCAGCCTGGATACATTAATTATGTAACAACATTTGAAATTGTTTTATATTAATATGATGTGAGGTCCAGTTACCAGCGTGACAATGAAACGGGTAGTAGTAATGGCTATTTTTTATTTAAGTCAGAGCCCAAAATTCTTTACCTTAACTTAAGTGAAAAAGTGTAGTCAATACTTTTACCAGAGTCTTTCAAAACTTCACTTTAGTGAAGGACATGTGTACTTTTGACATCTCTTCATGTATCACACTACAATCTTTAGAAAAGGTAATAATTTTTTTTAAAATAATTAAACGTATGTTTAATGTTAATTTATTTGACAGCTGGAACACAAAAAGTAATATAAAAAAAGTAAACATACCTGTGACATATTTAATTGTGGGTCAGTTTTTTTGACAAATACACACACACACACACACACACACACACACACACACACACACACACATATATATATATATATATATATATATATATATATATATATATATATATATATATATATATATATATATATATACACGACAAGGACAATGACTAAGTACCTGTGACAATGACCTACCTCTGCAAAGTTTGCATTTATTTGTGTCTTTCCTTAGGTAGATTTGGGGTCTTGTTTGATGAATTTGAGCACAATAGCTTTTTTTTTAAACACATTGCACCCACTTTTTGAAAATCGGTTATTTAAGGGTGCACATCCACCTGTGTGCCACAAACCCACCTCTGCTTTTCACTCTACAACATCTGAAGTGCATTAAATGATGTTTCGTAGTCCATACTTGTAAATAGCCCAGTTCCCTCTACACCAGTTCCTGAGAAAGCTGAGGAAGGCCAAGCTCACCACCACACACTCTCACAACATTTTACAGAGGGACAATCGTGAACATCCTGAGCAGTTGCATCACTGTCCCATTTGGGAATAGCATGACCTCGGATTGCAAAGCTCTACAGTGGATAGTAAGGACGGCTGAAAAGATTATCTCTGTTCCCTCTCTTCCCCCAATCATGGACATTTACACCACTAACTGCAATCAGCAAAGCCACCATCATTATGGCTGATCACACACAACCCTTACACACACCCTTTACTCTCTTGCCATATGAAAAATTTAGCTGCTGTTTGCTGCTTGAATTGCATGTTTACATATACATTATTTATTTTTTATTTTTATACGGACCATCCACGTGCACAACCTTCTGTATCGTACTGTTTGGTTCTACAGTGCCGCTGTGTTTACTGTTTTAACAGTTACTGTGTTTACTGTCTCCTTATCTTATGCTGTCCTCTGTTTTATGCGCTAAATTTGTGCACCTCATGTTGTTAGTTTTTGAACTTTGTGTAGTTCCGTGTTCCTTTTTGTTAATTTATGTTGTCTGATGAAGTACCTTGGGCCTGGGGGAACGTTGTTTTGTTTCACTGTATACTGCACTGTATATGGTTCAAATAGCCTACTTGACTTAACCTTTGTTTGTAAGACTATAAATCAATTATTACATTTATATATCATAATAATATTTAGATAAATAATCAAGTTGCATGCTAAGAATATATTACAATTATTAAACTATTATGGCAGCATTCAAGACAAGTGCATTGCACACCATCCTGTCTTACAGCCTGGGCCTGTAGCTGTGCTGTAGAATCAAACACTGTGGTGCACATTTCAATCACATGCTGCCTAAAGCAATGCGGTGAAGTCCGCACTTTAAATTCATTTCCTCAAAGGCACGCTGGGAATAGGTAACACACCTCACAAAGCAGTGCTGAGAGTACGTATGAACAGAGAATAATGCAATTCTAAGCAAATAGACATGGTCCAGGACTTCCAGCAGATGTGAGAAAGCAAGGAGAAGAGCTGACTCAGAGATAAGGCAGCAGTATTCACTTTTTATTTTTATTTATTTATTTGTTCAGTAAAGAAGGATGAGCAGGGTCTTGACTAGACTCCGGATATAATCTCGTTGACTGTTGTCTGTAAACCTGTGTGACATAAATGCATTCAGTTAAATTAGAAACCATTTTTCAAAATTGGTCTAAGGAGGTATGTGCACATGCACACGCATGCATACACACATGGTATATGGAAAAAATATGGAATTAATTTTGTACAATAATAATAATAATAATAATGATAATAATCATTATTATAAAAATGATCATAATTTTCATAATAATAATAATAATTAATAATAATAATAATAAATAATAATAATAATAAATTCACAAGTAAATTATTCATTAGCTTCATAAAAAAAACATTTCAAATGCGACAACTTAGTCTTTATGTAAATGTGATATTGTGAATTATGTCTTTGTGTCTTTTTATGATTGTTAGTCTGTATTTTGCTCGCTGTATTATGTGTGTTTATGGACAATGTGTGTTCTTTCTTTTTAAAAAACTGCTGTAGAGTCTGTGAAAGAAACAGAATGTATAAAAGAATAAGGAGATGAGAGAAGATGTTTGAAGAGGTATACTAGTAATTTGTAAGAGAGATAGTAATACTGAGAGCATTATACATATGTGTAGACCCAAACAAATTGCAATGGGATACCGGCATGCAGAGAGCTCTACTTGTCTGAATTTGTTTAATTATCATGAGGTCCATATTTTTTTTTAACTTGTGAGCTTGCATATTATAAGGAAGACTTCACAGATCCTTACAAATTGTCATTCACCTTATCATCAATTATGGTGTTTTATTGATTTATTGGCTTTCAAAACATTGACTCAGTCAATGCTATGAAAGAACTATTCTGAATTAAGAGAAACACATGTATTTGTATGAGTCTTCCTTTTGTTTGTGTGTGTGCGTGTGCTTGTGCGTAACCTTGAAACATTAAGATTTTGTACTGCATATTTATTTATCTAAGGTCAGGTTAACCCCTAAACCTGAACCAAATCATTTTAAAAGCTCAATTTCTGTGGTACAGGGACATACAAATATTGCGACAGTTGGTATCGGATTATAAATTGATTTGATAAATATAAATCTGGTACATTTAGTATGTGAGAAAATGTGGGGAAATTATTCAGACATGATTCATCTTACAACCATGTGCATGTGTGTGTCCTTTAATGAATTTCCACTTGTGAACAAATCAGTGTCTTTGAACTATGAGTAAATGAATTAACTTAAACTGATATAGATATGTTGTTTATTTAGTTTATCAGGGAGACAAACGGAAGCCTTATGTTATATTGTAGCATGTAGCATAATCTGCTTAACGAATATTTTGTTCATAGCAAAATCATTTATACCCAAATCTGTAAAAATTACTGAAGGCTTATTATTATTATTATTATTATTATTATTATTATTATTATTATTATTATTATTATTATTACAGAAAGTAACTTACAGAACAAATTAGAGAACAAATTTTGAATGAAACATATTGCTGAATGGAATCACTAGAATTTAGTCACTGGAATAAATCAAAATGGCCATCACTATGACAATTACATCCTTAAGGTTGAGGTTTCATGGTATAGTATAGCGTTTTGGTGTATTTCACAATGAAATATAAGTGTTCACAACAAGAACCAGCCTCATCAATCAACTTTAGTCATCTTAAGTCAATTATGGACCATCATTCTTCACATTTTAATGTTTCTTCTATACTTATGCAGGTCAATTAGCTTTGTAGGTTAATAAGCCGATGAGCTTACTCGAGTGACTAGTGAAGAATCTGCTTATGGGATACAACCAGTGACAGGTTTTACATATGGATTAGCTTTTTTCTGTCCATATACCTGTCAAAGTGATGCACAGATACCAGTAAAGGTCTTTGTGAAGCTTATGTGTGATAATATCTGCTGTCAAATGCTTCAGAACTATGAGTACTGTGATAGCTAAAATAGGGAATCTCTGCTACTCATTGAAACTGACTGAATGTTTTCTTCTCCAGACTTTTTCTGGCCTCTTACAGCATTCTTTGTAATGTCCAGTCTACCTGCATATACAATTTTTCCAAATGCATGTGGAAATCTGATGTGTTCTTCAAATTACGACAATATTGTGCACACACTCTTGTCAGTCTCCTACAATAGCCTTGAAAGGGCAATGCCAAATGCTGTTGCACAGTGAAGCAATGAACAGTGAAGCATTTACTGGTAGGTACTACATGTTTCCAAGGTATGTCCTATTATATTGACTGTTAAAAAAATTAGTAGCTCTGAATGTTTACTTTTGTCTTGAGCCCTGGGTTTCACCTCTGGAGATTCATTATTTGTTTAAAAAAAAACACCAACACAACAGAAGAAAAGTAATGGAAGGATGTAGTCTGGTCAAGTGAATCACCAAACCTGGACCCAATGGAGCATGCATTTGGCCTGCTGAGGAGTCAACTAATGCGAAATTCAGACATTGGATACAATCTTTTCTACAATCATCGAGACAATTTCCCATTTTTCACTACTCCAATGGCTCCATAATACATGGCCCTGTATCTACTATATTCAAGACAGCAATGGCTATTCCCACCATTAAGAATCATGAACAACTACAGACCAGAATCACTTTTCCCTTTTATTTTTCTCATACACCTTTGTTCACATTGTGCATGCTGAACATCTTTACTAGCCACTCTACTCCCAGTGTCTGTCTGTCTGTCTGTCTGTCTGTCTGTCTGTCTATCTATCTATCTATCTATCTATCTATCTATCTATCTATCTATCTATCTATCTATCTATCTATCTATCTATCTATCTATCTATCTTCTTTATAATCTCTGGTGGCTGAATTTAAACAAACCCCCCATTGGCATGTTCCAAAATCTAGTAGAAAGCTTTTATAGCAACAGACCAACAGGAAGATGATTTTAAGAATGGAAAATTCATAGCATTCGGCATTGGCCAGGCCTGCCTCTGGATAGTGTCCTCTTCGATTGGTGACCACTCTGTGCAGCTGGGGACGGTTTCTCATCAACGTTCCATGAAATTCTGGAGTAAGAACTGAGCTTTGAGGATAGATTTGGACTGTATTTAATGCCAACAGTCTGCTACACTGACTCAGGACTACAGTTTGCTTCTGATCACCATCACTGTACTCCACAACATCTGCCATAAATGGACATTCGGTGCAACCCAAATGAGCATGGGTTCCCTATTGAGTCTGGTTCCTCTCAAGGTTTCTTCCTTATGCCATCTTGGGGAGTTTTTCCTTGACACAGTCACCACCAGCTCGCTCATCAGGGACAAACTTACACTTATAAAGAACATCTTATTCATTTTTATTAACACATTATCTGTTTAAAGCTGCTTTGAGACAATGTTCATTGTTAAACACGCTATACAAATAAAAATGAATTGAATTGAACTGTAGCAGCTTGGTGGTGCTGGGATTTGAAATTGTGACCAGCCGATCCAGAGGCCAGTGCTTCAACCACGGAGCTACTACCACCACCTGTGTGGGGTCATTCAGCAAACATATAAGGTTTCTCTTCCAGCATGACAATGCTTCTGTGCACAAAGCATGTTTAATGGAGATATGGTTTATATGTATGAAATGGAAGACCTTGAATGGCCTGCTATAGAGCTCTGACCTTAACCTTATTGAACACCTTTGGGATTAATTAGAATGTTCTCACCCTACATCAGTTCTTTATTTTACTAATGCCCTTGTATCTGAATGAGCACAAATCTCCACAAGCACACTTCAACATTTGGTGAAACATCTTCCCAGAAGAGTAGAGGTTTAAAAAAGCACATACACTTCTTTTAGTATATCCATGTAGTGTCGTTTTAAAAATTTTAGTTTGGACATTAAAATGTCCATCCACACTGCTAGCTAAAAGTAATATCACAAATATGATTACATATCACTAACAAAATGACGTGTTTTCTGTCATGTTTTATAAGTGGTCTATGGACAGCATGTTGAGATATAGCTCAATTTTCTAAAGATGAACATCGATTTCTTAAACAAATTCGTCAAATTCTCTACTGGGTTGTAGTGAATTATTAAATTTAAAGACTGGATGGATGGATGGATGGATGGATGGATGGATAGATAGATGGATAGATTTTTGTCATTGCATAGTACAGGCACATCGCAAAGAAGTGCAAAAAGTGGCATTGTGCAAACTGACATGTGCACATAAATATGTAAATATATGTACAGCAAATAAATATAAAGGTTTTACCAGAAGTGCAAATAGTAGCATTGTGCAAACTGACAAGTGCAGATAAAAATGTAAATATATGTACAGCAGAAAATATCGAGTACCTGGCTGTAAAAAAATTGCAGAAGCTTTTGAGTAAATACAAAACATAAATATAAAGTTTCTGGGCAGTAAAAAATGTGCAGAATTTGTAGAGGCACAATACATTTACATTGTACAATTGTATGCAACTTGTATACAGATATAAAGAATGCAATCTAGGATATGCTGTGAATTTACAATTACATTATACAAATATACATTATAAAAATATACATTTAATTATATGGAAACGATACAGAATGTACAGAGTGGAACAGTATGGTGATTACTGGCAGCAGAGTCAGTAAAGCAAAGTGAAACATCGGGTGCATCATAAAATGAGAAACACAACAAGGGACACCCAGAACTGCTAAACAGCTAAAATCCTGTATCAGACATATATGAGACAACATTCCTCTCACAAAACTTAAGCAACTGGTCTCCTCAGTTTATTAATGTATATGGAGAGAAGACATGATGCTTCACAGTGGCAAACATGGCCCTGTCCCACCTTTTTGTGTTGCAGCCATCAAATTCAAAATTACCTAATTTTTCCCTTAAAATAGTATATATTCTTTTTGTACATGTGAATGATTTGCAAATCTCATATGGATTTATTGACGATTGCAAATCATTGCATATCGGTTTCATTTACATTTACCATAGTGTCACATATATAGATAGATAGATAGATAGATAGATAGATAGATAGATAGATAGATAGATAGATAGATAGATAGATAGATAGATAGATAGATAGATAGATAGACAGACAGACAGACAGACAGACAGACAGACAGACAGACAGACAGACACATTTGCTCAGTTATCTGATGTAGATTACAACTAAGATACAAGTTAAGGGTTTCTTTAAGACCCAAACATGATGTTTTGATATTTTAGTACCTCAATCTCCTTAACTTCACTATAAGGCTGCATTTAATTAATGAGTTAGCTGAGCTAGTAGTGGTGGCTCAATCGAGTTAATTAATATTAATAGGCTTTGACCTACAGATCAGAACGGTGTCTGTGTAAAACCCAGATTTGCTTAGTTGTATCTTGTATTATATTTCAAGGTCAACTAATTCACATCTTTGAAGATGTTCCATTAACTCTCGAGTCAATTCTTTACCCAGAGTCTCACAAATAATATTTAATTAGAATTCAACTGAGGATCCATTCAAAATATAACAAAAGGTTTGAATAAAGGACTGCAGCTTTGGCTTTCCTTATGACTCCTTTGAATAAAATCTAACAAAATAATTATTTCTAATTAGAATTCTGAATATGCTTAGGTTGATTAAATTGAGCCACTGATTCGAAGGCAATATTAAGATCATTATTATCAGGACAGCTTATCACAACAAAAATCTAAATGCAAGTACCTACAAATTAAGTTTAGTGACTTTTATTATTCTTATTTTAGAGTTAATTTTCACTATAACTATGTATCACAAACTTAGTTCTATTACCACGGTATATCATAAAACATTAACAGAACTGTACCATTGTAAGAAATTACACATAATGAAACACATTTGCAGAAACAAGTTAAGGGTTTATTTAAGACACCACCATGATGTTTTGCTATTTTGGTACCATAGATTCAGTCTCCTGAACTCCACTATAAGGCTGCATTTAATCAATAAATTAGCTGAGCTAGTAATGGTGGCTCAATAGAGTTAATTAATATTAATAGGCTTTGACCTACATATCAGAACAGTGTGTGTAAAACCCAGATTTGCTTAGTTGTTTCTTGCATTAATCAACTGAGCAAATACTGTAGAAGTGCTCTTTTACAGTATTCATATACAGTATATTTTTTCTGTACATTCAGTTTTCCAAACTTTAACTCAATTCATTTCAAATTAATTTAATTTTATTTGTATAGCACTTTTAACAATGGATATTGTCCCAATGCAGCTTTACAGAGATAAGAAGGTGATAAAATGTTTAAAATAATAAAATGATAAAGTGTGATAAAGTGCTTATTAGTTTAGTGCCTAAAAAATTTGTGCTTATAAGTTCATACCTATTGAGCAAGCCAGTGGTGACTCTGGGTGGCACCGAATGTCGATGTATTATAGTGTTATCATTGTTGAGGTGTATTCTCTGAACACTGTAATCTGAACACTGATGGGCACGTTCGAATGCAGAACTGTTCATGCCAATTGCAGTCCTAAACCATCGTAGCAGACTGTTTGTTTTAATTACACTCTAAATCCATCCTCATACAGTGGATTGTTGAGTTGCTCAGTAATTAAATGGATTAGGCTGTTCATGCAAACCATCTCCAGCTGAGGGAGGGCATCAAGTTTGGTTCAGGCGGTTTCAGGAACAAAAAAGGGACAGGATCACTGGTTACACTTTTACAATGTGGCTGTGTATGCAACTTTACTAGTTTTGTCTTATTGTTAGTGGTTAGTACTCAACCAGCCATGTAATAATTTCATACAAGTATTACATCAAAGGTATTTTCTCCTTTCCGTGGGAATTAGCAATGTTCATCATTAGCATTACTGTAGCAGCACTGGCTGACAACTTCCTATAATAAAAAGCTACAGTACATTTTACTTGAAAGATTATAGGAACATTTTCAGGTTGTTGAAACATTTTAATAGATGAAAGAAATAAAAGAACTCTAGAAAACACTCCTAGCAACTCAGAAAAACGCTTCATCAACATTACTGGGAAAAAAAAAAAATGAGACAAGATGACCTTCCAGCTCAAGGTTCAGCAGTTTCAAGTTGAATCATTTATCATTAAGTGTGAATATACTATTTGTTGTAGAAGACCCAACTGCATGTTAAAAAAGACATGGTCCTTTTGGGAGAGTGTCCTCTGGACATATGAGACATAATTAGAGCAACTCCAGAAATATGAAGATGGTTCAATGATGTTTTGGGGTTGTAATGCTGCCTGCGGCATCTGTACAGGGCAAGATGAAGTTAGAGAACTGCTACTGGTCGTCCAGTAGGGTAGTAATACAAAGCATATCTGTAAAAAAGCACAGAAAATGGATTTGTGGAAAATGTTGGTCTATTCTGAAGCGGCCTGCACTGGGTCTGGATCTTTTATGAGAGTGGTCATCTGTGAAAACAGCTGGACTAATTCACTTAAGATGAGTGGGTTAAACTTCCAATATGCAGAAATCTCATTCTGTGCTACAAAAATCACTTGACTACAGTTAATGTATACAAGTCTAGTTGTGGCAGAAAATATTGAAAATCGCATTGTTTGATGAAAATGGCATGGTTTGATTTAAAAATATACGTTTAAACATAAAACAAAAGCATCAATTCTGGGTACCAGTGAAAGGGAACCAATAATTTGGCCATGCCTGTATGTCATATTAAATTACACAAGGCATGTAATAACATGCTAGTAATACTAATAAGATTACGCCTATATATGAATGGACATATACGGTATGAGAACATGCATGTTACAAGTTTGTTATCACACTATATCATATAGTAAATAAAGAAACTGCAAGACTGTAATATAGTAGGAAGCTATGAAATGTGATCACAAGCTACCACAACAGGGTAAGAATAAGTAAAGTAAAACGCAATTTAATGACCTTTTCATCATGGACAGTGCATAAGTAAAAAGGGTTTTTTTTGCCTAAAGGCAATGTTCACATAAAAAGCATTTAAAAGACATTCTTATCAAGTCTTAGACTAAGGTGGGTAGGCAACCTTATATATCATTCCGTTTTTCAATTAAGTCTAAGGAACTCTAATTGTAATTCAAAAGGGGGATGCTCTTCAGACATCAATCTCAGCCGATAGCCGATAAGGAAAGTCACATATATCTTGATAATAGGTAAAGCACTCTAGCTCTTGTACACTGTTCAATACTGTATCTGTAGCTGTTATGCGAGGAATCTGGAGGCGAAAGCCGAAGTGAAAGCAAATGATAGTTTATTTAAGACACAGGGCAATAACCAAACACACTCGCTGAAAAGGGTAAATAATCCGGTGGGGTGCAGCGGCGGCACGGTCCACGGTGCATGAAACACAACAAACTAGTAGTCGGTGTATAGATCCACAGTGCGCTTGGAAGAAGCACGGTACTGAACAGTCCACAGGAAAGCGTGTGACGGGCAGCAAAACCATGAACAATAACTGACAAGGTGTAAGTGGAGGTGAGGGGCTTATATGGGTTAGGTGATGAGTGGTTAACGAGGTTCAGGTGTGCGTGCCTAGTATGCTGGGGATGAGCTACGAGCGGGCGTGGCCCGCACAGGAGAAGGAGCAGGTAGCTCCCTGACAGTAGCTTTAACCATGATGACCACTGGTTTCATATAACATATTTGATCTGCTAGGAGATATCCTGAGCTAAAGTTATGTGATGACAAAAAATCTATAAAAAGAAATTATGCACAAATACAAAATGCTAATGGAAAAATTCAGATTTAGAAATTAAAAATGTAAAAAGATTTATTTAATTTTTTTAAATAAAAGCTGTTTTTTGTTTCATATTCATATTTTTGCTAATTAAACTTCCTTGTCTTGCTCAGGAAATAATCACCAGCAGGAAAAACAATTTAAAATCTCAGTTAAACTGTCAAATTTACGGTTTTAGGTTCCCCAAACAAACAAAGAAGCTCAAGTCAAGAAGAAATTATGTACAAAGAAGAACAGCAAACAGTGATACATGGGTAACACCAATCAACATAAACCAGAAACATACTGTAGCCATAACCATGAATACAATAACATCCAATGAGTGGCAGGTGTGTGCATTCAGAATGAAGGTGAACTTGAGAGATTTTCAGTAGACAGTGGTGTAACCCTTGTGGGTCAGGTCTGTGTAGTGGGAGTTAGCCAATGGCTATTTCTTTTTTAATAAACAGTTTTTTAACAAACAAGAAGAAGTTTGAAGACATTTCTGTTTTGGGTAGATTTTTGGATGTTATGTACTTAAACACATTTACAATTTAAATAAATTAACAAAAATGTAAAATAAAATAATGTTTCGTTAAATACAAGTATTATTTTGTTTCAGTCTGTATTCAGATATACTGTTGTATATATGTACTGCTATTTAATACTACTAATAGAACCTTTTTCTCTCTTAATAGTAAGATTTGAAGCTGAAGGTTGATGCTCTTATCTCTCACTGAATCTTTCAATAAATGTTTCATCTACAGACAAGTTTGTAGCGATAGTAATAAACAAGTCTAAAAATAGAGACTGACGTGCTGTCTTTCTCCAACAGCTAATAATTTAAGGTACAACTAACTTTTTGCAGAAAATTCACATACAACCACATACAGTATCTATAAACTAGCTATGTGACATAAAAATTACACTAAACTTGAGAAGAAGATAAAAATATATTGAATCTTTGTGTCCCATCATACATTTCTTTGCCATGCAGCTTCCACTGCTGGGCCCTTGAGTGAGTTTTTTTCTCAACTGTTCAGATATTTGTATTTTATTCTGGGTACGTGCACATGCCTAAAGTATGTAAGACATTTGATGTTTAACAATCTTAGCTACATATAAATGGTCTGGCTGTACTAGTAGCTGCTCCATGGCCTTGGTTCTTGATTGTGACCAATTAACTGAGCCTGTTCAAGGACTATGAGCTATCAAGAAATAACACATTCCTGAGTTAAATGGATATTGATAAATAGATAATCCCTCAAAACTCATCAAATTATCAATTAAGTCTGCAGTGTTTTTGAAGCACCACCTAGAAGGCCAAACATTTTCTGCTGGATTTACAACATTTTCAGAAACCCTTATTTTCTTTGTACTTGTGTGCGAATTCTGATCACCATTAAACTGCAAGATGACTTTCTATTTAGTGCAATTTTGTTGACATGCACAAGACTTCATTAATGTTCAAGTGCACAAACAACTAAGGTGATAAAATTAACTATTCTATTAAAGCCTGAAAATAAGAAATGGCTGTTATTTTGACTTAAAATGAGGAAAGAGGTTATTACTTATTTTGTGTGTAAAAGATCAAGTCATTTTAATTTGTTTTAATTAGGGTTTTTGTTTTGAAGTTTTTAAAAAAATAAAATGAAAACACTGCTGAATTAAAGCAAATAATAAAAAAAAAGACAAGTTTTTATCGTATTTGTAGTCCTTGACCAAGTGATCTAGCATGTGTTTTTGAGATTACAAGAGTAGTCTTCCACAACTGCAATGAAGAATTTACCTTTCGGTTGAGAAACTACATCTGGTTTTAAATATTATTCAACTGCCAAATAAGTTTTTCCTGGAATATACAATGAGGAAAATAAGTATTTGAACACCCTGCTATTTTGCAAGTTCTCCCACTTAGAAATCATGGAGGGGTCTGAAATTGTCATCGTAGGTGCATGTCCACTGTGAGAGACATAATCTAAAAAAAAAAATCCAGAAATCACAATGTATGATTTTTAAACTATTTATTTGTATGATACAGCTGCAAATAAGTATTTGAACACCTGAGAAAGTCAATGTTAATATTTGGTACAGTAGCCTTTGTTTGCAATTACAGAGGTCAAACGTTTCCTGTAGTTTTTCACCAGGTTTGCACACACTGCAGGAGGTATTTTGGCCCCCTCCTCCACACAGATCTTCTCTAGATCAGTCAGGTTTCTGGCCTGTCGCTAAGAAACACAGAGTTTGAGCTCCCTCCAAAGATTCTCTATTGGGTTTAGGTCTGGAGACTGGCTAGGCCACACCAGAACCTTGATATGCTTCTTACAGAGCCACTCCTTGGTTATCCTGGCTGTGTGCTTCGGGTCATTGTCATGTTGGAAGACCCAGCCTCGACCCATCTTCAATGCTCTAACTGAGGGAAGGAGGTTGTTCCCCAAAATCTCGCAATACATGGCCCCAGTCATCCTCTCCTTAATAGTGCAATCACCCTGTCCCATGTGCAGAAAAACACCCCCAAAGCATGATGCTACCACCCCCATTCTTCACAGTAGGGATGGTGTTCTTGGGATGGTACTTATCATTCTTCTTCCTCCAAACACGTTTAGTGGAATTATGACCCAAAAGTTCCATTTTGGTCTCATCTGACCACATGACTTTCTCCCATGACTCCTCTGGATCATCCAAATGGTCATTGGCAAACTTAAGACGTGCATGGACATGGAGCCCCAGTCTGAGAAGGATTGACAGTCATGTTTAGGTTCTTCCATTTTCTAATGATTGCTCCAACAGTGGACCTTTTTTCACCAAGCTGCTTGGCAATTTCCCCGTAGCCCTTTCCAGCCTTGTGGAGGTGTACAATTTTGTCTCTAGTGTCTTTGGACAGCTCTTTGGTCTTGGCCATGTTAGTAGTTGGATTCTTACTGATTGTATGGGGTGGACAAGTGTCTTTATGCAGCTAACGACCTCAAACAGGTGCATCTAATTTAGGATAATAAATGTAGTGGAGGTTGCAAAATAGCAGGGTGTTCAAATACTTATTTTCCCTCACTATATATATATACTTCACAACAGTTTTTCTTTCAAACCTAATTATGTGTATATCAATGTTCCTGATGCCCATTCACCCCAAACACACACTTAAAAAAAAGAATAAAAAATATACAAATAAAATGATGTGCAGTATGGATATAAAACAAAACCACAAATGAACAATTGTAACACCCACATTCAGTTGAGGTTGGATTTGAAGGCCACAATTTTTCTCTTTGCTGGGACTAAACAACAACTATTGAGTCAGCATGGTTTTTGTTGCACAGTAAACACAGCTGTCTGATAGCATTTATTTTAAAGTGCTGCAACTGACTTTTTTTTCATTTGTGTCTGCTGAGTGTCTTGCTTTTGCCAGATATTTTGCCTCCTGCAAACACATATGATATCATTACTGCATAGCTAGAGGATTGTGTGATTGCATCACACTGCAGATGGCTGAACCCTTTTCACATAGTCAAATGGGATTTTTTTTTTTTTTATCATAGTGAAATTGCCATTCCAACATTCACCTGTTCTGTTCAATGGACTCAACCTTCTATTTAATCAGACACCTGGAATGACCCAGCAGTCAGTTCATCCATTTCAGCATACCATTTTCACTTATTACTTTCCTTATACTTGCACATCTATCAGACTCAGCTAGCATTCCAACAAGGATTGGATGGACATGCTTTTATCACAAGATCTTCCTTCATCTCACCCAAACTGGACAGTTAAAAATGAAAAAAATGTTAACGTATATGTGGTCATCTGCTGTTATAGCACACAGTTTGATATGTTGTATATTCTAAAATGCATTTTATCTCAGCATGGTTTTTAAATAGTAATCATTAGAGTTCTTACGGACTCGTTGTCAGCTGAAAACAGTCTGGTCACTCTCCTCTGTTCTCTCTCAGGGTGTTTTACACACAAAATTATTTTTTTTCTGTTGTCACAGTACCTTGTATAACCAAGAGACTGTTGTGCTGAAAATTTCCATAAATCAGTTTCTGAAATGCCCAAGGCAGCCCATCTGGTACCAACAAAACATGCTATGATCATAGGCACAATTTATTGTTTGATGTACACATTAACTGAAGCCTTGACATTTATTTGCATTATTTGATGCATTGTTTTGCTGATTGGACGACATCAAAAATGGGCAAGTGTACAGAAAAAGTTGATGGTGAACGTATACATATTTATTACATTGTTTGACAAGTAGGCTTTGTAGGTAAGGGTCACATCATTATTTCCTTTCATTAAACAACATTATCCTCTAAACAAATGTGTTTATTTGGTATGTATCAGCTCTCAACTTCACAGCAACTCTAATTCCTAGCAGCCTTTGCAGCCTCCAAACATGGCCGCCACAGACCCCAACTCCAATTATACTTATATGCGGTGTTTTCTTTATTTTCTTTGACTTGCTGACTTTTTAAAGTGTGTGTGGACTTTCTTTGGAAATTATTTTCTCCACTGCACATAAATGTATTTGACCATTTGCATTTGTATTAATGCACACACCGTTCTTACTATGTTGGATTACAAAGTGCAAAATATGGACCTGGGTAGCATGTTAAAGTATTCACTCGGGCTATGTGATAAATGTATACATTGTTCATTTCCTATATTACCTATATTTACACAGACATCCCACTTCTCCCAGAAGTTCTAGCAACTTTCTGCTTGTTACTACTGCCTTTCTTATGCCGCAAATTATATATATGAATCCAAGAATCTAAAAGAGAGAAAGAGAGAGAGAGACCTACAGACAGAGAGCAGAGAATTTATAATAATAGAATAATTCTGAAGAGACAGAAAGGCAAGACAGAAAGTGTGACAGAGAGCATATCCTGATTGTTTTTCTACACTACCTGCTAACTAGATCAGTTTTCGCTGTGGGTGGGATTTACAGTTGATCTCTTTCTCTCTGTCTCTTTCTCTCTGTAAAGAAAAGCACACTTTACCTCAAACCACACTAAAATGTAAATGTTTGTTAGCATAGCTAAAAATATTTAAACAACTTCCTAACTGCTCTAAACTATCTACTTTATTCATGTCCTTTGTAACAATGGCAACATATCATTTGTTAGTTGAAAAAAAAGTTGTTAATGAAAGAAAAAGAAAAACACTCCATGGTTTGAATAATATAATGTCTAAAATTAATATAATATATTAATCAGATATTGTTTGCTATTCCGATGCAAAGTTGCTTAAAGGTTGCTTAAAGAGGCCTCAGCTGGCACTACATTAAATACAGCCATTATTCTCTATTGGAATTCATTGCATTGGTTTAAAAAACATCCAAAAATATAATTGTGATCCCCATGTTGTCCACAAACTCAGATTAATGCTCTATAATGCAAAGAAAAAGCCATATGTGAACATGTATAAACTGGTTCAAAGTTTATTTTAAATGAACTAAGGCAAACTGGAAAGTATGGTCAGGCTAATAAGAATATGAAATTCTTCTTGGAAAATCTGAATGCCACATACTCTGGACTAAAGAGAAGATGGACCATACAGCTTGTTATCAGTGCTCATTTCATAAGCCTATATCTCTAATGGTATTTGGGTGCATTCCATTTGCCTATGGAATGTGCTGCTAAGCTTAATCTGCTAAGGCATCATAAATGCTGAAAGAGATATACACGTTTTAGAGCAAATAATGCTTCCATCCAATAGCCTTTTTTTTTTAGGGAAAGCCATGCATATTCCAGGAAGACAATGTTAAACTACCTACAACATCTATTGCAACAGCATGGCTTCGTAGTAAGAGTCAATGTGCCAAACTGGTCTGCCTGCAGTCTAGACCTTTCACTATTTAAAAGAATGTGGTGCATCATGACATGAAAATTTTGACAAAAAAGATAGAGGACTGTTGAGCAGCTAAAATCCTGTATCAGATACAAATGACAACATTCCTCTCCCAAAACTTCAGCAATTTCCCAATTTTTTTGAGGCGTGTTTTGGCCATCAAATTCAAAATTAACTTTTTTAAATTTTTTGCCATTAAAAATTTTCTCAGTTTAAACGTTGAATGTTTTTCTATGTTCTATTGTAAATAAAATATGGGTTTATGTAATATGCAAATCATTTCATTCTGTTTTCATATAGATTTACACAGTGTCTCAACTTTCTATGCGATTTGGGTTATATATTTATATGTATAATTAAAATATGAAAGGTTTACCAAAGCATTTAATGGTTATTAGAGGATATGTTGCAGGCTGTCTTTTTTTCTTTCTCATGCTGTAAGATTCATTGTTTTGGATTTAATAAGGGTGAGTTTGTTTGGTTAATGTTGATTATTTCAAAATGAGGTATCCATGAAGTCGTGACACTCGGCTAATGTTTGCCTACAGTTAAATGAATACTGATGAGTTTTTTCATCGAAATAAATAATCTTTTACACAATCCTACTGGTATAAATGATTAGAATAGTATTAAAATACATATTTTTAATCACATTTTCTGATTTACTATGAGAAAAATAAAGTTGTTTTTCTTTTTGCATTCCTGGCAAGCTCTACCATAATGACAGCTGATAGTTGGAGGTTACAGTTTTCTGTGCATTGCAGCACAATGTCTTCTGAAACAAGGGGATAATGATTGCCTAGGAGCAACATTTATTTCCAATAGTATTCTCCAGTGGACCTCTATAAGTGTTTATTGTCACATCATACTGAATGCAATCCCACAGGCCACTTCAGCCTGTGCCTTTCCTTTACTTTTGTGCACCTAGCTTGCCTGACACTTTATTTGCTACTTTTTTTTTTTTTTTTTTATCTCTGGGTGTCAAATTATGAAAATTTTTTTTTTTTTTATGTAAAGCATTCTGATATGGAAATGTTAATTGGATAATATCTTAAGAACAAACCTATTGATTTTTTAAAAGATATTTACATGTATTGCATTAACTACAAATGTGTGTTCAGGTGCAAATCAATAGTATACACGGCTTCTAATGTTTTACCAGCTTTGTTTACAATATAGCTTTGTCATGTTTTTACAGTCTATCTGAATTTTTTGCTCAGTCAGTCAACAATGGCTTTATTGTTGGCATCCTTCGAGCTAACAGTGCATTATTCTACACTTGGAGTTTGAGGTGTTCTGTTCTACACATACAGTATGAGTTTAATTGCTGTGGGCTTTGACACTCTTTAATAGGAAATTTGGCCCTGATCTGTACAGGAAGGACAAAGGAGTGCTTACATCCTGCATTTAAGTTATTTTGTTCTTAAATATTGTATTTGCTTTGCTACCTAATCTTTTTGTGTGGCCTGACAACAGCTCCTCCTCTAACTCAGTGGTCCCCAAACCCTGGGCCGCAGACCGGCACCGGTCTGTGGGTCAATTGGTACCGGGCCGCACAGAAAGAATACATAACTTACATGATTTCCGTTTTATTTATTATTTTATTCTGAATGATGTTTTATTTTGGAAAATTACCGGATTTGACTCACTCTTGATGCATGTCAAGATGCTTGCCTCGGTCACATGTCTTACCTACATTCACTACCTTCTTAAAGGAGCTGCTCTGGCCGGTAACACACACTACATTACCGCTAAATTGAAACGGCTGCTCTAACACATTGGGCAGTGTATGCTGTGCCCCTTTTTTAACACTAGGTATAATTAATTACTTTGAGCAGATATATTTGCACAATACTTAGACAGGTGAGTATATGAATAGAAAGTGGCTTATCTGGATCAAATTTATTAAGACGAAATTGTAACAATTTTATTTAACATGTTTTAACAAAAACAACCAAATCAAATATTCAGGGGGCATATATATATATATATATATATATATATATATATATATATATATATATATATATATATGTGTGTGTGTGTGTGTGTGTGTGTGTGTGTGTGTGTGTGTGTGTGTGTGCATATTATTTATTTATTTGTGTGTGTTTTTGTGTGTCTACACTCGAGACAGTCAATTAAAATCACAAGAGGGTGCATCCATTTCACAGTGAAGGATCATTTGCATTGCCTTCCATTTTCATGTTAACCTACGGATATGAGCAGTCCATTGAATATATCTATACAGGCACTTTGTGATCTAGAACACTGTGTTCTCGCTTCTTGCTGGAACATTCTTGCACAAAAAAAACTGTTATGATGCATTTTGCAAAAAGCCAGTTAGGTTAAAGGTGAGTTACATATGGAAAAGTTGTATGGTGCATTTATCATTGTGCGCACACACAAATGTTTTTCTACGTTTTTCCCATCACATTTTCTATGCTTTCTTGTCTCTTTTTTTCTTCATCTCACAAAAACTTTTATCACCTGTCTTCATCCAGCACTTCTTTTCTTCCCCACTCTATCTCATTGTCCTCCCCTCAATTCATCTCTCTCTATATCTCTGGATGTCTCATTTATCTAAAACCTTTGTGGCCTTGTTTGAACCACCCTCTTCATTATGTGACAGTCCGACAGTACGATTAATACCCTACACACACACACACACACACACACACACACACACACACACACACACACACACACACACACTGAAGTGTTCCTGTTTGTCCATATGAATTTCAAATGAACAGCAAATCTTATCTATATATCAAAGGCTTCATTAGTCACACAGCATCTGGGCATGTGTGTGTTTGTGTGTGTGTGTGTGAGGGAGAGAGACACAGAAAGGGAAAGCTTGCGTGAAGGAGGGGCAGCAGGTCAAAATTCTCATGGCTCATTTCCCTTTAATAACGATAAAGATTGAAATTTTAAAATAGTCAGTCAGGTTTCATATTCATCTCCAGGCAAAATGGCTACCATTACAGTGAACTGTCCTTGGATGCACTCTTCTCTTCAGTGCCAAGGACACTGAGGTCCAGGCCTCGAAATATTTTAGAAGGTTGGTTTTTTTTTTGTCTCCAGTTGTCAAATGTAAAAAATAATAGCCCCGTCTTGATAATGTGCTGGCACACTATGAGGAAAACAAACCCCAAGACCAAATCAGCAGTTCAAACTGATTCTCAACTTACAACCCAAATTCCAAAAATGTTGGGATGTGTTTTACATTTTAATAAAATTAAAACTATTTATTTATTTATTTATTTTATCGCGAGTCGATATTTTATTCACAATAGAACATAGAGAACATAACAAATGTTTAAACTGAGAAATTTTACACTTTTATTTCATTTCAAATTTGATGCCTGGTACAGGTCTCAAAAAAGTTGGCATGGGGGCAACAAAGGAATGACAAAGGCAAAGCTCATTTACAATGGACTGTTTAAAAGTAGAAAAGTGTTCTATGGTCAGACGAGTCCATATTTGACATTCTTGTTGGAAATCATAAAACACCATGTCCTCCTGGCTAAAGTAGAAGGAGATCTTCCAGTGTGTTATCAGCGTTCGGTTTAAAAAGCCAGCATCTCTGATAGTATGGGGTGCATGGGTGCATATGGTATGGGCAGCTTGCATGTTTTGGAAGGCAGTATAAATGCTGAAAGGTATATAAAGGTATCCCCTACAGACAACGTCTATTTCAGGGAAAGCCTTGTTCAGAAGGACCATGCAAAACCACATTCTGCAGCTATTACAACAGCATGGCTTCATAGTAGAAGAGTGCTGAATTGACCTGCCTGCAGTCCAGATCTTTCACATATAGAGGACATTTGGCACATCAAACTCTTCAGCAGCTGGAAACCTATTTCAGGCAAGAATGGGACCAAATTCCAAAAGCAAACTCAAGAAACTCATAAAAATGCCCAGACGTGTTTAAACTGTTTTGAAAAGAAGAGGAGATGCTACACCATTGTAAATATGCACTTTTTTAGATCTGTAGCAGGCATTACATATGAAATTAGCTTATTTTGTGCATAAAAGTGTAAACATGTATCAGTTTGAACATTTGATATGTTCTTTATGTTTAATTGTGAATAAAATATTGGCTCATGTGATTTAAAAGTCTTTTAGTTTTAATTTTATTTCCGGAATTCGGGTTGTATCTAAGTGCATAGAAGGACAATACAGATATGGCCCGTTATGTCTGCATTCAGGACATGCTAAGTTACCAAAATGAACTACTTATTACCATGTATCTAACACATATGATATCTTAACATCCAACATAGCTATAATATGCATGTGAGTGCATTGTTAAATTACTGGTTTGTAAATTCATAGCACAGTTTGTATTGTTCTTTTTTATTTGTTTGTTGTTTTGCTATTTAGACTACTTGTAAAATAGTTAGCTAAATCTGTTTACTAGTTGTGGTACAGATAGCTAATCAACAGGCAACAAGTTCTTGCTACAAAAGAGCACTTTAATTGTCATATCGTATAATGTCAATACTTAATAGCATTAATTATTTTATTAATTTATTTTATTACTGGCATACAAGTGGTCTGTCATAATGTTAGGAAAATGAAACCAATTGATGTACACCTTCAGCAATTTCATATATCAACTAAGACAATTTTTCTACATTGTGGGCCTCTCTAAAATGTTTAACTCAGGTTATGGTCCTGCCTCAGGTGTCTATGAGAGCTCATATTCATGCTGCATTTAGTGCTTTTTAAATCAAATTCCAGTGTCTGCTTTGGTGCAGTTAATTTAAAAGCCATAATCAGTTCTACTCGAGTATAAACCAAAACAACCAGTCTAAGTAATTATGTTGTGAAAGATGCAGGTGCAATTCTAGAACAAGAATGAAAAGCAGGGTCAAAAACAAACACAGGGTCAAACAATCAACAAAGGGAATAACTTGGGTAAAAAACGGGATCTGAAACATATATACAGCTCAAACAAATCAAATCAAATCAAATCAAATTTTATTTGTCACATACACATACATACAGGGTACGACATGCAGTGAAATGCTTTTAACGACGGTCCGGCATGAGTGAATAAAATAGGGTAAAAGGGGAATAAAAATATAAATATAATAACAAAATTTTAAGAAAAATATAGTAAGAAAAAGAAGGCAGATAAATAAAGATATAAAGATATCTAAATATATATGTATATATACATACATATACATATATACATATATATACACATACACAGAAAATGTTTATGGCAGTGTGCAGTTAACCAGTAAACAACAGTAAACAGTAAACAGTAAACAAGTTAGGCATGTTTTTTGATTGTCCATGAGTGTCTGTGTGCAGTAAGTTGTGGTGTAAAGTGTCCTTGTGCAGAATGGTGTGGTATACAAATAAGAATATAAGAAATATGAAATAAATATGAAAAAGAAAATATGAAAATATGAAAAGTAAAGTGCACTGTGCTGTGCAAGTCCAGTGTATAATGTGCCGTAGCACGAAAAGTGTGATTGTGCAGGGGAAAAAAAGGGTGATGATGGAGAGAGGGCCAGTTTTAGATCCTGGGTGTTTCCTGGTTTAAACACCGAATGGCCTGCGGGAAGAAGCTCCTCCTCATTCTCTCTGTGTTCGCCTTCAGGGAGCGGAAGTGTTTCCCCGAACGCAACAGAGAAAAGAGTCCATTGTTGGGATGGCTGAGGTCCTTCACAATTTTCCTGGCTCTGGTCCTGCACCGCGTGCTGTAGATGTCCTGCAGGTCAGGAGCTCGGTGTGGATGGTGCGTTCAGCTGAACGTACCATCCACACCGAGCTCCCTGACCTGCATCTGTGAATAAAGCAAAGGGCTTTTTTATATATAGTGTTGCATATAATTGAGAACAGGTGTAGTAGCTGGGTGAATGTGTTGGTGGGGTATTGCAGTCCTTAGCAGCCATTTTTTTTTAGGGAACACTGGCTGTTGGGGTTGTATTACTGCATATGAGATTTCACCTCAAGGTCAAAATAAAAGCACATTTATTTCCAACTATTTGCTGGAAGGTATTGCATTAATTTATATTTATTTTACTTTTAAATCAGATTACATTCAACTGTATTGTCATTGTGCAAGGTATATGTACAGAGCTAATGGAATGCAGTATAATGCATTTATTTATTTAGTAGCATTTCCACTTTGTTCAAATACACAGTTCCCTTTCGGGAACTTGAAGTGCGTCGAAACGCTATGGGAACGCCTCGCATTGTCCACGCTCTGAATCACGTGTAAAATCTGGCCAATAGGCAAATCGCGATGTCATCAGCGGGCGACGTCACATAAACCAGGAAGCTACAAAATGGTTAAGCGATGGTAGCGACATTAGCTTCTGATTGTTCAGGTAAGCGCTTTGTGTGTGAATCTGTGCAGCCATTAGAGGTTGTGTTTTAGATAAACTCCAAGGACTGGTTTGTCACGATAGACCTAAGGGATGCCTATTTCCACCTAGCCAGCCTTCCTGCTCACAGTAGGTTCCAGAGGTTTGCTTTCAGGGGCGAAGCTTACCAATATCGGGTCCTCCCCTTCGGCCTAGCACTCTCACCCCGCACCTTCAGAAAGTGCATGAATGCGGCTCTCTGCCCAAGGTCGGTGGAACAAGTTACATCATTCATGGCACATAAACTGCCTGGAGATGATGGCTGTGCTTATAGCACTCAAACACTTCCTCTGAGACCTAAGAGATTGCCACGTGCTGGTCCGTTTGGACAATACGTCGGTGGTCTCATACATCAACCGCTAGGGAGGTCTCTAATCTCGCATTGTACAGGCTGGCACAGCAGATCCTCCTATGGTCGCAGGGGAAACTCCTTGTACTGAGAGCAGTTTACATCCCGGGCCGGTAAAATTTAGGAGCAGATGCACTTTTGAGGCAAGGGCCAAGGCCCGGGAAATGGAGGCTCCACCCCAAGGTGGTAGAGCAGATATGGCAGAGGTTTTACAGAGCCCAGGTGGATCTGTTTGCGACTCGGGAGACTTCGCACTGTCCCCTCTGATTCTCTCTCTCTCTCTCCCCCAGCCCCAGTGGGGCTGGACGCTATGGTGTAGACGTGGCCGAGGCTACATCTGTATGCCTTCCCTCCTATCGCGCTGCTAACTGGAGCTCTGGAGAGAATCTGGCAGAAAAGAGTATGTCTCATCCTGGTGGCACCCCGTTGGCCAGGCAGACCGTGGTTGACCTGCTGACCTTCCTCGAGGGACCTTCTTGAAAAATTCCTCCCAGGAGTGATATCCTCTTGCAGGCAGGGGGAACCCTAGATCCAGAGTTATGGAAGCTCTGGCTGTGGCCCCTGAGGGGGCACAGTTTCTAGCAGCTAGTCTCTCTACTGAGGTAGACCATCCTCCATTTAAGAGTGTCCTTCACGAGGAGGTCGTATGCCACTATATGGCAGCTGTTTCCGACGTGGTGTGTGCACCACCAGTTAGATCCAGTCAACTGCCCAGTTGGTTCAGTTCTGGAGTTCTTGCAGGAACAGTTTTCCACAGGGTTGGCCCCATCCACCCTAAAGGTTTACTTGTCCGCTATCACGGCTTATTGTACCCCGCCTGCAGGGCAGTCGCTGGGGTAACACCCTCTCGTGACACATTTCCTACGCAGCACCCGGAGGCTTAGCCCGGAATACGACCCAGAGTGCCTGTGTGGGATTGTGCCGTTGTGTGGGCGGCTCTATCTGAGCCCCCCTTCGAGCCTATGGCCAACATGGCCCTTAGTAACCTGTCGGGAAAGACCGCTGTTCTGTTGGCAATATCCTCTCTTAAGAGGGTCGGGGACCTACAGGCTCTGTCTTTTGCCCTGTCTTTCCTGGAGTTTACCCCTGGCATGGCCAGTGCTTTTCTCTATCCTGCTTTTCTCTGTCCTGCACGCTGGTGGCACTAGACAGGGACTGGTCAGTATGGCGTAATTGGACACTTGTTCCCAAAGCGTTTCGACGCAGCTCGAGTTCCTGAAAGGGAACGTCTCTAGGTTACGTATGTAACCCTATTTCCCTGCTAATGTCGCTACCATTGCTCAGCCATTCTGTAGATTCCTGGATTACGCGACGTTGCCCACCGATGACATCGCAACTTGCCTATTGGCTGGATTTCACATGTGATTCAGAGCATGGACAAGGCAAGGCTTCCCAAAGCGTTTTGACGCAGCGTCTCATTCCCTCAGGAACTAGGGTTACATACGTAATCTAGAGACGTTCTGTAGGTACATGGAAAAAATTATTTTTTCTGGCAATAACACGTGTATGAAAAGAGTTTTGGGAGTATGCTTTAATCTAATCTATCTATTTATTTTATTCTATTTTTTACATTTAGGATTAGTAAGGATTGTGTTATTAAGCATTTAATAATTTTATATAAACACTTCAATATCAAATGTATATCAATGACTCCACAAATAAGCTCCAGTCATCATATAGTTTAACCCATTGTATTTGAATCATTTTTAATTAATATTACATTTCAATGAGACGTATAAAACTAATTTTGTTTGACAAACAAATAAATTAGATGTTATCAAAATTATTCAAGTAGAATTTCTCTTATTAATTTCAGTCTAAAAAATGAAAAGTTTCAGCAACACGGATTTCATTTGTGTGATTCTCAATCCTCTGTGGTTTCTCGTGTAGCTGATTTGATTATGCATGAATAAATTGACTATGCATAATTGAAAATAGACAGATTTTTGCTGCTGCTGTGACAACTTTGATTCAATATTGCAAATTTAGGGGACACTGCTTTCAAATTTCATGCATTTTGATGGTCAGGGTGGGTGAGTAAGACAGTGTATATTTTTTCATAGAACTTTATTTATATATATAAAATGCAATTAAACAATTTGAAAACCTTTGTTATTGCTGTTAAAAATAGAAATGCATTTTTTATAACGTCACCCTTCCAGATATAACAGAGGTAACGCTACACAATTTTATTTTTTATGTAAATACAGATGTTTCATCTATAATAACTGTGCCAAATACTTGTGGCATTTATACAAACATGTATAATTATAAGAAGTAGCTACATGAAGCAAGCCAATCTCATACTTTTAATCTTTTGCTCATGCTATATCACAGAGTGACATAACACTCTGAAAAAAGCACATCTGCTCTCAGCTTTAGCTTCCATATAATCATAATTAGCTAATGTCAGTATGATTGACAGGGAAGGAAGTATTACATCCCTCCTCCCAGACAGCACAGCCAATTTGTGATTGTGGCATCAACAGGGCTTGCTATTTCCAGACAGGTGAACACTTTTCTATGTCTGTTAACCTTTTGCTTTAACAACTTTCCAGTGTACTATTGGTTGGTTTATGTTATGCATTCAAATTTTGCTATTTGATAGATTTCTGAATACCTCAATAGTATGTGCATTCACTCATCTATTCACTCTCTGCTCTGTATGTTTTTTTTTAATGGTTGTAAAACAACTAATGGGTACTTTTGATGTATTTGTCTATACTCTAGACAAGTGGTTCTTAACCTGGGTTCGATCGAACCCCAGGGGTTCGGTGAGTCAGTCTCAGGGGTTCTGCAGAAGTCAAGACACACACCCGACTCATATGATTCGTGATGACACGCCCCGCTTGGCCATCATTGGCTGCAGGTGATCACGCAACATCGCTTGGCCTATCTGTGCTGCAGGGAATTTGGTGCGCTTAGTAGTCGACTTGTGACTGTCTTGATGGTACGTCGTGTGATTTCTTTCTTAATATTTTAATCCCTTCATACTAACTATGTCGAGCAAAAAAAGAAAGTGGTCGGACGAATATGTACAATATGGATTCACATGTATAACGGAATGTGATGGAAGTCAGCGTCCTAGCGGCATGATTTGCAATGCCAAGTTGAGCAATTCTAGTCTAGCACCGGCAAAACTAAGAGAACACTTCCTTAAGCTGCATCGAGATGGAAAATACAAGTACACAACGCTCGCTGAATTCAAGGTGAAGAGAGCCAAATTCGATGAAAAGGCTGTTCTCGGCTTTGTACCCATCAACAAACCGATCCTCACAGCATCACACAAAGTTGCTTACCTGATCGCAAAGCAGGGCAAACCACACACATTGGTGAAACACTCATAAAACCAGCTGTGTTGAAGATGGCGAATATCATGCTGGGAAAAATATATACCTATGTTTTGAATTTGAAAAAAATCATATTTTATTTTTCCAATTAAGAAGGGTTCGGTGGATGTGCATATGAAACTGGTGGGGGTCAGTACCTCCAACAAGGTTAAGAACCACTGCTCTAGACCAATTTCACTGTTGAGTTTGGTGTACATAGTGAGTAAGAAACACCGAACTACAGGCTTAATCAGTGATTCTACTTTCTTCTAAGTATGTGTGGCTCAAGATTTCAATCTCATTAGTTATGGACATTTGGATTGACAGCTCCCTCATGCAGAGATTTAAGTGAATTTTGGAAACACGCTGGATCTGGCTTTGTACAGCTATAATGTAAATTGTATATTTTTTAGTGGAAATCAATGACTTACAGTGTACATTAATTTGTAATTAATTGTTGTTGTTTGGATCTTTGCTGATTACTTAATAAATGTAAGGCATCCAGAAAGGCATCCAGAATGCAAGCAGGTTATTTACTAACCCATTATTATTAATGGTAATGAGCCAACATCAACAATTAATTCCAAACTAACTACACTAGCTAAGTATAGTAAGGAAGTACACAAACATTATAGATGTTATAGAACTGCATCCAAAATGCACTAAAAAAGTCACTAAAATCTGTCTTTCTGTCAATCCGAATCTCCCTAGCCAGTGACAGCAAATAGTTGTTAAATCCCACCCCCAGCAAGAGCTTTCTGCAGAAATGGCAAAAAGATGCCTTTCTGGATGCCTTACATTTATATATATATAGGAGAAAAATATATAAAAATATATATACAAGGAGGAAAAAAGTAAAATATGATTATATATATATATATATATATATATATATATATATATATATATATATATATATATATATATATATAAATATAATCATATTTTACTTTTTTCTCCTTGTTTTTTAATGGCATCTACAAAATGTATTGGAGTAGTCTGTATTTTGGAATTAGTCCTAATTGGGTTCTGGGTCAATGGACTTGTTTTACACACACTTACACACTTTTCTGGCCACCTCAGCAGTATTAAACCATGCATGCTCCTTTATTACCTGGCTAAATTAAAAACATGGACATTACATTGTGAATCTTGGAAACAACAGATAAAAAAAGGTGAGGATAGGGGATTTCATGGCCGATAATGACTGCCCAACTACTCTGCTTTTAAGCAAGTCCTAAATGAAAGAGAAAGAAGGAACAAAAGTTTAACAACTGCTCAGGACATTAGCAAAGATTGTAACTTCTGATCTCTGCGATCTTTTAACTTTCTCATTTTGTATACTGTATATAGCTGAATGTCTTGAGCGGTTGTAATCTTTGCATTCTGTTCATTCTAGTCAGCCTTTAATGTCTAGCCTGTTTTTATATCATCACCAGCCATGTGCATTCATATTGTGTGCATTGTATGTAGTTTTTATCAAAAACAATATATTCCCCAGTATGTTAAAAGTTATAAATGGCACTACAATATCCTCTACTGCTGCAGTACGCTAATTTCTCACTTTGCAATCAATAAAGTTCATCCATCTTCTCAGCTATCCCTTCCTCTATCTGTCTGTCTGTCAGTCAACTCTTTTTATTCCATAATCAATTATCCAAACAAATGTTGTTAATTCTAACTAGCCCTGAATGTCTAGACTGTTTTATATTGTATTATGTGCTTCTCTTGTCTGAAAACTGATTATGCTTTGACTCTTGTCTGCTATCATTTTGGATTTTTATAATTGATATACAAGGACTAATACAAATGTATAATCTGGATACAATAGGACCCACATAAATATTTTAAGAATATCTCGATGAAGGGAACATCGGCTAACAGTGCTTTTGGGGTGGTATATTCATATTCATCTACAAATACTGTATCGGAACTATAAATGTGCGCTGTTAAAAATGTGTTAAGTTTTACCCCGATCAGGCATAACATAATGACCACCTGCCAAATATTGTTATGGTCCCCTTTTTGCTGCCAAAACAGTCATGACCTGTCGAGCATTAACAGCATTACCTTCTTCAGCAATTTGAGCTACAGGAGCTTGTCTGTTGGATCGGACCACACAGGCCAGACTTTGCTCCCCACGTGCATCAATAAACTCGGCAGCCCATGACCCTGTCGCCGGTTCACCACTGTTCCTTCCTTGGACCACTTTTGATAGATACTGACCACTGCAGGCTGAAAACAGCCCAAAAGAGCAGCAGTTTTTGAGATGCTCTAACCCAGTCATCTAGCCTTCACAATTTTGTCCTTGTCAAACTTGTTTAAACCCACTAAAACGTGCCATGACGAGGAAATAAACAGTGTTATTTACTTCACCAGTCACAGTGTTATAATGTCATAATGTTAGGCCTGATCAGTGAATCTACTTCTAGGTGCTTGGCCACAGGACTATAATAAACTGGTTTGAAAAGCATTTCCAGGATTTGGGACAAACATCTGGGACACTAAGGTCCCACTGCTCCACGGCTCATCCCGGCTTAGTCTCAAGGATATGATGTACCAGGAAACCAAGACTGTGCACAATCATCACATTCAATTACATTCAAACTGACACTTGGTTAATATGCTGCTGATGGTTTCTCTAAATGTGGTCCTACATTCTGCATTACATGCTACTAATACAAATGTTATATTTTACTGATAAATAGTTAGGGCCTTATTGCACATTTATAAGTATTTAATAATAGCACTGTTACACTGTACCCATATGTCATTGAAACTGTGTAGTTCTGACTGTATTATTGATATATCACATTACTTTTCAATGCACTGATTTACCAAACTATATATGCTATGATTACTTCACTGTTTATAGTAAGGATTCTTAAAAGCCACCAGCTTGCTCACCAGGGACAAACTTACACTTAAAAAGAACGTTATTCATTTTTATCATGACATTATCTGTGCAAAGCTGCTTTGACCACTGCTTTGACAATGTTCATTGTTAAAATCACTATATAAATAAAAATCAATTGAATTAAATTGAATTGAAATAAAGCATTACCATGAAAATCTGGGGAAAAAAATCCAGAGCAAGTTATAATAGGTCATAATTCTTGTTTTTTTTTTGTGGGACTGGGTTGACTAAATTTTTTATAAATATAGTTTGAACTTACATAGTAAGATACTTATTTTTTTGTGAGTATACTACATATTGCTACATTAGAAAGAGCCTGTCCAAGTAACCATGATTCTACATCGCTTCTTAGCTTATAGGTTTCATTTTAAAAGAATGTTTTCTCTTAAAGTGTGATAGGAAGTGTGATAGGAAGAGCAAAAGTAAGCTCAAAATGTACCATCACTTTCACTGTGAGATCAATACTCAGTTCCCACTCAGCGGCAGAAAAAAAAGTTAGTCGATCCCCCAGTGAGATGCCAGCTCATTCATCTCAATATTTTTCTTCTGCCATCTTAATGGTTGTGCTCTGATGGACTTGCCAATCTTTCCCGCCTACAAACCATTCTACGCAGTAGGGTGCAGCCCATTAGGGAGACATTATTTCACTTGCACTTCACTTCGGCAGCTACTCGCTCAAACGAAACGGTGCTTTCTCTCTCTCTCTCTCTCTCTCTCTCTCTCTCTTTCTCTGTCTGTGTCTTTCATTATTATTTATTTGCACAAAATATGGTTCAGATGTTTGTGTAATTTTACACTGATTGCAAATTTGTGTTAAGCTGATTTACTCCTAGTTTCTCCTGCAAAATGCATTCAGGTGGAGAAAGAAAGCATAAGTAAACAATGTAGCTTGTTTTGTGTATTACCACTGGTTTTGTATTTCCTGCTGTTACAGTATATCACACCTAACTTCAGTTGCGCACTCCATTGTCACTGCATGTAATTACATGTACAACATTAATTACTTGACAACTGTCATTGACAAGATGTTCAGATCTACAGTGTGAAATAAAAAGATGACAGCTGCATGAGTAGAATGTATGATATCTTTCTTTTTTTATTATTATTTTATTTATATTACTACATCTAATATTACTAGGACTGGATCCACAAATGTACGTTGATGTTGCTGAACAAGTCTGGAATGTGCCTGATAGGTTGCAGCACCAGCAACAGAAGAGCCATCCATCCATCCATCCATCCATCCATCCATCCATCCATCCATCAGTTATTCCTATCTTTATTCCAGAATCAGTAATTTTAACAAAGACAGGGCCTGCTGAATGGCCTCAAGTTTCACATTATTGGATTGTCCAAAAAAAATATGATCATCCCTAATGTAAATGAAAAGTTTTTTTAAGCATTTATTTATTTTTATGTAATATATAGTTTTGAGGAGTACAGTACAAAGTAAAAGCATGCTTTTGAGTATCACTCTTTTGGGGTGGCGGTGGGGGAAACAACAGAAGAAACAGCATGCTATTATATGTCTACACAGCTGGCACATGGAAGTGCAGAGCTGCACTAAGATTGCATCCTGACAATCCAGAAGCACATGGCCAGAGATTTTGGCCACATGGGAGACAAAGGAACAATGCATGTGAATGCAATTGTTTTTTGAGAATTAAACACTACAATTATAATGATATATAGTGTAGCATACAGTATATAGCATAATTACCAGATGTAACAATTTATGACAGCTTGGCAGTACCTCAGGCAAAATATACACATGGGGCAAATACTGAATCAGAATGCCACACTCAAGCTGATTTAACTTGCTAGCTATATTACTGTTTGAAGCCTAGCCAATTATACCAGATCAAATGCTGTCATGGACTCCAGTCACAATGCTCTCATCTGAAATCAAGGGATGCACCTAGTTATGCTGTCTAGAAAGATTTGCCTACAAACCAGCCAATATAGGGCTGACATCTGAGAGCAATAGGGCTGGACCTTGCAAGCCACCTGAGAAACTTGTATATTATGGGTCATGGTTTGTTTTAAACATGTTCATTACACAGTATAGATCCCATCAGACTAATGGGAGGTTGTTTATTTTCACACTGAACGAAAATACATCAAACAACCTTTGCATCCAGATCCCCCACCTACACACACATAGAATGTTGTCTGAACAAATCTCAGTTTTTTAGATGACAAAAGAAATGAACTTCACCAAGTGTATGTAGAAATCTTAAATATCACCCAAGAACATCAAGCATGCAGTCAGAACTCTTTTAAGTACTTTAAAAGCAAATGGCATTTTCTGCTGTTTTGCAATAGCAGAAATACATGTCACGCTTGGTTCATATCCTGCAATTGGGGTGATTCAAGATCTATTCGCGATCTTACATCTATCAGAGTAGGGTGTTAAGAGTTCACTTGGACGCAGCTAGAGACTCATTAGACTGTCTCGGAATGCACTCAAGTGTTATTGCTGTGTTTGTAAAATGTAAAACTGTTTACACAATTCCATGAGCAGAGGGGAATAAAAGGGTTTGATCCAAACTGTTTTAATGATGCATATGTAAAAAAAAAAAATAATCATATATATCAATATTATCAGTATTATTAATATTTAAAAAATATAATAATATTTGAAAACCAAAATAAATATTACATAAATTAATTTTTGAGAACCAGTTTTTGCAAAAAAACTTTTTTCAAAGAATTTTAATAATAACAACAATAATAATAATAATAATAATAATAATAATAATAATAATAATAATATTAAAACAAACAAACAAAAAACAATCAAGCAAATAAATACAATTTAAAATAATCTGAATTTTTCTACTCTTTTCACTTGGTGTTTAATTTCAATTCAAGGCATTTTATTTTAAACCCACAGGAAAAACATGAGCTATGTGGTTGAATTGCATTTTGCTTTTCATTAAAGCACCCAGTAAATAAATTGTCATTAATACACAACCATAAAGTGCACTACCAGTCCGTCCAAAAAGGAGGCGCCGCTCCCTCTGACCCTTTACATCTGTATTTCTATTTGTACTTTCATCTTATTTCCCCCTCCTTCTTTAGCTACACCCCCATCATGCTGCCTCTTGCCTAGTTCCTTCTCATCAGTGCCTTGTGTGTGTGTATACGTGTGTGTGAGTTTGTGCGCACTCACTCCTTTGAACGTATTAGATGGGGAACATGTTTTGAGTCTTCAGGAAAGAAAGGAGGAATGAAGACCGCTCCACATGAGAACATAAGGAAACATTTCAAACTTTTCTCAACGTTTATGTTCTTATTACATGCATGTGAGTGTGTGGAACTTCTTTAGTATTCCTAAAAACAAAAGGGCAAAAACAGTTTGCATGGCACTGCTTGTTTTTATGTAATGCATGTTAATTAAGAAGAGTGTTTCTCGTCACTGACCCTAACACGGTGGGTAAAAGCTGTAGTAAAAGCATGCCTGTGCAGACAACAAAGTGTGTTTTTTCTTTTACTAATAAATATGATGTTAATAATCAGGCATCCTTTTTTACGTGTTTAAGCCAGGATTTACTTTCTATTTCCATTTCTTTTTATTTCTTGTCTATTAAATCACTTTACTTGCTGCAGTAAATCACTACCTTAATTACTACCTTGTTTTAACATTAAACATGTCCTCCATTACACGCTCCACCATCCTCTTCCTTTTATTGCTCTCACATTCATATGTTTTTGCCGGGATGGACTCCTGCCATGATGAGAACGGAATACCAAGTGTTTGCATGCCTAAATTTGAGAACGCAGCTTTCAACCGCACCATAATGGTTTCAAATGTGTGCGGCTCTCCACCTGAGGACTATTGCATGCAAACGGGTTCCACACGCTCCTGTCGCCATTGCGACGCTTTGAGCCTTGAGACAAACCACAATGCCACATATCTGAATGACTTCCACAGTGATGAGGAACCTACTTGGTGGCAAAGCCAGTCCATGTTCTATGGAGTGCAGTACCCCAACTCTGTCAATCTCACACTACACTTAGGTAAGACTGTTGGATTTTTTGCTTTGCTAATCATGTTAGTTGATTCAACATAATGGCACCATAAAGGTAGAAGTAATGAATAAGGACTATCCTTCCAGGCTTCTATTCTCCATTAGCCACACTGTCATTTCCAGCTTGAAGGTTTCTTGAGCAGTCAACGAGAAATATTTGCTAATCAAACGGTGAAATGAACCACTCAATCGGTATTATGAGCAAAGTGTTCACAAAGCAATAACCCTTTTCAATTTCGCCATCCTATTTCTCCTACACTAAACACCCAGACTCAATTTGAACTCGCATGAATGCTGATATTTCAGTTCAGTTCGGTTCTGTGATGAGCAGGAACTGTCAGGCTTTCTCTGATTATGTATTAAAATCCTGCAATTGTTTACCCAAACAAATACAAAGGGCCTGAAAAGAATTTCACACTGTTTCTACACATGTTAATTCAAATTTATATTACATCTAGAATTTTAGCAAGATACTCTGCTTTTTAAGGGAATTTGAGTGGATGCTATTAGAGTTATATATGTATGCAGTCTACAGCAGATTGCTTAAATGTAAAGTCTCTATAATTAAATACTGCTATTACAGCGATACTGGGTCCAAGATTTTGGGAGGATTTACTGCTGTTGTTTCAAGTGTCACTCAGGATTTATTTGCTTCCTGTAGTGATTTCCTGTGTTTATTAGATCCATGATCTTTCCACTTCTTTGTTATCCAAAGATGTTTTTATTTCTAAGACTAGTTTACAACTAACCAAAAAGCTTATGCAAACTAAGATATATATTTATATTTATACTCCAAACATTTCAATTTCCATAACTGGAAGCATACATGATTGACCCCAAGGGTAGTCTTGTTTATTATTCATTATTTTTATGATTTTTCAAAAATCTTTAAGACGTTAATGCTTAACAGCTCTCTGTATAAAACATCAGCTTAGAAGCCTTAATCTTGTAGACATTTGCAACCGTATTATAATTTTTTATTATGATTGCTTAAGCCAAATGATTGCCTGACTGCATGCTTGGTCACATACCCAATATCAGTCAACTAAAGGTCAATATTGTAAGGTTTGAGAAAGTGTTTCTTTGTAGTAGTAATTATTATTGCTTTGCTTTAATTCAATATTCAGCACATCGAGCCTTTTTAAACTTTACGATTTTTTAAGAGCTTCAGAACCTGAAAAAAAAGTCAATCTAATGTGCATAAAAATATAATGTAGAATAATTATGCAGACACCATGTGACATGTTATATATGTGATTTCAACATATATATGTATTTTATAAATATTCAGCCATATCTGGTTCTTTTTTCGAACTGTTAACACAAAATTGGAGGAACACAATTGTATAGGATGTTATTGGATGCACTTCAACCAGGAGTCCTAAACCCAATCCAGCATGACAATGCCCCTGTGCAAAAAGCCAGCTAAATGAAAATATGGTTAACATGGGTTGGACAGTTGTGGAAGATTTTGAGTGGTCTTTTATAAAGTTCTGACCTCATCTGTACTGAACACCTTGGAAATGAACTTGATGATCCAAATGATCCAAAATCTAGTGGAACATTTTCCCAGAAAAGTGGAGGTTATTATAATAGTAAATGGAGACTATGTTGGATAGGACAATTCAAATCTTTTACAAATCTCATGGTCAGGTGTCCACAAAACTTTGTCTATATAGTATAGATAAAAAATAAAAACAGCCAGCCAGATAGATAGATACATTCATACATAGATTGATGTTTAATAGAAGAAATTAAAAATCCATAATATGGCTTGTATTTCATCCCAAACTGCATTCAATTCAATTTAATTTAATAGAATTTGTAAATCATTGAAATAAGATATATCGTTTAAGAAACAGGACCAAAACAAAGTCATATATTAGCAATCTAGTTAGCTGTTGCTAGTACGAAAGAAGTGCTCTCTCTGTCATGATGTGTGCATTAGTACAGCTCCATACAGTGATTTTATGAGCTGACTCCATGTGGCAATCCACATGTCATGAATGAGTTCAGTTTCAGTATGAATTATTTTTTTATTAATTCATTAATTTCACTGCAATTTAAATATCAGGATTTGTTTCTCTTCCAACTTAGTAAATCAATTTCAATAAATTTTAACTATATGGTGAATATTTTTAAGTGATTGGAATAATAATACAAAACACGGTGTATGCCTCAAACAGATGCCAATTTGGCAGTGTAATAGAACAATAACAGACAAATCCTAAAGTCAAGACCATACATACAAATGCAATAATCACAAGGCTTGATAATAACTGAGAACACAAGGAAACCTGGTGTATACCTTGTAAAGAGTCAATGAATGAATGTCTTTTATTGTGTATAATTGAAAACAAGTGTGTCTAATTAGAGGCTGGGTGAGTCGAGTCGTGTGAGCGAGTTGTGGGTGTTTGTAGTCTGTGGCGGCCATGTTGAAGGTCATGCAGGTTGCTGGGAGTTAGAGTGCAGAGTAGACCTGACACTTTTCATAATATGTGGAAAATCTCAAAATACTAGCCTTATACATATAAATAGGAATTCTGCTTCATTAATTAAGACCCGACAGCCAGGAGTCAACTTCAAGTGCCAACCATCGTTCAAGGACAAAATATACAGGCTGTAATTCTAATCTGATTTAAAAGTGTGATGTACCGGTGCTCTGAACATTTTTTTTTTTATAAAGATGAGCTCTGAGAGGGTTAAACATCTACTATTTGACAAAACCGGAATAGTTTGATATTGTATTTAAAAGGTTCAATATCATGTGACAGCAGGCCACTATTGATGTCAAGACCAAGACATGGATCTCTGAACAGGAAATCATAAGAGAAAGTATGTCTACTTCTGCCTCTTTCATCTTTTTCCTTTTGATCGCCTGATGGCTTCCAGTCAGGGGTCTGTGTTGGGTCTCTCTAGCCTCCAAACCAAATAAATGACTTCCTTGCCTCAGACATGCATCAAAACACACGTGTGTGTAAGGGGCGGTAAACAAAACACTATGAGGAAGAAGACAAACACAAAAAGCAGCAGAGGTCTCAATGCATAGATTCAGGTCAGATCTTTCCCACACACACAGACACACACACATATATAAACACCCAAACTTTAAAAGAATACCTCAACCATCTGGTTTTCATTGTAGTTTTCCCTCAACGACCTTCTAGAAACCAATATGAGAGACAGATGCCATGTGGTGCTTTTGAAATCCTTCAAACAAAGGAGCAGCACGTTATGCAATCCTCACAATGTGTTAAGCCCCCACAGACACTGTCCCAGGAAAATTTTGGTCAATGGATAGAGCGACAGCTCTCCGAGAATCTCACAGGACCTCCAACATCATTGCTTCAGGCTAATGATTTGTATATAGAGGTGTGAAATGTTTACAAACATACAAAACATTTTTTAATTTTGAAGGATGTGGACTGTGTCAGACAGCTTTGTTTTAGTAGTAGTTCCTTTATTTTTTTATATACATTAACTTTTATTTGTGAGTTTACAAAATTCAGTGTTCAATAAGCCAACAATTATTGTATTCTGTAGACTCCTTGGAAGGTAAAAAAAATGGAGGTAATTATTATAAACAAATAATTTAGCTATCTAAAGTTTCTTCTCAATCAGCTACAGCATGCCTCGAAAATAGACTGCAAACAATAAACATTTACACTGATCATGATGTTTAAAAGTTGACACCTTCCAACACTTAATGTGTGGTGTTGCATTCTTAAGAGTCAATGAACACCTTGTGTAATAAGTGTGTATAAGTCTCTTACTTGTATGTGTGTAAAAAACGGGATCTCAAAAATCATATAAGTCTGTGTTGAAAAACTATTTTGCAGCTTCTAAAGGATTTTTCGAAAAGCAATCTGAACTTAGCTGAACTTGCCAACAACTATCGCAAACCATAAAAACAGTTGTTAATCAAAACAGTTGTTAATCAAATGTATATAAACTTTTGAACTAGTTGACCTGTTTAAATTATTACTTATTATGATGTCATGTGAACTATATGTAAAAAAAAATATGTGAAATATGTGAAAAAGCTTGTTCCAAGCAACACTAAACAGAAAAAATAATTAAATTTTTATGATACATATTTAAGTTTTGTTTCAACATTTTGATAGACATTTAAAACATTTTACATAGACTTTGCAATGTGTATGTCAAATGATCTCAGTTGTATAATAAAATCTAAAATAAAATGACCTAAAACATCCAAATCTACTCCGGCATGACAATGCCCCTTGTGCACAAAGTGATCTCTATGAAGATATGCTTCACATGGGCTGGAGTGGAAGATCTTGAGTGGCCTTCAATAGCGCTCTGACCTCAATCTTATTGAAAACCTTTTAAATAAAGTGGAATGCTGACTGCACCCCAGGCCTCCTCACCCTTCATCAGTACCTGACTTTACTGATGCTCTTTTGGTTAAATGAGCACAAATGTCCACAAGCACACTTCAAAATCTAGACCACACTGGAACGTCTTCCCAGAAGAATGGAGGTTATTATAACATTAAATGTGGAATGAGACATCCAGGAAGTGCAATAAAAATCTTATGGTCAGGTCCCAAAAAAAAAATTATTCTACAACAAGTCTGGCATGGTCCACAACACACATCAGGTCTTTATAATGTAAGCTTTTGCACACCTTATTGTTCTTTACAAAACCCAAACATAACCCCTACATACTTTATTTATTTTTTTTTTTTTCCTGAGCTCCCTTAACTTCATAATTTTTTTATAGTTAGCAATATTGCTACCTCTCTGAATATGTACCAGAGAAATGGATATTAGACCCAATGTAATGTACATTGCTCACACATTCTATCTCTGTAAAACCAGATGTAAAACTATTAAAATTATTTCGCAGCTCAAACAGTGCAGATGGGAATGAGTTGTACAGTAGATGGGCAATGTATTAGATATATAAATATAATGAACAATATTAAGTTTTAGCAAATCCCACTCAGAAATATTCAATCTGAATCAAAATAATTAAGAGACACAACATATACTATAGTAGCTGAGTTCTCAAGTTTGTTGCACATACACAATTGTTTAGTCTACTGAGTCATAAACAAGGATCAGACGTTCTGCTGTTGTAACCTAGTGGTGTGCAGACTTCAAGGGGTAAGTGCTACATGTTGTAATCACACCACACATGCACACCAACATTAGGCCTCATTTATCAAGTTGGATATTTGTAAATGATGCAGAAAAAGCTCTTGAGTTTGTGTAAACGTATAATTGTAAACTTTAAATTATAAGAAGACTGTAATGTGAACCATAATTAATCAGCATAAAATAATAAAGAGTTTATAGAGGTACTGCAATTTCAGACACTACTTATGTCAGGATAAATATTAAAAGTTAAAGTTAATTGATGAATTCATTAAAATAAAACACATGCCCACTTTTTAAAATACAGTTTCTGAAACCCAATATTTTATTTACACAAGTTTTTGGACCCCATATATTTAGCCATTTTTGCATTTTTTCCACTCTTCTGAGAAGGTGTTCCACTAAATTTTGTTTGTGAAGATTTGTGCCTTTTCAGCACACAAGGGCATTTGTGAAGTCAGGTACAGATGTAGGTGAGGTTAGGAAGCCTGGAGTGCAGTCTGTGTTCCAATTAATTAAAAAAGGTCAGAGCTTTATAGCAAGCCACTTAAGATCTATGACTCCAACCCATATAAACTCTGTGCACAGGGGCATTGCAATGCTGAAACAGATTTGGGTCTCCTAGTTCAAGTGAATGGAAAATTTAATGGACATCCTTTACAAATGTGTGCCAAATTTGAGGTAACACATTGGGGAAGATCCAAATAATGTACTTAATAATAGGTGTGCACCACTAAAGCCAGTGAATGATAAATGAGTTATTTGGCATATCTCCTTCTATAATGTGCTGTTAACTCACTGTGTATGCTACATGCTCCTGAATACATATTTCTTTCAAACACAAACCTGGCATCACTTAGGGTACTTTGATGCAAAAGAGACAGAAGAGCATTTTATCCTGAGAGATGACTGGCCAACACTCATGCATAAACTTTAAAGATGGAAGCATAGCATAGTTTCCCATGTTGATTGGTGAATATGTTAATTTACATTTTCTGTCTCCAGATGTTGGATATTTTACATGCTGGTAGTTTCTGTTGATGTAGAAGTGATTCCAGTTCTTTCTTTGATAAATGAAGCTGTTTTATCATCACCTAGTGCTACCAATCCACTTTAATATGTATACTGCATTTAACAGTAATCATTGTCACAAAGCAGCTGTACAAAAATAAACAGATGAAAAATATACATTTTGCATTCATGTCCCTATAATCATTGGTTTTTTTATGAGTGAGCTAGGCAAGGTGGAAAGAAAATAAATTCCCTTGATGCTGTCTTGCTCATAAGGAAAAAACGTCTCTAAGTTACATACGTAAACCTGGTTCCCAGAGGGAACAAAATGCTGTGTCAACAACGCTTTGCTGTTCCTTACTTTCAGCTGGGCAAGCGAAATTGAGCTTAAACACAACACGAGTTTCTACCTCCAAAAGCTCCTCGAACTGTACTTGCTGCAGGGGCATGTCTCCGGATTCATTTAATATGGCACCCCCCCATCCGCCTCCTAAGAGGAAAAAAGGTGGAACCCTTTTCACTGGGGAAGAAACAGCCAAAGGGTAAGCTTCCGTGCCCTGGGAAAAGCGGCTGGATCTGGCAGGTAAGGAGGAAGAAAGGGACAAGACTGTCTTCATTCCCTCTGCCAGGTCCAATTGCGAACCCCATGACCTCAAACGCAGCTTTGCCTCGGTGAAAGCGGAGGCAGAACCTCAAGGAACGCTAGTGAAAGCACCCTCCTCAAGGAGCACTCTGCGGGAGCGGAGCGTCAGCAAGGACAGGCGTCCGCAGTGCAAACATTCGGCTTCCTCAAGAGCCAACTGAGCATGCTCTGTCTCCAGACAAACTACACATAGTTTAAAAGACTGCTTGCCTTTGGTTTGCCTTTTCATTTTCCTGAATTGTTTTTCTTTTTACCGACTAACCGATACTTACCTGCGGCAAATACAGACACACACAGAGCGCGTTCTAAACAAACAGAAGCTAGCGCTGTCTCCATGGCATGTGCTTTGTTGAGAAATTTAGCTAGTTGGGTTTATAATAAATATTAATATAATAATAACAGAATTAATAGTAGAAAAGTCGGGTTTAATAGGGTTTATTGGTGAGTGCATGTGCAGTTGCACTGTGCAAAATTCAGTCAGAAGTGATGTATGGAACATATTAGAAAATGTCAGTAAATATCAATTTTGAGGGATGATCTTTTAGTCAGTACTCTTAGGTCATAGATTAAATTATGTAATAATAAATAGCGGTGCTTTTGCATTTGGTTCAATCAAATGTTTTCATCTCGTTGTGCCTCAGTCTTGGTAAATATAATACATATATTCCTATAAAATGCTGAGCTGTGCTTATTAAGTTTCATGTTTTCTGTTTGCTGTTTATGATACGTTAAAGTTTCAGTATTTCTGAATAGTATGCATCGATCTCTGCCTGAATCATGACACCTGTAACAGACTTTGATAACGATTATCTGATTGCAAGCAAATTTTACACGATTGCATCCATCCTTTTCTGTCTAAATATTAGAAATCTCATGTCGATCCAAAAAATGAGCCCTTGAGTTTTTTAATGTCTCTCATTTATACTCCTTTATGGAACTCTTTTTTATGTATTTTGTGAATTAAACTATGGTTCATGCTTTTTATTCTTGATTAAACACAACATTCTTGTATGTCGAAATGTGGCAACAAACTTCAGCCTGATCTACATTCCTTTCCCATCTGTAGCACCTCCCAAAAGATCTTTTCTGCCCACCCAGATTAAAAAAAAAATATAGCCAGACATGTTTTATTTACACTTCTTACATGGATAACAATAACAGTCCGCGAAGGCTGGGAAAATAAACTCGAAATGTGTTTGCAGTGTAACTTATAAAAAAATTAAGGTGCAGATGTTCTGTGAATCTTCTATGAGACTTATTTACAGGGTGGCAAGTCTGTTTTTTAAGGGCTTTTATGAAGCTGAATAAATAATTTACATATGACAAGCATAAAAATATGGTTTGAATCTTAAACATAATGACAAAGAAATCTTACGGGTCGTGGGACGACGGGGGTACAGGAAGGCACTAGGGGTAAACTCCAGGAAGGAGGGGGCCACAGAAAGGGCCTGCAGGTCCCCTACTCTTTTGATAGAGCAGATTGCCAACAAGAACGCGGTTTTGATTGAAAGGTGCCTCCAAGATGCCTCGGATAGAGGCTCAAAAGGATGGCTAGGTCCCACCCAGGCACTCTAGGTCGTACCGGGGGCCTCAGCCACGGGGCGTGATAAGCTGAAATGGTGGATGCATAGATATTTAGGGTGGATGGAGCCAACCCCTTGGTGAACTGTCCCTGGAGGAAATCCAGCACTGAACCAACCAGGCAGTGAACTGGATCCAGCTGGTGCTCACACCATGAGCAAAACAGACGCCACCTTGGCGGCATAAGACCTCCTCGTGGAGGGAGCTCTGTAGTGGAGAATGGTCTCTACCACCTCGGTGGTCGATCGCTCCCCACCACGTGAGGGACGCATGCGTCGTTAGCGTTAAGCGACGACCGTGGACTCCCAGCACAGGGCCTAGAGATAGGAATCGGGGATCTCTCCAAACATCTAAGGTACGTAGCATCACCGCGTGTCCTTGATGGTGTGGAGGGGGTTGCCCCTCTGTGAGAACCCGTGGGTCCTGAGCCACCACTGAAGGGGTCTCATGTACAGCAAACCAAGTGGAATCACACTAGATGCAGCTGCCATAAGCAGGTGCCTTTTTGTGGACACCAGGGCAGTTATAGACCACCAATGGCCCTAGCGGTCTCTTTAGTTTAGCCAGATCCGCCATACGGATCATCAAAATTGCTTTCCAGGACACTTCTCACATCCAACTCATGCAGCAGGTCAGCCTAATACACCTGCAACACCGCCACAAGGCATAGGTTTTACCCACTAGCGATGATGTATTGCATAGGGGCTTTGTGGGTAATGTCGGAGTATTAAGGGAGAAGGCCTAGTGATAGAAACCGGGGTTCTCTCCAAACATCTAAGGCACGTACATGTATCAAATTCCAGAAAACATTAGATTCTAATTAAATATCTTTAAAATAAATTATATTTATCTTTAGAATTAAAAGAAAATTAAAGAAGATTGTTGAAAAGAAAAATGAAAATGTACTACTAAGTAGATGTAATTTTCTGGACACCTGACCACCACACCTCTGCTGCTTGTTAAACATCCAATTCCCAAATCATTGCCATGAAGATATAATTTAAAATTTTTAACCCCTTCCCCACTGATGTTGTCAAGAATGACTAGGTCATGTTGATTATTTGAATACATCTCAAATGTATTCAGTTTAATTGAGGTCAGGGATTCAGGCCGAGATGCTCCACACCACACTTAACGAATCATGCCTTTACAGACCTTATTTTGTGTGTAGGGGTATTTGAAAAAAGCTTTCCCCAAATGCTGTTGCATACTATACCATAAACATTCTTTTCATATATTCATATATATTACTTTTCAAACATTCATATTTACTGAAACTACAAGGCTTAAACTGTGAAAGTAACCCCAGACCATATTGTTCTCCTCCATTAAACATTACTGTTCGCACTATGCATTTTAGTAGGTAGTGTAGCATTGACCTGACATCCACCAAACACACGTTCTGTCAGGGGTGAGACTGGGAGAACCCAAATGCAGGATGCAGACTGGAATATATAACCAAATATCAGGTATGGCAAGCAGAGCAATATAGGGCAGAGCAAAAACATAAAAACCAAAAGATTGTCCAAAGTCTAAAAACAGGAAAACAAGCAGGCAGAACAGGGATTGGGAATGGGAACGAGAGCAGACAGGTTTATAAGAATAAGTTTGGAGCTTGAAGTGGGTGATGCAAGAGAGAAAATGTGAGGATCTATTGTGAAATGAGGCTCTTCTCAGGTTTTGAGTTGTAATACTATCTCAGGGAGTTTTTTCCCAGGCATTGTGGTTTCCCAGCTCAGTGGTTAAAGGCTCTGGTTTACTGATTGGAAAGTGCCTGAGCAAGTCCCTCAACACTCTGTAGTCCAGGGGTGATACATCATAGCTGACTCTTCACTCTGACCCAGCTTCCTAACATTCTAAAGAAAGAATTTTACTGTGTGATAAGTAAAAAGACTCTTTTACAAATAAACATATAGTCTTAATATTTTTTATTTTTGTAAAGCTGCCTTGTGCTAATTTTCATTGGTAATAGCATTAACAAATAACATTCAATTAAATTGCATTTTTCGCACTTGAAGTCACTTCAGAATTTATTTCTACACCACACTAAACTTACTAAACTTGCTCTTGGTGGTCTGCTGCTTTGAGGCTAAAATGATGTTGCTCCTAGACTTGACTTAATTGTGTGCACCTGTTAAAATTAAGTAAAGGGAGCCTTGGTAGGTGTGTTTTTATATTAAAAAACCCTTAATTCCAGATTCACACACACATACAATATTCAATTCAATTCATTTTCAATTGTATATCACTTTTAACAATGAACATTGTCTCAAAGCAGCTTCACACAGATATGTATATATACTGTATCTGTACACAGATAGCTTTACACAAATATAATAAATGTCATCAAGTACAATGACATTCTCTCTAGTTGGATTTGTATAAACCCTGTAAAGCTTGCTGTACTATGGAAAAACATCAAAGAGTTAATAATTGAGACACAATAGTTCATTATATTTCATTATTAGTATTTCATTCCTTGCTGATATTTTTGATAATTCCAGTCAGTATTGCATATACAAGCTGAACATGGCACTCTCATTGTTTACCTAGTTTTAGATTAATCTTGTTGCATGTATATCCCTAAGGAGAGAACAGGACTCACTAACATTAGTCAAATACAGCTTTGGGCTAATTATGTAATTACAAAGCTTTGTTGGATTGCGAAAGCTAAATAAGCCCCTTGCTTCATTAACTTTAGTAGCTAGTCTAAAAATTAGTTTAAAGGTAATTAAAATCAGTCACTGTGGCCAACCAATTTAAGAGCACAGAACACAAAAGCAAATACAATGAAAATTCAGAGGCAGCAGTATTTTAGTGGTAAAGATTTGGGCAACTATCAATTTTAAATACGTTCAATACATTGTGCCTTTCTTTAACAGGTAAAGCCTATGAGATTACATACGTCCGGTTGAAGTTCTTCACCAGCCGACCAGAAAGTTTTGTTATTTACAAGCGTACAAATGAAACAGCACCTTGGCAGCCATACCAGTACTACAGTGGGTCATGCCGTAAGACCTACGGGAAGGACTCCAAGGGCTTCATCCGACCTGGAGAGGAGGAAAGAACGGCACTATGTACCGATGAGTTTAGCGACATCTCTCCGCTAACAGGAGGAAATGTAGCTTTTTCAACCCTTGAAGGAAGACCCAGTGCCTACAACTTCGACCAGAGCCCAGTGCTCCAGGTTTGCACATTTACACTCCTGTTATCATTCTTAAAATAGTAGAACGAAATGTTTTCAGTGAATTGTTGTTTTGAGATTTAATTTAATTAAATGCTGTAGTACTTACAAGTGGGAAGTATACAAGCTGGTGTTAAGGCTCAGGTTAGTCACTGTGCAGAAAATGGAGGCAGGAAAGAGCTAAAACCTTTTCCAGGCGAAATAGGCAGTTTTGGGAGTGTCTTGGTTAATAACCTAGAACCTTTTAACATTGGGCTTTCATTGCAGTGCAAGCTAGCATTACTATCAGACTGAGAATAGCTGTTTTATTTGAACAAATTGCTCTTACTTTACGTTGATGCTATTATATTATACTGATGCTAAACAGGAAAGTTGCTTAATTGCTTGGCATATATAGTTATATAGTAAATTTAATAAACCTCTTAATAAAATTGGTTTAATATGTTCAGATTATGTTAAATAATACAATGATCATCTAATTAATCAACCTGTTATATAGAGTATTCTGTTCTTTATATCTTGAGTAGATTGTAGATAAACACTATTAGAATGACAACAGTATATGCCAAATACTATATGTTACTATACTAATATGCTAAATACTTCTGGCTATTTCTGAAACTTTCAATCTCAATTTATGACCATAGAAGTGTTCTGCAATATGGTTTGTTAATCTGTGTATCAAGCCAAAAATTGTACATTGTGAACCCAGCCTTACATTCTTTCCTACTGTATACACAGTTTGTGTAATCTACTGTAATTACTGTCAGGTGTATGTCATCTGCTGTGCATATCATTCTCTCATCTGTGAACAAACGATGGGTGAAGGTGAAGTTTTATTTTCTACAAGAGGTAGGTAGTTTGGTAGCTCATCACTCATTTAGATCGCTTATGTTCCTTTTGACCTTTCAAAGGAAATCACAGTAATCAGTTTGCACTATAAAACTCACAGTAGGTAAATGACAGGGCATGGTAACAAAAAAGGGTTCTAAAGATATAATTAGTTTCTAAACACATTACACATGTAGCACATATGAACAGAACATTCTGCCTGAAACAGACCAATCTGTACTTTCATAGGAACCCTAATTTCCTCATACACCACTGCAGGATTCTGTGATATCTGGCGGAGAAAAGAACATCCAAACAATGGGAGTTGTTATCCAGAGTTCTACCACAATGCAGTTGAGCTTTTAAATTTGATTAGGCTCAAAGGTGTATATAGATTTTCGTATAATCACACAAATTGGACAGAAAAGTGTGATATTGCAATACATTAATCAGATATTCTGTGTATATACTGTATGGGATGTCTGAATGTGATAGCATTACATTTCTCTAAACTTGAGAAGAGTTCAAGGAGAATTTGTACATACAGATTTTTTAAATGGTCTAAAATGAGCACATGGGTTTTCCTTTTTAATGTAGATACATATTATTTTAACTTTTGCAGTTTGCACACAAGCTTCAATAACCCACTCTGATTTCTCACACTGATTTGCTGCAATACACCCCCCCAATTATTAGCTATGTGCCAAGTCTATTCTTTGTTCTCTGCTTCAGCAAAAAACGTGATTTTCACATGACTTATTTAGGTGTAACATCATTCAGTAACAATGAGCTTTTGTAATATGCATTGCATGTGCCTCCCCAGTTCAAAGTAATGCACTCTTTTCTACTGTATAGAGAATGAGGCAAAAAAATGTATAATGATAAAAAAAATGCATAAAATAAGAATTGCTTCAATAATAATAATTTGTTTTTTAGACACAAGGGTGCTATTTAAGTCAGGTACTGATGTAGGTGAGGTGAGGAGGCCTGAGGTGCAGTCAGCATTGACATTCATTCCAAAGTTGTTCATTAGGGTCTTCTACTCCAACCCATGCAAAGCGTATCTACATGAGTTTGCTGTGCGCAGGAGCACTGTCATGCTGTAACAGGTTTTTGTTGGGGCTGTTAAAATGTTCAAACTGTTAAAAACATGTTAACACAAAATCATTTGAACGGCACTGCTTTTATAAATGTGCAATTAATGCATCACATATATCTGTGACTATTTCTTTTAAAAATAAAAATAAATAAATATAACGAAGGCAAAATTAAAACCTTAAATGCAACAAATATTTATTCACACATTTATTTACTTTCTTCATACAGATAAAAAATAAAATAAACTCAAATTAAGAACCAAGCACCACGTGATGCTCATATCTGTCAATTAAAACAGTCCGTGTGGAAACACTGCAAAAGTTCTGTTTGGTGGCTTGATGAATTCCGTAATCTAAAACACCATAATTACTTTAAAACATTTACAAGAATATTTTGTCTTTATGCTCTATGTACATTTGCATAAAGCATCCATATTTGTTCATGCCCATGTTGATAAGAGTATTAAAAACTTAAAACAAATTAATTTAAGGTACATTTAGAACAGATAAAAATGTGTGATTAAGTTGCGAATCATCGAAAATCAACTCATGACAATCATCCGAATAATCATATAAATATATACGCACACAAACACACACATACACACAGTATGTATAAATATTTAATTGCAATTTTTCGATTAAATTTAAATATGTATATATGTATATATTTCTCACATCTCAAACATTTTGGTATATCTTACCAAGGGACAATATCATAGAAATTAAACTTATTATTATTAAACTTATAGTATTCATTGTGCAACTTTTATAGCAGTATAGATTTATTTACTCTGAAAATAACAACATACAGCCATTATTTTCAAAATAGCTGGCAACAAAATACCATACACCCTTAGTGATGACAGTTGTACATTGACACTTTTGACAGGCTCATTTAGGTTTACTCACTTTTGGGAGACACTGAATTTATATACACTCACCGGCCACTTTATAAGGTACATCTTACTAGTACCGGGTTGGACCCCTTTTGCCTTCAGAACTGCCTTAATTCTTCGTGGCATAGATTCAACAAGGTACTGGAAACATTCCTCAGAGACTTTGGTCCATATTGACATGAAAGCATCACGCAGTTGCTGCAGATTTGTCGGCTGCACATCCATGATGCAAATCTCCCGTTCCACCACATCGCAAAGGTGCTCTATTGGATTGAGATCTGGTGACTGTGGAAGACATTTGAGTAATGAGAACTCATTGTCATGTTCAAGAAACCAGTCTGAGATGATTCGCGTTTTATGACATGGTGCGTTATTCTGCTGGAAGTAGACATCAGAAGATGGGTACACTGTGGTCATAAAGGGATGGACATGGTCAGCAACAATACTCAGGTAGGCTGTGGCGTTGACACGATGCTCAATTGGTACTAATAGGCCCAAAGTGTGGCAAGAAGAATATTCCCCACACCATTACACCACCACCACCAGCCTGAACCGTTGATACAAGGCAGGATGGATCCATGCTTTCATGTTGTTGACGCCAAATTCTGACCCTACCATCCGAATGTCGCAGCAGCAACGTTTTTCCAATCTTCTATTGTCCAATTTTGGTGAGCCTGTGCGAATTGTAGCCTCAGTTTCCTGTTCTTAGCTGTCAGGAGTGGCACCCGGTGTGGTCTTCTGCTGCTATAGCCCATCCGCCTCAAGGTTCGACGTGTTGTGCATTCAGAGATGCTCTTCTGCATACCTCGGTTGAAATGAGTGGGTTTTTGAGTTACTGTTGCCTTTCTATCAGCTCGAACCAGTCTGGCCATTCTCCTCTGACCTCTGGCATCAACAAGGCATTTGTGCCCACAGAACTGCCGCTCACTGGATATTTTTTCTGACCATTCTCTGTAAACCCTAGAGATGGTTGTGCGTGAAAATCCCAGTAGGTCAGCAGTTTCTGAAATACTCAAACCAGCCAGTCTGGCACCAACAGTTGAGTTGCTGCCATGTGATTAGCTGATTAGAAATTTGCGTTAACGAGCAGTTGGACAGGTGTACCTAATAAAGTGGCTGGTGAGTGTATGTGTGTGTGTGTATGTATGTATGTATGTATGTGTATATATATATATATATATATATATATATATATATATATATATATATATATATATATATATATAAATAATTTGATGACTTTTTAAAAAAGCCTGGGGAAATCTTCAGGACAGAGGAGAAAGATAAGTGAAAGATGTAGGGTGAAAGTAAGTTCACTCAGTAAGTGATAGATGAGGGTGTTTTGCTCATTAAGTTCAAGAATAAATTAATGATTTTGCAAAAATCTGTGCAAGGTTTTATTTATTATTAAATGAAAAAATTAAGCCATTGCTAGGGAACTAATACAAGTGCAATAACTCACTCCAGATTGTGCTGATATGCGAATATCTGCTTCTAATCGAGTCATATCACCCCATTCCAGTGTGTATTATTTCCTTATAACAGCACAATGGCCTGTCATGTGTTTTTCCTTACATAGCATGTGTTTAATTGAGGTTTGCGTGCAGTTAAGCCAGATGTGCGCTATCATGCTTGTAAAAAATAATCTTGATCTTTTGCCTTCATACAGAAAACCACATGTAGCAAATAGTTTTACACATCAAGTAATATGTAGTACAAGTGCAAACACATACACACCTATGTACGCTCTTTAAGTCACTTCAATCTCCAGTTTATCTCTCTCACTCTCAGCCCTCCATTCTTACTATCTTTTCAATCTCTAGCTCATTAGCATATCTTTTCTCTTTATCGCAATCTCTGTCTTCTACCATTATTCATTCTTCGGCTGTCTGTCATACTGTACTATTAGTGTATGGCCTACGTTCTTAAAGAACCTTTTTGCAGCGTTATATAATAATTTTTTTTAACTGTACTTCTTTTTTAACTGAAAGAGGTCATGGAAACGTGATCATTAGTTTGTTTCCTTCCTATATCTATACTCCAGTAACAAGATTTACAGAATATTTATGCTACATGAATCATGATTGCTTGTCTACACTAAAACATCTGAAAATGCTTAAATCCTAACAGAGAGTCTTTTGCCTGCTGCATTTCCTTTCTGTGTTTATAACCTTCAAATCTCCTTGAACTGAAGCACAGTTTTTTTAAACATACAGAAGACATTCTGGAGTTTTTACTACTGGTTTTCAAGACTATAAAGTCTGTTTCGTGGAGAAATGGGTCACATGACTGCACCCTGTGGCTAAAAACATGTACAGCTTTTAAAATATATCTTGATTTTCACAATCCCCGGTACATTAAAAAAAACCCTGTGTTTTCAGATTCATTGAGTTTGGTAAGCTTTCTGAACAGCTCAGTTTTTGTTTTTTGCAAGGCTGAAACATGAATAAAAGCATGTGTTTGCAAATGTATTAAGTTTAATGTGAACGTAGCTGTATAAATCTCTATGAATCACCCATTATTAATATAATAGTATTGTCAGCATTTGTAACACAAAATAAAAAAGTTCTCAAAGCTGAGGTGTTGCAAGCAGGAAAAGAATCTGAGGCAGGCATAAGAATCTGAGTGAGTCAACTGTTGAGAATCTCTAAAATAATAGGTCTTGTGAGTGATTCCAGTATGTATGGTTAGTACCTACTCAAAGTGGTCCAAGGGAGGAAAACCAGTGAACCAGTGACAAGATAATTTGCTTGTCAATTTATGGGTAACAGAAATGGACCATGGAGGCTGTGTGGTGCTCTGACCAATGATATGATCGAAGCTTTGATGAAGTAGCATTTATTTGGGTATTACTTTGACATGTACCACCTACCTAAGTATCGCTGCAGACCAAGTATACCTCTTGATGGCAATGTTAGTCCCTAATAACAGTGGCCTCATTCAGTCGGCTAATATTCCTTGCAAAAATTGTTCAGGAACTGTTTGAGGAACATGACAAAGAGTTACAGTTGTCGATAATTGAGCATATGTGGGATGTACTGGCTAAACAAATTCAATCCATAGAGACTCCACCTTACAATTTGCAAGACCTAAAATATCTGCTGCTGACATCTTGTCACCAAATACCATAGCACACAATCAGAGGTTGTGTACAATCCTTAAATATTATAGAAATTTTAAATATTTTTTTACCAGTATATTAATTTATATTAATATATTGATGTGTTTTTAATGGTCATATTTATATGGGGAGATATGTATTGAAAATGAAAAATAACTCAAATTTGTATGCAAAAAAAACATCAAACAAAGAGTTATCCTGCCATTAATCCTAAAGGCATTTCACCACTCTTGACTTAATGACCTGAACATCTTTCATGCACATCAAAAGTTAGTCTTAAAGATAGATGCAGAGCTACTGCTAACCTTTTCCTTAACTGGAAGAAACCAATCTTAGAGAAGGTGGTAAGTCTTTAAGGATGCCTCCAGCATGCAAGAGTTTTTCCTCTTTATTCACATGAGGCTTAGTCATCACACCTTCCTGAGGTGTAGTGTAAAAACAAAAAACATGACAAATTCTGTAAAAAAAAAAAAAACAAACACTTGCTTTGTTAGTTAAAAGTAGAATATCTGTCCCTTTAACAGGTTTTATTATATGAATAATTCTCTATGCAGGAAAAATGGGTTTCATATCATACCATGATGTGCAATGGCCCATTTATATTTTCTTTCAATAGTAAAAATTGCTCCAGGCTCATAGCAAAAAAATAAATAAAAAAATTGAGTGGTAAAATACAGACATTTCATATTTTAAGTTTTTCTACTACATTTTTTTATTCTACTACACTTTTAAAACTTTTCTTCCTTATTGCATTACAGTGTGAGCTTTTTGTCAAAAAAAAAAATAAAGTGTGTTAGAGTGTGTAAGCGAATGAAGTGAGGCAGACATTTTCAACCTCTTTCTTTCGTTCGCACTGTCCTTGTCACTCTCTTTCAAATTATTTATTTATGCCTGTATAAACTGATGTCTTTGTATCATTAATAAATTTAGGGTTGTAGCTACACAAAGAACCTAAATCAAATCTTTGCATTGCAGCGGGTCAAGGTTTTGTCTAGTACATAGATAACTGAATATTGCTTAAATAATGTTGGGAACTGCTGAATATACATAAACTACTCAAATACATTTGTTTTGCTGAACAGATCACTGACTGTGATTGTTGATTGTTCATTAAAAGCCACATCAACACTTGGCATCATGTTTCCACACACTGTACAACTATTACATACAAACAAATCCCACTTCAGCCCTGAGTTGTGCACCCCATGCTTTAGGGGTTTCCTCCAGGTGCTTTGGTTTTCTCCACTAGTTCAAAGACATATTATGACATGCCAGGCAAGGCAAATTTGGAAATCCAAATTGTTTGTAATTGTGCCCTCTAATAGGTTGCACTTCTTCCAGCATGCAAAGTTTCCAGCATGCAAAGTTTCCCTTGCTGTTTTATTTTACACTGGGTATAAAATGTTTATTCTATTTTTTTAAATATAAATAAACTTTTATTAATTGAGCTTTATATTAATAAAGGTCACATAAATAATATATATGTATCTTCCTCAAACAATCTAAGAGCCATCCTAGCACCAATAAAAAATTAAATAAAATATTTTTATATATATATATATATATATATATATATATATATATATATATATATATATGCTATAGGTTCAGAAGAGAGCCCCTCATAATCTTCATGGCGATCTTGGTTATAGTCTTGGTGGAGCCAGAACAATGCATTTTGGCAATATGTCCTGCAAACAATGATAGTTTTCATTTTTGACTCAAAATTCTGCACAAGCACACACATACAATGTTTGAAATCATCAATTATGACAATCAACAGGCGTGTGTTGTAATTTCCAGATACCAAGATTCACCAAAACAAACTGGGATGTACAAAGAGCATGCTTTCTAAAAGCTGCAAGAGTTCAGACATCTACATGGACAAATTCGCCATCGTTCATAAACATAGCAAACAGGGTTTAATGGTTCCGACTGTGCAATTAACATCAAGACATTGCAGAGGCAAAGACAAGGAGAATAAATAATGTATGCACAGTCTGACTGACAAACAAGACTCCAGTGTTAAAAGGAGCATTGTGCAAAGCAACTGAAGCCACTTCTTACTTTCCTTTAAACCCATAAAGTCACATTTACCCTACAAGATTTAAAAAAATATGGTAAAACTCCTTTATTCAGTACTAAAGGCAGAGAAAAATCCTCTCCTGAATACTTTACACCTTTACAATTGTCTAAAATCCCTTTCAGGTTTTCACATAATAGACTGCCATCTGTATATTTTTTTTTATCTTAGCAAGCTTTTCATCGACACACCAATTACAGTGCATCCTCTGATCAATAAAACAAGCCACATTACATGAAGACATGAGTGCATCCACTATTAAAACTATTAAAACAAGAAAGAAGTTTTAAAGTCAGCCTGTTACAGTGCTTTTACTCTGAATAAAAGGATAAGTGAAGTAAAAACCTTTTTTTTTTTTTTATGCACGCTCCTCTTCATCCCTTTTTGTCTACATTGAAAATTGCACCAGGTTTTCTATGTAATTTTGTAATATAGTTATTTTTATTACCATCATAGATACGAGGTCCCCAATCATCGGTTTGTAACCTGGCACTCTGCCATGTAACAATTGCTACAGGATCACAAGAAAGTACCGGTGGAAAAACTGTATATATGCCACTGTATTATTTCTTGTAATTGAATTTATTTCTTGTAAAGAACCACTGTCTAAGTTCACCTAATTATTAACATGACTGTGAAACAAAAATCCCATGAAAGTTTCTCTAGTTTAGAAAAGACCAAGCAATGAGTGGACAGCTACTGATAGAGGAAAAAAGAAAAAAAGAAAACGGCTTCTAACCAAAAATTTGACTCGTATACAAATTCGGTTTCATCTATATTGTTCATGTGCTCCATACGCAATGTTTGTCAAATTTAGAGATACATTAGCTAACGGGTCAATGGAGACACAATTTCATGTAAATTATATACTGTAAACACATACATTATTTATGAATGATGACTATCAGCTCAGAACACCCCCTACCCTCCACACACATACACCCCTGTCCCACACACAAACACATCCCACTATTCAGTCCATAATATTATATTTTCAAAATGAAAATGGTGTCACATTGTGTGACAAAATAAAGTCCATTGTGCACAAAAGAAGACCCACCATAGACCTTTTAGATCGTTTTTAATGTATATGACATAACCTATGTAAAGTAACTGTGATGCAAAAACACAACAAAGGGGTTTGAAATGTGGAACCTCCATTATTCAAAATCCCAAAATAAATAAATAAAATAAAACGTGTCAAGACTAAAACAAATCGAGAATGCATTTGGAACAAGCATAATAATATTGAAAAGACATTTTATGGGATTGGATTTTTTTTTTTTAAAGAAGTGTAAATATAGCCATTTTATCATATTTAGATACAAATTTGATCCATGCGACTCTCAGTATTGACTTTTCTGAATAATAGCGGTGGATAGAGAGTTTCCATGCTGAAAAAGTAGGAGGACTTTGAGATAAAAACTCATCCTATTACTGGATTACTATATTCTCTGTCATTCAGAAACATTAACCAATTCTGGGTGTAGCTGGGAATGTATGTGGGGAAAGGCAAAAAAAAGATCTTTCTCTGAGGTTGTGCTTCTGCTCTGTGATGGAGGATAAGCAGAAGTTTTGAAAAAGATGTGGTGGCTAGCACTGGTGTCTTACAGGAAGCATGTCCTAGCCTTAACACATGGTCATTTAACAGCGGAGAGCTTGTAAGTGGGTGGGAATTAGCACATGACCTTAGACCCTAGAACATTCCTACCAAACTAGCACAGGTTTTGTGTAAGGATTTACACAACCTTTTGTACATTGAGAGTGTCATGTCTGTGGAAGGCCTCTAGTCTATTGCACTTCCCTATATCTCAGGCATATTTTGTTGATACACGTGTATCATTAATATAGTGTCCTCTGCTATTTGGCCTCCATTTAAATTGTGCATTGTTTTCCCCATGCATTCATTTCGTGTTGAAAAGTGTCATTATTTTCCCACTGCATCAATGCGCAGTGTTTATTTCTAATCTATTTTCCCTAAGGCTTTCTCGCCTTCTTTCATCTGTCAAAAAAGCATCAAAGAAAGCATGCAGTGCTGTTGCTGACTATCATACAGCTGCATGTGTTTTCAAGACTTCATTAAAGCGTTGATACATTTCATCATCTCTAAAGATGTGATGTGCATGATGTACATGGAAAAAACTCATTTTCATTCAGAAAAGGAAAGAAGTGGAATTCTGATCAGAATTTTTTAAATTATAAATGTTGACACTTTTCATGTGCATATTTTTATGTTGTCTTTTAATGTGTCCTTTACTAAAGTGAAAGGAGGATAAGGGTGGACATGTTTGAATCTGGAATAATGGGATATAGTGTACAAGGGCCCCCTAGGTCGAGTTTCTATAGCAAGTGGGATCCAGTAATAATAGAAAAAGCATCTTGGACAGAAAAAAAATATTCTGGTCTTATTTGACTATACTAATCCCTTTTATGAACTCTTTATTTGTGCGATCTTCAATAAGTCTTATTTTATTCAATACTGTTTTCATTATCATTCCATTTTGTGTTTGTTCTTTTCACTTGATTGAGTTCTTGCAATGCTCTCTACTGTTGTTTTTTTTGTTGTTTATCTTGATAACAGAGTAGCTGAGAGTAGGTATGCTAATGTATGTGGGGTTTTTTCACTACCTTCACTTTTTTATAGCTAAATAAATTGGCTGGAGTCACCTTGTAACCCGGTACTTGGGCATTTCCATAGAAGTAATAGATTACCTTAAAGGGAACCTGTTTTTTAGTTTCTATAGCATTATTATATTTTTCCCCCTCCATAAAAAATAAAATTAACGCCAAAGATGTAAGCCATTCCATTAATTAAAATGTAATATGTTCAGTTGCCTATTAAAATGCTGGGTATGTTCTCCCCCTCTCACTTGCTCTCGCTCTCTTCCTGAGTGAGCATGAAGAGCTGCGTGTTAAATTAGAGGCCGGCATTAAAGCAAAATGAAAATGAGAGTGTACAAAAGATGCGAAGGCACTGCGAACTGAAGCAATCAAATTAAAAAAGTTATCAAGTTGTGGGCTGAGCTTCTTCTGTGTATTATGTGATTCAGATGCTTCACCAAAAAATCTGGGCTGAAATAATGGAGTGAGAGATTAATTGTTAAGAAAAGTCCAAAATAAAAAGTGTAAGAAGGCAACAGAAAATAAAAAACGAATAAAGATGTTTTGGCTTTTTTTTTTTTATAAATGAGAGCCTACATTAAGGACATGCTTCTTATAGCATGTCCCTTATGTAGGCTCTACCTCTTCAAGATTTAATCTAACCTACCTAAAACCCCTCAAGTGTTTGCTCTCTAAAACCTTTTGAAACCTCATCTAAAATTTTGTCATGGGTTTTAAGCGTAAGCTTTGCCGACACTGGGTATGCGCATTCGATAAAAACTACAAATGAATTTGGAAGAGACCAAAATCCCAGAAATGCCCCAGTAATTTTTGCATTGCTCCACCTCTGCATGTAAAACTAATTCAATGTAAAAAGGGCTTATGGCTGAGTTATTGGCTAATAAACAAAGGCACTGGTATTGTAAACAAGAAATATTGTTTTATTGTTTTTAATACACTTTTAGTACAAATGTGCCCAACAGGAACCTCAGAAAACTGTTTTTTGCATTCTGATAAGCTTTTTCTGCTCATTCTAGTTGAAAGAGTTACTTCTAGTACACTTGATGTTACCTCAAACAAATCTGGCCTTTCTCCTTTTGACCTCGCTCATAAACGAGGCATTTCATGCACAAAGTTCTTGCTCAATAGATGTTTTTTGCCTTTCGCACCATTCTGTGTAAACTCTAGATTGTTGTGTGGTCCAGTAGACCAGCATATTTTGTCTGAAATACTGCACAACCATTCCGTAGTCAAAGTTGCACTTAGATCAGCCCCCCACTCCCCCCACCACCCCAATTCCTATATATTAGAAGTGAAGTGACTTGCAGTACACTGCTGCCATTTGACTGGGTAATTGGCTCATTGGATAATTGTATGAGTGACTGTTAAATCTTCATGGCAATAAAATATAATGTTAGGATGCAAAGACAAAAAAAAATAAAAAATCAGACATGTTTTTTATTTTCCAATACTTGGTTGCACTTTTGTTCACCATTGTAACAGTTCCCATCCTATCAGGTACGGATTACACCAGAGTTTTGTGTTTTTGTAAAATTGAGCTTATTTTCGCACTGCTTGTGTCACTTAAAATCAGATATATGTTATGAGAGCCTATTTCTGGGGAACTCTCCTGCTGTTCAAAATAATCCCACATGTTTTCAATGGGATTGAGGTTTGGGTTTTTTTACTGGCCAGGCAATTAATCCTAAATTTCCATCATGCTTGTCAAACTTTAGATGTAGTGCTATAGATGTAAAGCTGGAGATACAACCTTAGAATCTGGACAACACTTTATTATCCAAGTGGCTAAATAACACTTGTTCAACAGATGTGCAACCTATTGTCATTGTACTAATTGTGTTAATGGTGGTTGTGACCCAGTGATCTTAGTAATTTGCTATCTTTTTGCTCATATCAATAAGAGATTTGAAGCTAAAATCTAATATCTGTCTATCTTTGAAATTATCTTGAAAACTATTAGGGCTGAGTAATGCATTGTATCAAAAGGTTCTCATCAGTGTGCAGGCAGGCTCATGATTTCTTTTTATTCTAAGTGTTTTGTCAATTTCCAGGTCCGATGCTCTATTGGATTCATGCCACAATTCTGTAAAATAATAGCAAATATATGCAGCAAATATAGTATGTTTAAAAGCAAAACATACAAAAATATCTCCTACACTTGTGTCATCTGTCCAGACCTGCATTTTGTACTTCAATTGGAAAATGTGTGCGTAGACTATCTATAGATAATAATTTTTTTCAGAAGATGACTCCATGTCTAATTTCACTTGTTTTTACATTCATTACACCAATTATGGCCATAAGAAGGATCACATTTTAAATGTCACTGGTCATAATGTATTTTAAAGTATGTAACAAAACATTGGCTGAAAGATATTAGCAACAATGGAAAAAAAAAAAACCTCCACTGACTAAATTTATTTATGTGAGTCAGCCTCAACCATGACTGATGATTATCTGGAAGTCTGCTTGAAGACCTGGCTGACTCTATTCAGTGCAAGTCATGCAGTTATGCAAGGTATGCCAACATTATATATATATATATATATATATATATATATATATATATATATATATATATATATATATATATATATATCTTTTTTTTTTCTTTTTTTTTTGCTATTGAGCATATTTAACCAAGCAGCAAAAATTTATATATAATGTTAATAGCAAGAATACAGATGTGAATACCTAAAATGAAGCTAAATAAGGAAAGTACTGAAAAGGCTAAACTTTGGAGATACTGTAGCTACTATAAATGTAGCAAAATTGGCCCAAGTGAATATTAAATAAATCCAATTTTCACTTGGATAACATTTTGAATCCTCCCATGTGACACACAAGTCTTTTCTTCCAGCATTGTTGTTGTTGTTTTTTTTCTTCCAAGAAGCACAAACCAAGTCATATTGTTTCTGCTTGTCTGGCATATACTCTGTCTCTGAGGAGGTACAGAAAGCAAGCAATGGAATGAAATGGATTAGGATGGATGCAGAGAGGCGAAACCAGAGTGGACAAAAGCAAAAAACTAAAAAGAGTAAATGAACACACACACACAGCTAAACATTTAACCAGAAAGCAGCAGAGACGGGTGTATACATACTTTTAATATTTCAATTTAAATGACATGGGTAAATCATACATAATAATTTCCACAGATTCATGTACAAACTCCTATGCAAATGGTGCGTAAATACAGTTTTTCTGATTATTGAGCATGAAATGTGTTCGGTAAATTTATACCAATGTACAGAAGATAATGAGGCCATAAAAAAACCAGGAACAGTATTTTAGCACTGAATGCTGAGTGTCATGATAATCCTGACTTTCTAAATGATTATCTAACAACATTTCCTTGCCAAATAATGTACTGCCTGAACAGTTGTGCAGTGATTTAGATCTCCTTCATATGCCATTTGAAAAGTGCAAATTTGGGAGCTGATGCCAAAAATCATTAACATGAATCATGTGTGTTACACACCATAAACTGATTCAAAAATTATTATTATTCTTTCATGTTTGTGTGTTTCAAAATGCACTATATTTTTTTCTGTTCCTGAAATGTGGGTGTGCTCAAATGAAAACTAAAATGTTTGACATCGAGCCCAGTTTCTCCCCAGTCTCTGACTTTAATGAACTCACCATTAGGAAAATGAGCAAGTGAGAACAATCATTAATTATGCTTTTGCTTCCGTTTGCGTAATAAGCCAATAAGGCTAGTAATGATTAACCTTTTAAAGATTGCTTTCATACTGCATAGTAAATAATCTTTCAAAGAGCAACCAGGCCAGAATATATAGATATTACCTAATAAAAGGTATTAAAAATTTGTATTAAAAAAATTTAAAAGGTGAAATGGGCTGTTTAATGTTATGATCATAATGACCCATGATCTGTTCTTGTCAGATTCATTAAGGTCGATCGAGCAATATTTCAAAATATTTTAGTCTTTTCTGTCCCCAAAGAACAGAAAAATCACAGACAAAAATATCTCTGGCTGCTTTTTGTTTAGAGGGTAGGGGTTACTGTATATTTTACAGCTTTTGAGAAAACAATGTCGTTTAGTGTGTAAATTTGTTTATTGCAAAGAGTTTATGATTTTGAATTTTGAATAGTTATTGTTAAATGCACATTATATTTGAATATTTGTAGAGACATGCACAGCTGAAAATAAAGACTTTTGGTAACTAACTTACTAACAGGGTGATCAGAATGCACAAAAAAAACATACACGGAGATACAAACCAGAATGCAATTGGCAAAGGCTTAGACTTAGAGATAGCAAGCAATTTCCAACACTCTATTCATATTCATAACCTTCTACTAGGAAAAATCACCGAAAGTGACCAGTAGTACTGTACTAAAGGACATTATTAAGTTTGTGTAGGACATATTTTTAACACTGAATGTCCTACCGTTTAGATGATAGTGAGAATTATTTTTTATTTACTCTTGTGTATCTATAAAAAAGATTCCACATAAAAAAAGTAAAAAAAATAAATGTATTGCTTTTACAGTAATATTGCATAGTCCCACAGAGACTACTCAGTTCCACAATTGTGCATTCTTTGCGGTTTTCTTCAAAATCTCACTCTGGTATGTTGCTAGCCCAGGATTTCTATGGTGTGAACTCATGTGTGTCTAGTTTGAGTGAAATCTGACACAGCCTATCAATTATAGGCTTCAATACTTTCTTTAGAGCAATTGGATGAAAGTTAGATTTGTCCTCCAGCCTCCCCCGAGGACAAAGTTTGGTTGGCGATGCCGCTGACATTTTCTGTCTATTTTTAGTTTATGATTTATAGAAATATTAATGTCAAAACACAAGCTTTTTTTTTTTTGCTAAATCCTTTGTCTAAATTGACTTGATTCCAATCAGAATGAGATTCATCATTTGAAGTTGTGAGATGTGGGACAAAGTATACAAATTCTATTTGTCACAATAAAAAACAGGACAGAAATCAGGTCACCATAAAGCCCCTCAACTTTAAATTCTTTGCTTTGAAAGTTAGGAAGCTCTTCTCAGCATAGACTTCTCAGGATGGGTCTTCCCTAAGATGTTAACATGGTCAACAGTAAATAAAATCTCAGTACATTACATTTAAAAATTCATAGAAATATTATCAATAACATTGTAGAAACTACAATTGTTTGTTGAGAGAATTATTATTCTCCAATTGTTCGCTGATTAGTCTGTTACTTACAAAACACAAAATGGAGGCTCAGATTTATTTTTTCACTTTTAAGCTTGAAAATGACGTAGTTTGTAGTTAATGATGCAATATACAAAAGTAACTAGTCTATAGGCATATTCTGTCCAGACATTACTACACATGAATATCAGAAGACTTTAGATTTTATAATTATTATTTATTTATTTTTATTATTTTTAATTGAAGAACTTGCAGTATGTAATGCAGTATGTTTTTCACACAGGTGTTTTTTCTATATAGATGTTTTCCAGCTTGCATGATAAAGGAAGGAAAGCAGTGTTGCATGGAAGTGATTCAAGTATGATTCAGAAAGGTTTCTTAGGAACTACCAAGCAACAAACTATAACCAGGTGGTTGACCAAGTGCATTAAACATTCAAGACTGGCTGTAAAAATGGGTGCAATGTGATTAAGGATTTGTGTTCTTCATTCACTATTAGGCTTGTTCTTGGGACATACATTAATTAACAAACATGTACTAACATGTAATTAAGGTAGCTGTTATTCACACATGAGCTCATTGTGTAGTTAAAGTTAGTTATTGATAAGGATATGCCTTAACTCATCATTTGTTCATAATAAACATTCAATTTACATATTAGTACTTGTTTATTTATGTTCTGGTATTGTTAAGTGTTACCGAGGAGGAAAAGGTAGGATAACAATAGAGTGGACATTCAGTGCTTTGCATAGCTTCTTTTTAATTCCCAAGGTCACTGTTTTTTGGTTTCCTATAATCTTATGATAGGAAATAGTAAAGAAAATATATGTATATGTTTAAGATCCTTTTACCTGCTATCACTTGCTGCTCAATATTAGCACGAGAGACATTTTGTTGATAATTACAGCAGTTTTGTTTTTAGGTACAAGTCAGTGGTATTTCATTGGATGAGGTGAGTCTTAGGCATAAATTTCTGGGTGCAATCTTTGAGTGCCCTAATGGTAGCATCAACAACAAATTTTACTGTACTCATGTAGGGCCATTTCCAGCAGCAAGAAATGATTCACGATTGCTGAAAATAGAGAAAACTAAATTTAGAGTGTGTCAGCATGGGCCAAGGTCTGAATGGTAAAGTGAGTCACTGGCATCTGAATCAGGTAATTTCTGATTCTATTTTTATCAGACAGTTATATTGAAACAATTCTCAAAGGATTTCTCAAAGTATTATGGCTAGTGCATAACCAGCAAATACTAATTTTCATGATTTCAGACAATCCCTGTGTCATGGATCTTCCAGAATCAAGTGTTTCCAAGCACCTGTACATACAATATATGTTGTACAGGAAACCTGTACAACATATATTGTATGTACAGGTTTCCAACATAACAAATGTAAATACAGTGGTTTCCTGGAACTCGTGGGGGTTACATTGTAAGGTACTTTAGTGAATTCATCTACATTATCACTCTAATACAATAATGTATTTTTAAAACTTTATGAAATTTGTTAGTGAATCCCGCTGTGGATTCCCACAACTTTCTGTTAGTTAGGTTCCAAATGAGAACCCGCAAATTTTCCGAGTCGCAAGTTCCGAACCGCGAATTATTGGGGGTTGACTGTATAGCAAAAGCCCTGTTACATTTTTTGTTGCCATTCATACATACATACATACATACATAGATCAGGGGTGGTGAGACCTTCCTAGTCAAGAATGCCGCAATGTCAATAGGAACAGGATTTAACTAAGAACTAGCTAAAATGTTTGAGATGACTGCCACATTTATACTTGCCACTTGTATACAACTATGCTGCTATAGATAGGTTAAAGGATAGAACGCTATTTTAAATTTCAATTCATTCCCTTGGGAGACAAACCTTGGTATGAAATGGGTATATGAAAATAAGCATTGTATATCACTGGTCCATCTTGTTGACCAACTTGATCTTGTGCTGTTTGCATGGTTTGGGCTATATCTGAAGCACCCAGAGACAAGGTTTTCTTCGCTGAAGATAAAGATTTATACTAAAGACTCAAGTAGATAGTCTTGTGTACACAGTACTGTATACTATGTACCTCAAGTGATGTGCTGCATATTCATCTTCATGTAAAGGTGTTGCATTGTGTGATTCATATTACTGGATATTGTAAACAGCAGAACTGTTAGATTCAACCACAAGGTCATTCAAGGCCAAAAATGCAGTGTGTTTTTCACCAATGAATGTGATGTTCCTGGAAATTTGAGAGACTTGCTTTTGACACTTGCATAGTGAGTCACTCTAGCCTTGCAAACAATTCTAAATCCAAATGTGCTGTGCAAAAGGGTTAATTTGTCTTTTGGTACTGTGATTTGCACCAGATCACCCAATCCCAAACATCTCACCACAGTTTTAAAACTGGCTGCCATAATGGCTACAAGCTGGCAGGGACAGAATCCATTCTTAGACAATGCTGAGCTCAGAGATGAACCTAGAGTTTCAGCTACTAGTTTATTGTTAGCAGGGAAGAAACTCTAGGATGTGGCTCTGGATATAGAATCTTCACATTATTCAGATGACAAATGACAAGGATATCTAGTAGGTTGGGTATTAGGAAAGCTCTGCTGTAGTAAATGAGTACTGAGATTTGCTCTCTGAATTCTTTCCAAGTTAATACATTCACTAGATGTAACTTGGAATGATTTCTATGTCACTTATTTTGCTTGTCAAAGCAAACTATGGGACTGAAAAAGGCAGATTTAACTTTGAATCTGAGTTTAAATCTGTCAGCTGAAAGCACCATGTAGGCATGGCTGAGCAGTCAGACCAGGAAATGTAAATCTTAGGCACTGTGTCCTTTACCTGATCAATGATGAGTCAGTGAGAACACATCTGGTGCCTGTCCTAATTAATCCAGTAGTGAACAGCATGTGGGAAAGTAAAGAAAAAACACTCACCCAGACCAGCAGCATGTAGTCACAGGCCAGCAGAGCGAATGAGAAGCAAGCATTTATTACAATGTGGTAGCTAAAAAAGCAACACAGTGCAACTTTTTAGCAATACAGCCAACAATGCTAACTGGAGAAGGCCAACTCCAAGATAACAAATGACACAGTTCCAAAGTGTTATACCAAAAAGAGTTCTATAAATGTATTGAAGTCATGAGATGAAGGGAGGCTTTGCCTTGTTTTGTACAGCAAAAAACCTGTAGGCTTTTACCAACCTGTAGTCAAAGACCACGGAGCATATTGTTCCATATAGCATATAGTGGGGTTTGACGTGTACAAAATACGAAAAGAGCATACAATGTGACACATGGCACCAGTGTTTGTTGCAAATAAATAACAAAGGAGAAATTGGAAGAGTAAGGATTAGTCTGGGACTATTAAGGCTGGATTAAACCCAAAATTGCAAAATAGCAATCTTAAAACCAATTTCATAATGCCTACCAATCCATTAAGTCTACCATAACTAGGGCTAAAATCAAATACATAGATCTTATCCAAAGCAAAAAAAAACAGATGTCTCAAACTATAACACAATTAATCTTCAAAGTAAAATAAATGAATTTTTGTGCTGCTGGGTAATTGGTGTAAAATCCTCCATCGCATTGCATCTTGTACAAATGGTCCACATTATCTGGGCAATTTGTTTTTATTTTTCAACTATGAATCTAAAATGCAGAGTCAGCAGTGTTATAGAGACTTTCTCTCTATTTCTCTTTCTCTCTCCATCTGTTATTCTGTAGTTATTTATCTTTGTGATTCAAGGCACGTTGTCAATTACCATCCCAACAAAATGCTTCAACCTGATATACAGAAAAACATTCTAAAAGCATTAAATATAGAAGGTGCAGAATAGAGAAACAGCAAAAGGGCTAATGTGTGGAAAGGATGAGGCAGGACATCAAGAAAGAAAGCGTGGGGAATGAAGATTTATAATTAAAGGAATAATGCAGAAATGCAGAGAAAGAAGACTAGATGGTATGTACAGAGAGCAAACAACGAGAAATAAAGATTAAAGGAAAAATATTTTTAAGGGGTTTTTTTGTGTTTACAGATTATACATTTACATCTAAAAAAATAAATGTTTTTAATCGTGCTGGAATCTATGATTCTAAGTGCTAGAAACTTCTACTATATGTTCTCCTTTGGTTCCTTGTATATTAGCATAAAAATATAAATGCTCTCAAATGTTCTGCTTGAATGTAAACTCCATTAATGAGAACAATACAGTGGCTAAAAGGTCAGCCAATGATAAAGAAGTCTTTGTTCTTCATCCGCAGTCCGCACACTCAGTCAGTTGGGAATGGTTTGGTCATGGTAATCCGGCCTTTCTAAAGGCTAGACCTTGAATCAGCAATATTACTTGAAATGTGACCATTCAGCAGAAGATATGCCAAAACATATTCCCCAGAAAGAGAATGGTTCTAGAATGAAAACAGGAAAGTACAATTGTTTAATGCTTATGGGTTCAGAGTGTGTCATTCCAGTAAAGTAAAGCACTTTATTTAAAGTCTGTAGATGGGATGGATAAAAATGAATTTACTGCAAATATCCAGCAAGGGAGCATTCTGGGCTGTACAAACAAATGCTATTAATCATGCAAAATCAACACAGTAAAGAGAGACCTCTGGTAAAACAATCACAAGAGAAATTATACAACACACAATATGCATGCAAGAGAGTTCAAATCTAAAGAAATAACATGTACATTTATTTTCACCTTGTTTTTCTTAGATACCTTCTACAGTCACTGAATGTATCCATAGTAATGATGTAAACAAATGCAAAACATTTCTACATATTTATTAGTTAACGCATGTTAAACAAAGACAAATACAAATAGAAATTGTTTTAATAGTGTTTCATTAAGCATCAGTTTGAGACTACATGTGTATGACTGGAATCATGCTGGAGAAAATAGAAAAGGTAAGGATTTTTTTTCTCTTTTTTTTACTTTCATGTGGCACTCTTATAAGGCTGCCAGTCCCTAGAGTTGCCAGGTCATAGGGGTTGCCAAGCCTCTACAAACTTCCAGTTGTAACTTCATTTCAGAAAATTCTCAAATTTGGGATTTTCAATCTTTTTTCTACATGTCTATAATTACGTACACATTCCCTTTGTTTGCAAAAGCCTTTGTTTAGAGAAACTGGACAATCCAATGTAGTATTTCCAATCCAGTAACTTTGTTCCAATACAAAGCCAATATAGGGTGAAAACTGTAACCTTAGCAAGGCTACTTTTGGAACCATATTAAACTTTTTTGTTTAGTTTCTATGTCATTCTTAAAGTGAGCATACTATATTTTAATTTTAAGGATCTCATTTTGACCCACAGCAGCATATGGCATTTGTTATTATTTGTGTGGGGTTTTCTTTTATGTTTTCCAGTGTTTCTAGAGAATAATAATAGATTCTATATGGTTTTATATTCAAAACAAATACCCAACAAAGATTTTAATTTACATTAATCGTGACCTTGTGGCAACCTCGTTATTTCCCATAATGAAAATTGCTTTGGGAACTAAGGTTAGTGTTTATGTGTAGCGTTATTTAGCTGCATTAATAATTAGGTAAATGGAATGTCCTCACAAGGATACAACGGTGTGTATGCATCTGAGGCTCATAATAATCTTTATCTTCGATCTTTAACCTTGAATTGGCATTTAATGCACATGCATCATGTGCAATCCACTTATACAAAGCTGAAAATATATCAACAAAATCTCTTGCTTTTGTTCACTACTATTTGCATGCCTTCTAGTTGGACCAGATGGACAGGTGAAATAGAGTCCCTGAGAGGCTTAGTGTGTTTAATGTCAAACGGAAGAAATCGGTTTTAGAAATCGGTTAAATTTGTTGTACTATTTCTATCATTTGGCAATCAATACACCATGCTGCTCAGGGACTTTCTAAAGCCCATTAGTTTTGTTTTTGTTTTCTAGTTGTTGGTGTACTGTGTGGTCATTTAAAAAGCAGCGGAGATTAACTTACATTTCCAAAATGTCCTTTCATAAAGAAATGGTATCTTAATAGAAAATTTGAAAGAAAGTTACAAATGGCCACTATAGCTCCAAATAGCCCCAACCCTAAATCAATTCCTTTTTTGCTTAATTTCTAACCTTCTTTTCACTGTCCTACCTATGAAACATGAATCTTGGCTCTTCGTACTACTAACTAAATACCACTTTACTACAAGGCCCCAAAAGTTAATGACCATTCATTTGGCATTTCAGATCTGAGAAGACCTTACTGTAGGACAGACCAAAGTCAATTCGATATTTATTCCCAAAACTGTCAAATACAGAATGACATAAAAACTCAATACAATGTCAATACAATTATTACATGTAAACAATAATGAGCTCTGAAAATAACATCAAAATTCCTGCTTTTAAATACATATGTTAAAAGGCAGTGACTTTCAACTATTGTTCAACTAATGAAATATTGCAGGCTGCTACTGTAGCAGTTTATATCGCTTTAATACCAAAGCAAGCATCAAAATATACAGTAATGGCATTGACAAAAAGACAAAAGACACAAGGTGGAGCTGGAGGTGGCAGATTTGAAGATGCTGCGGTTTTTCATTGTGATTGACAATAATGGACAGGATTACAGATGTGTTTTTAGAGGGACCACATAGGCAGGAAATGGGTAGAAGACAAGGTGAGACAGATTAAGATGGTTTGGTCATGTCCAGAGGAGGGACATGAGGTATATCAGTAGAAGAATGCTGAGGATGAAGTCGCCGTGCAAGAGGAAAAGAGGAAAGCCCAGGAGAAAGTCTATGGATGAGGTGAGAATAGACATACAACTGGTTGGTTTAAAAGAGTAAGATGTAGAGGATAGAATGATATGGAGATGGATGATCTGCTGTGGCAACCCCTAATGGGAGCAGTTAAAATATAAAGAAGAAACATCAAAATATAATGACTGATGAGAGAAATCTCTCTAAATGCTTATTAAGCATGATTTGTAGATTTACAGTCATTCTTTTACAAAGTCTAAAACAAAATAAACTCCATTTAATCAGTTCTTTTTATCTCTTTACTTTACCATCATACATCTGGTATTTTTCCAGTCATGTTACATCTCTGACCCACCACCAGGTATTGCATTTCTGCTCAGGTATTGGGTTAAAATAGAAAAACTTAATAGCAGGCAATAGGAATAATTTGCATCTATTATACAATGGTTGAATTTGGAGTTCCCTGATGGGGTAGCAGCTGAGGATGCCGAGCTCCAACCCTCAGGCCTGGGATGCTTCCAGGGCAGTAGACCAACCTAGCCACATGGGGGTTGTGCACCATCCTGTGCAGTGTCAGTGCTGATCCCCAGCCTGGATGAAAAGGGTGGGTTGCATTAGGAAGGGCATCTGGCCACATCAAATATGTAGACCAATGACTCAGAAGGGAGCAGTCAATGGAAAGCAATATGCATTGTCTGAAATAGAACCAAGCCCTTGGGATAAATCAAGTCGGATCAGTAAAACAATGTGAAGGGGTTATTATATAATATTATGAATGATTTAATTCATTCATCTTTATTAACTGGTCATGATCAGCAGAGGAAATGGTAGCCATTCCCAGTAACACTGGTTCAAGGTGATAGAATGCAGTCTAAATGGGATAATGGTAAATAGATTATCTGCATTCTATTCTAAAAACCACACTGTGAATTAAATGTTTGTAATATAATTGTGCAGTGGTGCAGCAGGTTCCAACCTCAAATTTAGGTTACTGACTTTTTGGAGTTTCTTCAGGGTTTTGTGTTTTCCTTCTGCCGAACCCAAAACAGTTTATCCAGGGTGTATTTTGATACAGAGATTTTGATCCACCACAATCCTCATCAGCCACAACTGAAAACTAACAAATGAATTTATCAAATTTTTTCATTTTCTGTTTATCCGCAGGAATGGGTGACTGCTACAGACCTACTGATCTCTTTGAACAGGCTGAACACTTTTGGAGATGAGTTTTTTAAGGATGCCAAAGTGCTACGCTCCTACTTTTATGCCATCTCAGACTTTTCTGTGGGGGGCAGGTGATGTTAATGGGTGCACACACACACACACACACACACACACACACACACACACACACACACAAATATTATGAGATACCCAGAGAAGCATAACAATCAGTTGATATTGAGAGTCGAAGCCAAAGTCATTTACATACAAATACACCCACACACAAATAAACTCTTCAGTGTCACATGCAGCACAAACAAATATACATTTGTGTGTAAGATGTATTTGATGAGATACAGAAAGGAACACAATCTGCTCCAAAGCAGGAACATAGTTTGTTAATGTTTTTACAATGTAAACAGGATATTGTGAAGAGGAAAATGCTGTTTGTGTAGTGTGAAGGAGGATGTGTCTGAATGTGTGTGGGTGGTCATTTAGTTTAGACAGACAAACATATGTGTATAATTATCCTAAATTAGTTGTTTGTGGCCTTGTGGCATTCTGAAAGAACAGAAAACATCTATCAAAATACACAATTATGTTTTCCAGGTACATTCTCAAAAATGTTTATGCATTAATTTTTCTATACTTTATTTATTTTAGTGGCAAATGTGGTGTTTTCTACTCAGAATGCATTGTTTTGTTTAAGAAAAAAAATATTCAGTTCCAAATCATGGTCTTTCTTTATCCACCTACAGGTGCAAGTGTAATGGGCATGCCAGCGAGTGTGTGCCAAATGAGCAAGGGAGGTTGGTGTGTGTGTGTGAGCACTACACTGCTGGAAAAGATTGCCAACATTGTGCCCCATTCTACCAGGATCGCCCATGGACTCGTGCCACTGCAGATTCTGCCAATCAGTGTATTAGTAAGTACTTATGCCATCTACACCATAATACCCATGTATTAAAAGTGCTTCCAATATAAAATACAAAGTGCATGGAACTCTTTTATTTGCTTCCCCCAATCAGCTAGCAATTGGCATTCAGGTCAAATGATTGAGTCCACTGTGCTCATTGGAACGTTCAATGTTGCAGAAATTTTTCTGTACCCTTCCCCAGATCTGTGCCTCGATACAATCTTGTCTTGGAGGTCTACAGTCAATTCTTTGGACTTTATGGTTGGTTTGTGATCTGACATGAACTGTTAACTGTGGGACCTTATAAAGACATGTGTGTGCCTTTCCAAATCATGTCCAAACAAGTGAATTTACCACAGGTGTACTCAAATCAAGTTGTAGAAACATCTCAAGGATAATCAATGGACACAGGATGCACCTGACCTAAATTTTGAGTGTCATGGCAAAGGCTGTGAATACTTATGTACAAGTAATTTATTTATTTTTATTTTTTTACCACATTTGCAAACTTTCAAACACACTTCTTTCATGTTGTCATTATGGAGTATGGTTTGTAGTATTTTAAGGACAATAATAAATTAAATAAATGTTATAATAAAGCTGTTGCCTAACTGATGTTTTAGAGGCCTAGAGCCTGCTGTATTAGAAAAAGACATAAAAAAACTCAAACTAGCCTGTCTGGCAAAAAACTAGCCATTACTTTATTACTATATAATGAATAATTACACAGAATTTGGAAATAGTTATTCTACTCAATCACTACACAGTCACCTAGATTTGATTGAACACATGATATTTTGGACATTTTTATTATTATTTGGCAACAACACTGTGTGGCTATTTGCTGACTGCATGCATAAGGAAGCGATGACTGATCTTATAATCTCACAAGGCACTAAAAATATGTGGCATGTTAATTATTTTAATTAGCCATTCTATTAGGCAATGTGTTGTTTTAATTGCTTTATATTCTATGTCCAACAGATGGCTTTTTCCAAGTGACAGTTGTTCTTTTCGAAACTAAATGAGGAATTACACTTTGGTTAAGTAATGAACTGCTATATGACAGTGAAAGAGACAAAGGAGCAGTTGGTGTATTATATGCATTATATGGTAGGCTTATGGAAACTGCCATATGTCTCTGTTTTTCATGACCAACCGGCAATTTAATTAATTAAGAACTTTTTATATTTACCCCACAACTAAAAATAAAATTTAAGCCAGAACCTGAGTTAAATGAATGTCAATGAAAGACGTAGGCAATGTGAAGCAAATATGTTTAAAGGCATAAATCTTCTTAGTGTTTTTTCTTTTAAAATTGGAAATAAAAGAATGCTTATTTTATCTGCCTTTTTCAGGGAAATCAAAGAGGTATAAGAAGTAGTTACTTGTTTCTCAAATGGTTGCCACAGACTTATTACCTGCATGACATTCCTCAATCAAAAACAGTGTATTTTATATAAAGAAAATTGTATTTAGCTAAAATTGTATCAAATCATGTTCATTGTAATTTTTATTTAAATATATGTCTACATGACTGGTGAAATCACAGTATAAATTTCCTCTATCTTAAATCATACAGTGCATCTGGAAAGTATGCACAGCACTTCACTTTTTCCATATTTTGTTATTTTGCAGCCTTATTCTAAAATAGATGAAATTCATTATTTTTCTTACAATTCTACAAATAATCAGTGTTAAGAAGTTTTCTCTCTAGCTCAAAGGACCATATAAGGATTCTCACTATCTGGTATGCGCTGATCAGGGGATTGTACTCGCCCCAGCGCGTCAGTAAAAACACGACACAGTATTCAGAACACTCTACTTTACTGGGTATAGAATTGATTGTATATGAGGTGATTCTTGCTGTCTTCTGCTAGCTGCTATTCAGTAGGTTGCGTGATGCAGAATGCATGCAGCGGCTCCGTGTTCTGGCCTTTTATACTCTTGGTGGAGGACGGTGTACTGTGATGTCACGGGTAGCTTGTCATTGTTTAGTAAACTGTATATCTGCCTCTAGTGGTGAAGCATGGTAATCCTTTCTAACACTGCCGCCTCCAAATATGCCTAGCATATTTGCTTCTAAATCTTAGCTAAAAGTCTTTCGGTTTGATCTTGGTGTCATCTTCAACTGCTATCTCTGGTAGATTAATGAGTCGGGTAACTGGCCGTGTGTATAATCGACCTTTAACGTTGACCTCTGCAGACCTAACTTGTCCGTCTGCTCCAGGAAATGTCTTTGACACTCTCCCGATCAACCAAAGAGCTCGTGGTAACTGGGGATCATCATAACGACAGACCCAACTGTAAGAGTTTTAGTCTCTACATACCATTTGTGGCATAGTTGGAGATTGGGCAAGTAGTGTCTCACGAAGCTTGACCAAAAGTGATCAGTGAGAACTTGACTTTGTCTCCATCTACGTCGTCCCAAGAATTCATCGGCAGGGTACATCACTTGAGGTAAAGAACTGTCTAGCTGCCCCATGAGCAGAAGATTTGGGGTGATTGGGTCTAAATCTGCTACATTGGAGGAGACATAACCTAAAGGTTTGCTATTAAGGATTCCTTCTATTTCGATAAGTACTGTTTGAAGAACTTCTTCTGTTACTGTTTGTGCACCTACTACTGTACGTAGGGCATTTTTAAGAGATCGGATCTCCCTATTCTACCGCTGCCTCCAGGTCTTAAGAGGTGGCAGGGTTGGCCACTCTGATTCTGCTTTAAGTAAAAAGGGTGGAGCTAAACTCCACCTGTTAGGTGTAACAAGCTCTACTAAGCTACGCCCCTTTGTTAGATCATCGGCTGGGTTTCTGGCTGTATCTACATATCGCCAATCATGTGACTCAGTTAGATCTTGGATTTCTGCTATTCTAGTGCCTACAAAGACTTTAAAGCTGCAAGATTCAGATCTTAGCCATGAAAGAACTGTAGTTGAATCTGACCATAAGATCACTCGGCTGATCTTAAGAGTGAGTTCATTTTCGAGCAGCTTCGATAGTTGGGCACCAATTAGGGCTGCACATAGCTCTAGTCTAGGAATGGTTTGTTTACGTTTAGGGGCAATTTTGGATCTGCCAATCAGGAAAGCAAGCTGTATTCTACCTTCTTGATCTTCAGTTCTTAAGTATGCTACGGCACCGTATGCTTGCTCTGAAGCGTCACAGAAGATATGAATTTGTTTTGTGGTATTGGGCCTATCCATATCTGGTGTAACATAACATCGGGGAAGTGTGACCTGAGAAAGAATGGGTAGTTCATTCTCCCATTCACACCAGGCTTTCACCAAATCTGTGGGCAACATGGGATCATCCCAACCCCTCTGTTTGTTCCTCAACTGCTGAATTAGAATGTTGGCACGGGTGGTGAATGGAAGGATGAATCCCAAGGGGTCATGCTGTATTGCTACTATCCTATAGATGTGCCGCATAGTGGGTGTGGTTTTGGGTGTTGGGCGGTGTTTGTAACCGAGTATATCTAAGTTATAATTCCATCTCAGTCCAAGAGTGGATTCATGGGGATCGGTCTTGTCATGTGATAACCAAAGCTCAATGCTATCCGAACGGGCCTCTTTTGGAGAGATGATTAACGACTCTTGGGATATAACAGGCTCACTGTCTAATCTCAAACCCACCATTAGCAAGAAGGCCACATAACCCATCCACTACTTGCTTGGCATCATCTGCGGTCATTAAGCTTTTAAGACGATTGTCTACGTAAAAATTCCTTTCTACTGTCGATCTGAGAATATCGTTGAGTGTTATCGTGAACATGGCGTTGCAAGGCATAGATGGCGCAACAGGGGCTACAAGTTGTGCCAAAGGGTAGTACTTGCCACTCATAAATACTGGGAAGGTTATTGGTTTGAAGGTCACGCCATACAAAGCGAAGGAGTGATTTGTCTTCAGGCAGTAGGCGGACCTGATGAAACATACCCTTAATGTCTCCACTTATTGCTACAGAATGTTCCCTAAAGTGCAACAGCACTCCTAAGAGGGAAGGGCTAAGTGTAGGTCCAGCAAGGAGGTAATTATTCAGATTCTGGCCTACGTGTTCGAAAGAACAGTTGAATACTACTCTATTCTTCCCATTATGTTGTACCATATGATGTGGAATGAACCATGACTCTTCTCCGGTGTTTACAGAGTCAGTGGTGAGTTTGACTGCATAGCCGCACTTCTCTAGTTTCTTAATCTCTTCGTTATATGCTACTTCCTTTTCAGGATCCTTTGTCAACCGGCGCTCTATACTTCTTAAATTAGGCATAACGGAGTCCTTAGTGGTACAGAGTTGCGGCATATTATCTTTCCTTAAAAGGGGGGTTGCATAACGATTCACTCCATCTACCATTACTCTAGTTGTTCTAGTTTGTAATAAGTCTATTGCCAGCTTTGATCCTGCTTTAATCGCATGACTAATTTTTCATTCCTGTGTGGAATAGTATCGCTTTGCCAGAATCTCTCTACATTTCGGGATAGTTCTTCCATTTGGGGAGTGATAGAGATATGTAAGCATTGTTGAGGCTGTATCTGCTGCTGCAGAAAGCGCATTGGACCTTGTAGTGTCCAGCCTAATCTAGTTCTAATAGCTGCTCAGTCAGGGCTCGATTGTTGTGTTGTAATACAATGGGAATCACTTTCAGCAGGACACGCTTGGAACCTTCTGGCCTGTTTACATACAGAGTTTTGTTTGTGGAACTCACTAGACAGGTACTCTCCCTTTGAGGTTAGCTATTAACCTCATGAAGAATTTGAAGATGTTTCCCACTGCATAGACGACAGGGCTTCTTTAGGGTACAGTCTTTGGCTAAGTGTGATCGCCCACATTTCCAACAACGCTTGTTGTCTTTGATCCATTGGATCTTCTGCTCTGTACTAAACGCCTGGAAAGTGGTACACTGGCTTAAATAATGTTTGGTACTTTGGCAGTATGGGCACAGAGGTCTGCTCTGTTCAGATCCCCGTGCTGGCTTGGACTGATGCGAGGGCGTCGGCACCCGAGTAACTGTTTCTGGTGGTCGGTCAGCTCCATGCAGGACAGAAGCGAGTTTATGCTTTGCCACTGGGCCTGGTTTGGGCCGCACCATCCTACTTATCTGATCCTTCCCCTGATTCGATTGCTCAGAGTCTTGACACCGGAATTCAATTCTGAGCCACTCTGCCAGATCCGGTAGAGTGTAGGAATCTTGATGGGGCAGGTGTCGTTTGAATGCAGCACGCAAATCGGGGGTAACTTGGTGAGTAAGCGGGCTGCATGTGAGGCGCAACTTAGTTCGCTTTCTCCCTTTGAACCTAATGAGTTCAGGAGACCCACGAGGGCCTGAATTTCGAGGGCGAACAGTTTGAAACTAGTTGTATCTCCTGTCTGTACATTAGGAGCATCCATGACTTCTGCTATCTTAGCTAGGGCTAACTGGAAAGTTAGTTCATATTGGCCATTAAGCATAGTCATAGTGTCTGTGTATGGCTGAGGGGAATTCAGGAATGAGTCTGCTATTAGGCGAGCCTCTCTAAATTTGAGGTGTCCTAAGAGAATCTGATATTTAAAGAGTTCATTTGCATCAGGAGGGAGGATATTATCAAGGGCTAACTTTAAATGAGTGAATTCTCTGGGGTCTGGACTGGAGAAATCTGGAATTGTTGGATGCGGGCCCTTATAGGACGTGTCCGGAGAATTCTGAAGCCGCCCCATCAAGGGAGGATATTGTGAATTAGGTAGATGGGCATATGTATCTACTTCTGACTTTAAGGGACTCTTACTAGGGGGCACTTGATGTTTGCGGGGGCTAGTTTGTTTAGTATGAGGCACTGGCTTAGGCGCGGCTCCTGCAGGTGGTTTATTGATAGTCGGGGGCAATGGGACCGATGTCTCTCTCACTCGATGATGCCGAGGAGCCAGCAGCTTTACTGTTAACTTCTGCATATCCTTGTAAAGGGCCTTAAGTTCTCGGAGTTCTTCCAGAATGGCCGCCTTATCTTCACGGAGTTGCCTATTTTCCCTCTCCATGTCATGACTCTTTGATTGGCTCTTCGTCTTTGACTTATGTCTAACGGGTGTAAGGGCAGCCTCTTCCTCCTGTGAAGAAGGCTCTTCCTCTTCATCACTTTCAAAAGTCTGTGTGTTAACATCTAAATGCGGAGCGCTAGTAACTCCTGTAATTGCATCGATGTTATCAGCATGTAAACTAGAGGGAGGAGAATCACTATCATCTGGGGTCAAAACACGAGATTCATCTCTCGTTGTGTTTTGCTGTGTTTCCTCCTCTTGTTCACGTGAACGCTGTGTAGAGTATTGCACCTCATAGTCTTTAAGGTGGGATGGGGGCTGAGTTCTGCGTCGTGGGCGCGAAAACTCGCTGGAGGGTTGTTCTGACATCCTTCTTCTGTGGTAAGCACACTTATCCGGCTCGAAGGACCAATGTTAAGAAGTTTTCTCTCTAGCTCGACGGACCATATAAGGATTCTCACTATCTGGTATACGCTGATCAGTGGATTGTACTCGCCCCAGCGCGTCAGTAAAAACACGATACAGTATTCAGAACACTCTACTTTACTGGGTATAGAATTGATTGTATATGAGGTGATTCTTGCTGTCTTCTGCTAGCTGCTATTCAGTAGGTTGCGTGATGCAGAATGCATGCAGCGGCTCCGTGTTCTGGCCTTTTATACTCTTGGTGGAGGACGGTGTACTATGATGTCACGGGTAGCTTGTCATTGTTTAGTAAACTATATATCTGCCTCTAGTGGTGAAGCATGGAATTACAACTAAATAGGAATCCTTTCTAACAATCAGAGTTGGGAAGTAACAAAGTACAAAAACTTCATTACTGTACTTAAATGGATTTTTCCTGGTATCAGTACTTATCTATCAGCACAGTACAAGTACTTATCAGTATTTGGTTTACTTCACAATTCTTTTGGACAACTTTTTACTTTCACTCATTACATTTTGTTTCACAAATATCTGAACTTTCAGTCCATCAACCTGTGTTTGCGTGGCTTTTTTCAATCTTTCATTGGTGTATCTTTCCAATTGCGCTGGTGCGTTTTGTGGCATTTGTTTCCTCATAACGCTGAAACAAACTTAAATTACTCTGTCTTTTTTTTAACTTAGAGATAAGAGCTACACATCATATACATCTGTAAATGGTCTACTTTTATTTGTATACACTCATAAAAACAACAAAATGCTGCGCTTCTGTCAAATAAGAAAAGTCAGGGGGCACTCTTTGCCATCAATGTTATTTCTCTTTACAGACACATTGATTAAACGACCTGAATCTCAGTGAATATTTGCCTCACAGACATAAACATAAATATATGTATAGAAAGCTTGAATATGAATATGACGTGACCTCTTGTTACAAGTGTGACACTAAAACAGGTAGAAGTCATGGCAACTTTTTATTTAAGTACATGTCAGAGCCCAAACATCCTTACTTCAACTTTGATAAAAGTTAAACATAAGTATCTTTACTTCTACATAAGTGAAGGATGCTTGTACTTTGCCCCTCTGCAAATAATACCCCATAATGACAATGTGAAAAGTTTTTTTGAAATCTTTGCAAATTTATAAAAATATATATATATTAAATCACTTACATACATGGTTATTCACAACCTTTGCCATGACACTTAAATTGAGCTCAGGTTCATCCTGTGTCCACTGATCATCCTTGAGATGTTTCTACAACTTGATTGGAGTCCACCTGTGGTAAATTCCGTTCAGAATTCGGAAAGGCACACATCTATATAAGGTACCACAGTTAACAGTGCATGTCAGAGCACAAACCAAGCCATTAAGTCAAAGGAATTGTCTGTAGACCTTCAAGACAGGATTGTATAGAGGCAAAGATCTGGGGAAGGGTACAGAAAAATTGCTGCAGCATTGAAGGTCCTAATGAGCACAGTGGCCCCAATCATCCATAAATGTAAGAATCTGGAATCACCAGGACTCTCTCTAGATCGGATGTCTGGAGGAAACTAGGCTCCACTCTTAACCGGCTAATAGCATTGCTACAGTGAAGCATAGTGGTGGCAGCATCATGCTTTGGGAATGATTTTCAGCGGAAGGAACTGGGAGAATAGTCAGGATCGGGAGAAAGATGAATGCAGCAATGTACAGAGACATCCTTGAATAAAACCTGCTTCAGATCGCTCTGGACCTCAGACTTTGGTGACTGTTTATCTTCCATCAGAACAATGACCCTAAGCACACAGCCAAGATAACAACGCTGTGAATGTCCTTGAGTGGCCCAGCCAGAGCCCAGACTTGAACCCATTTAAACATCTCTAAAAAGATTTGAAAATAGCTGTGCACCGACACTCCCCACCCAACTTGATGTAGCTGAAGAGCTTCTGCAAAGAAGAACGGGAGAAACTGCCCAAACATACTGTGGGTGTTCGCAGCTTGTAGCATCGAAAAGAATTGAGGCTGTAACTGGTGCCAAAGGGGCTTCAACAAAATATTGAGCAAAGAGTGTGAATACTTATAAACATGTGATTTATTTTTTATTTTTTGTAATACATTTGCAAAGATTTCAAACACACTTCTTTCACATTGTCATTATGGAACATTATTTTTTTTGAGGAAAATAATGTATTGAATCCATTTTGTAATAAGGCTGTAACATGAAATGTGGAAAGTGAAGCGCTGTGAATAATTTCTGGATGCACTCTGACCTCAACCCTACTGAATTTGGGATGAATTGGAATGTGAACTACACCTCAGGCATCCTCACCCTACATCAGTACCTGACTTTACATAAGCCCTTGTGTCTGAATGAGTACAAATCTTCAGAACCACACATCAATATCTAGTGGAACATCTTTCCAGAAAAGTTACAGTTACTGTAACAGCACATGTGGACTAAACATGGAATGAGATGTTCAAAAACCATATACTAATCATGATCACTAGTCCACAAATATATATGATATATGAATATATGAAGAGATGTACAGTAGGTGCACACATTATACACAGAATATTATATAACAATACCTGTTATTTCATTCTGTAAGTAGTTTTGTGAAATGTGTTTGAGGATGCTGAATATTCATGTCTATATACTGTCTGTTTAAAAAGTTCTGGACGAACAATTATGTTTTTGTTATACCCTGAAAACAATTAGGTTTGTGATCAAAAGATTAATATTATAATAGATCAGAATTATACTTTTCATTTCCTGATATTTACATCTAGATGTGTTAAACAGCTTAGAACATAAAACATTTTGTTCAAACTTTTTAAGTGATCCAAAATAATAGAACACATGACTGAGCTGTTTCTTGCTGCTTACATGTGCTTTGTTAAAAACTAGTGAGCTATTTATTGGAGAGTCTCAAGTTGTTTTGAAGTGGAAAACAGTAGAAACCAACCAGTCATTGCACAAGGATAGGGAATGGCCAATACAATCATTTATGTCCTAAAAAGGAAGAAACCACTGGTGTTTTTACCAGCCAGCAATTTATGAGAGTTTGGGAATAAAAACAACAACAAAAAAAACAATTCAGTAACAAGAAGAATTTCCACAGAGCTATTGGGAAATGTTATTAAACGAAGTCTTCAAAAGAAGAAACTTGGAAGTAAAAATTGGAAGTCCAGATTTGCAAAGAAATACAGAGATAAACCAAGTAGACCTCTACTACAGAGAAGGAAATGTTTTGATATCAAGATTCAATACATACATAAGATAAACACTATTGAAGCAGGGTGCACATAGTGTCATGACTTGTGTTTGTATGGCTATTTCTGAAAAAGGCTCACTAATTTTTATTATCTCGTGGTTGAAGCAGTGAAGGAATTCTGAAGTCAACAGAAACAGGAACTTCATCTTGAAGCAATGACAATGACCCAAAATACAATGCAGTACTTTTTTATTTTTAATGATTTAGATTGTCCACATCACTCATAGACCTTAACCCGGTTGAACAGCATTTTACCTCCTGAAAGAAGAGACTGAAGGGAGAAAGCAAACAACATCCAAAAACAAACAGCAGTTGATAGAATCTTGGAAAAGCATCACAAGAATATAGCATTTTGATGCCATTAGGTCATTAGCTCGATGCAGGTGATACATCCATGGGAATCAAACCAAATAAGTGTTATTTTATGGTAAATAATAATAATACTCACAAAAATTTGTCTGGTTTTCCACCAAAGGTGCCAAGTTGTTTTAGATATCTATTGCAGGTGTAAATATCGGTAATATAGTTTTAATGTATCATCGATCATCTCATTTATCTTCTCACCTCAAACCCAATATACTGTACTTCTGGGTACTGCAAAAACAAAAGAATTGTTTTGGCAAATTCAGTACTTTAAGAGGGAACTGTATTGTGTACATTTAAAGTATTTATTTTTATGTGAGAGCTTTATATACAGTAATGTTATATGTAAATTCATTACAACATAGCAGGTCTCACCACAGTCCTATATTTTTCCCTTCAGAGAAACGTTTATGCAGATAAAGTTTTCAAGATTTCTGGTCAAGAGAGTGTTGTTGTGATCAACTAAGATCTTGCACTCAGGCTTGACATTTCTCTTTAATCCATCTCCAAACTCCGGTATCAGGCCTGTAGCAGAAATTCAGTGCTTGAGCTTGCTTGATTGGATTTGGCACATGAAGGACAGCAAAAAGAGAAGACATCTGGCATTCAGACACAGTAATGTAGAACACTGGTTTTGCTTTAGGACCCAATTTTTAAGTTGGACATCAAGTTGTGACCCATGTGGAAGTAAACAAAGAAAAATATGTAATAATATTGCATTTGAGTGTTATACATTCTATTAAAAATGTAATTGTATGTTAATCTATTGTCTTTAATACTGGAATTGTCTGTTGCATGTTTTTTAGTGTATTTCTCCCACGTTTACCCTGCTTACCAGCACTTTCACGCCATCTATGATTTCTGACCACACTTCCTAGATCCTAGATGGCATTTTAGTTTAGTTTAATTGTTTTTTTAAAAAGGACTTCCTGAGATGGTATGAGCAAGAAACGTTGAGAGGAACCAAACTCAAGAGAGCCCATCCTCATAAGAGTGGCACCGAATGTCCAATAATTATAGTTCTATCATTGAGGTGTACAGTGCCTTTTTTTTGGCAGAAGCCCTTATCCAGAGTGACTTAAAACTTTGTGGTTGAGGTTTAAGGGCCTTGCTCAAGGGCCCACCAATGGCAGCTTAGGGGTACTGGAATTTATTTTTTTAGTGGTATTTTAATTTGTGACCTTCTGAAGTCTAAAATCCAATGCTTTAAACACTGAACTACCATCTCCTGGAACATAAATTTTATGCATTTGCAAACTCTCATTCAAACCCTTGCCTCTCAATCATTATTATTTTACAACATCTGCTCCAGATGTATACAAAGTCACTAATACAACTATAGGTACACATACGATGGTAATGACAGAATGTTAAAAATAGTACTATACCACAGAATTTTTTATGTAATAAGTCAATATTTTACTATTCAATATTAAACATTTTAGTAATGCATTAGTTGCTCGTAATTCTCAAATACATCATATATTAATGTTATGATTGAATAAATAGTTATGCACAATGATAACAAAACCCTCCACAATGTAACAAAGAATGATTTTCCTTCAAATATAGGCACAGACATTACAGCACAATAGGGACTGATACTCCTACAGTGGTTGCAGATGAAATTGGGAAAGTCATATTTGGAATAAAATGGGTCATTTCCCATAATGCCCCCCTAGGTGGCTAATGCATAATAAGCTAGGTTATTTTGTTGAGGATTGTGATTGGATGGTTGGGATTAAATCATTTGAGTTTGCACAAATGTTAACTGCATGTTTCTGTGTTTGTGTGAAAGACAGAGTGAGGAACAGCTGTTTGACATGAAGCATTGCCTGTTATTTTGCCTTCTCTTAACCATTTAATGTCTATTAATATCTAATCCAAACATAGCATCCTAACTATTCCACTTTATGCTTTTTGCCAGAGTGTAACTGCAGCGAACGTGCGAATGATTGCGTGTTTGATGCGGAGCTGTACCGCAGTACAGGTAGCGGTGGGCGCTGTATCGGCTGTAGGGAAAATACAGCAGGGCCGCATTGCGAACACTGCAAAGAGAATTTCTATAGATCGTCTCCACTGCTTCCCTGCAACGACTGCAGCTGTAGCACAATGGGTGAGATGTAGATATGTGAACACAGACACACAGATGAATTGAGGTACATTATGTGCATTCAGAAAATGATGTGCATTCATTTTCATTTGAATACAATACCAACAAAACCAATACCATGTCCACATCTAAAACCAAAAAATTAGGCTTAAAGGAAGGAGTCACCTTGACCAAATGACTTGCATTATCAACATTTATAATGATGGTATGTGTAGTGGCTTCCAAAATTGTATTTGTTTGGACTTCCTTCTTCTGCATTCCATTTTCCATCATTACCTACAATGCAGTTCCACCCACTGATAATGGTGCCAGTGGTAATCATCCCTTGTTTAATTTTGACTTGATGCAGCACTTTCACACCTATACACTCTGTTTAAAGAAATCACGTACCAAACCACCAATTATCACACTAGTCATAGTTTAGCTAAGTTAAGTCTCTAGCATAATTCAATGCAACTATGCCACTTTTGTAGCTGTATTATATTCTGGATCTTTGAGACCAACATTTGCCACTCTTCTAATTCAACACTGAAGTTCTCTTTAATGTATTATATGAAATAATGCTAATGGTAAGTAAAAAACTACTTTTTTGAAGCTAATCATGAAAAATAATCATCACATAAGCTCAAGATCATTAAACCAGCTTTGTAAGTGCATTAGCATTGTTCCCCTGTGACTTCTATCTGGCAGACAATCACTAAATGTCTCACAGGATTAATGAAACAAATACAAAATTAAAAACACTAAGAAATTGGCACCAGAAACACTATATTGTTTCAAGTTAAATATAGTTCATAGCTTGGATTTTTTGTTTGATTTGATTTAATGTGATTTGATTTTATTTTATTTGAAGTATGACCCCACGGTTCCATGAGATTAAATGTAAATAGTCAAAGGCTAAACTTGAACATTTGATCCCTCAACAAAACACTAACATATACACACAAACACACATACTCTCAAAGGATTAAGCACCTACTAGCCTATATATCACTGCTGCTAAATATTTGTATGCCTGTAGCTTTTTCTAACCTTAACCTTTTAGGAACTCTTTGTTTTTACCTTGTTCCCAATTGTGTTCTGTGTATAAACATACATGATTTATTGTGGGAACCAGGAAAATGACCTTGAAGCAATAAAATATTCATGCGTTCTTTTCATTGTGTGCATTTGATTCAGCTAAAGAGATTAAAGCATACAGTAGCCCCCCCACAGCGTTCAGAGGTTTTTCTTTTAACCTCTGCTGTAAACAGTTACTAAATAGCAGTAATGGCAAGACAATTTATCTGAGCCACATAAAAAAAATAGTAATTAGTATCTGATCCCTATATACTATAGCGTATTATTTTTCTTTCATTGAGCACCTTTTTAGATAGAAAATCTATTACAACAGTCATTAGAAATATTTCAGGCTGTCAGGCTGTAGGCTATATAAATAAAATACAGATATTAAATTTGTAAATGTACATGTTAAGTCAATAATCCCATTGTAGCTGTGTAAGCAGATGTCTATAAATAATTTTCTGCAAAAACCATTCTCATATTCTCCCTCTCTAACCTCCAGGCTCTGTAAGTCTGCAGTGCGATGAGAAAGGGACATGTCTCTGCAGGCCGAGTGTGATGGGGGTAAGGTGTGATGTCTGCAAGCCTGGATTCCACTCGCTTGGACCAGGGGGCTGCAGGTAATGATGGTGCTAATGCTTATCTATTACTCAATGGATGTACAATATCTTGCCTTGAGGCATTTTCTCATATAAAACATTGAAATGTAATACTTTAAACACGTTTCTTCTTTGACTTATTCAAAATAAGTATACCTGATGGTCTCTTTTAAATGAAATCTTCACTACTTCATTTTTGTGCAAGCACATTTCACTTTAGACCTATGGCTTGGGTGACATCTGCAATCAGCAAAGATGAGCATCTATACCCATAACTTCGTAAGATGTTCCGCTGCTTGCTGGATTCCTAAAGGCTGTGCGTTTGCTTTAAAATAAAGCATATTAGGTATATTAAGGTATGTTAATTGAACGTATATGTAGAGATAGCTGATTAGATAATACCACCTTAATATGCATTAGAATAAGGTAAGCAAGCAAACAAGAACAAATCAAGTAAGCATATAAGTAAAAAAATATGTACGTCTAAATTATTCCTCCTTTCTATTTAAAAAAAAAAATATTTAACAGGGATGGATGGATAAATGGCTTTATAGACAGATGGGTTACGTGTGGATATATAAATAGATTATTGACTGATTTTATTAATACTTGTTTTAGTTCAAATTCTTAATAACTGATTCTTAGGTACCTGTGACAGTGACCATGGCATATATCTATATGTGTCTCAAGACTCACCATCTTCTCTGTATGACCTTTCTCTTTTTTTTCTCTCCATCAGCCACCTTGTGCTACCTTTAACTTCTATGTCTGCAAGCAAATAATTATGACTTCTTTCCCAATTCATACATTTTCAATTGCAGGCTCTCTTAACTTGTCACTTGAGAGGTCAGTGCTCAGTAGTGCACTAAAAACAAAACATTGCACTAAAACTTTTTTGACTTGTTTTGAACTTTACTTCTACAGAATCGCCAACCAAGCTTTTACTTTCATTGCCTATTTACTTCCCCTCAAATCTGATTTTTGATGTCTCCTGCTGCTAATGTTAGTGTGGGCATACAGTATACACAAATTCTCCAGATAAGTGCACTATGGGCTATTGCAGCTAGTCAGCTAATAAGATCTTATTCTTATAATTTTATAACATAGCAGATGTATTATTTAAGCATCTATAATCAAATATATCAGGAGTCCATGATTGATAGTCAGGAAACACTAACAGGTCTCAGGGTACATGTTGTGAAGGTTATCACAGGCATATCTAAGTTGCTAAGTCAAATATATACTGTAGAACATGAGCTGTAATGCAGGAAGCATCAGTGAAACTTAGCAAAACACAGGGCAGGTGTTCACACTGAAAAAAACTGACATGGCAAGCATAGAGATGGGATCAAAACAAAAACTTAGGCAGTTAGTTAAAAATACAAAAGCACATGAACAAATAACAAACATTCTAGACCAAAAACAGCTCTGAGGATGGAATTCATGACAGAATTAAGGGCAGGCCAAGAAGAACGGAGTCCATGGACACGTCACAGACTGTGAAAGGAAGAAAATTAGACAAGACTGAAAGTTGATTGCTTATATCTTCTTACAATGATTCTCCCTGGTTAACTTCAGCTAGAGCTGTATTGGACAAATCTCATGGGACAGAGACCCAGAGGCAAAATTGAGATTCTGTCTAACAAATGGGTTACGGATGCCTGTGGATCCCCCAGGAAGATCTAAATGTGTGGCCAAGGATGGAGGAACCTGGACTAAACTTCTCAGCCTATTGGGATAGAAGAAAAATCAGAAGAAATATGAATCACTCAATGAATCAATCAGTTAATGATAACTGGTCACCACGTACCATGAAAATAAATCAGGCTAGCACATATTCTACCTTTTCTATAGTACACTCTGCTTTATTTTGGGGAACCAAAGCTGAAATGGAAACATGTAAAGCTTATAATATTTTTAACAACAAATCAGTGGTCAGAAAAATGCACTAATGAGCCCTCCTGTGCCATTATTTGCTCATGTACTTTTGCTGCTGTAAACTGTTTAAGAAAAACAAAATTTCAATCCAGTAAGGCAAAGGTATAGTCATGATAACTAAGCTGCTTTTTGTTAAATTGAACATGGCTGGGATCCCATTCCTGGGATTAACCCTTATTCCTGTGTTTACCCACACAGCCTGGAAAAGCTATCCTATTATAAGTTGTTTAATTCTTGCAAATTTCCTGACCAATGATTTTTTGTCAAAACTGTTAAAAACCTAACATTTTGCAAATAAGTTTCCAAGAAAAATAAATTAAATTGATTTCAATTAATTAAATTTGCAAAGCTTTAACCAGAATACTGTTATAAATTTAGCATTTCTTCTGAATTGTAAATAGCTTTAGCCATTTTTTTGGTCACCAAATACATCTATGTTAATCCCTTAATTAACATTTTCAAGCAGTTTGGACAGATTTGTCCAAACCTTTTACTGGTAGGGTTTTAGCTGTAAAGACACAAATAAAGAAAACAATATAGAAGTATAGTGCAACACATCCGGAAAATCAAGTACAAACGCCCATGCTTATCTTTCACTCTTTCGCTCTCTCTTTCTCTCATTCTCTCCCTTGTGGCCTGTGTGAGTCAGTATGCTGTGCTATGAATTAGCTGGTTCGGTGAAGCAAAGCAGAATAGACCAAAACTGACAAGTAATAGAGAGGAGAGAGAGAGACTGAGAAAGGGAAATGAAGAGAAAGAGCAAAGCAAAATTGAAGGATTCAGTGAGAGAGAGAGAGAGAGAGAGAGAGAGAGAGAGAGAGAGAGAGAGAGAAGCAGAATGTGAGCGCTAATTGAATTATAAGTAATAGACAGCTTATTAATGCAAAACGCTGTCAATTACAACGAGAGGAAGAAGTCTTTTTTTCAGTGACCCAGAATATATGTCACAACATTTTTATGATATATTTTTATTATTATTTATATATAAGGCACATTTATGATAATTAAATATACCTTAATGCTATTTAAAGCATATACATAAAAAAAAAGCATAATAAATTTACATTTAAATGCAACCTGGCATTTCTTAACAGAACAAATAAAGGAATAAACCTAAAATTTAAAAGTAAACAGAAAATTATTTAAATAGTTATATAAAAATTGAGTACACTTAAATGCTGTTTTCTGGTATCAGAAAAGCCAGATACAAATATAAAGCGGCATTAGTATTCCTCTTACCCTAATTTACTCAATTTGCTATAGTCTACCACATATTCATGCATATATATTGTGGCATGTTAGAGATAATGGGGAAGATGCTCCCTATTTGGTGTGAGGGGAAAAAATCTGTAAATGTGAGAATTTGTCACTGCACAATACACAAAATGCAGATTCAGAGTAGGTGTTATTTGAAGCCACTGTGCACAGTCCAAGGCTTTATTTAAATTCGTTTCTTGGTTTGTGTGTTTGTTGGTAGGTCGTGTGAGTGTGATGAAAGAGGCAGTGTAGGCGTGTGCTCAGCTAGAGATGGAAGATGTCACTGCAAATCCAATGTGGAAGGACACTCATGTGACAGGTGACCTTTTTACACATACACATGTAACACAAATATGCTAATGCAATGAATATGCAGTACAATTCTGATTCTGTTACAAATTCTGATTTGTTTTTTTTACTGAAAATCCGGGGGACCAGTTTAAGATATCATTGATGTTTGCAGTGCAAAACTGACTAAATTAATAAAAATAACAGTTCATATACATTAATTAATTTAATGTATGGATCTGCCACCTTGAAATCATAAACAGAAATGAAATATTGCTATAATATTTCATTTATGTAAACAATTTTGAATAAATGTGTGTGTGTATTGTATTGTTGAAAGTGTTTACAATTACGAACTTACAATTAAAACTAATTGTTGAAAACTATTGTTGAAAGTGTTTATATATATATATATATATATATATATATATATATATATATATATATATATATATATATATATATATAGCTTCTTCCATTTTCTAATGATTGCTCCAACAGTGGACCTTTTTCACCAAGCTGCTTGGCAATTTCCCCGTAGCCCTTTCCAGCCTTGTGGAGGTGTACAATTTTATCTCTAGTGTCTTTGGACAGCTCTTTGGTCTTGGCCATTTTAGTAGTTGGATTCTTACTGATTGTATGGGGTGGACAGGTGTCTTTATGCAGCTAACGACCTAAAACAGGTGCATCTAATTTAGGATAATAAATGTAGTGGAGGTGGACATTTTAAAGGCAGACTAACAGGTCTTTGAGGGTCAGAATTCTAGCTGATAGACAGGTAGACATGTTCAAATACTTATTTGCAGCTGTATCATACAAATAAATAGTTTAAAAATCATATATTGTGATTTCTGGATTTTTTTTTTTTTAGATTATGTCTCTCACAGTGGACATGCACCTACGATGACAATTTCAGACACCTCCATGATTTCTAAGTGGGAGAACTTGCAAAATAGCAGGGTGTTCAAATACTTATTTTCCTCACTGTATATATATATATATATATATATATATATATATATATATATATATATATATATATATAACAATTTTAACAATAGACAGAAATTTAAAAAGTTTGTTTGTTTGTTTTAATTGTAAATTCGTCCATAATGAGCAAGCTACTTGCGGCAAGGAAAATGTCATGAGATGGCATGAAGAAGAGGCCTAAAGATGAACCAATATTAATTACAGTCCAAATCACAGTGACTTTGACTGTATTATAGTTTATTATAAGGCATATAGTATAAACCTTTCAGAGCTTTCAGTCAATCATGCACTGGTATATATTAAATAAACAGTTCCTGTTTGTTCAGTTGGATCAGAATGTCTTATTTTGCTTCATTGTATGTGTGTGTTTGTGGTTTGTGTGTGCATGCTTAGATGCAAACCTGGCTCCTTCAACTTCCAACCTGACAATCCACAAGGCTGTCAGATGTGCTTCTGCTTTGGCCACTCACGAGCATGCTCATCCTCCAGTCAGCATGTGGCCTTCAACATTACCTCCAACTTCCTTCAGGGTAATCAATCACACAAAATCCTCTCTAAGCAGCTCAGCAGTAAAATCATTAAATGGTATATAATGAGGGTTAATGAGGTCAAACCCCAACCATATTGCATTATTAATCATCTTGATAATGTATTTTTTATGTAGTTTAATGGACTGTATTTGCCAAAATACAAAAATAAAATATACAGTGCACATTATATAACCAAACTATATGATACAGTGAGTAGTGTAACATACACAACTAAATGTTTTATAACATGGAGAACAATAGGCAAATGTTTGTGATCATACATATAGATAGTCCATCACATTTACAGTATACAGTATATGGTTTTTAAATTTTGCCACAAATTTCAAAGCATACAAAAGCAGTCTGGCAGTATGCTTTAGCATTACAATTTCCTCTCAGCGAAACCAAAAGGAGCAAAAGTCTGTTTCAGCATTACAGTGCCCTGTGTACAAAATACTGGGCATGAAGACATGCATTGCCGAGGTTAAATTCAGTGAGCTCAAGTGTCTTGCACAGAGCTCTGACCTCATCCCCACTGAACACCTTTGGAATGAAGTGGAACGCTGACTATGCACCAGACCTTCTCGCTTGACATCCGTCCATGAACTCACTAATGCGCCTGTGGCTGAATGATCACAAATCTCCACAGCCACACTCCAAAACCTAATAAAAAACCTTAGGACACAAACAGGGACTAAATCTAAAATAGGATGTTCCGAGAAGCACAGTTTTATGGTCCAGTGTCCACAAATATGTGGCTATATGTTATATGTGCTAGTGTTAAATTATATATATATATTTATTTATATTGGAAAGTCTGCTGTATGTAATACGTGCTCTTTTTGTGCTTTAGTAACGTATCTACACAATGTGGAAATACAGATTTTTGTTATACATGTAGATTTTAAATTTTTAGCAGTATACTGAAATAGACATCAAAATGTATTAATTATGAACATTTTTTGTATTTTTATTTACCAAGATAAATCATATATTATCATAAAAGCACAAGTGAGACCATTTTAATACCTACCTTCAATGGTTTGCACCAAATTGGTTATGAATACTCCACCTGAACACTTGAATGAAGCAAGCATCCTTTGATAGAATCAATAATAGGTGACTATCAAAGCATACAACTCTTAACCAAAAAATTACATTCAAGAAGATATGTTGTACATGTAAATTATTGCAAAGCTGTTTTATATATATATATTTACTTTAATAATGCCAGATGTAAAATAGTGCAAGCATAAAAATCACCTTTCCTTGTTTATTAAACTATCTGTGTAAACACCCTTATACATGTATTTGTGTATGTGTTTTCTTAGATACTGATGGGTGGCTTGGTGAATTCTCAGGACATCATGAAGCCCCTCTGATATGGAAAGAGGGAGAAGTTTATCTTCTACCGTTTAGTGAGGAGGATGTCGGGTACTTCAAAGCACCAGGTACAAGATCCAGTTTAATGTATATTTAACAACATGACAAGACGAATAGTATTACTCTCATTGGCTAGTAAGGTTTGGATCGACAGCTTCCTCATCCAGAAGTAAAGATTAAAAATTTTAAAGAGCATCTATTATACTTAGGTCTGGTGTTTGTATTTTGGGGTGATAATAAATTCCTTCCTTAATGAGATTTGAATTTCAGTTTATAATTAATAAGTTTTGAGTAATATTCTAAATTTACCCCACTGAAATGTTTACGACTTGTTAAACCAAATCTTACAAAACATTAAGAGTAAAGCATTGTTGAAACCATACTTCATGAGCTGTTTTTGCCAGATTTAAGAAATTTGGAAGAACCTTAAAAAGAACACATTTTGGCTATGTTGACTATATAGTCATATATATGTGTTTACTGGTTTTTTTTTTGTTGTTTGTTTTGTTATTACATTATTATATTTTAATGATAAAACAATAGTGCAAGACAAGCAAGCCCTTGTTTTAATCGCATTTTAAATTGTAGACTTTATCCAAAAGGGCTATTTTGAACTCCCCTGTCCCCAGAATGCAGCAAGTACTGAACAGAATGACAAATTGGACTACCCTGATTGAGCTTCTTTAACAGCGTAATTTAGCGTTACTGTAAAACACTTAGCCCAATCATCTCAGGCTGATCACTGTAGGAGCAATCCTGTTACAGCATGTCTTTAAAGCTTCTAGTCCATAGTATGATCAAAGCACAGCCTACTCAGACACTGCTCCAGGCTAAATGCCTTCCAAATGTGAACATCAAACTAAAGCTTTTGGCATCTGCCTTAATGCACAACTTTAAGGACAAATGATAAAAAGAACTTTTTCTGCACATGGTCAGTGTAACTATATATATGTTGCAGACTCATCTATCTTTGTTTTGCCAAGCCACCAGCCTGCTTCACAGCCTTTTACGGTACTTAGTGGTGTTTTTCCTTATCACCAAGCCACAGGACTCACTTGTGTTTCTCTGCCTGCCAAAAAAAATGGCAAAGATCAATTGCACCCTCCCCGCCATTAACAATTACGTTTAGTCCCCTCATCTCCTCCTCCTTATAAATCCCGATGCTTACTTCTCCTCCCCTGCATTGGTTTTCTTAGAAGATTTGACTACAGTAGCTCTTTTATCCCTTTTTCAACCAATTAATAATTTACTTGCTGCACTTCCATTGGTAAGTCTCCTCATGTGGTATAAGCAAGCAAGAAAGACATATTTTCTTTAATATTTACTAATCTGCATATCGCATATTTTTATATTGGCCTGCAATAAAAAATATGTATGTTTGCAGGCCTGGAAAGTTGTTCTTGGCATTAGCTAGTGCCATGATATACAACTTATTGAGATAAGTGACAGCTTAAAATATTTGAAGAATTTAGTGTGGTTTTTGTGTGTTTTGAATGGAGCAGCATGTTGAAACAGCAAGTGAGACAACTGGCAGAAAGACACCGAAGCATTTCAGCCAACAGTTCACCTCTTCTGGCCAAATCAATTTGTACATGTGTGTTTTGCTGCAGGTCGTTGTGCACATGTGCCCCACAGTGAGAAAACATAGTAGAACATTTATCAAGTTGAGTTATAAAAAACATGCACACACAACAAGTTCACACACACCGAATTAAGTCACAATCTGGCTCACCTAGAGAGCGGCAGGGAAGAAGTGTGCTAGGGGCAAGATAGAAGAGAGGGATGGAAAAGTGTTGAACAGAAAGCTTTCACAGAGACCCCAAGGTTAGGATTCTCAATCCTCTCAACACTGGTCATGCTTTCAGATATACCCATGAATATCAAGCATGAAATAGATCAATTTTTATTTAATTTTATTTATTATTATTATTTCCTTATATTTCATAACAAATTCTGGAGTTGATTCCATGTGTTAATTTTGCATTTGGTAGCTATTCAGGGGGGAACTCTCAATTTACCGTTGAAACAGGTGTCAATGAAAATAAAGTAAGCTAAAAAAAAAAAACAGACCTACCAGAGTGAAGGCAGAAGCTTCCATTGAGGCCAAATCAACAATTTGGTACATTCTAAAACAAAAGGAAAGCCCTGGTAAACTTAGCAACAACAAAATATTTAGGCTATAAAAAATATCTATGGAAGATCCCAAAATTCATTTTTAAGAAAATCCCCTTCACAACATCAAGTCAAGAACACTCTTGGAAAGTTAGATGTAATAATGTCAAATTATGCAATCAAGAAGCACCTTCATGAATGTGGACACAGTGGGTTTACCTGAAGATGTAAACCACTGGTAACAGTAGCCTCTACTGTAAAAAAAAAAACTTGTACCAGAATGATAGGAAAAGATAAAAATAGAGTAGGGAAAGGAAGGGAAGGGGAAAGGAAGAGCTCATGTTCCAAAGCATACAACAACATCTGTCAACCATGGAGGCACGGCTGATGTGAATGCTGAAAGATGTATCAGGGTGAACAACAGGGCAAAAACAGCCGTACACAGCAAATCCTAAAAGATTATACTTTACATAACATATTGGTAAGGAAAGCAACCCAAGAGGTTTTTAAGAAATGAAATGAAATGTTCTTAAATGGTTATTCACCTTAACCTATGCATTTTAACTACTAAAGACATAACAGTGAGTAAAAAAACCCCACTACAGCAAGCGGCAACTGAAGGTGGCTGCAGTAAAGGCTTGGCAAAGCATTTCAGCTGAGAAAACTAATTATTTTCCCTGGGTTTCAGATTTCAAGCAGTCACTGACTGCAAAGAAGTTGCATCCAAGTTTTAGAAATAATCTCCATATATTTACAATTATGCTGTTTTTCCTAATTATATTTGAGTCTTAGTATAATCACAGTGGCACTGAAAGGAAATTGATGACTATGCTAAAGAGGTAGATTGAGTCCTCCCATACTAAATGACCACCAGTATAATCAGGAAATGTGTATGTTTTGTGTAAAACTCACAACGGAAAAAATTTAATTTGTGCATTAAACAATACACATTGTAAAAAATACGTATATTTAGAGCCCTATTGAGCAAACCGGCGGTGGCAAACAAAATCTCCCTCAGATAACATGAGCAAAAAACATTGAGAGACTCTTTTTGGTGGCATGGTATCCATGTGAGACTGCCCATAGACAGCAGATGGTGAGTCACAAATGTAGAAAGCTTCAAACAGAAGAAGAGCATCAGGATAAAACAGAATAAAAAGGTCTGGCCACAAGAAATAGTAGAAATATGTCAGGCAACAGCCTCCCATCAGTAAGCAAAAGTGCACATGACGCTAAACAAAGTGAGAGAGAACAGATTAGTAGGTACATTTTAATCCAATAGTGGATTAATATGTAAAAAATTGTGATCATAGTGCCAGAAGGGACTCTAGCAGCACTAGATATGACAAATAAAAAATGGATCCAGAAGGTGGCACAGCTTTGAGGGCACCTTAAGGCATCATACCACCCTGCTGACAAAACACCTGAATGAGGATGTCAATGAGTCCTACAGACCAGCATCTGTTATTTAACAAAATGCCTGACTTAACAGTTATGTTTATAACTTATTATCAAAGATTGTGTCTCTGTTCCTGACACATGGAGCAATATTTTAGCTAGTCTGATCTTGTTTTGTTTATAATTGACTATAAAGTCTCAGTAGAAAAAAATTGTATCCCATTCTATAGTCTTTATTATTCTAGGTACTGATAATGAACCTGGACATAATGGGTTATAAAAGATGAAAAGTCAAACAGATACTTAGGTACTCTGTTAGGTACTGAAGGTCATTAGTAGTATCATAGATCCCTAATATGAAATTAATTGGGTTGATTACAATGAATAATTCTGGAATCAGTATGTTACAATGATCTAGTGAAACGGTAATAAAAGTATGATACATTTTTTTGCACTGTGGACCATCACAATGGTTCTGTGATAAAATTATGCCATACTTTTATATTATTTACTTGACCTAACTAAAGCCAACTAGTCTATCTAGTTTGTCAAGCAGAATGCTATCTATGCTTTTAGTAGCTGCAATAACATTCAGTAATGAAAGCAAAAAGGCATGAATGGCCATGAGGAGCCAATGGTAAATCAATTGCCATATAACCAGTGTTGTCACAGTACTGGATGAAGCCAAAATTTCATATATAAAATTATCTATGTATTTGATTCCTATGCAAGTTGGAGCTTAGCTGCTATGGTAAAACTTTTCTATGATCTTTAGCCATGTTCACACAAAGCAATAACATGTGTCCTGGGTGACTGGATCAGTAGTTTGACAGCTTAGATTCATAGCTGTTCACACAACAAATATTAATATCTTTCCAGTGACCTCTACATGGATTGAATTTTATACATTTTTGTAACTTTGTGGTCAACTAATGAAACTTGTTGATGCATCGGAAATGAGATGACAAGCTATGATAAAGCTGAGAAAAGCAGCTGTTTTCTTCTGTGCTTTATCCTTTAGCCTAAGGGCACAGAGCTCTTACATATTTATCACCATTCCCAAACAGCCTCACAAAGATTACATATTTTCTGAATAGGGAACCGATGTAGTCAATTAGTTGCTGTCTAATACACATCAAGCGCATCCACTTCAAATGTGATGTTACCATACTGTATGCATCCATGACCACCACCAAATGTAGTTTGAGTAATTGGATGCGTCTTTGAGATGTATTTGAGCCCATTTACACCTGTAATTAGCACTAGCAATTTTTAACAAATGTATGTTAATACATTAATAAATAGTAATAGTAAATGTGGTCTTTAATATAAAGATAAAATTTATGTTGGTTTATAATTTTCAAGTTTAAAAGATTCCGGTAAAATATTTCTCTTCAGTGTTTACTAACTACTAGTTATTTGTTAAGTGGTATCTATTTAAGAACATTAACAGTTTTAATGGTGTTATATGTAGCACATATCAAATTGATATAAGTTTTTTCTTTTGTAATTCCCATTGGTTTATTTTATTAGTTATTGTATCAAATCTCACATTTACAGTTATTTCTTTCTGTTTGTTAATCACTTTTTGTTTATTAACTACTTTTTAATATTTATACCACTAAGTATTACCAAAAAAAAAAAAAGAGTAGTCAGTATATCCACAGTAAGGCCAGTGAGTGGGTGAAAGCATAAGTCTCTCTTTAATGGTCAGTAGTTCTGTTGCCAGCCTTATAGAGATTTCCGTTTCTGGCCAGTACAAAAAAAAAAAAAAGATGAAATGGCTTTTTCAACATTAGATTATTAAAAAGAAAAAGTATTATACATATTAAAGATAATGGTGGCAGGTGATGAACCAGTTGTCAAATAGGGATTGATATTGGGATGAGGTAACTATTGACAAATAAGCAGAGTTGTTATCAAGACTGTAAAAAAGAGTATAAAAAGACTATGTTTGTGCTGTACCTTTGAACACTTTCATTGGAGCGGTTTGACTTTGTTTTCTGCGGGAATAAAGCCTGAAACTTTGACATCACAACCCTGGATTCTGTACTTAGTCTTTTGTTTCTGGTTGAAGTTCTGTTTACTGAATTTGTTTGATCTTGTCTCAATCAGCCATGACAGTATTGGATATAGAATATTGTACCCTGCCCTACAGAATGTACACAGGGCTTACACAGACCTTTTTTCAGCAACATGAAGCACACCTTGCTGCAAAATATGTCAGTCTAGAAAAAAGACTCAACAAGCGACAATGTGTGCTATCATCTACAAATGGAGAAAACTTGGTGAAGTAGTCAGCCTACAAAACTTCCTCAGAGTGTGTGCTGACGACTCATCCAGAGAGGTAAAAAAAGAATATGCAGAAGCAACCATCGAAGGAGCTACAGGCCTCACTTTCTTTAGAACAGTAAACGTACATACCAAATTTTGAAAATAGATTGCACGATTGCACCACAAGAATATTGAAAGTAGTCTTCATACAAAAGTCACAAAGGAAAAAACACTGAAGCCATGAGGATCATAAAGACACATTGATGACCCACAAGCCTTTTGCGATCATTTTCTGTGAAATGAGTCAAAAGTGAAATTTTTTGAGAAACCCATTATATCTGGCATAAAGCAAACAGCATTTGACAATAAGAACATTATACCAAAAGTAAAAAATGGTGAAGGTAGTGTGATGGTCCTGGCAACTTGTCACAATTGATGAACTATGAATTAAATTCTCTGGAAAATCCTAAAATAAATGCCTGGCCATCAGTCTGTGATCTGAATCATAAGTGCACTCGCAAGACAAAATTCCAAAGCGCAATAGCAAGTACTAATTTCACATTTCATTTTCTTATCGGCTTTTCAGTGAGTGCCTCATTGAGCATATTTAATCAGATAGACATGTGAATAGGAAAGGATTACAGCTCTGGTGACCAAGCCATAGTATTAGGCATGACTTTGCAGTTATCTTTAGCCATTCCCCATGCTGAAAGCTATAATACTGGAGTTGCGGACAATGCCTCTACCGAAGGGTTTTAAAATGTCCTTTACTGAATTTATACTATGACTATTATTTTTCCCATGCTGAAACAATGAGGATGTTGCTAACAGTAATGGGTTTTATTACCTGTATTGTACATAAGAATGTAAAGTTTTTTTGTAAAATGTTATTTATATACACAGTATCTCACAAAAGTGGGTACACCCCATTTGGGAATATATTATAGAAAAACTGCATAAATACTATATATCTAATACTATAGAAATCAAACTTGGATATATTTTATAGTAATCAATGTGCAGCTTGTATAGTATATATAAATCCGGAGTAAGAACGGAGCTTTGAGGATGGATTTGGACTGTAGTTAATGTCAGCAGTCTGCTACACAAACTCAGGACTACAGTTTGCTTCTGATCATCATCACTGTACCCCGCAACATAGTTTATCTGTAATAAATGGACATTCGGTGCAACCCAGATGAGGATGAGTTCCCTTATGCCATTTCGGAGAGTTTTTCCTTGCCACAGTCGCCACATTATCTGTGTAAAGCTGCTTTGAGACAATGTTCATTGTTAAAAGTGCTATACAAATAAAAATGAATTTAATTTAATTGTATAGCAGCACAGATTTACTGTCCTCTGAAAATAACTCAACATACAGCCATTATTGTCTAAATAGCGGGCAAAAAAATTAAGTACACCCTAAGTGATCTTTATTGCATTACATAACAGTGCAGTTGTTATCATTTAGGGTGTACTCATTTATTTTTTGCCAAAAGTTCTATTTATCATGTTCATGTTTTTCTCTGCTTGACAGGAACATACATATTTGTGTGTCTTATTTTAGAGCAGTTAAAAATGGTGCTTTGAATACAATTCTATCATACTGACCACTGAGTGTTCAACATGGCACCTCATAACAAAAAAAAAAAGAATTTGAGATTAATTAGAATTAATAATTAGAATTGTTGCTCTTCAAAAAAATGGCAGAGGCTATAAGAAGATTGCTAACACCCTGAAACAGTTACAGTACAGTGGCCAGGGTCATGCAGAGGTTCTCCAAGATGGGTTCCACTTGGAACAGGCCTCTAAAGGGTCCTTCAAAGTAGTGGAGTCCTCATGCTGTGCATCAGGTGCAGAAGCTGGCTTAAAAAAAAGACGCAAACGAGGGTTTGTCAGCATTGCTTTAGAGGTTGCAGAAGTGGAAGGTTTTCCTGTCACTGTTCTGGCCATATGCCACAATCTTTAAGAAGTCGGTTTGCATGGTCTTTGTCCCAGAAGGAAGCATATTTTGAAGCTGGCTCACAAGAAAGCCTGTCCAAGAGCATGAATTACTGAAACCATGTCCTGTGGTCTGATAAAACTAAGATAAACTTGTTTGGACCAGATGGTGTCCTGCATGTTTGCTGATAACCTGGTGAGGAGAACCAAGAAAATTGTATCATGCCTACAGTTAAGCATGGTGGTGGTAGAATCATGGTCTGGGGCTGCATGAGTTCTGCTGGTACTAGGAAGGTGTGGTTCATTAAGGGGAAACATGGATTTAAACATGTACTGTGACATTCTGAAGCAGAACATTAAGCCCTTCTTTCAGAAACTAAGCGAAACGGCAGTTTTCCAACATACTAATGACTCCAAACACTAGCCAACATAACTGCTTTGCTGAGGAAGCTGAACGGGGATGATAATGAAGTGGCTAAGTATGTTTCCAGACCTTAAACCTATTGAGCATCTGTGGGGCATTCTCAAGTGGAAGGTGGAGAAGCACCATGTGTCTAACCTCCAGCAACTTTGTGTTGCCATTATGGAGGAGTGGACGAAGATCCCAGCAATAACATGTGAATCTCTGCTGAATTCCATGCCTATGAGGACTTAGGCAGTGCTAGATAACAATTTTGCTCACACAAAATATTGATTTTGATTTCTATATTATTTTCCCTTCAGAAGATAGACTACTCTCTTTTTTGAGATACTAATATATATATATATATATATATATATATATATATATATATATATATATATATATATATATATATATATATATATATATATATATATGGTATGTCCAAAACTTGCCATCCAGGACTGAGTAGGGTTCAAAATAATAGAAAAGGCTAGCAATGTCAAATGAGACTTTTATTTTTAGTTTTTATGAGAAATAATTAGAGCATTTTTTTAGCTGTGTCCAGAGTATGTGCTTGCTTTAGGCAGTATAGCAGAGGAAGTAGATAAGGATGAGCAGCTCAAGCCAGAAAGAATGATAAAAAAGCAGAAAAAGCCTTTAAAATCACAGTTGGGACCTTTTGAGAAAAGGCTGATTCAGACATAGGAGATGGCAGCTGCTAGAGGGCCAAAATCCCTAATGCGTCATTTCCTCCTGATGTTTCTCAAGAGTCACCAGTTACCAGCACTGAAACAGCTTTCTAGCCAAAAAAAAAAAAAAAAAAAGCCAAAACCAAGGTAAAATTCATTACTTACAATTTCACCCCTGGGTGTAGGTATGGCTAAAGCAGGCTATGTGCTTGTTATAGCAGACTACATAAAATAAAAATTATTAGTAGTAGTTTTTTTGCAGCAAATGATACATTTGAAAAGGATTTGTATGATATAACTATATATTTTACCATGTAGAAAATACCGTATTTACACCATTATGTGTAAAAAAAAAATGGTTTAAAAAAAGAAAAAAGTATGCATTGATGTGAATCAGACCAACTTAAAAGCTGTGCAGGGCTATCAGTTCAGAATTGGCAAGAAAATATAATCATAGGTCATACACCACCATTTTATAAAAGTCAACCACTATCATGCTCAGACATCATCCATCTCCATGGTGTCATAGAGAGAGAGAGAGAGAGAGAGAGAGAGAGAGAGAGAGAGAAATAGGTATATAGAAATAGGAAATAGGTATTTCAATTAATGTTCACTGACTGTAAGAGTAACTGATGTGCACAATAAGGGCTTTTTTCTTATTCCATTCATTATTATAATGTAATAAGGACCACTTGCAAACGATGGGTGCATGGACTATGTCCCTGCTTCTTACCTTATTTAATATGCCAATATACTATTGGTGCCATGAATTTATAGGCATACTACTTATATAGCGCATTGTGCCTTTAGGAACATGAAATTCTATTTCTGTCTACATGTGTGCATTCACAACCCATGCTATGGAATGCTCTTCTATGTATGTGGTAATGCTCAAACTATGTGCCTCAACAGTATCACATACATATATGTCCTAATTGCCATTTAGGACATATTAGTCAGTTAAGGCTTTAGTATTTTTGTTTATTTTACGTATGATGTTGATTATGTATATGTATTTGTGAAACTAATCTTGATGTAAAAATCATGCATATTCCGACTTGATCTGATTTGACATTTTACGTGGTCTACCATGTATTTTAAATGAATAATGAATTCTCTGAATATTTATCTTTGTTATTCAATGTCCTTGCATATGCCAGAACTTCAGCAGGTCTACAAATCGAATACTTGCCTGCACACTGATAAACTGCCAAAATGAACATATTTAAATGCAATTTATTAGCTATGCCTGCAAACATGGTGCTACTATGACCACATCTTGCCATTAGGTTAGCAGATCTAATAACTGAGATGGCACTTTGTTAGGCTGATTAATCTTAGCGGTGTAGTTTTAAAATTGTTATCTGACTTTGGATGAATAGATTAATAAAAAATGTGTGCTTGCACACATTGTTGGAGGGTTTTTTTTTTGTAAGAAATTGCTTTTAAGGTCTGGGTAACTGTTGGATGAAACTTTTTTCATTCTTGCTATTCCAAAAAATTACCCTCAAATTGCATTCGCAGCAGAAAACTATAGTAAAGGACTCCCTGAGTGGCATGGCTCCCTGAGCTGCTTGGTTGCTACATTCCTGGGTAACCATTGCTTCTATTCCTTCTAAAATAACTGCTTTAGGTGGATCCCTTGCAGTTTCCTACAAATAGTACAAAAGAAGTCTCAGTGTGAACTGATGTGTTTTGGGATTTTTGGGTGATTAACTAGAAAGTTTGTTCATACACTGTAATATAATAGATTGTGAGTTATATACAGTATATGGGAAGGCTGCAGAAGATGGCCTTAGCACAAACATATAGTGTTCGGCTACTGGGAGTAGACTGTAACTAGAAAGGTCAGAGCCTTGCCTATGGTGGTTTTCAACCTTCCCAACTTCTAAGTTCACTATTTTCCAGAACATAGCAAGAGAACAATAAAGCAAAACAAGGATTCATGTAGGTGCTCCCAAGCAGTTGAAAAACGTTCTATCAATAATGGAATAACGGATTTCCGTTTATAATGTATGTGGTGCACACAGATATGTGCTCTGTCACTAGAAAATCCCAGGTGAGGCTTGTTTCCTAAAAGAGACAGTAACAGCCATGGTGAAAACTCTAGCCTGGAGGTAAATGAATGCAAAGATAACAGTCAAATAAAGAGGAGAAAAAAGCACCAGCATGCAAGGAAATGTGAGTAGGTTAAATACAAAACCCTTAACCCTATGTGCTTCAGGAGTGCTATAACAAAAAATATTCTAAAATAAAAAACAATAAAGAAAACAAAAAGGAATGCAGATTTGTAAGAGTAACTAAGCATGTAACTAAGAAATAAGAAACAAAACAGAGATAAACCAGTAAATAACCTCAAAATAAATCGGATAAATAGTATGTGTTGTATTGTAAATATACCGTATATATGTAGAGTAAATGTACCATATATATATTGTATGAACATTTAAATATCCAGCATGTTCGGACCATGTGTACTAGATGTGCCAAAACTAATTGTATTAAACCTACTCTATTACATATAATTCAAGTGTATAACATGCAGTGGTATAGTAATATGTGTATCATTAATGAGGATGATATACAGTAGATATCTTAAGTTTGATAAAGACTACTGGGATTGTAGGATGCTGTGCTGTGCTGTGATTTATTAGTTTCAATGTTTCCTAGTGTCAGATTTCAGCCTCAGAGATATGGCTGCTATAGACTCAAGTCTCCAAGAACACACACTTTTTAGTTCTCAGTATCCATGCTACTGATTAAGCAGGTGTGATCAATTACCTACACTGTACTGTACATGGACTCAACCTTTCGATGAAATATGCTCACTGTGACTTCTGTTTTTTGACTGTTACCAAGCCAAATTTCGATAGCTTGTTGCCAAACAATTTCTGTCCTTGTTTTGACCTTGTTTGCCTTCATCTAGTCTGTTTTGTGAATTGCCTGAATTGTAGTTTGGCCACAATCTAGACTTGTCTTCCTTATTCAATAAAACTGTTGCAAAGCATTAGATCCTTCCTAATCCTTTATTGTCTACTTATCCAGATTTGTGGTTGGTGACTCTTAGTCTAATTGCTATAAATAGCAGTTTTTAGCAGTGTAGCAGTCATAATAATAATAATAATAATAATAATAATAATAATAATAATAATATGTTGAATTTATATAGCGCCTTTCCCAAGCTCAAGGATGCTTACATGTCATGTATATGTTTTCACACTATGGACATACTCTAGGTTTGTTATCTGCAAAAGCACTTGCAGCACTTATTCAGACATCTACACCCAACGGAGTACGGCTTATATGTTGTTATATTTATTTGAGCAGGTTTTGATGGTAGGGCAGTTTTTTAGGTACAAAACTATTTCAATGTGATCAAAATGTGTTTGAGGATGAGTTGATATAAATATAAACTTTGAAAATATAAACTCTTGCTCGTGGACAACCATTTAAACAACCCAGCTACAGGCCATACATATTTGCTATTACAATTTATCAAAGGCTTCTTATAAAAAAAAAAAAAAACATTAACTGGCCAATGTACACCCCCAAGCGGCACTGTGAGAATGATAGCAATAAATTTCCGGTTGCTAGCGTGATTGCAGGGTAAGCTCAGACAAAGTTCAGTAAATGTCATCAGGTTTCATCACTTTGGTGACGGTTAATTTGTGTGACGAGGAGAAGGTCAGCACCTGTGTTTCATCATGTTTGATCTTGAACAGCAGAGAGAACAGAAAGTGCTAGAAGTCAAGGGCCTCTTTACTTCGGTCTTACTCTCTTATCATTTTAGACACAGTTTCCCCCAACCCCATTGGCTGTTAATTCTTTCCCCTACTTTACAAATTCCCAGTCACCACCCACATGCCATGCAAAACCAAATGAATGCCCTCTATGCTGATATCCTAGCAACGCAACAGTGCAGGCATAATCTGCACAACATTCAACAGTTCAATATACATTCTAAGTGTGGGCTTTAAAAGTTAACCTTATCAAGAGGGCTACTGTATAAATAGACTTATTATAAATACAATTTATAGAGGCATTTCACAAAAATTGCAGTCATCATTTGATAAGATGACCAGAAAATGGGGTGAATTAACATTTGGCACTTTCTTACTTCATCACTTTGTTTAACATTTTATATACAATAATAGTCTAACGTTAGTTTAGGAGTGCAGTCAGTGTACCAATGTGCCCATTGACCAGTGCACCAGGGCGCTGTGCATGTGATTCAAGTTCTTTCACTCTAAACTTGCTAGACCGTGTCTTTATAGAGCATGTTTTTTGCACAAGGGCATTGTCATATTGGAACATGTTTCATCCACTTAGGTCCATTCAAAGGGAAATTTTAATGATTTATTTTAAAATGACAGTTGCTTTCAGGACAAGGTTTGGAAAGGCCTGGTGTCTGGAGTGTACACTCTTTGGCCATACATTTTATATATAATAGTTATAGTTATATTATATAATACAGTCTCCTTGCTGTTATGAGTCATTCTCAGGATATCTTTGTAGACATTTGGAAATGTAACTACAAATATTTTATCCCCCAGACATTTTCTTTACCCTAACTCATATCCCAATAGAATATCCAATGCCAGACATTTGCTTCTTAACTACAATAAAGTCTATATGTAGGAGAGTGAAACATTGCCTAAACACACTGAGCACTCTGAAGGTACATGTAATTTTTTGTTATTATTTCGTTAGAGGAGTCATAAGATTCAGTCCCTTAGGCAGCAGAAATACACTTACGATATAGTATTTAACGAGACATTGTTTTGTCTGGGGTAAGAATCTTTTGCACTGAAAAGCCCCATTTTACAAACTCTCAGATGCATCCCATTATTTTATTCCAGGAAGTCTTCAGCCAGGTTAAGGACAGGTTGATCTGGTGCAGTCTTTATGTCAGGACGGATTTGATTGATGAATGATTATAATGAAAAATGACTGACAATATTTAAATTACATTTCTGCACTATATCACTTTTTGGCTTCGCTCGAAGCCTGGCTGTCCTCGATGCAGTACTTTGCATGAATAAGGAGATTCAGGGAAGCAGTGCAATCAAGACGAAGTCATTATTTTAAAAATGGGATTCTGATTCTATACATAAATAAGTGAATCTATTTCATATATAATACACTATGTGTAAAAAGTGTTTACGACTGGAAATGATTTATTTTCTAATAACCACATATCTGAAAGTGTTTTATTTCTTTTATACTATAGTAGTATGTCAAAGTTTCACATTTTATTATAAAATGGAATTTTATGTTAATGTTCTCTTTCATCTCTTAAGAGAAAGCTTCTGCTATTAATTACAATGTCACAACTACAGACAGTTGCTCTATTAATTGTCCTCTTGTTGCACACACTTTTTTTTATTCATTATCCTATACATTTATGAGCTCTTGGTTGTTATGTAAATGGAAGGTGTGTTTCTCTCTTTTGCTTAGAACCAACCAGCTTTAAGTGTTTCCATTTGCTGACTGAAGTGAATACTAACAAGCGTTTGAAAATCAAAGACAATAACACAGACAACTGCGTTTTGGATGCTAGGCATTACTTTTAATGCCTCTATAAAGACAGAGCATTAGAACTAATGAAAAGAGTTTCATTCTCAAACGGTTACATATTGTCAGACCTGTATTGCACCATGGAATTGTAAAGAAAGAAATGGTAGTGAATGATGGGTAAAATGTGTTATATTTTAGTATGTTTGTTTGCATGTGTGGCCATGATTTTGGGGCCCGGAAATGCTCCAGGAACAATAGAAATATATGACTGTTCTTATTTTGTGAGGACTTTTGGGTAAAAGTCCCAAGAAGGATAGTAAGCCAAATGTTTGTGTGTCTGTGTATGTGCATGAAAGAGCACTCTGTGGGGGCTTTTTGAAGTCTTTAATGAGGGGAGAAGAGATGAAAGGCAATTACAAGACTGTCCTCGTGCACACACAGCTAGGACATCTGAGAACCTTCCTACATGTCTGCAAAGCAAAGCTGTAGCCTTTATTCCTCCTCTTTCTGTCAGTTGTGGGATTTGGACATTTGGATAAAGTCTTTATCACACACATCAATACATGTTCCTACATCAGGTCCCTTCTTACACACTGTGTTCATAACATTCATTGAATTACAGAACTGAAAATGAACACTTCCATAAGGAGCTAATGAAGATTTTTTTGTATTTGCTTTGTTTTGTCTTACAGCAAAGTTTCTTGGGAACCAACTGCTAAGTTATGGCCAGGACCTCACTTTATCATTTACGGCTGAATTGAGGGAGCTCTTGCCCGAAACTGTAACTGTGGTTCTCGAAGGTTCTGGAGTATCAGTCAGAGCCAACCTGTTTTCGAAGCTGTATGTGGATAGTGACCCTAGCCACACCCCTCATAACATCTTCAAACTAAGGTATGTGTATAATAATTAATATAATTAATGTGTTTATTAAGCTGCATAGAACTGAATTGATTTGTAAAATAATTTGTAAGGGATTTAACACTGATTTTGTTTACTGAAAATTCTGTTTGTATGTGCTGTAATTGTTACCACAGATTATATTTTATACAGATTATACCTTCAAGAATAAATAGCCAGTTGATTTTAATTACTCACCCACCTTTTTTTAAATAATTAATTGAGTTGATATGATTCAATTTACAATTTGCTACAAAACCCTAGTATATAATATGCCTTATCAGGCTTCTTTCGAAACATGACACGTCTTCATGACACACTTCCTGTTTTTCCAACATAGTATCATGGAGGCTTCATTGGAAATTGGCCTTCATCGACAAAAGCATATTTGAATATGAAGAAAAGCAGTGTTACCAAAACCTTTGTGGGAATTTACTTAATTGTTGTGACCTTAAAAACAAAAAAAAAACAACTAATTGGGCTTAATTTAAAGTAGGGTTACCATTTACCATATCCAAAGAGACTGAAGTGGTTTCACATTTAGGGCATTAGGTCATTTAGTTGCCCATCAATTTTTTTTGTTGTAGCTAGAAGTCTAAGTTCCCAGAGGAAACCTATGTGGACACAAAAACAGAATGCTTAAGTCAGGCAGAATTCCTAACAGCTGTGCCCCCTATACATTGTGATAAAAATTTGAGCATGATTTTTTATATTTGGTGAGTAAATAAAAATTGTTTAAATAAATGAAAGGAACAGCACTTAGCAGAACAAATAGACAATGAGGTTTTGAAAGTCGGCTTTAAGCTTTGTAAAATAGTCTTCTGATGTAATTGCCTGTCCAAGCTGCAGTGTCACCAATGAAGGCTTTCTGCTAAATGCAAGGACATAATTGTTGCTTCAAAAAACTGTGACTTTGCTTACAGTTAAAGCCATATTTACGGAGTTTAACCTCGGTTGATGCATATTAAGTGTCATCTTTGAGCCTAATACTTTACTTTTTAAAACATTTCGACAGAGGCTTTAGAGTGATGGAGCATGTAATAAAATCCTTAAAATATGGTAATTAGAAACAGAACCCCAAAGACCATCCAATTTTGTACACACACACACACACACACATATATATATATATATATATATATATATATATATATATATATATATATATATATATATATATATATATATATATATGTGTGTGTCTTATCAATGCTTTTCAATGGGGTTACGGTCTAGATTTTGTGGTGGCCAATCCATGTGTGAAAGTAAAGCTTCCTTAACCAATCTTTATAGTTTGAGCCCACTGAATCTGGCATTGTCATTTTAGATTATGCTCCTGCCTTCAAAGCAGAAAAAATATTTAATTTAAAAGAAAATATCATTCAATGTATTTTGTCAATATATCAGATGAACAGATTTCTGGCACATATAGTTTTGCGAAAATAGACCTGACCAACTGAAGCAACCAGATCCACTTAACCCAGAGACTTGTACAGTAGGCACTAGGCATGATTGACATATCACTATATCCTCCTTTCTTCTTACCTGAGGTGCCCATCATTTTGGTACAGGGTAACACCAGACTTATCAGAGCATATGACCTGCACCAGACTCATTGTTTGTAGTCCCTAGCAAATTAAATACTTTTTTTTTCTGATTAGCCTCACTGAAAAGTGTTTTTCTTAAGGCTACACACCTGTTCAGCCCCAATACCTTGAGCTCACTTCCCACTGTATGTGTAATAATGCTCTTATTTTCAGTATCAAACATAGCTGTGAGTTATAATTGGTTGTTTAAGAAATGGAAAATTTGAATATTTTTTTGTGTTTATATGCAAACCAGATTCCAAAAAAGTTGGGACACTGTACAAATTGTGAACAAAAACAGAATGCAATGATGTGGAAGTTTTACATTTCAAGATTTTATTAAGAATACAACATAGATGACATATCAAATGTTTAAACTGAGAAATTGTATCATTTTAAAGGAAAAATAAGTTGATTTTATATTTCATTGCATCAACACGTCTCAGAAAAGTTGGGACAAGGCCATGTTTACCACTGTGTGGCATCCCCTCTTCTTTTTATAACAGTCTGCAAACGTCCGGGGACTGAGGAGACAAGTTGCTCAAGTTTAGGAATAGGAATGTTGCCCCATTCTTGTCTTATACAGGCTTCTAGTTGCTCAACTGTCTTGGGTCTTCTTTGTCGCATCTTCCTCTTTATGATGCGCCAAATGTTTTCTATGGGTGAAAGATCTGGACTGCAGGCTGGTCATTTTAGTACCCGGATCCTTCTTCTACACAGCCATGATGTTGTAATTGATGCAGTATGTGGTCTGGCGTTGTAATGTTGGAAAATGCAAGGACTTCGCTGAAAGCGAAGACATCTAGATGGGAGCATATGTTCTTCTAGAACTTGGATATACCTTTCAGCATTGATGGTGCCTTTCCAGATGTGTAAGCTGTCCATGCCACATGCACTCATGCAACCCCATACCATCAGAGATGCAGGCTTCTGAACTGAGCGCTGATAACAACTTGGGGTATCCCGAAGATCACGGGCATCCAGTATGGTTTTCCGGCCTTGACCCTTACGCACAGAGATTGTTCCAGATTCTCTGAATCTTTGGATGATATTATGCTCTGTAGATGATGACTTCAATCTCTTTGCAATTTTTCTCTGAGAAACTCCGTTCTGATATTGCTCTACTATTTTTCACCACAGCATTGGGGGAATTGGTGATCCTCTGCCCATTTTGACTTCTGAGAGACACTGCCACTCTGAGAGGCTCTTTTTATACCCAATCATGTTGCCACTTGACCGTAATAAGTTGCAAATTGGTCCTCCAGCTGTTCCTTATATTTACATTAAACTTTTCCAGCCTCTTATTGCTACCTGTCCCAACTTTTTTGGAATGTGTAGCTCTCATGAAATCCAAATGAGCCATTTGGCATGACATTTCAAAATGTCTCACTTTCAACATTTGATATCTTATCTATATTCTATTGTGAATAAAATATAAGTTTAAGATTTGTAATTTGTAATTTATTGCATTTCTTTTTTATTCACAATTTGTACAGTGTCCCATTTTTTTGGAATCAGGTTTGTGTAAGAATAATGGAGTTTATTATAACAGCAAATGGGGACTAAATGTCCCACATATGAATCTTATGCTCTGGTGTCCACAAAAATGTCATATACTTTATATCCAGAAAGTATTCACAGGGCTTCATTTTTCCCCATTTTGTTATGTTATAGTGGAACATCTTCCCAGAAAAGTAAAGGTTATTATGTAGAATGGGATGTTCAAAAAGCACATACAAATCTTATGGCCAGGTGTCAAGAAACATTTGTGTATACAGTATATAAAATATTGGGTTTTAGAAACTATATTTTTAAAAAAGTGGGCAGGTGAGTTATTTTAATGAATTGATCAATTAACTTGTATATTAAACCTGATTATGTACAATGCATCTGGATAGTATTCACAACGCTTTAATTTTCCACATTTTGTTGTGTTACAGCCTTATTCCTAAACAGATTAAATTCATTGTATTCCTCAAAATTCTACAAACAATACCCCATAATGACAACATGAAATAGGTTTGTTTAAAATCAAATCACATGTACATAAGTATTCACAGCCTTTTGCCATTAAACTCAAAATTGAGCTCAGGTGGATCCTGTTTCCACTGATCATTCTTAAGATGTTTCTTGGAGTCCATCTGTGGTAAATTCAGTTGTTTGGACATGATTTGGAAAGATACACACACGTCTTTATAAGGTCCCACAGTTAACAGTGCATGTCAGGGCACAAACCAAGCCATGAGGTTCAAGGAATTGTTTGTAAACAAAACAGAGACAGGATTGTATCGAGGCAGAGATCTGGGTAAGGGTACAGAAAGATTTCTGCAACCAATTGAGCACAGTGGCCTCCATCATCCGTGAATGGAAGAAGTTTGGAACCACCAGGACTCTACCTAGAGTGGTCTGCCTGGCAAAACTAAACCTTTGTGGGAGAAGGGCCTTAGTTAAGGAGGTGACCAAAAACCTGATGGTCACCCTGAAAAAACTCTAGTACTCCAACAATCAGGGCTCTGTGGTAAAGTGACCAGACGGAAGCCTTTTCTCACATGACAGCCCCAATGGTGTTTGTCAAAAGGCACCTGAAGGACTCTCAGACCATGAGAACCAAAGATTGAACTTTCTGGCCTGAATGCCAAGCGTCATGTCTGGAGGAAACCAGGCACCGCTCATCACCTGGTGGTGGCAGCATCATGCTGTGGGGATGATTTTCAGCAGCAGGAACCTGGAGACTAGTTAAGCTAGAGGAAAGATGAATGCAGCAATGCACAGAGACATCCTTGATATAAACCAACTCCAGATCTCTCTAGACCTCGGACTGGGGCGATGATTCATCTTCCAACAGGACAACGACCCTAAGCACACAGCCAAGATAACAAAAGATAGGCTATGGGACGACTCAGTGAATGTCCTTGAGTGGCCCAGCCAGAGCTCAGACTTAATCTGAAAATGCCTGTGCCCCGACACTTCCTATATAATAGCTGGGCCAAGCTTGTAGAATCATACTGTACTTAAAAAGAATTGAGGCTGTAATTGGTGCCAAAAGTGCTTTAACAAAAGTAATTTTATTAGGTTTTTTTATATATAAATTTGCAAAAAATTTAGAAAAACCTTTTTTCCGTTGTCATAATCTAAACTCAGTACCCCATAATAACAAAGTGAAAACAGAATTTAAGAAATGTCTTTTTTTCATAAAAAAGCTGTGTGCTTAAGTCACATCGGGCGAACAACTTTTGAAAGAGTCCTGGTTGTGCCACATATCTTCTATTTGAGAATTATGGAGGCCACTGTGCTCTTGAGAGTCAGTGCATTAGCAATTTTTTTTGTAGTCTTCCCCAGAACTGTGCCTTGCAGCAATCATGTCTCTGAGCTCTGCAGACAGTTTCATTGACCTCATGGCTTGTTTTTTGCTATGATATACATTGTGGGAGGTGTGTGCCTTTTCATATGATGTCCGATCATTAAACTTTTCCACAGAAACACTCCTGTCAAGAAACATCTCAAAAATTATGAAAAAAATTGGTAGGTGCATGAGCAATGAGTGTTGTTCCAAAGGGCCTTATGTACATGTGAATATTTCTTATATAGTATTTATGCGAGCACTGATTCTTCTTTGTGTTTAAATTGGCCTAATTCAATTAACTGAAAATTCTAAGAAATGCTAACTTAACAAATCAGTTTGGTAAGATGCCTCAGGCCTCGGGCTACTTTGGCTAATTTGTTTAATTGAAGGAGTTTTGGTATAGTGTGTAACAACCCAACTAATCTTATCAAAGAAGAAAAACAGTTTACAATTAATACTAAGAACTAAAGAAAATAACAATGGTGCAGACCCATCGCTTAGGACTCGCGTAACACAATGAGGACTTGGGAAAAAAAAAATTGGAAAAATAGCTTGAGGTAGGTATTAGGAAACAAATAACAATTAGTAGTAAGAGCATATACATTAATGAGACCAAAAAAATAAACAAGAAATCTCTAAACAATCTGTAAAACATAGTAATTGTGTGTCTGTGTGTGTGTGAAGCCAAAGCCTTCTTCTTCAGGGAAGTTGTGACATTACACATTGAATTACAAAAGAGTGACAAGAAATATCCATTGGTTTTGTAACGCTCTCCAGGAATTGTGCTGACTGATCAATTCTATCTTATGATGAACGTCTATGCTTTGACCACCACACTCACCAGATCTCAGTCTATTTGAAGACCTGTGAGAAATCTTGGACTGCCATATTAGATTTTCACTGTCAACAGATAAGCTTAAACCAATTAAGAGAATGTGTAGTGTTTCTGAGAACGGTCTTCCCATATCTGTGGGTTTCCTTTGGGATATCTAATTTCAAATTGTTTTTTTTTTTACTTTATATTCTATGAAAATGGAATTTTCTCCTTTTATGGTGTGAAGTAGACTTTGAAATCTCCTTGTGATTAGGATGCAAAAGGGAAACATACTTTTGTTCAGAAAAGTCTACAGTTTTCAGACCTGTACTTTCTAAAAACCTCAAATTACGACTATGCAACAAAATGTTGTAAAAATGCATATTAAGTCCTTATTGTTCATATCTAGCATAACTAGCAGGGGCCAGGGATAAATGAAGGAAAACTGTTTTTGTGCAAATTATAATTAGCTATAATTGCCTTAAAGCTGTATGTTCCATTCAGTGGTGCACAAACTGCCAGAGCAAATTCATTTCTGGGGAATTCATAGCATGAAATACAAAGAAAGGAATGAAGGGGAAGACTAGTTATCTGCTATTTCTGTCTATTTATCACCAGGGTGTCACAAATGCACGAGGAGGCAGTCACAATCACACATCTGTGAATGCGAGAATATATGTGTCATTGTTCCCTGACTCTGAGAATGTGTTGGTGGTGGCTAATTTTAATGAGGCCATTAAAATGAGGGATCAAAGATGAGGAGATGAAGTAGGGATGGGGGGATGCAAAGAAAGAAGAAACCAACATATAGGAACTAAAACTGTGGGTGCATTATGTGAGGTCACAAACTTTTTAAGTGCAGTTACACCCCAGGTTATCATCCTGTGATACCACTAAGGTACTGATTAGAGAAAGAAGAAACAAAGTTGAATGGTTAAGACAAATAATAATAAAAGTGTGGAGTGTATTCAGACACAAAGTCAAATTACAGCATAAATCAAGTCACTGCAATTGAATACAAATATTCCAGTTTAGACAAAAAGTCAAGTCATAACACAAAAGACTGGTCAATCTACCACTGAGACCAAGAGCTGATTATTATAAAGAATTGAAGTATGAGGGCAAATGTTTGTGGTTGTCAATAAAGTCAGACTTAGCGAACATTTATGTGGACTGAATACACATTCCTTAGCCAATCATTACATTATCATGCACTCCTGTTTCTTGTTAGTTCTTGATTTGTTTCTCTTGTTATACCCTGTGAGTTGTTTATTGCAAAGTTACATTTAAATTCTTGTCTATTTATTGGCCTGTTGCCTGATTGTGTTTCATGCTGTTTCACCTGTTTAATGCTAGTTATTATCAGGTTTACCATTATGTTTTGTGGCACATATGAGAAAAGTACACACATCCTTCACTAAAGTAGTAAAGTACTGACTATACTTTTTTACTCAAGTTATTATAAAAAAAGTCTGTGCTCAGATATGTAAAAAGTAACCATTACTGCAATCTGTTTTAGTGTCATGCTGGTAACTGGACCTCTCGTATTAATATTAGGGCTGTCAGTCTATTTAAATATTTTTAACAAATATTTTTTATCTGTTTTAAATGTACCTTAAATTCATATTTTTAAGTTTTTCATAATTTAATCAACATGGACATGGACAAATATTGATGCTTTATGCAAATGGATGTTTATTATTAGTGAAACCATACTCAATATACAGCATGAAGACAAAATATACTTGTAAATGTTTTAAAATAATTATGGTGTTTTAAATCACATAACTCATCAGGACACCAAACGGAACCTTTGCTATGTTTCCAAATGGACAGTTAATGAGGTAACACCAGAGAAACCTTACCTCTTCTAACATCATTTCATTTCGTCATTATGAGGAAAAAATACCACAAAACGCCCCTACACGTTTGTCGACTCCAGAGGGGTAATTGTGCGTATCATAGCTGATTTTGGTGCTGATTTGAGACTTGGCACATCAGTCAAACCAATGTTTATTAATTAAAAAGAAATTTTTGGTGGAGTTTATTATTTGGTGTTATAAACTCTGACAGCCCTAATACATATATTAATACAAAACGATTTTCACATTTTGTTACCTAATGAATGTATCCAGGCTGAACATTCACCATATAGAACACAAACAGAGAAAAAATTATGATGATCAGGTGATCAGGAATGTTCTCAGTCATGTTTACATCGCTGATTCCCTTACATGTTTACATCGCTGATTGTTGCCTTCTGCCTTGCTCATTGTTAGCTTTGTAAACTAGTATACGTCTGTGGTGCATGAAAGCCAGGAAATGATACACCAGTGCTGCGCAATGACAGAAAATGGGTTGATGGGCTGAAAACGGCATGCCAGTAGAAGAAAAATTATTCATTTTCACCAAAAATTTATAATAAAGTAATTAGCCTGGTTTAAAAGTACAGATATTTATGTTCTTGTTTCCAATCATTAATGTATTGCCTGTATTAGGCCTGCCTTACGTTCCAAGCTTAGAAATTGATTTTGTCCTAATACAAGCACAAAATTGCCTAAAATTCACTATCTCAAAGTTGGTATACATAAACACCATTTGGTCAATAGAATTAACTGGAACAATCATGCAAAGTAAAATTTGTAAAAATGATTAATTTGCTTATAAACTGCACTGAAAAACTGTATCTATAAATTAAATGTTAATATCCTGCTGTTGAATCCATAGGTTAACCGAAACAGAGGTGAATCCATCACTCGCTCCGTTTGAGTTTCGACATTTGCTCATCAATCTGACTGCGCTGCACATCAGCAATGTGGGAGGACAAAACTGTGAGTGTTTCTTTCTGTTTGTGCTTTTAAGTGTCTTGTTTGCATGCATATCTGAACCTAATAAAATAAAAGCAATGTCTACATAAGGTAATTTGATTAATAAATATTATCAGAATTTACACATAATCATATTTTAATCCTGGATTTAGCACAAAAAGCTGTGTAACGTGAAGTGGCAAAAAAAAAGACTTCTTGATAAGTTAGTACTCCAGACAAAGTTTGGAAATATGACCAGAAGTGGGACTTCAAGCTGAAACACAGCCTATGTGCTGTTTTGGGCCCAGCCTGCACAACATAGCAGGGATATTGCATTTTGTAGTGTTTTTGAGCGTGAAACCACCAGCATACAGATTGCAACAAGCAGCAGAAAATAGACTTAAAGAGTAAAAATACACTTGAGCATGCGCAGAGCTTGTGCTAAAGGCTTTACTGACTGATATAGGAACATGTTGCAAGCAACACTGTTTCTAAGTCTGAGGTAAAAATGGCTTTATAGCAGAAGCTGAGCTTTAAGGTGAGCGGTTGTGGGTCCCAACAGTAGCTTTTTAGCAGCCTTGGGATGTGAATTAGCACATCCTCTGAATTAACTTGAGCTAGTATTGTGTGGCTTGCAGACCACATTCACCCTTAATATACAGCCAGTGGACTGCAGATATGCCTCTATCAAAAGTTATTGTTTCATGTAGTGCAGGAGTTGGAGTCTTGGAGTCAAGGGCCATAGCTGTTTAGGAATATTGAGCTGTGACTTCAATTGCATGGACAAAAAATTCACAGACCTGCTAGCTTTTCTTCACAGAGCCCTGGACCCCACTATGAAAAATAAAGCGAATATCTCTAGAGCTATTTAAGGCAATTTTTTTACATATTGCTCTGACTATAAGATGTACATGTAAGACAAAATCTTTTGATTTGTAATTTGTTGACACGCAAGACAAACATTTACACCTAGACTTGGTCTCTACTTTGAGCTAAATTACAGTTAAAACAAAGGGGAAATACTTCTCAAGGAAAAACGCACAACAAACCAGATATCTTGACAATGAGAAAGGGAAAATGCTAATGATGCCTATCCCAAATGAATCCTTAAACAACTCTGTGGGTCACTTAACACCTGAAGACTTTGAAAAAGAAATAACATTCAACAAAGAATAAGCTTCTGTTTCACTGCTATTGCATTGTCTCTCCCACTGGAAATGGATTATTAAACCATTATTATTCATTTGTCAAATGTCCCATTACAACCTGCTGCTTTGTTCTTCAACAGACACACACACACACACACACACACACACACACACACACACACTGACAGCTTGAGGTACTGCTGCATGAACACTGACAGAGAGATATGGGAGATATGTGTAGCAGTGGCTAAGACTGGGACCTTATGGTTGGTTATAGTACTGTCAAATCTCTCATAAGAGTGTGTATATCCATATGTGAGCAAAAAAATATATATTGGGTCGAGTATAGCAGTATTGTGTGTGTGTGTGTGTGTGTGTGTTTGTGTGTGTGTTTATCTCTTTATCATTATTCATAAGAGCTGTGTATACCTGGGAAAAAGAAAAGAACTTTCTCCTCCAGCATGTTTCTCCTCTGCTCCCTTCAGCCTATACTGATTAATTAATCTCCACCTCACTTATTTATATACATATTGAAAATTCGCTCTATCAGCATCAGTAGTTTGGAAGCAAGAAGGAAAGAGAATAAAAAAAAACAGTAAGAAGGTAAAGGTTGGCTTGTGGTAACGCGTCTGAATCTGCGATCGACAGAGCATGTTGGTTATTGAATAAAGGGCAGAGATTTGCAAAGACTGGAAATTCAAGATAAGTTATAGATTACACTTTCGAAACTCATTAACCAACTCATTAACAAAATTAATTATAAATAACAACCCAGAAAATTGCATAGGTTGTGGATCGCTACTGCTTTTTAAGGATATGGATTTAAAGATTCAGTATATACAGAAACTTAATATGAAAGGGAAAGTTCTAAGTTCAATATTGTTAAAATTAAATTTTAAATGATAAAAAAATTTCGAGTCAACTTTGAGCAATCAGGTATATCTGTTTGGATATTTTCTACAATGCGGTTCAACTTATGATGGGTTGGTGGAGATTTAGTAAAGTCAGGTATTGATGTAGGTTGAGGGGGCCTGGGGTGCAGTCAGTGTTCTATTTCATCCTCGGTCAAAAACGTGACACTAAACAATAGACGGTGGACAGTGTTTACCTTCTTGTTAAGCTGCTCTGTGATACAGTGTCAGCGGTATTGATGTGTCTTGAGGAGAATGCTTCAGGTTTTCTACCTGTTAGGACAAGAGCAGACTTATGCTTATATATTTAATATGTTTACACCTTGCAACATTTTCCTAAGTTCCCGAAAAGAATCTGATTTTATAGAGACTAATTGATTTTTTAGACTGGTTCAGATTTTAACTTTTTAGGGTTTGTATAATAACTACATGCAAGATAGTCCAGCAAATGACATGCAGTTTCCTGTAGAATAAGCTGTAATTTATAAATAGTCTGCTCTGCAAAGCCATCTACAATAAAACATGCTAACGTTCAGTCGATTCATGCTACTAATTGTAAAAATTTCCAAAGTAGAAATTGTATTTGCATTGACATTGGTAAAGAAACTTCTCGCATTAGTTTAACTGCAGCAATCTATGTAGCTATATAGACTACAGAAATTAAATGTGTTTAGATAAACGAAAAATAATGGCTAAAAATTATCCAATGACATATACTGTATATATTCCTAATATAACACCAAATACTTCTTATAACTGTAACCAAACCACTAGTAAGTCTGCACATTCAAAGAAACCCATGACAAAATAATTATTGGATTCTGCTTAGCTACTACTATTAATGTCAATGGTATACTGTATAATAAAGGTAAGTTACAGAAGATAATCACTATTCTTTTTTTTTCTTCTCTGGAAGAAATTAGTTTCAATTCATACTGTCTTAAATGGCATTATCTAATCTTGATCTTGGGCTCTTTCAATTTCATGTCCTTAGTTCTTGCCTTTCTTCATGGGAGCGATCTATACAAAAGGCACCAAGAAGTACCAAAGTCAATTAAACTCAAAACGTGTTACCAAACTTGGGACAACCTTACTATTTAACCTTTACTCTGATGTATGAATGTTTTTGCTTAAACGAATGGTATCATATATCTTCCACTGCACCTCTTCAAATGACTGTCATTAATCTTTGTAACTTCTATGTTCCCCAAAACATGTTAGTTTGAAGGCAATGATTCAATGTGCTCTTCCTTAAGTAAGCTAATGCTCCCAAAACTTCTAACTCAATACTCCTGCAAAATAGAAACAACATCATTGTTATATATGTGTCAGTGTACCAGCATAGAGACATACTGGCTTTAAAAGAACAGCATTTGTTAATTTTGTATGGAATTCAACCACTTTGCATAGATCCTTTCTCGTGTCAGCGTAGCGCATAATCATTGAGTGTCATCGTTAAAAAATTAGCATAAGGTTTAATAAACAGCACCTTAAAAATGAAACTAAGCATAGCTTAGTGTAGACACTAGCAAGCAGTGATAAGTGCTAGCAGAATTAAGTGCATTCATTACAGCTGCACATTATTGAAATATAACAAATATACATATCAACGTTTTTTTTATCATGTCAAAACTTTCCATGCTAATGGCACTTGTGCATTACTGAAGATTGTTTGCTTGCAGAAAAAGAAAATATACAGTATGTCTGTTTACACAAGCGAAATCATTACCCCGATCAGGCTCATATTCTTATTATTACTGCTTGTATATAAACAGATATTTTCAGTGGGCAGATTCAACTGGGCCACATCATTGGATGACAGTTTTCTGAAAATCAGTTCTGATTGGCTGCTTGCCACACTAGTTTCCACTGAAAAAATAAATTGCAACATACCTCATGATGTAATATATGTAAATACATGGTATCTGTACCACTTGTTAATAGGCAAGAAATGTTTTACCAGCTTGTAAAATTGTTGCATATATTTAGAGAAAAGAAAATGTCCATCCTTACATGCAATTCATGCTTGTGTGTGAAAATGTGCTAATCTCTAATGATCATGCTCACTCATATTGTCCTTCATGCTCTATTAAAAGACTGCAAAAGATAAATAACCCTGACTTGCATCTTTTTTTTTTACCCACAGATACCTCCCAGCTGTCTGGGGTGACACTGACCTCTGCAACACTGACTGAGTCCTACTCTGACATCCCTCTCACTGCACCTGCCCCATGGGTTGAGGTGTGTGCGTGCCCACTAGGATTTATTGGGCAATTCTGTGAGCTGTGTGCTCCAGGTTTTACCCGAGCTAGTCCTAATGGCGGACCATATTCACCCTGTGTGCCATGTAACTGTAATCAGCATGGGTTGTGCCATCCAGAAACAGGTCTGTCAACAAAAATACATTTAAACTCCTTATAATATTTTGAATTCTTATGGCAACTTTCAGGTCAGTTCAAACCTCTGTGTGCCCCTGAAGTGTTTTGCATACTGATTATTAATCATGCTTGCTAATCAGATGATGACTGCAGCTTTGTTCCAATTTTTGTAAAAATCTTATACAGGTTGGATTGTCCAAAACAGGACAAGTGTGCGAGAAACTGCAATCGTTAATTGCAGTTGTGTGTAAGCACGTCCTCTCCATCAGCTTAAAACAGGATGTCATATAGTCTCTTTTTATTCCCCTATATCTCCAGTTTAATTTCCTTCTCATTTTAAACCCTTTATCTTGCCATATTGTATCACCAGTCTATCTTTCCCCGTTCTATTTGCCCCAGTTAATGGACTGCGTAGTGATTTGACACAAAAGAAGCAGAGTTCACTGCCACCTCTTCCTTTCTCATTAGCTTTGTTAACTAGCCCCTGGCTAATTGATGCTAATATAGGCTAGGACAGTATATGTGTAAGTGTGAAACAGATAAGAAAGGGTGGGAAAACGATAGCAGACCTAATGTGTTTAACAGTTTTCGCTTGCTTTCGAGTGTATATTAGGTGGCATTCAGTGCTAAGAAAATAAACCCTTGTGCTTTATGTACAAAACATTGCTTAGGTGAACAAATACAATCCATCCAGAAGCCTAGTATCTGAATAGATCTGCCAAATCTTTTGTTTTTTTTGTAATACAATGAAGCCATTTGGAGTTAGGAACAAAAGATGAATTACACAATAGATCAGAATTCTTTTTCTGTCTGGATGTGTTAAACAACATAGCACATCACACATTTGGTGTCCGATTCTCAATTGTTGGTTTAGCAAAATTATTGGAACCGAGTAAATATAACTTGATGTTTGGTTGCATCAAGTAAAGCTAAGCTGAATGGGTGAAGTTGTTCACCCACTAAAACGAGTCCATATACTGAATAATAAATACCCACTGTATGTTTCTATATACCTTTTCAAAGAAGTCCCTTAAAGTGGTTACTAATACAGCTTGCAAAAAGAATTACTTAAAGCAAAAAAAAAAAATCTCCTATTATAATGTTATGATAATGAGAGAAATGCAGATTCAGAATTCAGAGAGTGAGCGCATGCATTTAATAACCTTTGATTCAACGGCATTTCGGTTTCAGTTGGCTCTGCATCACTGGCCTCTGTCTTGTCCGTCTTTCTTTCTTGTAAGTTTAGTGCATTTTTTCGCTGCAAATCATTGGTTAAATGAAGCAGTTTCTGGGGTGCGATTTTTTTTTCTGTCTTGCATTATAGTTTATTTTATAATTTTATTTTTACATTTTTTGATAATTTTTTTCTCAGTAATCGATACGATTTAAAATGTAGTCAAGTAAAATACTATAAACAAAACATACATTACAGAATTTAAAAACTACTCTAAAAAGTGGAAGTAAACAAACATAACTACTCATTTTCTGTAAAGTAAGTAAATGTAATTCGTTACTTTCAATCTCTGCAAATGTAGTTTTAGTAAATGTGTACTGTAATGAAGTTAAAGTAGAGAAAATATACAGAGAAAGTATTCATTAAAAACATTTACTACTTTGTGATATACTCCGGATAAGGGTATCCAATACTAAATATAATATCTACAAACAATGACAATTAAACAGGAATTAGCATATAGTTTATGATGTGTATTAGCTAGAATGTTTGACAATCCACAACAGCTTCCAAGATCTGTTTCACAGAACATACAAATATGGCTGCTAGAAACTTCACCCAAGAGCAACAGACTCACAGATGCTCAAGTTCACCTAAAGCAATCACTACTCATCTTATATATAGTACACTCAGTTATACCTATCCTTGTACTTGTACATATGTAGCGTAAAGTTCTACACTACTGACTTATCAAGCCAATCCTTTGTTTGACGTTCTGAATTTGAATTTCTGTTTGTACCTTTTTTGTACCTGTGCTTGTTTCGGCAAGCCCACATACCATGATTTGTTTTTTGCACACAAGTTAAGCGTGGCTAGCATGCTAATCAGCAGATATAATCATGCACTATATAAGATTAGCATGTCCCCATCATGCTAAGCGTTGAATTTTTTAGTTGGTAGCTCAGTGTTTAAGGCTCTGGGTTACAGTTTTGAAGGTCAGGGGTTCGTGCCCCAGTATTGCCAAGCTGCCAATCTCGGGCCCTTGGGCAAGGCTCTCAAGCCTCAGTGCTCTGTATCATGGCTGATCCTGCGCTTTGAACCCCTCTTCTAAACATCGTTGGGAGATGCGAAAAAAGAATTTCTCTGTGCTGTAAAGTACATGTAACAAGTATAAAGCACCTATTCTGTTTTTAATCTTTATATTTATATAGTTTATGCTGTTTGCACTTCAGCCAATCCTGCAAGTCTTATGACTACAACTAGAATTTGTCTTAGAGCTGTCTGCTCATTTGTTTCCAAGAAACCTTGCTCCTGCATTTGCATCTGTCTTGACTTACCTGCTGTGACAGAGTGAACAGCAAAAAGAGCATAAGATATGCACCAGGTTAGCCAAGTGTCACCTCTGTAACTAAAATATGAATGTAGAATGTATAGGGCATTGGTAAAAATGGATTATAAAAATGTCACTGCACCAGATTTAACAGAATATTGAATTTGATCTAACCACTGCATTCAAGCTCAACCAATTTGTACAGGCTACTGCTTGCACGAATCGGCAGAAAAGTACATAAATTCTGTATTTCCGAATATCTGACATGCCAGTACTTTGATAGTCTGCCTTAGCTTTCTAAAGTCTGTTCACTTTTTAAAATCAGTTTTAATGTAGACCTATGCCATCCATGTCCAGGAGTATATGGAACAAAAACTTGGCAGACAGTCTCTTCCCCTTCAATCACAGAGATGGCAGCCAATCATGAGCTCGTGTATGTTGAAGAAGGCAGATAGCACTATCTTCTGAGAGTAGTTTTCTACCCTGTGATGTAACAAGAGCAGAGATTATCTGACTTCATGTGCATCAGAGGAAGAATGTGTTAGCTCTCATATGAAAGCTGGCTGGTGAGTGACAGTATCCACAAAGAACCCTGTTTTTTGAATTCATCCTTCTTTTCTCCAAGTCCCCCCCCCCACCTCCCCCCAGGAACCCAAGCTCCCTTTAATGTGCTGTAGATTAAACCTTCATAGTTCTTCTTATAAGCATAAAAAGCGATTAGTCCACTACAAGGATTTTATGCTGCAAATTAATGTCAGACATGAGCTGATATGCTTTAAGAAACAGAAATAAGCATGTGTGCAGGGAAGCCAAGCATTTAATAAAGCACTTTGAGCAGAAGGAAGAAGAGGAGCAACGAAAAGGTCAGGGCAGGTGTAAAAGTAAGTTCAAAGCGAATCCAAAAGCCCGAAAGACAAGATAAGCGAAAGGAATGAAGGAATGCCTCAGTCAAGAAATATTTTCAGTCCCAGGAGTAGCAGAAGGAGGAGCTCGGCACGTTTTATTTATTCATGAACCTGTTTAACTTCAAAGCGCAAAACGAAAGGCAGTTGCAACGGGCTGCCGTTCAGGGCCATTTAGCTGCTTAAATCCTTTTCAGGTTAGTAAATAGAATTAGGCTTGTGATGAATCCCTGCAGAAAATGGTCTCATTCGGCATTAGCATACATACATGCCATTCTTCATTTTCCTCTATGTTGTGAAATAGAAAGAAAGTTTTTCAAACACTTTCAGAACCCAGTTAGAATTTTTAAGGCTTTTTTAAAAGGCTACTCAATGCATTTTTTTCCTTGAGCTCTAGGTGTATGAGGAGAGCTGAAAGGATGCACTCCTTTTTTGATTTTGATACGTATGAAAGGAGCCTGGAATTTTGCCAGACTGCAAATCATGCCAAATAGAATAATAATTGCCTAATAGCTAATAAATCCCCTGAACCGAGACTAGTTAAAAAATATCCGTGGCATGGCGTTACTGCCTGAGTTTCGCACAGTTGTGGCTTCGTAATTGTGATTTATTAAAAGTTCTACGGATTTTGTCACTGCCAGCGACACAACAGATTGCAAAAATTGTAATGTTTGTGCTGCGGAAACAAAAAGAGGACGCTGCTCATCCGGAAAACGGAGGACTAACGAAGTCAAGCATATGTCCTTCAGATGCACGTTCAGCGTGTGTGTGTGTGTTTGTGCGTGCAAGTGATTGTGCCTCTCTCTGTGTATATTTTTCTTCTCTGGTGTTAATTTAAGACTTGCCATCCATTAAATTAGAGTATGGAGGAAGGAGTGGGAGGGGTGTTTGGGGTGGAGAATGATGCAAGAAACGAATTGTTGATAGAGAAGGGGGAAAAAAAAAAGGCCAACAGTTTCTTATGTGAATGGCTTTGATAATAGCAGTGTACAAACATGCATTTATCTTTTTAAACAAATAGGTTGCGTCATGCCCTTTTTTCAAATTCCCTCGTTCCCTCTAGTTTCCTCTTTTCCTGCTTTTCTCAGAGCACACAAAATCATTCGATTAGACTCAGTGATTGTGAACTTAGCAATGAATTACAAAAAGTTGCACTACACTATATCTTCAAACAGCCATCTGTCTTTGTTGCGGTTATAAATCTGTCATGCGATGCCCTATGTAAATAAACCCTGACACATTTTCTCATCACTGGATATAATTCTCTCAGAAACTATAGTGTTTTACCCTCACAGCCAACAAATATTGATGTCATATAATATCCTGGAGGCCAGCCCTGGTATAAAATAGATTTTTTTTCCCCTTTTTTCCCTTTCCCTTGTCCCTGTGTAACATCTATATTGCTAGTGCTTACAAAGGTACATATTTATTTTTACTGCATAGCTTATCGAAGCGTTCCTTTTCGAAGGACATTTTGAAGGACAGCATATGCAAGTAAAGAACGATTTTAAAATGTACAGAATCAAGAGGAAGTTAAAAATGAAACGACAGAACGAAGGCCTTCACATCTCATCACTCATAGAATGTCTGCATTTCTTATTTTTAAGGAAGTAGTGCACAAATATAGAACTACCTGCAATTAGGTGTGCAGTGCAATCGTTCAGTCCTGGACAGGTTTAATGTATTTCAAATAAATTAGACCTATTGCAAATTTCATGGAATTTTCTAAAATAATGGTGAAATAAAAAAGCCATAAAAATAACACACATTTGATAAAAAAAATTTCACAATAAACCAAAAGCAAAAACAGATGCCATTTTACACTAACAAATAACTTGCATGAGTTCAATAAATACAAAACAGGAATGTACAAGAAGTAATTTATTAACTTTGGTAAAACTTCTATTACCAACTATGGTTGAATAGTGGATAATTGCTCATTAATCAATAGTATATGAAATTATACCAAATCGCAATCATTTAACTATAGTATGTGGGTTGTTTTAAGTAATACTTATGTACAAGTGCATTGTACTAAGTAATTATTCATATGAGCATGCTCAAACTTCAAATATTATTAATGAACATATATACTATACTATCACTACAATTATACACAAAACTCCATTCAGAACATTTCCAAAATTCACTAATGCCTCTACTATCGATCCAAATCCAGCTAGTCAATTGAGTAAATAGCTGTTTAGCCCCACCCTCCTTAAGAGGTTTGATCCAGAATAACAAGTGCATACAATAAATAAAAGCAAAAGCTAAGATTGAAAAGATCATTAAAACCATACAAAGAACATAGTGATTCATACACAATATACACTTAGTAAAAATAATGATCACAAAAAGGTAAATATATTAGTGCAATGAGAAAATAAGACCAGGAAGGTCTTAATGATGAGCTGAGCAATAAATACCATGTGTTATATACTATCTCCTGGAGACCAGTTTACTTCCAATTAAATACATGCTCAGAGAGGAAAGAGGTCAACATACCCCCTATCCATCAGTGCCACTGTATGATTTATAGACATTTTTATTCTTACATGAGGTAATTCTTAACATGATCAATTAGAAGAACTTTTTTTTCGCTTCATCTGTATAAATGGCAGTAAAATACCTCCAAGAGCATTTCAGAGAAACCGAACAGGCCCTCAATCAAGCAAAGAGTTTTTTGATGCTGTAGCAGAAAGGGAGAGACATTACATCTGGTTCTCTGGAAACAAGTATTATTACTAACTTTACAGTCATGCAGGGCAGCATGTAAAACTTTTTCATTTAAAGGGAAAAATGTGTAAGAACAATGCTAAATAAGTTGATATGTAATTATACAAAAACATTTAATGTGTAATATGTACAGGACTTGCATGCACAACAGAAAAAAACAGCAACAGAAGGAGGTCAGGAGAAATGGTCAGACTGATCTGAACTGTTGTGAAAGTCTTCAGTAACTCAAACAACCACTTATTACAACTGTGGTTAACCGAAAAGTTTAATATATATAGAAGGGTGTTATATATTTTGTATATTATCCATTATATTATTGTCCATTATTATATTGTTATTTTATCCAGTATATTTTTATCCATTTTTTCCATATACATTATATTTATATATTAAACTGAAACATTAATAAATAATGTATCTGAGTAGTACATTGCCATATAACTTACTGTACTACACTATAATATACTATACTAGCCACTAACAATCATCTAATATTTCCACGTTTTCATATGTAGGATAAAATGCAGTCTACAACTGTCCATTTTCTGCCTAGTGACTTTTTCTTTTCTCTTTTTCAAATTTTCTCTCGTCTCAAAGAGCTCCAAGCAATAAGGAGCTGTTCTGAGGTGCTGACATTTAGTCATGCAAAATATGGTGAATAATTCAGTATGGTGAGACACACAAATGTCAAGAAGGGACCAAGAGGAAGAAAAGAATAAACTTTGCCTGAATAGTGTTAAGAGGAAAAATAAAGTCAGGAACTAAATACAGATGCCCACTGAGCGTCAGATTCTGATATGATCATCTCAATGCCCCTTTGGACAAGAGGATAGCATCTTATTTCATGTTGTGCTAATGGATATTCGGAGTTCTGGTTTGGCTACAAAACATTAATATTCTTAGGGTGCATGCATGATACAGTGCTTTGATAGAAAATCTATAAAACTGCATAGATAACATGTAATTTGACATTTGGCTTTTTAAATATTCAGGGAAAAAAGGGTCTATAGGCTAAAAAAAAGAGGGCAAGGACTTTATGAAGCTTTCCACACCAGTATGGTTGGTTAGTATTTTTAATGGAGATGAAGGAAAAAACATGAATTGTTATTTAGACAGTGTCACTGATTGTGATGAATTGTTTGTGAGGTCGCCCTTAATTTTTTCTACATGAAGAAAACAAATATATTCTTATGTGGAAATTCCTTTGGTAATTTATAGCTTTGCTTGCCTTAGGAGCCAGTTTAGCAAATGGAAATACAGTGGTAAATCTCACCTCTGCTGGATGTAGTTCTCTTCAATCCAGCAGCTGAGGATGGTTCTACATGAACAACCTTAAGATCCATGAAGTTAGTCATTAATATAAACATTCTACTACAATGACTTAGGACTCCAACCAGAATGAACAGTTCTGCATTTAAGGGACCAATAGAGAACAATGATAAAAAAAAAAAAGTATAATGAATGTATTTGGTGCGAGATGAAGATGGTTCCTTTTTAAATCAAGTCAAGTTAAGTTTATTTCTATAGCACCTTTTTTTTAAAACAGACATTGTACCAAAAGCAGCTTTGCAGAATTTAACAGTTGAGGTGGACGATGTGTATTTATCCCTGATGAGCAGCCATGGCGACTGTGGCAAGGAAAAACTCCCAAAGATGTTATAAGGAATAAACCTTGAGAGGAACCAGGCTCAAAAGGGAAACCCATCCTCATTTGGGTGATATCAAGAGTGTGATTCTAAATCTTTAAACAATACAGAACACTGGAGAGTGAAAACTAACATAAGCACTGGATTATAAGATTAAAAGTAACATCCTTTCTACAGTCATTTGAGGTTATGGAACCAGGAGCTACTAAGCAACTCATAAAATAGCTCAAGATTTGCGATCATCATAAATTCAACAACAGTTTCTCCATGCCAGAGCCTTAAACACTGGTTCCTCTCAAGATTTATTCCTCTTACCATCTTAGTTTTATCCCATCATTGTCCCCACTGGCTTACTGATGAGATATAAACTTACAGGCACTAACTTTATACATTTAGAATGTATATTTCTAACTTATTAATCTCTGTAAAACTGTTTGTGGACAATGTCCATTGTTAAATGTGTTATAGAAATGAAACTGAATTGAATTGAAGTAAATGCAAGTCAGTCTAAAGATGTCCAAAACCTTCCTAGCCAAGCTGACATTCTTTGTGGTTTGAATGAGTTTTATTAGTCACATGGTACAGATTAGACGTAAGCCTGTCAAAATGTCTGTGATGCTCCTCAACCTCCACGTCATTATCAAAACAGAGAACAGGACATGACTTTTAAATGATTTTAAACAGATATAAAGAAGGCATTAATACCAAAAAAAAAATTCTATTTGAACACATATGACTGAATCAGCATGTATTTTTTCCACAAATATTATTGTGAACTGCGAGACTTGATGTTGTATGATGTGATATGACACGATATGATGATACAGTGGAAAATCAAAGTGAGAACACACATTTGAAAATATGAGGGTGCTTTTTGTCCATATGTAGATTAGATTGTGAATGTTGAGATAATAGGAACAGCTTTTAGTGCAGTAGTGGTTAGGATGTGGCGCTCTCACCGCTGCGGCCCGGGTTCGATTCCCGGTCAGGGAACCAACCCCAGCCATTAGGGTTGCACAAGCCAGTGCACTCTCAGTGCAGGTCCCAAGTCCGGATAAATGGGGAGGGTTGCGTTAGGAAGGGCATCCAGCTTTAAAACATGCCAAATCAAACATGCGGATCATGAATGCGGATGATCCGCTGTGGCGACCCCTAATGGAAGAAGCCGAAAGAAAGTTTAGAATGAAATATTTTATAGCTAACCACTTTTGGAGGTGACCAGACTTAAAAAATTGTAACATATTTCAATTCACTAATCCCTGTAGATGTCAGACCTACATAACAGTAACAGACTGTATATTCAACATAATTTGACCATGTGAGAAGATTTTGCACACTGTCCTACATTTTCTTTGCTCTTGTTTCAAGAACGGAAGGAAAGAAAGCAAATAATGGAAACAGGAAACCACAGTGCACAGATGTTGAGGGTGTGTGCAGTGTTTTCCCCATTAATGGACACTGTATATGGCTTTGATTACCAAAATCCAACAAAACAAAGCAAAAAAATTAAAAACACACATGGTAGCAAGCTTCATTCTTACTTTCAAATTGAATCCCGCCTTCTTCTCTCTCTCTTTCTCTCTGTACTTTCTATAAATGTACACTGGCTATTCCCTTTACCATTCTTTGTTCTCTTCCTTTCCATTTCTATTTTCTACTCTTTCTATTCATCTCCATTTCTCTCTTCTCTCAATTGATGACTCTCACTCTCTATCTCCTAATCCATCTTCTTTAAAAAGGAGCAACAGTGCACTGGCATTTTCTCTCTGTCTGCCTCTCTCATACTCACTCACTCTCTTCACTTCATCAATCTCGTTCAGTACACTGGAGCTATGGTACAATGGCATTTGTGTATTTAGTTATGTGTTGCACAAGTGCCTTCTCTTAATATTCACAGATGGCCTAATCTAGAGAGACTTGCAGAAGCGCTTTCTAATTGTCATAGAAAAGTCATTAGTACAAATAAGTCAAGGCGAAGAATCAAATCAAGCTGAAACCCTGTTGGAAAGGAATTAAAAAATATATAAAATCAATTAGTGTTTTTAAAGGGCTTGGTGAAGATTTAGTCTTCGTTTAAGGACGGTCAGTGACTTAGTTGTTCAGGAGTTCATTCCACCACCCGGGTACGAGGACCGAGCAGAGTTTTAATGCACGTCTGTCTTGCATCGTAAGGAATAGTGAGTTAAGACAACATGGTGCAGAGCAGGGTTCGATAAGTGCCTTCTGGCAGGTTGGGTTCATATCTGTATTTGTAAGCAAGCATGTGTTTAGGAGAATTCAGTAGAGAAAACACACTAGTGGATTCGATGCAGAACAAGTCGTGTGTTTTTTTATGGATCAGGTGCAGGGGTCTCAAGTGAAGGCCTGCATGCAGAGAGTTGAGGTAGAACTGACATGACTAAACAAGCAACCTGGTGATGCCCAGTTCTTTGAAATTTTCCTAGAAGAAACCAGCATAAATTAGTCATGAATCAGTGTGAAGGAAAGCCAGTAGTCCTGCAAGGTCATGTTGGGTTGCCAGGTAGCAAACTGTTAAAAGTGGTTACAGTTGTGGAAAAGATCTGTATAAGCTTTCTCCATGGGCATTTTTGTCCCTGATTAGAAGTCTCCTTCTGCATGCCTGTGCTCATAAACATTCAAGACAGCACTAGTGTTACTGTGACTGACAGGGAAGAGAGAGTATTCCACTCCTCCCATTTGAGACAATACACCTAAATTTGCTCTCTTGGACTCTCGGTGTCATCTTCAGACATATTCGCATAATATTTACATATTCATATATCATCTCTGGATGATATGGAAACCTATGAACAACCAATGGTTACATGGTGTATTGGGTAAAAAACGTCAATTTTATAGTTGGTGATCTAAGGCTTTCAGGTTCCAAACTTTTGTAAATATATAAATAAACCAATTTTTTCTCAGTGGTTAAGATGCTGGACTTCTGAAAAGGTCATGAGTTCAAATCTCAGCACCTTCAAGCTGCACCGGTTCGGCCGTTGAGCAAGAACCTTAATCCTCAGCTGCTCAAGTGCACACTCTAAATTGGACAGTACTGGACAGTTGATCTGGATAAGGGCATCTGCCAAATTCCCTAAATGTAAGTTAAAGCATTTGCTCAATTTAGAACTGTACATAACTTGAATATACCCTTCAAAAATTTAATTCTTTAATTAATTAAAATATGAATGAATAAGTATAATATGATTGTTTATTAAACATTACTTACATGAAAAATGTAGGAATAAAATACTCTTGATTTGAATACAAAAATGACAAACAAATGATACAAAAATTAAATTAACTCATAATTTATAATTAAATCATTATAAATTTTCTTCTCATGAACAACATTGTTAACATTATAGAATACATATATCCATATTTTTTACATTTACACATGTACTCATGAAATAGCTGTTTTCTATAATAAAAAATGCGATTGTAAAAAAAAAAGCCTAATCCCTAGACACTTAAATTATTTATTGGAATCGGGAATATTTTTTATTAGGAATTTTATGGAGATAGTGTGTAAAGGGTGTATTATATTCAGAGCGCAAAAAAGCAAGATAGTGATTTATCAAATTAGCATGATTAGGCTTTTTCCATAAATCAATCTTAAACTGATTGTAAATAATGAGCATGTAAGGGTTAACATGCATTACTGTAAAGTCATCTTACTATGTAACAAATTAAGATGCATTGAACACAAGTTAAGGACATGGTTAATGTAGTAAATAACAAGTAACCATTAAATCAATTAATACACCATTATGTACTGTTTGTTGCCAACCAATTTTATTTATTAATTTGACTCAGCATGTTTCTGCTGCTTTGTTCAGCTTTGAAGAAGATTGCTTTTTTTTTAGTAGATTTTGTGCATACTTTTGGGGGCTTTCTCATTTTTTTTTTATTAATGTTTTGCCCTGAGTGTTGTTCAGTATTGTTCCGTCTGCACGCACACAGACTTGTATGTAGAGAACGACTTCCCAAAAGCCTGAAAAATATCAAATCAAATACCTTTTAAATCTAATTTAGCAGAACAAATAAACTGAAATGCTGGGAGATGCAGGAAAACAGGAAATCATTCCAATCCCCCCTCCCCCTCCCCCCCCACAAGCTTAGATCTTTATTTAAAGACTGCAGTCTTCCTGTGAAACAGCTATTTTTCATTAAAGGCAGTCTTCCACGCACACCCTTCTTCCATCCATGACTTTTTTAGACTGAGATCTGTCAGGTACGGTCAAGCGGCAGTCTAGGCAGTCTGTGAGCAGATTAGAGATGCCAAGCTCATTTGTGTGTGTGTGTGTGTGTGTGTGTGTGTGTGTGTGTGTGTGTGTGTGTGTGTGTGTGTGTGGTTAAGAAGATATGAAGAGTGTAATTTAGAGTACTACAAACTTCAAGAAAACAGGTCAAGAGTCAAATTATTTTAAGTAAGAAAATTTTTATTTGAAAGCAAATGAGGCTTTGTATGTGTATGTGTTAGTATGTATATGTACAGTATAAATATGTGTTTGTGTGTGTATTTTAAACAGATAAAAACTCTATACATTATAATAAATTGCATCATTGTTTTAATGGTTACAATGAAAATTGTATTGGTTTGAATGGAAAATGGTCCCAGTGGATTATTATGTTTAGTGAATACTATTTTGGAGCAGTAGAAACGCCTTTAGCAACGTCCTGATCACATGATGGTATCTACTGGACACCATTATGGTGTTATTAAGGATACGTTGTTAAGTGGTATCTACTGGACACCATTATGGTGTTATTAAGGATACGTTGTTAAGTTTGTACGATAAATGTTGAATTGTGTTCTTTGGGTGTCTTGCTTTCATTCTCCTCATGTGAGATACCTGTCTGTGATGCAACACTCCATTATGCTGCATCTCTGTATAATATTGATGTTTTTTTATAGCTGTGGCGTCATTATACTGGTATTAAGAGGTGGAATGATTCAAGCAGGTCACCACTGACAGCCTCGGTGTAAAATGCACAGCCCACCTCCCCTTTGTCATTCCCTCTCCCATACGAACCTCCCAAAGGGGAAAAATGCTGAAATCAGAAATTTCCTTTTTTTTGTTTTCACTATAATTGCAGGGTCTAAATAGATTTTTGAATAACAAAAGGAAAAAGCATAGATAATAACAGTCTTAGGCCCATTTGCTGCGCATCGTTATGCTCAACACAATATTAACAAATAAGTACCATTACAGCCGCAGTCAGGGAAAAGAATAACAGCCACCTTTGGCATTTGTTATTGCTGCAGCCTAATATTTCGTTAAGCTCCATTTTAACTATTTGTTTGTTCTTTGTTTGAGTTATTTAAAGCCGTATGCATACAATGCATTTCAGGTATTGTTGTGTATTTCCTTTTAGAATTGTCAACATAAAAAAAATGTACGTGCACTTATCTATTTTCATTTATTCAACACAATATGAAGCTGAACTAAACATGTTTAAGCTGCCTGAGAAAATACACGTGGACCCATGCAAGTTATTTAATTTATCAGATCAGCCAATCAGCTGGCAGCAGTAACCAATATCTACATCACGTATATCTGAATAAAATCATGCCGATACTGGTCACAACCTTCAATTAATGTTCACATTTAAAATCCAAATATGGGAAATGTGATCTCAATGACCATAGATTGGTTAAAGCACCCAGACCGACTGATTTAAGGAATTCAGAAACTGCTGAGCTCCTGGGATTTTCAGGTACAACAGCTCTGTCTGAGAAACACCTTGTTGATGAGAATGGCTAGACTAGTTTGAGTTGACAGGGATGCACCAGAACACATAAAACATCAAAACTTGTGGTGCATAGACTACAACAGCAGATGACACATTGGGTCCCACTTCTGTCAGCCATGGACAGGAATATGAGGCTACAAATTGAGGGCACAGATTCAATGAAGCTGCATAGGAGAAAACAGAAAAAAGACCAAGCAATGTTTTTTCTAACAGCTGGATAATTACATGACTGTGTAGTTGCATGGATTTCCCTAATAATCTGTATAAGTGTATATACTTAAATATCATTTTCAAAACTATATGTTTGTGTAGTAATGTATATATTTGTATAGTAGCTTTACAAAAAAAGTAAAGTTTTTCAATCAATAAAAGCACGCCAGAGGCAACACAGGCAAAGAAGCTCTCAGCGATTACATGACCTTGAGCATACAGGAAATATAAATTTATTGAACTCAATATCCTGATTTTAAGTATAAGATTTCTGCTTATGTTTCCATTTTATGAACAGGAAATCAGTAATCAGTTTCATTTAGGATTTATGTCCTGTCTATGTAGACAGAGCAAATACAGTTTCTGTTTCAGTCTGTCTTTTTTTATTTATTTATTTGCTCATTTGGAAAATGTTTTCTGTCCCCAAAGTGACTCACAAGTTAGTGACTCATAACTTAGCAGTTGGGGGTTGAGGGTCTTGCTCAAAGACCAGACATCAGCTCTGTGACAGTTTTGGGATTAAAACATTACCATCACTGAACTACCAAATCAAAGCATCTTGTTATTTTTCTAGCTGCTTAACAAAGTCACTAGAGAGTCACTCATGCCTCCACATTTCGGAGCCTTACACATTACTACCAGGGTGTAGGGTTTGATTCTGTCTTAAACTCTATTTTAGCGTCCTGTCCACAAGGAGCAAAGCAAACGAGGTTATAAAAAGAATGATGTTTGGGATGTCTTCTCCTAAAGCGCTTTTTGATATTGGAATTAGGCATCGGACAGGGTGGGCCCCTGGGGGTTGTGTGATGGCTTGTTTGTGTGTATTTTATTTTACTTTTGCATTTTTATCCTTCGATTTGTCTTTTCTTCAGACGTGTCTCTAAAGCAATTTCAGTCGAGGCTGGATTTAGATTCTGAATTGGCCACACATGGGCTTCTCCTTTCCTCTCTCTATCTTTCTCTCTTTTCCTCTTCCTTTGCCACCATTTGCTCATGTCTTTTCTAGTTTGGACAATAATGAGCCATTGCCCTCTACTGGTAAAAAAAGATGGTACAGGTTCTGCCCTGAATCTGTCAGCAGAGACTGTCAACAAAGCGTTCCCTTGTCAGAGATGTGTTCTAGGATGGTGTGTGTGCACACGAGTGTGTTTTCTTGTAAAGGTATTTGACAGTGTGCAAGGATGCGGTCAGAACCCAAATGGGTGCCACATGCTTGCCCAGTGGCACATTTCTTGGCTGCCACCACACACTTCAATTTGTCTGTTCTGAGAGAAAATCATATTGCATTCATAGGGCTTGTTCTTTTCTGCAAAGTGTGTGTGACTGTCAGGTGTTCATGCCAGCTGTCCTCACCATGTGTGCAAGAAGCTATTGTCACCTTGGCCATGAAAGGATGGATATATACTGTACAATCCACCCTGAATCACAAGTGTATAGTGAATAATACAGTGAATATGGTCTATTTGAATTCCCTTTTGGGTGTGTTTGTTTTAATACATTAAAGCGTGTGTGTTTGTGTGTTTGTCTGTGTGTACATGTGTGTTGATACAGGTGTCTGTGACTGCACAGACTTCACGACTGGTCCCTCTTGTGAGCGTTGTCAGGATGGTTACTTTGGGAACGTACTGACTGGCAGTCCAGGAGACTGTGTGCCCTGCCCCTGCCCAAGCCATACCGCTTGTGCCCAGGTGCCAGAGACGGGAGAGGTGGTATGTACCAATTGCCCAGCAGGACAAAGGGGTGAGTATACTCGATTTTTATAATATAAAACACAAAGAATATCTACCCTTTAACAAAAAGGCAAAAGGCCACAGTATATAAGCAATCTTTTTGACTTGGCACAATTTAAATATGAAAAATATTTGAGTAAAAACAGGTCTTTGAAAAAATCTACATGCCTTTATACATATAGAGAAACAGCAGAGTAACTGACCAATCACATGACCTTATCCACCCCAAAGGGTTTGAAGTCTTGTGTTAATGTACTTTCCATATTACTAATACGATATAGCAACAATTCTAACAATACTAAAGTGAGTGCTGATTGGTGAACAGAACATGTTCTGTGTCTGTGTTTCTTCAATGGATTTACAGGAACCAGATGTGAGTTATGTGATGACGGTTTCTTCGGTGACCCGCTTGGCTGGAATGGCGAGTTGCGGCTGTGTGTGAAGTGCGACTGTAATGAGAACACGGACCCCAACGATGTGGGTGTGTGCGATCACGTGAGTGGACGCTGCCTTAAATGCTTAGGGCACACAGCCGGCGACCGATGTGAAAAATGCCAGAGCGGTTACTATGGGAATGCTCTGGATAGGAGTCTGAGGCCTTTCCAGAAGTGTCTGCGTGAGTGCATCTGCACGTGTGAACATATTTGTGCTAAATAGATCTTTTTTATTATAGCTATGGTATATAAGAAATTAAAAACAAGTCATTTTCAGGAAAACAATTTCAATTAGTTACTACTTTAACTCTCCTTTATTTTAGGTCACACTAGGTCACATGATTGTTGACAGCACAGTTGTGTTTTGTTTCTTAATTAACTAATGGTTTATATTTTTGAACTAAATATGTGTAATCTGTTATTTGTCATTTTTCAGCTTGCGTCTGTAACCCTGCTGGCACTCTGGGGTCAGTGAATAAATGTGATCCACGCACAGGAAGATGTTTGTGCCTGAGACATGTGACAGGAAGAAATTGTGGACAGTGTGATTTTGGCTATTTTAACCTGCAGCAAGGGCTGGGCTGTGACAGGTGGGTTGTGGATTCGCATTTGACTTTATTTATCCATTAATCCATTGATTAATTTAAAATTCACCACAGGGGTTCCCAAACTTTATCATTTAATTCGGTTCATTTCGTGATTATTTGTAAAGCGCTTTAAACAATGGACATTGTCTCAAAGCAGTTTTATAAAAGAATGAATACATTTAGTGCCTATACGTTTGTTCCTTAGAATTGTAAGTTTATCCCAAATGACGGGCCAGTGGTGACTGTGGCAAGGAAAAACTCCCTGAGATGGAACCCATCTCATCTGGTTGGCACCGAATGTCTATTCATTTCAGTCCCATCATTGTTGAGGTGTGCAGTGATAGACGCTTTAATGCAAAACTGTTCATGGTCCTGAACCATTGTAGTAGACTGTTGATATTAACTACAGGCCAAACCCATCCTTAAAGGTCTTGAGTTGCTCAGTAACTTTTGTTAGTGTTATATCAGAGCCAAAACAGCCTTGTCCATCAAAACGTAAAATGTTTTTGCAATTTCGGATCATCTGTCTGCATACCCCTCTGTCCTCTACATCTGCCTCTTTCAAACCAAATACCTGCATGTCTTCCCTCACCACATACATAAACCTTCTCCTTGGTCTTCCTCACTTTCTCCTTCCTGGTGGCTCCATCCTCAGCATTTTCCTACCGATATACCCCATGTCCCTCCTCTGCACATGTCCAAACCATCTCAATCTCGCCTCCCTCACCTTGTCTCCAAAACATCCTACATGCGCTGTCTATCTAATAAACTAATTTCTAATCCTGTCCGTCCTCGTCACTTCCACTGAAAACATTAACATCTTCAGCTCTGCTACCTCCAGCTCCACCTCCTGTCTTTTACTCAATGCCACTGTCTCTAATCCATATAACATCGCAGGTCTCACCACAGTCCTATAAACTTTCCCTTTCACTCTTCTCTTCTATCACAAATCTCTCTTGCCACTCTTCTCCACCCACTCCACCCTGCCTGCACTCGTTTCTTAACTTCTCTAACTTCTCTAACTTTTCTAACCATTACTTTGCACTGTTGACCCCAGGTACCTAAACTCCTCCACCTTCTCCACCTCTTTTCCCTGCATCCACACCACTCCACTTCCCTCCCTCTCATTCACACACATGTACTCTGTCTTACTCCTACTGACTTTCATTCCCCTTCTCTCCAGCACGTACCTCTCCAGGCTCTTCTTAACTTGCTCCCTACTCTCACCACATATCACAATATCATCCGCAAACATCATAGTCCATGGAGACTCCTGTCTGACCTGGTCCGTCAACCTGTCCATCACCACTGCCAACAGAAGAGGGCTCAGAGCCTGCACACTTCACTGCTGTCACTTTGTCCTCATACTGTACATGTCCTGCACCATCCTCACATACTTCTCAGGCACACCTGACTTCCTCATACAATTCCACTGCTCCTCTCTCGGCACTCTGTCGTACGGTTTCTCTAAATCCACACAATGCAACTCCTTCTGACCTTCTCTATACTTCTCCATCAACATTCTCAAAGCAAATAATGTGTCTGTGGTGCTCTTACTCGGCATACAAACATACTGTTGCTCACAGTTGGTCACCTCTTCTCTCAGCCTGGCTTCCACTACTCTTTCCCATAACTTCATGGTGTGACTGATCAACTTTATTCCCCTGTAGTTTCTGCAGGTCTGCACATCTCCCTTATTCTTAAAGATCGGTACCAGCACACTCTTTCTCCATTCCTCAGGCATCCTCTCACTTTCCAGAAGCTTAATAAACAACCTTGCTAAAAAAACACTCCACTACCATCTCTCTTAAACATCTCCATGCTTCTATCGGTATGTGATCTGGTCTCTTTCTCCTTATGCTTACCTGCACTTTCAAACTCTACATGGGCAACCACTAAATCTTAAATAATAGATGTTCCACAAAGAAACTTGTTCTGTTGATAATACTCTGTTAATGTTGACATTATTATTATAGTTTTTTTATTATATGGTACATGCACTGTTATACATGTACTTGCAAAAAAATAAATAAATAAATAGAGAGAGAGAGACATCTTATAAAAAAAGACTTGCATGTGATGCACATGTGGTGTTCTGTAAAAATGTGTATCTATTTTTAAAAATATATGTTTAAGTAATATAAATTTAAACAAAGGTATCAGACAATTCTGTCAATCCCTTCTGTTTTCTCCACTGCAGCTGTAATTGCAATCCCATTGGCTCCTCATCCCCAGGGTGTCATCCAATCACAGGCCAGTGTACATGTCGGGCAGGTATCGAGGGCAAAATGTGCGATGCCTGTCAAATGGGATTCTTTGGCTTTTCCTCCAGAGGCTGCAGAGGTACACAATTTGTAACTAATGAAAAAAGAAAGATCAGGAATAATGTATTTTATTAAGAATCTGTTTTTCTATACAGGGAAGGACATCTTTTTTATTGTCATATGCAGATAGCTAATCTATGCGCTGGTTTAGCATGAGGTTAATAAATGCATGCTTTAGAAATAAGAATTAAGACCCACCTCTATCACTGCGATTCTCATGAATGAAAAAATCTTGAATATTTCGTTTTTATTTTGGTCTTACACGACTTCAACATGTAGAATAAAGCATGTGACAAAAACCTGTTACAATGCAAATGTCATTTTATACATTTTTCCTTTGCCTCTTGTTCTTCATAATCTGCAGCCTGTAATTGTGACCCAATGGGATCAGTGTCAATGCAGTGCCATGACAACGGGACATGCCAGTGTCGCCGCGGTTTTGTGGGTTACAAGTGTGACAAGTGTGAGCTGAACCACTACCAACATCCTTTAAATCATCAGTGTGAGGAGTGCCCTGTTTGCTACAGTCTCATCAGAGACCAGGTGTGTGTAATTCTAAACTCATGGCAACTTTTGTATACAATAAGGCAAAAGTTAATATAAATAATTACATAATAATAAATAAAAAAGTAACAAAGTCAAAAAATCTGATAAAATTAAAATCCATGTCAAGACTCTCAGGTCTCTGGTCAGTAGACATGCAGACAACCAAAAGATATCAAGATGCATATCCTGTGTAATAAAACATATAACATAAAAGAATAATAGAAAAATCAATTCAGTCCGAAATAATAAAGGTCAGAATATACTCAGCAGTCTGGGATTGACTATAGAGACCAACATGTAAAACAAAATTCAAATAAAAAGTCATTGACTTAACAAACCTTGCATTCTTAATACAGCGATGGCTGCTGCCAGAAAGCATAAACGTTTGCAGCTTCTTTGACAGATATCAGCATAGGCCTCATTTACTAATGGCTTAACTGTGTAAATATATGTGTAACATCCAAATAGGCAAAAAACCTAATTGTTTCACTGACAAGGTGTGTTTCAAAATGTGTTAAACAAGTAATTAATGTGTTAATGCCTTAAACAAGTAATAACTTGTCTATTTGGTACACATACATGAATTCATGAATATGAAATGTGGGTCATTGTTAGCAGAATAAAAAAAAAAAAGGGCCAGAATAAAAATTTAACAATATTTATTATTAGGCCTAAAAGTTACTTTGGGATCAGAGACTCCTAGTACAGTTCAACTGACTGGCAGGTACTATATACCAAATGCAAACTCATAATTACGCTTCAATATCTCAAAAGAATCGTCACTTAATAACTAATTGCATTTAAAAAGAGCCCGTGAAGAAGTAGTCATTTCCAAGTAACTAAAAAATAAAGGATAATAAACACTTTAATATTTTATTTAAATATTTTATATTATATGCAAGCAATATTGCATTAACACAGTTCTACTGAATATTGGCATGGCTGTGACTCGCCTTAAGCACAAGCCTTAGGTAATCACAGCTGCGCAGATATTCTGTAATAGCACACCTTGCTCATGCGATATTGATTGACTTTTGCTTCTCTAAGGGAAATAGATCCTGAAGAAGACACATTTATTTTAGAGCATGTCAGCTAGCTTGCATTGATTTGTGCATTTGTACATTAAAAATGCTTCCGCTATAATTCTGTTGTAAGTTTCATTTCCTTTTTCGACAGTCTAATTCTTAGTTATTTGTGCTTGGCAAATAAGATTTCATATGCACTTATGTGTTACAGGTTGAACACTCATGATAAAATATATCTATAAATCTCTACAAAAATGTTAATATAATAATCCAATTTTTTTCTGCATAGCAACTGGAGCTGGCTTTGTACAAAAGGTCTTTTTGCTTTATAACTTGCTTTATATTACAGTACAGTACAATGTGATTGGTCAAGAGGTGTGTTTCTTTTTTATAAGAGCCGCTGGAGTGGTAAAGTTTATAGAAGTAATCCAGAGTGTCAAAGCTGTGTGTCACTGTTCTTTGGAAAGTTTCTCAGATCACCAAAGAAAAGTACCACACAGAGGAGTTCACACTTTGACAAGATGGGTCGTTAGAGAGATAAAGAGAGAGAGAGAGAGAGAGAGAGAGAGAGAGAGAGAGAGAGAGAGAGAGAGAGAGAGAGAGAGATCAATATAAAGAGCAAGAGAGAAGGGGATGATGGTGAGGGAACGACTGGTTACTTAGCTTTGGTCGATATTCCACAATATTAAATTGAACAAAAATCTATTACACAGCTTGACATCTGGTTTAGTAATAAGTTAAACACCGATCTTTGGAAATTGCCGTGGAATAACATATTCTATAACGTGCTGTGTTAAAAGAAATAATACTGTTCAGACCACTCGAAAGTGTTTACTTTACCCTGGGAATCCTGGATTCTTCATCTTTGACCTCATTTACATATTTTACATATAATCTCTTTCTGGTAAAAATATAGGGTTGTCTATTTTTTATCTCAAAACCAAACCCATAACTTAAACTCTTTCAAAACAATGAATATACATAAACTTTCTTCCGGCTTCTCCCATTAGGGGTCGCCACAGCGGACCATCCGCATGTTTGATTTGGCACATGTTTTTACGCTGGATGCCCTTCCTAACACAACCCTCCCCATTTATCCGGGCTTGGGACCGGCACTTTGAGTGGCTGGGGATGGTTCCCTGACCGGGGATCGAACCCGGGCCGCAGCGGTGAGAGCGCCGCATCCCAACCACTAGACCACCAGGGGACCTAAAACAATGAATATACATTTAATTAAAAAAGTATTTTATTTATAATATGTATTTTATTCAAGTTTATTTGATATCTTAAAAAATATTCTTTTGTCAATTCCGTTTTATTAACTCAAACATACTGTACATGAACCAGATTTTATACCAGGTGCTTAAAAATGTTCTTCTACACCATTTCAAAGACACAACCATCCATTGTACACATTCAGTATTTTTTCTCTTTGTATCCTGCCTACTCTATGATTGCACTGTTCTAATATCCTGCTATCATACGTTTCCAAGAGTGTGACTCTTTTTACTCCTAACAGTCGAAAATTACTTAGGCATGTAGCATCATTTTGTCCATTCAGGAGAATAAGCATTACAACGTGGTTTGTCTTTGTTAAACCCTAAACAGGAATATAAAGCAAGAGAACGAGTCTACACAAGGGCTGCAACTAACGAACGATATTTTTTTCCCCAATTAATCAATTAATCAGATTAAAATATATATATTTTTTTCGTTTTGTTATTATAAGTATATAAAACCCTAATTCATGGTATTCATGTATACATGTGTAAAGTAGCGGGTTTAACTAATTTAGACATTTTAAAGCTTATAATGGCTGCTTGTTGAGGAGTGCATGGGGGATTTCTCCTTGAACAAATTCACTCATGCTGTGTTGATTCTGTAAAAAGATAAATAAAAACGGTGTGAGTATGAACGGTGAAGCAATTTGTGTAAATCAACATTTGTATTGTATTTTCCAGATGGCAAGTTGACAGCCATGCTTAAAAAAATCTATATAAAATTGAATACAACATTGTTTTGGCAATTTTTGTTGAAATTAAAAAAAAATCCACAGACATTTTGTTTAGTTGTAAAGATATAAGAATCTTAATTTTGTATAATATTGAAATGATAATTGCATAAATTAAATATACAAACATTGAAAACATGCATTTAAACACAGTAAAGCTGCAGTAAATCACGTTTGAACATTAGTTAACTGTAACAGAAAAAAGCTATAAAAAGAGAATGGAACAGAGAAACGGAGCAAAAAAAGGAAGAAAAAATGCATTGGTGTCCATTTAGTCCAAATGACTAAAAAAGTCATAATTTACTGCTGTTGTTTTTTGCTGCTTTTAGATTTAGTGTTTGTTCGCACCGGTATAATTGAATCCATCACAAAGTCGCGAGTGAGTCACACCAGAACAGATCCAGTGCGACTTTCCCGAAGTTAGCAAACAAACCGTTTACTGTGCTGATGTTTCACCTTCATCCGCGACACCAGTGTGTTTTCTTTTCATGTGCTCTTGCATCACTGTGGTACTTCCATACCACACAAGCTCAGCTTTGCATAACTTGCAAGTACCCTTTTCATTATTGCGTTTTAAATTAAATGCTCTCATGCCTTGTGTTTAATATAAAATGCTTCCATGCCTTGGATGACTTGGGACGCACACTTTTTCCTGCTGCCGGTTAACCCTGAACTGTCCACCATTTTCGCATGTGGCTGTTATCTTGCCGCCATGCAAACCTCTTTACTTTAGAAGGCCAACTAATCGATCTCGGCATTTGTTATATCGGCAACAAATTTCATTACCGATTGTTATCGATTAGTTGTTGCAGTCCTGGTCTACACTTTACCCCAAATACTGAAAAAAGTAATAATGAGCATAAGAACATAATGTTTCAATACCTTCAAGCAGCTTGAGAATGGAATCACTGAACCTAAGGAGCACTTGTTGCATACTATGTGTGAAAATTGAAAAATATATAGTTACATATAATTGTTATAGAAAACAGACACACAAACAGACCCAAACTTGTTCCAGGATGACAATGCCACTGTGCACAAAACAAACTTTATTAAGATATGATTTACTTGGTTAGAGTGAAAGATCTTGAGTAGCCTGCTACAGAACTCTGACCTCAACCTAACTGACCACCATTGGTATAAATTGGAATGCTGACTGGACCTCAGGACTTCTCACCCTACATCAGCATGTGACTTCAAGCTGTTGTTACTGAATGAGCACAAATCTCCACCACTACACTCCAAAATCGAGTGGAACATTAGGACACATAAGAGAAAAATACATACAATATTTACAGCTAATCTGGTTAATTAACTAGCCAGTTGCAAAAAAAAACATTGCCTGGTCTTTTTTCTAAACTACCCACTTTAGAAGAACCTGTACCAACTTTAACTGTAACAAGATTCTTGTTTTTGGCTGACAGGAATGGAACCAGATGTGATCTGCTTTTGTTGCCTATTTGCCTCAAGGTTCAAAATGTTGTGCATTCTGAAAATGCTTATCTCTTTACCCTGGTTGTTATGAATTTTATTTGAGTTAATCTAGACTTTCTCTGGGCTCATGGCTATGTTCATTCTTCTCTGACCTCTTTCATCAATTAGGTGCCTGTAGAACTGTTGCTTAATGTGTGTGTGTGTGTGTGTGTGTGTGTGTGTGTGTGTGTGTGTGTGTGTGTGTGTGTGTGTGTGTGTGTGTGTGTGTATAAAAATGCACTTGACTATATAAAAAAACTGACTAATTACTATTGGACTGTGACACCAGCATACTCTTAAGATTAAAATATGATTCTTATTTCTTCAGCTATCTGATCAGCTAAATCAGATATAAATCAAAGATTTCACATAACTCCGGCATCTCAATTTCCATTTATAATGCAATATTTTTTTACAGCCAGCTGACATTGTAGTGAGGTGAGCAAAAATAAATCTGAATCAAAATAACAGCACCTCAGTGTCTTTCCGTTTAAACCTACATATTTTCTACAACAGGAAACAGCCACGAGCAAAGTAAGTTGCTAGAGATTTTCTTTTACTGAGGAAACAGTAGAGAAATGTCACTTATAGAAGAATGACCCAGGTATATATATATATATATATATATATATATATATATATATATATATATATATATATATATATATATCAGAAACAATTATCTGTCAAACTGACAATCAGAATGCTGTTTAAAAAGAACTGGTCCAAATGAAATACTTTAAGCAAGATTTTTATTAATTTTTTTGTGGAAAAGCCCACAGAGATATGCAGCTCAGTGCACAAAGCATGTTCTATTATGTAAACCACGTGTCTTATAAACATTTTGGGTGTCAAGTGTGTCTTTTTGTGCAGTCTTTTGATTTGTAGCCAGGTAGGGGCAAAAATATGGCATAAACCAAATAAAAAACCTAAAACTTATTTTATTCCTATATGTATTAAACGTATTCATACAGAAGCTGCTGTGCATCGTCGCTGCTTTAAGTAATGCTTCTGTTCTTTTATTAATGATGATCATAATCACAGCATATTGTTATGACATTCTAAAAATTGCACTTGATTTTGATCATTCGATGGCGAGTGGCAGATGAATAAATGTAAATGAAATGTGAACGTTTTATGAGTCTTGCATCTCACCAGGTTTCTGATTCTTTTTGTTGTCTTCAGGCGACAAAACTTAAAAGCCAACTGTACAGTTTAGAGAGACTGCTTTCCCACTATGACTGCCGGGGCTTCAGGCACAGGATCTACGTGCGCCCGAATCCCGTGCTTCAGCATCACGGGCATGACAATCATTTGCACAAGCATCAAGGCGAGGATTACTTACCTAATGCGCTGGAGGATTTTCTGGCCATCCATGGTAAAAGAAGTTCATGTTGAAATTGCTTTTATATTCTCAGTTTGTTTTTCGTTCAACCCAAAAAATGTGTCAGTGTATCTATGAGGGATTTTAGTCATCCGAGAAGAAAATCTAAGCAATTAGACTTGCTTTAATAGATTAGAGATTATTCATTAGTTCATCTTGCAGGGTTAAAGATGAAGGCAGATTAATTAAAGACCCATTAAAGAAAGATTAAAACTTAAAGGTTTGCTCATTTGCTGAAAACAATTTACTCCTAATGCTTTCTGAACTTTAATGGCCTCAGTGTAGCAAAATTAATTATGCAATTATTAATATTTTGTGTACAGAGGCCCAGGAAGCTTTTATCAGCCAGTTCACACAGCTGGAAACCTCTGCACAAGCCCTACAGCTGCAGCTGCATGACTTTGCCAGTATAATGAATTGCAGCCTCTTGAAGGAGGAAGGAAGCATGAGCATCGAGGAGGAGAATAAGACGCCGAAGGCGAGGAATGAGTGCCCGGTTCTTGTGGACACGTTTGCTGCTGTAACAGAAACGCATTCACAGCTTCAGAAAATGACCTCGGACCTTAACAACCTAGTAAGCATTCACAAGCCTAAACTTTACATACTATTATGTTAATGAAGTGTTTAAGTGACTCAGCAATGCACACTACATTATATTGATAAAAGTACTAAGACTTTGTGGTTATTCACGAAGCTGTCCCAGTTGAATGTCTTTTTACATGTGGAAACATAAAATTTTCCCTTCACTTGAACTAGAAGACTTTAAACCTGTTCTAGCATGACAATGCCCCTGTGCACAAAGCAAACTTTACGGATTTTGGAATGAATTGGAAGGAAGGAACACTGACCGCAGCCCAGGCTTCCTTGTTCCTTTACCAGTACCTGACTATACTAACATCCTTGTGGCTAAATGAACACAAATCAACACAAGTCAATTCCAAAATCTAGTGAAACAACTAGAGATGAATATACTGTAGATACAGAGAGATGAATGGAGAGTGTGTGTGGCACTGATAGAGAGAGAGATGAATGAGAGTCTTTAAATGGCTCTAACTATTCTGTCACTATAAGTCTATGGGAGTTTTTGGGGTATTTGATGGTGCACTTTGAGATCGGTCTGAACAGCCTGAAGGTGCTGTATTAAGTTTGATGAAGGTTCCAAATGTTTAGATAATTATATCATTATAATAATATAAATTCTATAAAAACGTGTTTGCATTAAAACATAATGTATATCATATATAGTATGCAAATCAATGCAAATATTAGCAAAACAGACAGACAGACAGACAGACAGACGGACAGACAGACGGACGGACAGACAGACAGACAGACAGACGGACAGACAGACAGACAGACAGACAGACAGACAGACAGATAGATAGATAGATAGATAGATTACTCAAGCTCACTTACACAAACACTATTGTTTCATACAATTTGCTTTGTGTCATGTGATGTGGTCATGAGATTGGCAATGTACATATTTTGTATTTGTCGTATATTTTTTTAATTAGGGACAGTTCGGGTCACCTAAAGAAAATTCTTCCCATTGTTTAAAAACAGAACTTTTCTGAATAACATATCATGGCCAGGCTACTCTCTGCAGCCTTGTTTGGCCTCCCCAAAGCCACATAAGATGATATATCATATATTGTTTTTACAATGTTTTCTTTTTTGAAATTGTTCTGACATTGTTAGTGTGTATGTTTCTGTTGCCTAGAACATAAGTCAGAGTCAGTTACTGTAGTTACAACAAACTGTCAGACAGTGGCATTGGCCTTAACCTTGTTTTTACTGTTGAACTGCTATCGTGCCATGACAAACACAAGTTCAGAAATTCTACCTGAGACATGCCTAATTTCCTGATCATCTCTGGCTGACGTGGATATCTACAGTATATATTTGAGTCTCTATTATGTCTGAATACACATGCACACACTTTCCTGAATTACATCTACTGAATTCTCTTAATACAGCTTGTAATGGTCATACTATGTGATTTAAATGTGAAGCGTAACTGTTGACTTTTCTCTCCCTGTTTCAGATAATCCCATTCATTATCCCGAAAGGCCTGACAGAATGGAACACCCTTGTGAATGAATCAGAAGCTTTGGTGAAGAGGTGGGTTGGGAAATTAAACTGCAATTAAACCAAAGTCATGTCAACTCATTATGTGTCTTCCATTCATAATGACTAATATAGAAAAATGAACTGTGTGTCTTGAAATAATGAAGCAGATAATGATGCTTGAAACTGGTGGCTTTTCAAAGGGCCATGAAGAGCTAAATAAGAGACTTGAAAATCTTAACCATGCGTGTTTTTAGACAGAAAATTTAATTAAAGCCTTTTGCGAATTAGATGACATGTTCTTAGCTAATAAAAGAATCACCTGAAGGATAATTGACAGTAATGATTATTTTATATGTTTTATTATTTATTTTCTGCCACACACCTCCAGGGTTCTGGGTTCTTGAGCTCAGGTTTTTCCCATGTTCCATCTGTGTGAAAGTAAAATGTGTCAGAGTATTTGAGTGAGCGTTTGATGAATGAAATAAAATTTCATGAAATATATACAGTATGTATGCGAGAGAATATTAATATTCAACTTACAAATACAGCTATGGCCACCAGGACTCACACTGATCCACACTGACTCATACTCGTGCAGGTGTGAGTGATGATATACAAAGCAAACAAGAAACCTCTGGAAATGTCTATTACCTGGGTAATGTAGTGGTGGAGTTCATTAAAAAAGTAAATGCTCACATCAGGTTTAGTGCCAGATTTAAGCACTAAACATACACAGAAGGTATCAATGTAATAAAAAAGATTGTGTGAGTTGAAGAATGCAACTAATTTCCAATAATTATTTATAATTTATATAATTTTTGCAATCAATAATCATGTAATGAGTCATGTAGAACAATGTGCTAACAGATTTAACACATATACTACTAACTACTTATATTTCATGGACAAATGAAATGTAATGATCACCTTCTGGTAAGACCAATTTCTTTTTTTTCCAGTCACAAAGAAATGGCTGCTCATATTGAAGGACTAGCCATAGCGGCTTTAAACAAGTCTAACAAAACGTATTCCACACTGCTGGATCTACTGGATGATAATTCAACACAGCGGCATTCGGAAGCACTTACGGCGCGGTAAGAACTGACAGGTGTATGGTGTATCAAACCTGAACCACTGCTGGTGTCTATAAGGAATCCTGACAACATTTGTAGCATGTAATGTCATTTCCATAGCTTTTTCATTGTAAATCAATCAGATTGCACAAACAGATTAGTATTGGGATATTAAACAATCAGTACAATTGCTATGAAGCTGATACATGATTGTTTTTCCAGTCACGATTTTGAACCGTAAAAATAAGTACTTATTTTTTATTTATTTTTTACTGCTAGATGTCAAGGAGATTGTATGTGTTTGTGTGTCTCAGACTGTTGGAGATGCAGCAGTTGAAGGAGAACCTCACACGCCAAGCGAATGAGACCCGGGCTGTCTACCTGTCAGTGGAGGAGCAGAACAAAGAAGCCGAGGCCATTTTACAAAGTGTTACCTCCACTTTCCCACAGCACAAGGACTTAAATAACAACCCCCTGAACACAACCTCCGCAGAGCAGCTCAGTGAAGCATATAATACAATAACACAGGATACACAGCTGATCCAGGTCTATACACAGAGCACTTTCGAAAGGACTAAATACATGACACACCAATTAATTAATGAATTAACACTCCCACTAATAGCCATGCAGAATTATGAGCTGTACATGCATGCAATATTAATAAGCACCCTTTAACTGAGGCAGCTGGAGAGAACTAGAGCATAAATGGGTATAAAAATATAGTTTTTCAAGCAGGCAATAGGAATTGCAATTAATTTCACAGGGATAACAGCTTAACTGTTTCTTTTGGTCAGAAGGAAAATGTGTAGAAACTAGACACATTTTGATATCTGGAAAGCTGATCCACAGACAGACATAAAGAAAAAGGGTGATAGAAAGAAACGGTAGCAAGACAGAAAGATAGATATTTAGTGAGAGAAAGACAAATAATAGTGATACAAACAAAATGTGTCATATAAAGTGTGAGTGATACAAGTTGATCAATGGAAAGGAAGTATTATTAATAGAAAGAGAGGAGTAAGAGTGCAACAGGTAGAAGAATAGAGAGATTGATTAGGAGTGTGTGGTGCTTATAGACAGATAGAAGTGGACAGGTGTGTATGAGGTTTGAACTTAAAAGATGACAGGGTCTTAGCTTAAAGATGTCAGGGTCAGGACTCAAACTGGGGTCAACCGTGTGATAGTCTTTTTGGATGTGACACTGTAGGGCATAAAAACGCACCCAAGACGTTCCCAAACCAATTAAAAGTTCCATAATAGTTCGTTAAGAATTCCAAACACAAAAATAAAGAAAAGCCAAACATTGTCAGTGATTGAAAAACAAATCCACAGGGGAAAAGAGTAGAAATCCACAGAAACAGGTAAAAAAAAATACAACACAAAATAATTCCCAAAATGAAGGTTTAAAATGGCCAAAGTCGTCTGTGGAAAAAGGCAGAACAAAGCAAAAAACTAAACAACAAAAAAAAACAATGCCAAGATACTTTACATCTTTTTCTTGCATGTATCTCTTTTCTCCTATATTTAGCTTAGATAAACAAAGCGGCAAATATAACTCTGGTTAATAGTGTCACAAAAAGATGCTATAGTCCTTATGTATGAAACTGAAACCCCTTTTATTTCTAGAGTCTAGACCTGGCCAACAGGACGTCTGAGTTGGTTTTGCTGATCGAGTCTAAAGAACAGTTGCTAAATAAGACCAGAGTGGAGTTAGAACACCGGCTGGAAAATGCACGCAACAAACTGAACGCCAGTGACGAGTTCCCGCAGGTGAGTTCAGGAAAAAGAAACCTCCACTGCCACTTCTGGAACCTTCAAAATATTACAGCATCTTAATAGTATAGTCTTCTGTGCTCTGATTTGTTTTAATAATCAAGAAATTATTATATAATGATTTGCTGAAATTCCTTTATAGCATCTGTATTATTAATCATAATATTACTAATGCATGATTAGTTATTAAATAAGCACAAAACATTCCATAGGAATAACTGAACAGAACAGAAATGTGTAATTGACTAGCATTTTATTAAATACAAAATATGAGCGGCCATCTTGGAAACTTAGATTCCTTTAGATTAATCTCTCATTTCTAGCATATTTTGAAAAGACATTTTTTAAATTATATTATATAACAAAAAAATACACCATAAGTTACATAAAAAAGGATACAATGCCTGTAACCAAAAAAATGGTCTAACAGCTCTGTTTTTATATATAAAGATCTCCCCTGTCATTGGTGTGTTTAGTTGTTGACATTGTGTCTATTATTCTGTTCTCAATACCATAACACATCATCTGTCTCTGCAAAGATGACAGCACTTGCCCAGGGGCTTAGAGAGACAGCCCTTACATCAGTAGTGGAAGGAAAGAAGATAGAGTCAGAGGCATTCTCTCTCCACCGACATATAGAAGGTAGGTAGAAGGTACAGTAGTACAGTCAGGTTTTTGACTGTAGCACTCTCACACAATTGTTTTATTTACTGTAAATATACTAGGGCACAAATTAATTAATGATTAATGCAGCATGCACTTCTGTTTAACCATTTTTATTAAAATATAAACAAATAAATATAAAAGAGGTGAAAATAAAACCTTCAACGCAACATACATGTATTCAAGACGTCCTTTGTTTGACTTAGATATAAAACAAGTGAATAAACTTCACTGAACAATTATTTTCAATCACTAAACATATGTTTTACTTTGTGATACTGATAAAACCGTCTGTGTGGAAACAAAAGTTCTGTTTGTTGTCCTGATTTACGTCATTTAAAACACCATAATTACTTTAAAACATTGACAAGTGTATTTTGTCTTCATGCTTTATGTTGAGTTTGGTTTCACTAATAATAAACGTAACATTTGCATGAAGCATCCATATTTGCATGTGCCCATGTTGATTAGAGTGTTTAAAACTTGAAAAATATTAATATATTATTAATAATAATAATAATAATGATAGATAGATAGATAGATAGATAGATAGATAGATAGATAGATAGATAGATAGATAGATAGATAGATAGATAGATAGATTGATTGATTGATTGATTGATTGATTGATTGATTGCCTGTTTTGTCTTCAAAATAGCTTTAAAAACATCTTAAAAGCCCAGTCTGCTTTAAAATCATAGCCTGGGAGAGGCCTGGCTGATGCTGTATATTTACCTTGCTTGGTATAACGGGTTGTACAAAGTGTGCAATTGTGAGAAGTGATGTGCTAATCACACCAAATATTGATTTGAATAAGATTTTTCTGTTTGCTTACTTTGCATTTTTCTTCTCTAACACACTCTACATCACTTTGCACAGTTGACCCCAGGTACTTAAACTCCTCCTTCTTCTCCACCTCTTCTCCCTGCAACTGCACCATTCCAATGCCCTCCCTCTCATCCACGCAGTGGCGGGCTGTCAGGGCCAGCAAAGCCTTCTCTGCTGGCCAAAACACTATCAGAAGCACTGACCTACATTTACTACATAAATTCTAATATTTGTCTAATCGAATTGTATTCATTTATTCTCAACAGTTTATTCTCTTCATTTCCTGGTGTTCTCTTGGCTGCACTGCTTCCAGTACGTGTATGTGGATGTTTTCGATTTTTTGTTTCAGCCTCTATGTGCTGCCATGTCAATCTAATCTGCCAAAAGCCTTCAAAGTCTGTACTGCTGGCCTTTAACATAGTCTCCTTAACAAAAAGCTCTGTTTCTTTAATCAATCAGATTTCAAATTCGCCTTACAGAACCATCTAGCTGGCCCAGAATAGAGTCAGCATTTTTCCGTCCTCTGATTGGTTGGTCAGAGGGAAACTGTTACAGCCAAGTTTGACTGACAAAACACATCTGTATACATTAAAACATCAGAGTTAGATGATGCTTATGGAGGAAGAGAAATTTATTTGGTTTCGGACATAGTTAAAAATGCATTTTGAAGAAACACTAGATATTGTGAGGAGGTCGGCCAACCCTGAAGCTAGCTAGCTTGTCTCAGCCCGCGAAAGGGTTTGTTCGCCACTTCCAGACCAGTGAATACGAGCCGTACCACAGGCTTACAGCCTCTGTGAAGTGGTGCAAATTATGAGTTTGCATCTCTGGTGAGTAGGTTGTATTTTATTTATATCTTTAATGTTTTTGTCATGTTATTAGACAAATGTTGATTCTGAACTGCTCCAGATGATGTAGGTGACACAGTTGTGGTTGTAGTGTAGAGGTTTGGAGCTTGCTTTAGTAAAATGATATTCACCCTCCATATGTGAAATGCCTCTCTCTGTAATGCCACCCGTTGTTATATTGCGTTTTTGTGTAGTGTTGATGGTTTCTATAATTGCGACATGATAGTGGTGGTATTAAGAGGTGAATTAAGTCGGGTAAGGCCCAGGTACCAAATGCATGGCCCGCCACTGCATTTACACACATGTACTCTGTCTTACTCCTACTGACTTTCATTCCCCTTCCCTACAGTGTGTACCTTCACCTCTCCAGGCTCTTCTCAACCTACTCCCTACTCTCACCACAAATTACAATATTATCTGCAAACATCGTAGTCCATTGAGACTCCTGTCTGACCTCGTCCATCAACCTGTCCATCACCACTGCAAACAGGAAAGGGCTTAGAGCCAATCCTTGATGCAGTCCAACCTCCACCTTGAACCAGCCTGTCTTTAAATTATTAAGCATTATTACTTTACACCATTTCTTCACACCTGCCTAAAGCAAAGAAGGGACTGAACAAGCATCTAAGAGGCCTAAATGGATAAAAATGGATGAATCCTTTTGATGTTGCACCTGATATAATAAAGATTTCCATAAGAGGACTTTTATGTAACATTTTATGGAAGAAGTCTCCAAGGTCAAATGCCAGAAACCACTTTGCATTGGGCCACATAAAATTTTTCTGGAACAGAGGACTCTGTTTTATTGTTTAAAGGTAGACTAGATACTACCGGGAAGATAAAAACAAAGCTAAGCATATATTCCATTTAAATTTGTTGTATTGTTTGTGCTTCTGTCCGCCACAACAGGTTTAGAAAAGGAGTGGCCTGTTTTGCATACTCGGACCCGGGCAGCTCTGAAGCGAGAGGGTTTTGTGGAGGAGAAGGTCTTGACAGAGGTGAAAAAGAAAGTGAAGCATGCTGAGAGGGCACTCAATGCTGCACTGGGGAATGTGACACAAGCGAGGGACACAGCAACACAGGCTCAGAAGACAGCTAATTCCATAGCTAAGGTGAGTCAGAAATGGTGCTCCATGTGAACAGGAAGTTTTCAAAACCCTTCTTGCTATTTGCTCAATGATTTTAAGGGTTAAAACTTATTTCAAGAATTTACAAATCCAATCATCTCAATTTATAATTAATGATTTGTAGTATTCATCTTTATTTATTTATCTATTGTTCATCTTTTTTATTTATGCATGGTAAAAAGACAAATAGAAAACCTAAGCCTTAGCGGGTTTTGATCGTCTGATCATTTGCAATGTCAGGTAGTCTTAGGTCAACATGATTGGATATAAATCTTGAAGGTAATTCACTCAAAGGTATTAGTAGCACATTTAAGGTTAGAACTTCAATCACGGTTCTGAACACCATAAAAGAAAGCAAAATCCATCCTCTTATCTAAAATCTATCTTGTTTAGGATGCTAAAGCTGCTTTGTCCCAGGGCAAGCAGACGAGAAAGGTGTCTGCTCAACAGAACACAGCCGTGAATGCAGCCATGCAGCAGCTGAAAGAGCAGGAGAATTTAGCTGCTCAGGTAGCGGCAGACATGCAAGACGAGGTAAATGAATTGTTTGTGTATGTGTTTATGTCGTCTTGTCGAACCTTTATGCACAAATCAAAAAGTAGAGTTTTATTCCTTTTATATTACATAATTCCATACACCTTTTAGTAATTACCAATCTTTTATATCAGTTCATACACTATATAGACACCTGTCCTTAAGATTCAAAATGTGTTTTTTGAGCAACCCATACAACGTTTAGTCCCAATTTGCTTTTATAATTACCACCACTCTTCTGGGAAGATGTTCCAGTACATTTTGGAGTGTGGTTGTCAAGATTTATGGTAAAATCAGCTACTGATGTAGGGTGAGAAGGCCTGGGGTGCAATCAGCATTTAAATTTTTCCCAAAAGGGTCGTGGTCAGAGCTCTTTAGAAGATCTATGAGATATGGTTTTATATAAACCATATCTTCATGGTGCTGGTTTTGGTCACAGGGGCATTGTCATGTGGGGGAAGTTTTGGGTCTACTAGTCTATCTGTCTGTCTATCTGTCTGTCTGTCTGTCTAAATGTTACATAAGCATTCCCTTACAGGAAGCTCTTGATCATATTTAATATAGTAAATAGAAAGCATGATCAAGTTTATCCAACAAATCGTTTTTTGTTTTTTTTTTAGTTAAATCGAATCAAAAAATTTAAAAAAATCCATTTCATATACATTGATTATATTAAATGTCCACCATACAATCCTGAGCTGTTGCTATAGAAACGCTAATGTATTTGTCATATTAATTTTACATTTTTAGAACATGATCAATACCTCCAGACCAAGTATTCAACAGTGCTGTGGCATAAATACAATCCTTAAAAAGGTTGAAAATGTTTTGACTCGGAAAAAAACACATTCTCAGATAATGCTTACTAATACCAATACTTTCTCTACTATATGACTTTTTAAGGCCATTAACTAATTTATAAATTCGATCCTTATTTCTGCTTCCACAGGCTGATGTTTCTTTGAAGGGAGTGATGGGCAGCATGGAATCAGCCAAGAGTCAGCTGGAGGGGTTTGCAAATATGCTAGCCAAGCTACTTGGTCAAATAGGTACATCCGAAAGTTTTCTTTCTTTTATATTCATTTCTTCTGACAGTCTTTATTCTACGTATCTTTTCTGTGGGTTCCTTTTCCCCACCTTTTCCCTTGTTGTATCTTGCTGAACACATTGTTGTCTTTTATTCCTTGCATATTCTTGCCCTATTTTCTGCTTTACATTTACATTCTAATAAGTGTGTGTCTTTTGTAATGTAAAACCTTCCTCTGAATCCTGTATCTCACCAAATAGAAAAGAATACAGACGTAGAGAAGTATGATCGTGTGCTGAACGAGACTGAGGCTCGTCTCCGAGTTCTCCGGGGCAGTGTGGAGAGCCCGGTGCTGAACAGGAAGTTTCAGATACTTCTTGGAGCTGCTGATGCACAACAAAAACAGCTGAAGGAACTTGAAAAGAATCTGCAAGACATCCAAGAGGAGCGGGATAGCCTAAATGATATTGCTAAGAATCTACCTAAAACATGCCCAGAGAGGAGCTAAATAAGGGGAAGAGAAGAGGATGGGGAATATAAACAATGTGTGTATAATATTCCTTAAATATTTGATTTGAGTACATTAGATGGATGTAGAGGAAATATGAATGGGGCGCGCTCTATAAGAATTCATCCATGCAGTTAGATTTTTAGCCACGTGGTGTCGCCAAATATACACGTTCTTCAGTTCTTAAGAAGTTGGTTTTCTGACATTTACATTATACACTGCAACCATGTACGTTTGAATTACTGTCTATGTATTACAAACCAGGCTAATGTCCAATAAACGAGTTTGAACGTCTTTATTATATGTGTTTATTATTCTGTATTTGCTTTTGCAACATTTGGTCAAATATCATACCATGGGTCTATAGATATCTGCAAGAGCTCCATTTGCTCTTATTCTGTGCAAAATATAAAAAGGTTTAGCTTTAATCAGTCATACATGCAGTCATACATCACAAAAGAGTTAGTGAGCTTAATATATGAACATATTTTTTATAATTAATACGTTTTAATACATGCAGTTTTTTATTTAATATTACTTGTCTATTCTTTTATACTTTTTTTGACGTTTTGATGCACAAAACCTCTAAACATTATTTAAATTTAAAAAGATGCACGGAATAATGTTTAAAGACCAATGTTTTTTTTTTTACTTGTGATCTCTTATTGGGTAAAGAAAGATAGTGTAATTAGATCAATTAACAATGATAATAATATGACAAATTAATGCTAGTATTAAATAATTTAAAATAATTTAAAAGGTACAATATTACACACCCACACACAGATGAGTGGCAAAAGAAAAGGTGGCTGTGTAATGCTAAGGACAGCAATGGGATCAATGTGAGCCAGAATTCATCTTACTCATCATATTACTGATAGGAGTGGTTTATAAATGTGATGAAATGAATTTGAGATTAAATAAATGCAATCATTGTCATAAAATGTACATTCTTGAACAACTTGCTTAAACGTTTCCTGAAGGTAAACAGAAATGGAAAATAATTCCTTCCACAGGAGATCAGTATGCAGAATAGCATTTTGATGGACATAAGACTTTAATTTGTATGATGCTAAACATTTTTTCTCTAAAGGTTTTGTTCCATGAATTCTCTAATTCCTTTTTTTATTTTTAGCCTCTATTTTCCTCGTCTTGTGAAAAATGTACTTAACGGATTTGATTCTGGTTTTAATAAAATCAAGATTCAGTGATGTTTGATTTATTTCTTTACTCTCACTGTTGCTAAAGTTGTTCAAATTAAAGGAGTTCAGATGAATCGTCTCTGAGAAATGTATTTGGTTAAGTGGGCAAAAAGCTGACTCTGGCAAATAAAAGTGTTGGTTGTTTCGAACAGTATTTTATTTTATATATAAAGAGACCTCATACAACAGATTTTAGCTTACTTACATTATTTTTGTGATGGCAATGCTTATTTGTAGTTAAATTCATCAAAATTAATCTGAATTTGTGTAGATCTTGTCATGCAATTTGTTGGTGCTAATGCTTTAGCTGTTAGCTGTAAAGTGACTAAAATCATGGATACAAGATTCTGGGTTAGTTGTAACGTCATTGAAACACATTTTAACCAACCCTAAGCAAATTTAGTTGTATGTTTATGGTTTCATTTTAGTATGCCTAGGAGAAAACCAGACTGAAGGGTGTCTCTCAGGATTTTGAAGAGTGCATCGGATGATGTAAAACAGCTGGGAAAGTCTGTTAGATCTTTAGCAAGATTGTATGGCATTTGCCATGTAACCTTGTACAGATTCTGTAAAACATTATATATATATATATATATATATATATATATATATATATATATATATATATATATATATATATATATATAGTTTTAGAAAAGAGAAGGAATCAAGTTTGTGGCTGTACAATCCAGACATATTCAAGAAGAGTGAGTTTAAACCTTCACAATTCACAGATCACACGTCCAGCTATCTGTCTGACCACCACAAGTCCACACCTCCAGCTATCTATCTGACCACACCTCTAGCTGCCCACTTGGCCTCATCAAGCTGTGGTGAAGAAATGGTCAACTTTAGCTCAAAAGCTGTACCAAGGGAAATTCTTGCAACAGGAAGAAAGAGAAGACAGACAGCAATACTCACCGATACACCTGTCAAGATGGTCCTGGGTGAAGAGCAGAGAACAAAGTCTGACAAAGTGAAATAGAAAATAAGGTGAAAAAGTCATGACATTAACAAAAATGTTTACACACTCAATGTTCAAGTGTTTACATTCAAGTTGTTACTATGACTGAGAGGAATAAACTTACAGACACACATGCATGTTATCTATTCAGTTTTATGATGATGCTAATGTTCAATAATGCTAAGTCACTGCTCACAACCTTGGCGTAACCATGGACAATCAACTGTTCTTCTCTTCACATGCTGCTAATGGGTTTCGTTCTTGTCAGTTCCGTCACTACAACATCAGAAGGATTCAACCATTTCTGTCCACACAGGCTGCTCAGGTGCTTATTCAGTCTCTTGTCATTTCGAGGTTGGACTACAGCAACTCTCTGCTGGCAGGTCTTCCTCTGAACACTATTTTTTTTTACTGCAAATGATCCAAAATGCAGCTGTGTGACTTGTGTTCAACCTGCCCAAGTTCTCCCACACCACCCCACTGCTGCGCTTCCTCCACTGGCTTCCAGTAGCTGCGGATTCAAAACTCTGATGCTTGCCTACTAAGCCAAAAATAGACCAGAACCATCTTTCCTCAGAGACCTCATCACTCCTCACACTGCACCATGCTGCCATCATCCAGCACTGCTCGACTGGTCCCAGGCAAGCATACTTCAAGAAAAAACTTGGTAATGTTTATTTTGAAATTCCCATAGATGTCTGAACTGCAGAGTCCCTGGCTATCTTCATGCAACGAGTGAAAACCTTTCTTTTCCTGAAGCACTTAAACTTAAACACTTTCCAAGTTTGCTTTGTTTAAAAAAAGCACTTTGTACGTCGCCCACAAACACACAAAATATGCACAAAATTAGTGTTCAATTGTTTAAAGGCGATGCACATTTGTAAATTTTATTCAGCTGTATAACACACACAAACACATGCGTTATATTTAAAAGTCACTGTTCCATAAAAAGCTTTCGAATCCGTTTTGTGCCATAATCCTTATTGCATTATGTTACATATCATCCCAGTGGATATCATAATGTTACAAATCACCCCACGGTATGTTACAACGAAACCGGACTTTGGGGTGAATTGTAACATTTTACTTGTTGTGTTTAAAGCTAAACCATGCATTTTCTGTTTGTGCAACATTGATAACAACTATGCCATTTGATAGCACACACTTGTAACTAGTTTGCCAAGATGCAGACAAAAAACTATCCCAGGTCACCCCTATTTTTTTTTTTTTTTTTCTATCCATGGACGAAAATATGATGAAATGTTCAAATTCTACAGGAAAGAAAACATTAACAACTGTTTTGAAGTACTTTGGCTGACCTTTCCTCATGATTTCCTCATAAAAATTGACATTCCTAAAAAATTTACTGGTGTGTGTGTGTGTGTGTGTGTGTGTGTGTGCGCGCGCGCGTGCGTGGAGGGGGAGTGTTTCATTTGTACGATACTAAATTTGGCCAAATTATGACTGTATTCGATTTTTTTATTTTGTATTTTTTTTTTTACTTTCGGCCGCACGATGGCGCCTGATAACCAGAAAACACAGGGTATTTAGATTTACTTAACGGATTTGTGTGCGGGGGGTGCGGGGTAATATATCTTGATATATCTTCACTGATTCAATTATCAATTTAATAATTATATATAATTAAAATGTACCTAATCATCAGGCAGAATCGATGCGAGCTTCAATTATCGATATAAAAAAACAAAAACTACAACTGAAGGCAGTGAGGAGAAAATAGACACAGGCGGAAATGGTAATTTTCTTTATTAGTAGTATAATTTTTACTAAAACACTCTGCAAACAGCGAAGTCAATCAGATGAAAATAAAATAAACATTAACAAAGTTTTTATTCCTAGCAATTGTTTATTTATTTATTTATTTATTTAATTAGCTCGTGTTTGAGAGTCGATTCTCGCGAGTCGACACACTGAGACCGATTCATTAGCGGAACGCTACTCCCTGGACTCCTGTGATTCGGGTTCATTCTCCTCCGCCTCCTCTCGAGAAAGGACAGGAGTCTCGCCGATATTCAGCTTCCCAATTGTTCCATCATGCCGTCTAACCAGAACTTACAAGGTAAAATAGTATTTGGTAGTATATTGAATGAATTCATTAATTCATAGTATGTTTATAGTAATTGTGTGTGTTTTATTCGGACGCTATTGAAACACTGTATTCTGTCTCTTAGCGCGCTGCTCTGTATTACCACAGCAAGTGCACAGCCATGAAAACGCCTTTAAGTCCGTTTATTTTAGAGGTTTGTGCTTCTGTTTCAGGTGGAAAGGCGTTTGGATTGTTGAAAGCCCAGCAGAGGGAGAAGCTGGACGAAGTGAACAAGGTAAGGATGATTATTTTGCATAATGCATTGATACTGTTTAATGGGAAAACGGTAGCTAGCTCAGTTCAGCTAACTGGACCCGGGCTCTGACCTTGGTTTATCTTTAAACCTTTACAATAAATAAAGCAAAATAATAAGTTTTTATAATAAAAAAAAAAGTGTTTAAATACAAAATAAAATGTAGGAGTTATTATCAAAACGAGGGACTATTTTAAAGCTAATTTGCCTGGCTGTAGCTGTGTCTGTGTGCGCGAGCGTGTTTTTGTCAGCTGTCTGAATGAATGAGTCCGTTGTTGCTGCTCCTCTTCAGTGGGAAAGCTGTTCTTGCGAGCGCGTGCTCGTGAAGGCGTCACGAGCTCATTTACATATTCATGCGGTCGTCGCGGTTATTTGCATATCACAAAACCGTCCCCGGCACCATCTTGAAGTCACCCAATAGAAAAGCAGTGATTGTTCATATTCAAATTTTGTCACCATTCATAATCATCTGCATGTCAATAGTATTACATGAAGTGGAACACATAATGTGTATTGTAAAGCAGGGGTCCTCAATCACTGAGCCTTGGACTAGTACCAGGCTGCACAGGAAGAATAAGAGCTTTTTAATGTTTATTTTATTTCTGTTTTACTGACTTTTGCAGTCTGCGGGGTGTTTTATTGTTAAAAATGAGTACTTTTACCTATGCCAATTTCCTCCAGTTTCCTTCAGTCGCAGTTTTTTTTAATGCATCAGAAAGAAATCACAGATTCTGCATTATAGAGAGATGAGTTACATTTCCATTATATATGTAATTATTATATCATATACTGTGTATAGTAGTAATTAGCACATTGTGTTTAGATATGAACGTGGCCCTACATCCACCCTTTGGACCCAACCCCCTCTCCAGCCATGTTGATTTGTTGTCGATTTTGAGAAACGGAAGTAACTGGTAGTTAAGGAGAGAGTCGAGATTTCAAATCTGTGGCTTGTATTGTTTGGAGGTGACTTGAGCACGGCATTAAAATGAACAAGGATCTGCATAAACTCGGTCAGCCTTTATGCAGTTAGTAACTGTGAGTCAGACACTCTAAACTCGTTTAACCAGCAGCTGGGATGCAACCTGAAGAGACATATCAAGGCCTGAACATCACAAACGTCTGCTTAAGAATTGCTTAATAGATTTGACTTTAATTGCTCTTCAATGTTCATTTGAGCAAAAGCGCAGTGTGTCTAAGGGGCCATGAGTGAGACGTCTGGACACGTGTACACACAATTCTGGTGCTTATTATTTTACATTTGTATCTAATGGAAGAAAAAAATCCGTTACCAGAAACATAAATGAACACTGTCAGGTTTTTCTGTAAAGACTGTATTGAACTGAAGCAGATCTTTTTAAGCAGTGTGTGTAGAAGGTGATTGACCCGAACAGACTGAAGTACTAAGGCGCTGCAGTGTCACTTTAGGTAGAAATGAGATGAGAGGTTGCTTAAGACCACTAGCAACAATATCAGCCTTTAGTCAGAAAGCACCGTACTGTGGGAAACTGTTAACGATAGAGGAAGTAAACTGATACTTTGAACTGAAATAGGAAGTTTGATTTGTTTCTGAAGGTGCAATCTGAAAACATGTCCAAATTCCAGGTAATATTTTTAGTGCCCTTGTTAACAGGGTCTCAGAAAGTAGCACACTACTACTTCTGGATTAAATATACAAAAGATGTCCTAGAAAAGGTTTATTAATATTAATAATTGTAATAATCAGTTCTGAACAGAGGTTGGCCACCTATGATTCAGCATTTAAGATTACTTTTAATATAAATTTGTCAAATGTATCTTTTCCTTAAAGTGAAATAAGCCGTTTTATGTTAGATTTTTTTTTAAAAGGGGACTTTTATTGAACTCATGCCAGACCATGGTCTGTATGTTTGACACACCCGTGTTAACAAATAATAATGAGAATAAAGTTGTTATCTGCACGTTTACACCACTTGATGACATAGGATATGTGAACATAGTGCTTTTTTTTGTGGTTTGGTCTGGTTTCACGTTGCTGCCCACTTCCTTTGACCTTAATTTTAACTATTTTTAGATTCTATTTATTTATTCATTATCATTCTTCCCCATCATGTTCTTTCTTTGTACTGTGCTTGGTTTTTCCCCACTATACAGAAAGGCCAGGACGGGTGTGTATGTTATGACAACATTTATAATGAAATTGTGCCTGATTGTTCCTCTTCCCAGTAGATACGTTAACTTATGCATTGTGTGTTGTGTGCACTGTACTTTTGTATGTATTCTTTGTTTCTGGATAAGACTACAGAATGTCACGTCTCGCTAAACAGTGCCCTGTACAGCCATTTTAAAGGTTTATTTTCCAGTCTTCATTGTCTGCGCTTTAACAGTTCGAGGTAAAGCTGCCTGACTGGATGCAATTATTGTCACCAAACTGGGCTTCTAATTTTTGTGTAATTAGTCATCTGAATTCCGACTGTATGATCATTTTATTCAGATAAAGTCCCATGATCCTTTGCAAGAGTTCAGTATAAGTTTTTACAGCTAAATATGGCAGAAATAAAGCTAGCAAACATTTAAGTCTCTCACTCACATGCTACGTATATCTGGATGGCTTTCTCAGCTTTGACCTAACAAGCTTAGATCCTGCTGTGTCCGTATTGGTCAGTTAAATGAAGGCTGTTTTGTATTTTTAAATTGCTTTTGTTCCAAGAGCTAGGAAGTGGTTACACTTTAAAAAAAACCTACACCCTTTTGTTTAGCTATATACCAGAAATAGTCCTTTACATTTCCTTTTAAAGCTTTTCGGTAAACAAATTGCCATAGCGAGTCTTCTGTTTCTACTGGCACTGTACCTATCACAACTAGTTCAACCAAATAAAGCAGAGGTGTTTCACTGTAAGCCATTAGTTCATTTCTGAGTTAAAATTGTTTTATTTCAGATAAGCACTGTAATAAATTACAGATTCAATAAAGGTTATTATTTCTATCATTCCTCACTTATGCTAATAGTCTGGATAATCTGAAGAACATGATTGGGAAGAAGCTTTGGATTAAGTGACCAATTAAGTCTCATAGAAATACCATTTGGAAAATGGGCTTTCTGTCAAGAATTTTTGGTTTTGTTAAGCTCGGGTTTATTTTGTTTTCATGGCCTTCTGCTTTCAGTTTTGACAGTTATTTTTAATACAGTTGATGTCATCAGCTTGTAAATCAGACCAGAGGTTGTTGATAAAATATATGCTTTTAAAGCAAACGGCTCAAGCAACCTGTTTGTGTGTATTTGTGTTAAACTAAAAAGATTATTTTTGACATATTAGCGAAACAAGATCACTGTGCCAGCTGTGTACACTTACAAGAGGCACAGCAAACCTCTGCTACTTCCTTTTAAGCTTTATTCTTCTTCCTAAGCTGAAAAAGCTATGGTCAGCTATCACCTGCAATCTGAGCAGAGGGTTAGCATTCTGCTAATGCATACTCACAACACATACTGTTTGCATCTGTCTACACAGTGCTGTGCTTAGATGTAACCTAAGAGTCACTAATGGGAAATAGTTAAACTGCATCACATCATTGTTTTTTTTTTTTTTTTCTTCCTCTGCAGGAATTCATGGAGGATCAGAAGTACAGAGATGAAGAGGATTTGCCAGAGAAGCTGGATTCCTTCAAAAGTAAGCACTACAAAGGCTAAAAGATCAATCGGAACGTCTGTAACATGTAAACATCCTCAGAGGTGGCTGCACACGAGTGTACTGCGCATGCACATGTGACGTGTTTATAGAAGAATAGCTCTGTGGGTGTGTATGTGGAGGAGATTTCTGCACTGTGGTTCTGCAAGAATGCTTACTTGCTCTTTTGAGAATTCTTTTGGGGAAGAGAAATAACATATCCGAGTGTGTCCATGGATGAGGGAGATTATAGTAAAAAACGTGAACTTCTCTTTCTTTTTTTCCCCTCATCCCCAATTTTCCATTCCTGACACTTGAACTCTATACTCAAGGGCCTTAAATTCCTTAAGTTGTTTACAATTTGACTAAGTTGTGTTTTTATGTGCCTGTGTTTGTGCTCATGTACAAAATATGTAAAATCAAACTTGCGTATCCTTGAAGAGCAAAGCCATGATGCAGTTTGAAAGCTAAGTATAAATGGAAATTGGAAGAGAAAAAACGTGCATGATCCACACAGATTGAACAAGTCTTTGTTTCTGTTTTTGGTCTGGTCAAGTTTACACTCGCCTGCAGACTCACTCTGTCTTAAGGCCTCCGGTCAACTGCAGACCCTTGAATGTGTCTGTATGGGTGCCTTTTATTTTTATTTTTTATCCTCTCAGCTCACGGAGAGAATGAGGAAGCCGCTGATTTCCAGTGTACCACAAAAAAAAAAAAAAAGACGTCCACTATGTTAACCAAACATGGTCATGCTACTAAATGAAGTAGGTTGTTGATTTAATAATCTCTTCACAGCATACAGTAGCCAATCAGCCTTTTTACATTTTTTTGTACAATAGTATGGCTAAAATGTAGACAAATTGTGTTTTTCTCTCCAGTACTACAGATGATCCAATAAATATTAATCTTGAATGATTCATACAGATGTTTTAAACTATTTATAGTTAAATACCACACTGTCTGTAAGCCCCCCTCCTTCCCCCTTGTTTCTTGCTGTGGTTTAAATTTAAAGGAAGTAGTTTTAGGGAAATTATTGCTGCATTTTTTTTATTTAATTAGCAAAAGTCTTGTGTATACTTGACATCAGTTTATTTTATTTATTATGGACGTTACCGCATAGTTTCAGAAATTTAACAAAATAGAAAAGGACAAAAGAAACCTGCATTTATGAATGGATATCAGTGAATATCACATGATAATTTGGCTGTGTGCTACCCAAAAGATTCTGGATCTTCGTTTGAGGAATGATGCAGTGGAGATCAAGTTTTTTTTACTTTGCAAAATGCTTCTGTACAACTGTCAGTGCCTGGTAGTGTCAAATCATCAACACTCTACTGTTATTTTCACACACTAATTTTTTTCACAGGACTAATGTCTACTGCTTTGAGCTGGCTGCGAAGTGGACTTGTACATTTTTATTTTTGTAACAATTGTATAAACTAAGCTGTTGCACTCGGCTGGTTATTACACCTAAACACAGATTGACGTTACCAGTTCAACTTGTGCATGTTTTAGGCATTTCTGTCCCACCCACTAGAGTTTTTTATGGTTAAATCCTGTTTTAAACGATTAACTTCTCTAGTTAATTACCCTAAACTCTGTGGTGAGGGCATCAAATCAAGCCGCCATGGCTGTCTATCCCTTTTTCTCTCAGTCTCTATTTCCCGCCCTGTTTTTTCCTCCCCACACAGTCTTTTGAATAGTCATGAGTTTCAGGGGACAGCATTAACAAGAGGGGCCATTGTAACCGTCATTTGTTTGAAGAGGAGGAGAGACACCGTTTCAATCCCCTTTCCAACAGAGCTGTCTTTGTGATGCAGAGACAAACAGTTATGGAGACAGATGGACAAGACGGCCAGAGTGTAAAGCACAGAAAACTGAGCCTTAGAAATGATTTAAAGTTAAATGTATGTTTAACTGTTTAGTTTTTTTACTCAGCTCTGAGTTACATCTGCTGTGATCTGTTTGTCTGTCCCAGTTTCAGCTGTCCTAATAATGTCCTGGCCATCTACACTCGCAGCTGTGTGTGTGTGTGTGTGTGTGTGTGTGTGTGTGTGTGTGTGTGTGTGTGTGAGCGAGAGAGGGAGAAGGACTCTGGTTACAAACATTGTCTATTGAGCTTTATTCAGCATCATTAAATCTGACATCTTTGCATTTTGTTTTGCAGACAAATATGCAGAATTTGACCTGAATGATGAGGGAGAGATTGGTAAGTAAGAGAGAGAGTGAATGTGTGTGTGTGTGTGTGATTAAGCCTTAATGAGAGTGTACATTTCATGTTACTTGTTGCTGAAGAGAAATTTTGTAATTGTAGTATAGTCTTGGGGTTGAACAAATCAGTCTTTTTATGTAGATGGAATTGCAATAATCTCTATGCTGTATGTTTGCTTACAAGCAGTCAAAATTTTGGAGGTGCTGAAAAGATGTTGGACATGATAATAATCATATATCCATTAATTTCTTTAAACCTCTTTCATGCACTTAACAAGCTAATTGCATGTAATTAATGTTATCCTGATAGTTTTGGCCTCTGAGCTTTGGGAGCTCTGATGTTCAAATGGTCCAAATGCGTTCGCTACATAATCGTACATTGTCACTAGATAGATAGGATAGATCTATCCATCTATCCATCTATCGATTTATCTATCTATCGATCGATCGGTCATTGCATAGTACAATTACACAGCAACGAAATGCAATTTTGCATCTACCATAAGTGCAAACAGTAGCATTGTGAAAACTGACCAGCGCAGATAAATATGTAAATATACAGTATGTGAGCCATCAGTGTCCTAGCAGTGTAGTGTAAAGTTCAATAGGGTGATGGTGATGGTAGTAAAAAGGCAGGCCGTGAATCAACTGGTTCTGGTGCGTATGTTCTTTTATCACCTTCATGATGGAAGGAGGGTAAACCGTTAGTGTCTGTGCAGACATCTACTCTGGTGAGGGTTCTGAATGCCAGGCAGTTGACTGCCAGGAAAACGCTGGTGGTTTTGACCATCCTCTGTAATTTTGATGCGTTGTTACACGCCTATAGCTATGGTTAAATTCTTACCAAATAAATATGCTATTCATTGCTGTTGAATTCATGATTTTCAAGGTTTTATTAAATTAGGTTTAGGCAACAAACTCTATGGCTGGGATAACAGTAAATGCTTGCAAGACATAAACAGTATGAACTCTGTAATACAAGGTCTTTATATCAAAATGGTCTAATTTACTTGTTATAGTTCGATGCTAGTTGCTTTAGAAATCTGCTTCATCTGTAGATAATGCTCATTAGATTTTGTTAACAGGAAGAAACCTTTCGAGGAATGTAAACGATAGCTTTATTGTGTATCAGTTTCACCATGTCATGAAAAATAATAACAAACAACCAACCAGCATAAAATTAGCCATCTGGCAAACGTCCACCTTGTTGCACATGAATGCATTCCACATGTCTCATAGAAAACAGCTGCAAATACCAACTGCCCAAACACTTGTGAATTCTAGATTATCGTGTCCTTCAACTGTAACCTTCAAGTATGAACATTGACAGCAATGTTTAGAATAAACAGCATTAATATGTGGTGTAAATAAATATTTAATGTATTAATGTTCACAAAAATCATATGGTTAGTTTAAGGTGATGCATGGATTTTATATTTAGTTAAAAGACAATCATTACAATGCAGTACTCAAGAAATGAGCTGTTTTTATATAGATATTGTCTAATACGCAGCAATTGTAATCAGCCTGAATAATTTTTTGCATTTTAAAAACTACAATAAAGGTAAAATATGTTCACCTCAGAATGAAATAAACGTATGTGAGCTGTAAAATTTGTTCTGACAAATGATGAAGCGTTGCCTGTTATTCATTACTGAGCTTTCACTCTGCACTTCCAGGTAAATCATGGTGGTGTATTTTTATACCACCTTTGTAGAGACCATGGCTTTTTTGTGTGTGTGCATGGTTGAGCTGTGCCATATGTGAATCTATTTGACTTAACTTCAACACGGTTTGTACAAAAACCTCAATTTTGATCTTAATTTTTTTGCAGTGCAGTTAAATTGTGAAGCATTTGCACTGGGGCAGTCAGATTGCATTCGTCATACTAAGTGTAGCCACAAACATAGTGAAGCACAGTGGAAATAAAGGGAAAAACAACAGCAGGAAAAAAATATGCTCTGAATATTACATTCCTATTTACTTAGGAAACCAAGATTTAATGTATGAAATGATAGATCGGGTTGAATGAGTCATGGCTGCATGAGCTGTCTCACTCAAAACTCGCTTGTGACACATTACTCATACAGCTTGTTTATCAGGTCTGATTTTTATTTTAGTGGCTTAGTAGTTGCGTTCAGGTTTTCTTTTGACATTGGAATTTATTTTACTCTGGATTTAGACTGTTGCAGTGCATCTGTACAGTAAATCAACATACATTTGAATGAATGGAATTTATATTTGATGTTTTATTTTTTTAAATTATAAATCATAACCTATACAAGCTGTTTCTTGTTTTTTTTAGTGCGTTAAGGAATACAAATAAAAAAAAAAATCTAAATGAACAGAGATTTAGTATTTAAAAAGTACTGAAGGTTTACAATATCTTGTAAAATTGTATTAAAAAAGTCTCAAATTTTAAACAAGTTTGTAAAAGCATAATGTAAAGTTAACATTTGAGCCTCAAAGTCAGCTAAACTGCTCGTCTTCCACAATTTTCTTGAAAGAATGCGACAGCAATGCGATCATGTGACAAGTCAGAATGTGTTATTGATTTGCTTTAACAGTAATGCTGGCAGTAGTTTTACCTGTAAGATTAATGTAAATGAGTTTGTTCTGTGTTATTGTTCTATAGTCACAGCTGACTATATGAAATATATTGCAGATGCTTCACAAACAGATTAAAATGTGAAAATATATATATATATATATATATATATATATATGTGTGTGTGTGTGTGTGTGTGTGTGTGTATATGTGTGTATGTGTGTATATATATATATATATATATATATATATATATATATATATATATATATATATATATATATATATATATATATATATATATATATATAATTTTTTTTTTTTTTTTAATGATCTACTTTGTTGGGAGATGTTTATTAAGTGTTTCTTAGTCCCCAGTTTCAGTTTTTAGTTGGGTTCTCAGTTCTGTGTTCTTTATATTTTTAACTTCAGGAGAGGAACTAAAGAGAGCGGTTGGTTAGAAATGTAAGCCATAACAAAATCTAACTTGTTTTGTGGAAGTTTCACTTTGATATCCATAATAATATTATCAATAATAATAATAATCATACATGTTGTAGTAGACAAAAAAAGGAAAACATTGATAGTTTCATTAAGAATTATGCAGCTTAACTATGCCCCTTTGTCAAATGGTGTGTGTGTGAAAACATAATTTGTGTTTGTCATGCAGATATGATGGGTCTAAAGAGGATGATGGAGAAGCTTGGTGTGCCCAAGACCCACTTGGAGATGAAGAAGATGATCTCCGAGGTGACTGGCGGCAGCAGCGAAACAATCAACTACAGAGACTTTGTCAAGATGATGCTGGGGAAGCGCTCGGCTGTGCTGAAACTGTAAGTTTGTGTGCTGCATGGGCACTTTTTTTGTGCTGACACTTTGTGCATGGCGAGGCTGTTTATAGGAGTCGTACATGTTTAATCATGTCAGCAGATCTGCTGCTGATCCACACAGTCACAACAGTTCATCACCATTATCTCTCGTTGCAGGGGACGGAGTGTCACGACACGTATCGTTATCTTGTACACGCGATTTCTGTGGAACTTTTTCCATAACTTTGTTGGAAGCAAACAAATAGTTTTACATTATTTTGCCTTTTATATTTTTGGTGTTATACTATTGTATACAGACAGCTGTTGTCCCTACCCTCTTAATAAGGGCAAGCGCGATATCTCCCACACCCAATTCCCTAACTAATGCTATTATGGACGCACTACAAGTTGGCCCAAAGTGGTTCCACCCTCTCCCCATTCTTTTTATTTATTTTTTTCTGCAAGAGGAACAGAAGAGGTAGGGACAGAAATCGCAGGCTTCAGCTACTCAGTGTTGTTTTCTTTGGCAGCGATAAGACAGACTTGGCAACAATTAGACTTGCAAAAAAATAGAAGAAACTTGTTGATACTGTGAACTTGTGCCAAGTTTTAGCAGTGTTTACTGTTTCTAATCTTACCAATGTCGCCATATTTCTCAGACACTGTCTAGTTTGAGATACAAAGCATAGATTTTGCAATGTAATACACAGAAGTCCATGTTAAATGTTTTAAAGTGTTATACAGGTAATATAGTGTTGTGAAGCCTTCTGCTGTGGTGGTGTTTATTACATTCAGGTTAGTCAACCGATTTGAGATGATCCTTTGGCAGGCTGCATTTCATGTACAGTGGAATGCAGAGTTTTATTTTTTACTTTTTTGAGGCATGGCATATTTTTTACATTAAGAACCACAAAACCAACCAAAGGTTTTACAAAAATCCACACTGTAGCCTAACACACTATATACAATGATAGTTTAAACTCTCAATTTGTGTATATTCACTCAATGCTTGCTTGGGACCATGGCACTGTTGGATATCCTCACACACAAAGCATAATCGAGGCGGTGCAGTCAGATTCCCCAGTAAAACCAAATACAAAAATCCACTGTGTTGCCTTAAGCGCATCGGTTTACTTTCTTTTGACCACCACTTTACTATCGCCTTTATCTGGGTCAGAATTTTGTCCAGGGCCTAATTTGTGGGTTTGCACTTTTCCCTTTAAAAAAAATATATACATTGCTGTCACTGCTATCTGTCACACGCATCATTAATTCTGTCACCAATTGAGTGTAATTAAATAAATAATTTTAAAATATAAAAATAACTTTAGTATCATCAGAAAATTTTTGCATAAAGGGCTGCAAAAAATAAAATAAAAACAGTAAACAAAAAAAAAAGTGGCAAAAATAATGGAAAGTGTACAAACATACTAAATTAAATTCAGCCTAAAATCCCAAAAATATTTACATTTCTGCTTAACGGCAAAACATATGTTCCTCTGGACTCTTATGTTCTAAGCTCCTTTAAGCACTTATCCAGATGCCACCAGAAAAGGTTATAATAAAAATATCTTATCTCAACTGCTGTATTATTATTAGCTTGATTAAAATTTTTTGTTGTACCGTAATTTCCGGACTATAAAGCGCGTTATATAAGCCGCACCCAGTGAATTTTACAAATATTTTTATTTTTAACATAAATAAGCCACACCTGTGTATAAGCTGCAGTGTCTACACCGAAACTAATGAACTTTAAACAGGCTTTACCGAAAAAGAGTGTCTGTTACACGGATTAACGGGTGAAATATTTTGTGGCTACTTTAAGAGCAGAGCGCCATTTTGGGAACAGCACGTCACTGCATTCTTCCGGTATTACTGCGTGTGTGTGCGTGTGAGACTAGGGATTAATTTTTTTCTAACGATACCGTGCAGCGGTAAATACACATAATTCACTTTAATTCTTAAGTTCTGTAAAGCTGCTGTGAGACAATGTCCATTGTGAAAAGCACCTTACAAATAAACCCAAACAAATACCGTATTTTTCGGACTATATCCACACATTTTGAACCCCGGCTTAAACAACGAAGCGGCTAATTTATGAATTTTTCCTGGGCTTTTCCCGGTTTCATAAACTTCAAGCAAAAAAACGAAACTACATAAGACCAATTAAATTTCCGAACGGAAACGAAAAAACGCACCTCACCTGTGTTCTGAGCTGCACGGCATCGGGAGAAAAAACTTCCATCGGGTGATTTTTAAACGCACAACGATGACCAAAGATAAACTCCCGAGAGAAATAGTTGTAAAAGGAAGGAGGAAGACAGTAAACAATGACTTTCTTGGTCGGCTACTGTTTAGATACAAGCCGTTGTAATGCGTTGAGTCTGGATGAAGGGAGAGCTCGCTTCTGGCATGCTATTCCCAAAATACCGCTCTGCTCCTAAAGGAAGCGCAACATATTTCACCCGTTACACCATGTGTAACGTGTCTTTCATTAAAGCCTGTGTAAAGTAGATTAGTGTAGAAAATATTTGTAAAATTCAGTGGGTGCGGCTTATATATGGTTGCGCTTTACAGTCCGGAAATTACGGTAAACAGTACTACTACTTTCAAGTCATTTTAAAGAAATGATTAGGTCCGAATCAGGCCTTGGTGTGGCTCCAATGCTCTCAGGGCCCTGTCCTGGTCAGAGTTCTCCTGCGCCCTTAAAATTGCTTCTGACAAAGCAATTTAACCACTAAATCAATCCAGAATATGAACCACATAGTTTGGATTGTGGCTGCATTTTTCCAAAAGATGATAAACTGAGCCAAAGAACAGCGCTATAGTAATGTAGAAATGACGGTTTCTAGAGAGTTGAATAAACAAGCTGAAAACTAACAAGAGGCAATACTCAAAATCTTAGTCTTTTACTAGTCATTGCAGAAATCTAAATAGAGAGTGAACCAATTTGCTGAAATTAAGACGTCAGTAAGAAGTGTTCACATGTGCAGTGGGCTTGTATCATGCCATGGTGCATTTAAGAATCCTTTAGCAGTTAAACAGGTGGTGGTGACTACAATCTAAATTATTTTATTTTTACTCCACCCTTGATTTCAACTATGTACACAAAGCTCTGGTGCAACCAAAATTCGCAGGATACCATTAGCAAGAACCGTCATGACTTCTATTTTCGATGGCATTTAAATCAAATTCTAAGTTTAAATAAAATCAATAAAATTTCAGTTTACTCCTGGAAGGGTGGCGTCAGTAAGAACAAAACAAAAAACACAGAGCATTCCCACCTAAATGATTTAATAAGATTTAAATCCATTCTCTTGACCCAGATGAAGGCAATATGTCAGATCCCATCGAGTCGGTCCTTTAAGTGGAGTGAACTGGGGCAGAGGGAATTTAGGACAGCTTTAAGTAGCCCTGCGAAGCTGTAGTACTTCAACTGACCCAAAAGCTATTATCAGGGGAAATGAGGAATTAAGTATTTCTTTACTATATAGAAGGAATAAAACATGTTTTTTGTATTATTATTTTTACATTAATGCTAAACACGTCATGCTTTTTAAACCATATACAGTTACATGTAATGGTATGCAGTGTCCTTGAACAACTTAGTTCCTGTGTTGTTGTTCAGTTACTTCCTTTTTTTTTTCCTTCTTTCTATTCTTCGCTCTCATGTTCATGACTAATATAACAAAACTTGTTAAACCACAAAATTTGTTTTCCCTTCGCATAAAGCGTACTGACTGATAGAAAGCGCTAATACCGGAGACTTGTTTCGCAAGTGTTAAATAAGCATCTGCTCTCAAACAGCTTTGCTATATCAATGGGTTCCTCTTCCTTTGTTAACTTATCTTTTTTTAATTTGTTTCTTATGGTAGATTATGTGGAGCATTCACGCTGTGAATCAGATTGTTACCAAACTATTTACCACAATTGTACACAGTTGTACGGCCACCACAACAGTCTGTGCTGCTTTAAGGGAATTCAACTGTTCTGTAGTATAAGATGTTTGAAATCATACTTCCCTATTTAACATGTCTCTCAAATAAATCCTGATTATTGCTTTAATTTTAGACCCAGCTCTGTAGTACTCTGGGGAATTGACCTATAAACCAAGTAAAAAAATTTAATTTAGGGTTTTTTTAAATGGGTGAAGGGTTTGTAATATTGTAAGTGAAGGAACGAATGTTGCTAGATGTCAGCTCAGCACAGGGCATGTTAAGAGCTTAAGGAGATTTGCATTGATTAAACAGAAAAGTAAAGTAAAGACACGTCCTCTGATTAGATTGGCCAAGAACGCTTCACATCTCTTATTCTAAAACGATCTGGAGAACTGAAGTCGCTCTCACTCAGACTGTGGCAGTAAGTGTGCATTTCTAGATGTAAACTTTGCACAACTGCAAAATAGCTCTCTATATATGAAACTATGTGGTCAAATGTTTGGAGATATGCGACCCGTCATACTTGTGTTTTCCAGTTGTATGTACAGTGGAACCTCGGTTACGAGTTTAATTGGTTCCATCACTTTACTCTTAACCTGAAAAGCTCGTATCCCGATACAAATTTTCCCATAAGAATGAATAGAAACTTTGGTAATTCGTTCTGGACACCCAAAAAGTGTTTCTTAAAAAAAAAATAACGCCAATATTCACTAATATTATTCACTTTTAACATGTTATATTGAAATCGTATCATATAAAAACATATAAACATATAAAAAATAAATCTTTAAATGGTACCTTACCTTTAAGAAGTCTCGCTGCGTGCATGATGGAGACGACGTCCGTAGAAGCGGGAGGAGGGAGAGTTATTGTTTGGAAGGAGAATTTCCATCAGGCTTCTTTGTTGGCGGCATGGTGATAGGAATACGTACAGTATTTAAAGTTCAGTAATTCCACACTGTTAGAGCGACGAGCGGATGTGTATGTGCTGCACGAGAGCGCAGCGAGAGCACATGGCGATACGTAAAAAACTAACCTGCCTGCGATTTTTCCGTGCGCAATGCTCGTATCCTAAAAAATTTCTCGTAACTAGAGGCAACATTTTTTATGAACTGCGATTCGTAACCTGAATTATACGTATGCCGGGGCGTTCGTAACCCGAGGTTCCACTGTAATGTCTTTGTTTGATATAGTTCACTGGAACTAAGGTATGAAACACGTTCCAGCATGACAATAATATGGAGTGGAATAACTCTGACTGAAAACATTTGATCATATACTGTATAAATGCTTTCATGACTTAAGCATTAAGGAGAAGCTGTGAAACCAATCAGTTCATGTTGAAATCAGTTTCTTTTGTTTGTTTGTTTTTTTGCCTCCTCCTCCCCTTCCTCCCCTTGTTAAATTATTGGTCATTTTCACTGGCCTTGTTCTTTGACACTGCCATTCCATATACAATTTTGAGAGTATATTTGAATTCCAGAATTCCAGGTTTGCTAACTATGCAAAAGGAAAAAATGCTTGCTGTTCTCAGCTTAATATAAAGTCTAGTCATTTAAACTCCTCTGTCAGTCTTACAGTATATTTCACTAGAACACATACAGCATATACCCTGTTTTGTCAGCAAGAGGCAATGCTAATTTGGTTTAGGGTCAGTACTGCACACAGAGGGAACGATGTAGTCAATGAAAATGTTGTTTTTCTCTTAATATGTTATTTAGTATCAGTGTGCAGATCAAGGGGGAAGTAAGCCAGCACACTGCAAAGTAACCTATAACACTGCTATGTGTTTATATTAAAGTGGATAAGAGTGTTGTACATCTGACCTTTTGTGCAACCAAGTTCCGTTTGTTCTGATGAGAGATTTTCATCAAGAAGTAGTGGTGCAGTTATGGTTGCATGGGGAAATGACTGAGTACAAGGACTTGTTTCACACATTGGGTCAAATGCAAAACCTGGAAGTTAACTTTTGCAGTGAGACCTTAATAATTATTCAAACATAAATGACACTTTCTTTTGCCTTGTCTTTTATTTCGATTTAATATAATCGATTATGTATTCATGAGCAGGCTTAACAGGCAACTTGCCAACATGAGTATTTTTATGCAAAGCTCTTACAGCAAATACATCTTTGAGACATCTATAATAGGTTATAAAACAATGCAAAGCCATCTCGAGTTGTTTCGGCCTGTGTGTTCAACATCTTTAGCCAACAAGATCAAATTCTCCACAAATATGTCTCAGTACATTACTCCATTCCTGTTTCCTTCAATCATGATGCGCTTATCTTTATGCTTCATTGGGGACTTTGGGATCATATTGACAGCCCTTCTTTCAAACACCATGAGCCCGGTTCTGTTTTTGAATATATCGATAGATTTTTAAACTGCATTTTTTGTTTGTTTGTTTGTTTTAGCTGAAATGTTTAACATAAAGCATAGAAATCATTATGGTGATTATTTCTGAAACTACAGTATGAACAGTTAGAATGACGGTTTTTCCTCTTTAAATGCACATATATGGCATTTGGCAGACACACTTATCGAGAGCCACTATTACTATTTACTCAACTACATTTTGCGAAATCAGTCGTTCCTTTTTATTTATTAGAGGATAAAAACTTAACTGGTCAAGCAAAGCAAGCCACCAATCAGGGTGGAGTCAAGTCAAGACAAGAAGCTTTTATTGTCATTTTAACCATATATAGCTGATGCAGTACACTGGGAAATGAGACAATGTTACTCCAGGACCCTGTTGCTACATAAAACAACATAAACATACATACACAGCTACCCTTTTTTTGTTTTTATTTTTGTTTTTTTTGTTTTTTAAGTAGTTGAATTTAACTTTCATTATCATTTTATTAGGCATAAAGCACTGTTTGATTGCCGTGCTAAGAGTAACATCAGAGTCCTTTTACATAAACTGAGATGATTAAGCAAGAGTATGTGACAAATATCATAATAGGAACATTATAGCCATAAATAATCATAGTACTTTGGATACTTAAGTACAATTGAAGGCAAGTCAGGGTTTAAAGGGAGCACTTTTACTGGATTAATATTTTACAGAGTGTATCTCCACTTTTCTCCAGTACATGGTTTGTGTACAGAACTTTGTCCACCACTGGGGTTAAGGGCCTTGCTCAAGAGTCCAGCTGTGACAGCTTGGTGGTGCTTGGATTTAATCTTGTGTCCACTGCCTTAACCACTGAGCTACGACCAATGTTAAAGTTCCATCTTTAGCTTGGTGTCCTATTTTACTCACAGCAGGCTGCTACTGTCTCCTTCTCATTTCAGGGTGATGATGTTCGAAGACAAGGCTAACAGCCCCGCCTGCAAGCCAGACGGTCCGCCACCAAAACGTGACATCGCCAGCCTACCCTAGAGCATCAAGAAAACGAGACCACCAGTTCCCATCTGTTTCCAATCCAGTGGGGCTAAGTGTATATAGCCTTATCCAACATTGTTTTTAAGAACCTAAGGGAAATTCTGAGGTTGGAGGTGATAAATGCTAAAGAAAAAAAAAAAACAAGAGATATCTATATAAATTTGCTGTGAAAAAGTCAAACTGCAGATTAGCTTTTTTTTTTAATAAGTCCAGAAATGTATATATTTATATGGAGCTAGGTCTTTTGAAGTGTACTTATTCCTTTTAACGGAGTCGTTTGATGAAAATGAACGAAGTGTGTTTGTTAACAGTGCAGTGTGTAACATTTGAAACGTATTTTAAGTGTAGTGTGATTAAGACCATTTTATTTCCGAACACTTTTCATTCCTGATGAAGGTGTTTGTCGTCCTTTTCACAAATTTAATTTTTGAGTGCTTTTGCTTTAGACAAAAAAGACCAGTTAATTTCAGACAGAATTTTTTTGGGTTTGGCCAGTAACCTTTAGCTGCAGTGTGTCAAGTAAGTTGTAGAGTAATGGCAATAATATCTACATATAGGCCATTTAATGGTAGGGCATTTAGAGGTATTTACACTCACCAGCCACTTTAGTAGGAAAATCTGATTGCCAGACACACTGGTTTAAACTAATCACTCTACAATCCATGGTGAGCAAAAGAGCATTTAAGAGCACAACCTTATCACCTGGATCTGTGTAGTTTTCCAATTTAAGTGTTTTTTCTATTAAAGTTGGCAATGAGGGTGTGTATGTGTGTGTGTATATGTATGTGTGTGTATGTGTGTGTGTGTGTGTATATATATATATATATATATATATATATATATATATATATATATATATATATATATATATACACACACACACATACACACACACACACACGCATGCATGCATTTTCTTTTAATATCTTAGGGATTTTTTTTTTTTTGTGGTCAAAGTTATTATTACAGAAAGGGACCAAGAAAGCAAAGGAGAAAGATTCACTGGCTGTGGATAAGTGGCAGGTTTTCATTACTTCTAGCTTAAATACCTCATAGCTTTCAATTCATCCTTCATTCTGATTCTTTTTTTTTTTTTTTTTTTTCTCCATCTCTTGTCTTTTGGCATTATGTGACTTGTCTAAGATAAAATGTGACTATTTTTAATGAAACATTGTTCACTGAGTACAAAATGTATATTTTTTATTCTCCCAAATCTGTGGTTCATTTTATATCCATCAAAGCCCACACTTGGACAAATGCCATATTTCTACATGCATTCAAACAGGGTCACTTTCTGCTTTACTGTAAAATTAAGTTGAAATCAGGCTTTCCAAGTGCCTCATAGAGTTCTGATGTAGCCAATTTACACTCGGTGTACAAAACGGTTTTGTGTGGAAATGATTTTTGTGTTTTTAATTGTATCCCTCAATCTGACATTCATCCTCTGTTCAGCTCGCTGACCACGGTGTTCTCAAAAATGTGTTTCCATTTATATTTGTAGTATTTATTTTGTAATTCTTTCCATTCATTCGAAACTAAATAAGTTGAATTTCTGAATGAACCATTTTCTTTTCACAATTCTCATATGTTTCTCTTGGCCTATAAGTTTATGTATTTTCAGTTCCTTTTATAATTTTATCCTGTTAATGTAGAAATTGTGCGTCTGTTTAAATTTTCATTCATTTACTCGCTAAAATTGGACATACGAATTAGCAGTTGCACTGTTTTTATTTAGAGGGTTTTTTTTATCATTTTGATTAGTTTGTTTATAATTACTTTCAGCAGCATAAATGCAGGCTTTTTTATACTGTTGGTCACATGTTTTATTTTGTTAGTGTGTTATTTTTGCGAACACCAAAGGAAATAAAGTTCACATGGTGACACCGGAAGTAGCTTGTGAATGTTACTTTACTGTGTGTAGTGGTGTAATGAAAAAGCAAACTGGCCGACAAACTGTAGACAGTCGAACATGAGCATAAACTGAGATGTGAAAATACTTACATTTACAATCTGCCCCACCAGCAAATAAATTACATTTACATTATTATAGCACTCATTTATTGATCCTTAGTAGCTGCCTGATCAGGGAGTTTAATGTGGTTTAATACGTCTACTAAGTTTTTGATGTTTGTTTTTGTTTTTTTTAGTTTTTGGAACCAAATAAATGCATTAGAAAATGTAACGGGCAGGTAAACTGCAAAATAACCGTGATGACCTTAAGTAATATAGCTGAGTCAGAGCTCTATTTCACATATATGCTGACAATGCAGGAATTTCTACATCTGGGTTTTTACAGTGTTTTCCTGTGTTTCTAGCATGGCATAGTGGTAGGATCTTTTTTTGTTGTTTAGCATTTCTGGTATTGCATTATTCCTGTATTGCGTATACGTAAATTACAAAAACATGAAGTGAACAAACTGGCCACCAGGTTCATTCCCATTTGCGTTAAAGTTTACATTTACAAAATTCCAAAATTTCTCTTGCATGTGACCTCTGGATGACCTTGTTGACTGTATTTTGTAAACTGCAGTTTTATGGATAATAATCTACTGCATTTGTTTATGAAGTTATTTATTGTTTGATTTCTTTATGTAGAAATTTGACCATTTGATCCTCTGCCCAAAAAGCTATGGTTATTTTTAAAAAAACGTACTTTTGTTCATTCCTAGCTGCTTCCTTAAATCTGTCAGATTTTTAAAAAGAGGATCTGGTCATTGGTTGCTTTTGTCCTGTTTTGACCGTTTGGAGTTTTTCTTTCTCAGTTAAATATGTCTAAATGCAGTACAAGTGTCAGTGATGATGCACACGAACAATACAAATGTCAGCACTATAAACAGTGCCCTACTTGTTTTGACTGCTCATGGAATTGTGCGTTCAGGGGGAGGAATGCTCATTAGTATAATGAAGAGCGTGTGTGTGTGTGTGTGTGTGTGTGTGTGTGTGTGTGTGTGTTTGCTAAAGCCTGAGTCTCCCTGTTCCATCCTCCAACCCCTCTAAGGGCCTTGAATAGAGACAGAGGTGAGGCGATCAAAGAAACCCGTGGGAATTACCACATGATTAGGGTTCCTAACATCTGATCTTTATGCGGATAGAATCATTGAAATATAATTAAACAGGATGCAAACATTTGCAGAGCATTCACACTCTATACACTTCACTATACAGCCCAATAAAGCAAAGTCCAATTTACTGTGTAGAAAGTATAGGGAAGTTGAAGGAATGTGTACTTTCCATTGCAAAATTCATTACCTTCCTTGATAAAAAAATACAGAAAATATACACAATCATGCAAACAGACCTCATGCTTAGAAAAGCTTGACAGAAGGAGAGAGAGAGATGAAGAGAGCAACAGTATTCTTACTGTCACCTAACGGTTAAGGACACGTAATGTGCATGTGAGCATATTGTGATCAGGGTGCAAGCAGGGACTCCAGCAAGATTAAAAATGACAGCATAACTAAAAGGGAGTGCCAGAAAAAAACACAGGGCATCCTGGGACATAAATCGGCCCGCCAGTCCACCATCAACAAACCTGTGATGACATCCAAACTTTCCTGTTCAACCAGAACAATTTATAACCTTGAACCCTCTGGATCTGCTTCTTTATCTAAGAAAAAGTTATTTGCAAAATGCTTGATTAAACAAATATTTTTTTTACTTAGGCTTGAACACTGAGTCTGTGAATCCTGAACGTTAACTGGAAGACTGCTCACATAATATGCTTTATTTAAAAAAAAGATTCTGCCCCATTTTGTAGCCTTTACTATTCAAGGTGCCAACAAATATCCTGCACCGTTTGATCAAAGAAGGCATGGTAGATCACAGTAGACCAAGATTTTGCTACGGTACTGCAGCACAAGGTCATTTTTATTTTGTGTTTCAATTGTTAATAGTATCAGTATAATAGTATAATAATAATTGTATTTTGTAATCATTGCAGAAGAAGAATTGGAGCCAATGCAGCATGGATAAGATCGAAGTGATGTTTTGCTTCATTTAGAAATAAATGGACATTCGGTGCCACCCAGATGAGCCCTTTTGAGTCTGGTTCCTCTCAATGTTTTTTCCTTATGCAATCTCAAATTTCTCCAACCACAGTCGCCACCGGCTCGCTTATCAGGGGCAAACTTACACTTATAAAGAACATATTCATTTTCATCACCACATTTTCTGTGTAAAGCTGCTTTGAGACGATGTTCATTGTGAAAAACGCTATACAAATAAAAATGAATTGATGTATTCATATCATCTCATTTTAGAAAGAATTGAATGCTGCTGCATTCAGGATTAATTAGAGCTTGTTTAGGCACTAAACAAGAATATCCAGACTGTAAGGAAATGCAATATTCTAACCGAGAGGTAACAAAAGGATGAACTAGTTTTTCTGCATCGTGTAGTGGCCTCATAGTTCTTAGCAATATTTATAAGATAACAAACATCCTTGTAATATTATCTACAAGAGCTTTGAACTTTGAAAGAGTCAATTATCACACCAAGTTCTTTTACTCCTGCAAACAGTGAAGGCCATCTAGAGATACTACATCGGAAGGCTTCATCCTAGCTTCATGTGACCCTAATACATGTACTTATGTTTAATCAGAATTAAGCCATAGGAAGGTAATAAGTATCCACTGCCTCATGTCCTATAGACTTTTTCTTTACATAAATGCATATGGTGTTACTAAAGTAAACTCAGAATACACTTGGTGTGAAGGTCCGATAACAAAATAAACACAATTAAATACTTATCTTCTTCTGTACCTTCTGTTTTAGTTTGATATAAATTTTTTTATGCTGGTTTGTTTTTACTGCTTGGGTCTGGTGTGATTCCTTTCTCACTGCCAAAGGAGCACACCCAGATAACTCCCTTAAGCCCCTGGTGATTTTTTGACTGATGTGTGAAGTTTGTTGGTCTCTAAAATGAAAAGAGGACAAGAAAATAGAACGATTGTGTTATGACTATACAGACAGAAGGCTATCCAAACAGGCCTACCAGTGAGAGGGCCCATTTCCAGAACTGAAACGCTAATATTTAGAGGAAGTATAACTCTGGCAGTTGTGTCCAGAGTCTTAAGCTTGACTACCATATTACCTGAAACATACTAGACTAAAAACTATGAAATTTAGACAGTTCAATAATTCTTACAGATTTTATTTATACACATGTCCAGAAGAAATGTTGATGCCTCAATTTCTAACTGTAAAATCGGGGACATTTGGTACATCAGACTACAGTATTTGTAAAAAACAATAACATAGCGTAATTGGTGTATCATCATATATGTAAGTATGGTCAGTATCATTTAGGAAGTTGCTTCCAATGAAAACGCATGCCATAAAGTTAAACTTGCTACTAAAATGCTACTAAATAAAAAAATATATTTAGATTTTCAGACACAGCTGTTTTGTGACAGTCTATTTTTAAAAGCACTATACAAATAGAATGTAATTGTACTCAAGGTTATCTTTAATATGCAAATGCTGTGCTCTTCTATCAAAATATCCAATAAGTTTAGTTCAACCCAAGTACTTCTTCTTTCGGCTGCTCCCATTAGGGGTCGCCACAGAGGATCATCCGTCTCCATACTCCTCTACATCTGCCTCTTTTAAACCAACTACCAGAATGTCTTCCATCATCACATCCCTAAACCTCCTCTTGGCCCCTTTTCTTTTCCTCCTTCCTGACGGCTCCATTCTCAGCATTCTCCTACCGATATACTCCATGCCCCGCCTCTGCACATGTCCAAACCATCTCAATCTCGCCTCCCTCACCTTGTCTCCAAAATAACGTACTGTACATGCGCTGTCCCTCTAAGAAAACTTGTTTCTAATCCTGTCCATCTTTGTCACTCCCATTGAAAACCTCAACATCTTCAGCTCTGCTACCTCCAGCTCCACCTCCTGTCTTTTACTCAATGCCACTGTCTCTAAACCGTACAACATCTCAGGTCTCACTACAGTCCTATAAACTTTCCCTTTCACTCTCGCAGATACTCTTCTATCACAAATCACTCCTGTCACTCTTCTCCACCCACTCCACCCCGCCTGCACTCTTTTCTTCACTTCTCTAACACACTCCATTACTTTGCACTGTTGAGCCCAGGTACCTGAACTCCTCCACCTTCTCTACCTCTTCTCCCTGCAACCGCACCACTTCACTGCCCTCCCTCTCATTCACACACATGTACTCTGTCTTACTCCTACTGACTTTCATTCTCCTCCTCTCCAGCATGTACCTCCACCACCTCTCCAGGCTCTTCTCCACCTGCTCCCTACTTTTACCACAAATCACAATATCATTCACAAACATCATAGTCCACGGATACTCCTGTCTGACCTCGTCCATCAGCCTGTCCATCAACACTGCAAACAGGAAAGGGCCACACCAGGCTTCACACCTCAGAGCCACACCAGACTTCCTCATACAATACCACAACTGTTCTCTCCACCCTGTCATATGCTTTCTCTAGATCCGAAGTTCAAACCATGTACTAATATTTACAATATAAACCGTTTTTAAAATGAATAAACATTGTGTTATAATTAAGGTTCATTTTGGTTGTGATGTTTGACAGCTTATGTTCACCATGCAAAAACTGAAGAAAAAATCTCCATTGGCTTACTGTCGGTTTTCTTGAGCTAGTTTCACATCTTGTGTGTTCTTTTTACTGGGTAATTAGGCTGGTATGAAACCAGTAAACCCTGGTTCATGATATTTCCTTGCGCATATCATATATTATATACTGTATTGTCTGTATAGTCTCGTATAGTCTGTATTGTCTTATATAGTCTTGTATAGTCTTGTCCATAAGCTAAATGTATAGTGCTGTTATTTATGTCTGTACTTTTGAGAGTCACCAACAGCTGGAACCCAATTATTTATGTGTCAAAACACTTGGCCATTAAACCTGATTGTGATTTTGACAATAGGCACGGAATTCATATTTTACTAGCAGTAAAGTGCTGCCATCTGCAGGTAAATTTAGGAAGTGTAAGGTTTTCTTTTATTCCTGAAATAAATCGTGCAAAAATGAGACATTTTACATGACTTACATGACAAAAATACATGACTGTTTAAACAAAGTAACGACTGTCTTCTCGTTTACTAGATCTTTTTTTATAACTCAAACAGTGTTTATATGCGTTCTCATACATTAGCGAGCACAAAGGATAGAATCACGCGTAGCCTTGTTTCCCGCGGTCTCATTTAGGCGATGCACCGTGCATACATGTGTATTAGAGCCAGTAGAATGTCATGAGTTTGTTAAGAAATAGTAATTATTAATAAAACATTCTTTAGGGGAATACAGTACCGATAATACACTGCTGTAGTCTTTATGTTGTAGGGGACACAAATGATTAGACACTAGTAAAATGGATGTGACATTGTAACTATAGGTTATATAGATGTCAGGTTAAAGAAAATGTTGCTTGGAGTAAGTTTCGGGATCATTCGTGGGGTAAGATTGGCTTTTATTTATTTATTTGTTTATTTTTATTTTATAACTAGTTATACCAGCTGCCACTGTGTCTGTTTCTAGTGTATGAGACACTGCAGGTGTTCAGCTCCAGCACTGAGAGGACAATGGACAAGGAATTACAGTTTCCTTCAAGGTGACGTTTCGGATTTGTAAAGCTTTTAAATACTTTATACTTTTTGGTCAGGAATTGTGCGACCTATAAGATCACAAGTTTCTTATTAATGCACATGTATGCATGGGTCAGCGGTTAAGGATTCGAGAAGGTCAGGGGTTCAAGCCTCATTATCACCAAGCTGCCACTGTTGGGCCCCTGAGCAAGGCCCCTAACCCTCTGTACTCCTGGGGTGCTGTATCAGGCTGCCTCTGCCCCCAGCTTCCTAACATGCTAACATGAAAGGAAGATTTCAATATATATATATATATATATATATATATATATATATATATATATATATATATACACACACACAATGTCCATGTGACAAATATCTACTATCTACATGATTAAGTTACTGTAACAGCCAAATCTCAGGAAGAAGGGAATGGAAATAAGGAAGCAAAAATCGGTTACTGACTCAAGTGTCATAAGACAGAGATTCTGTCGCAGATAATTCCATCATAAACTTTACACCTACGTTGGAGTGTCATTAATCATTTGTTTTTGTTATTAAGCACACATTTATTGTAAACAACTAGTTGTCTTGTTTATTCTTTATATCATTATTATATACATATACTTTAAATATTATAATTGTAAATCGTTAAAAGACAGAACATGTAGGACATTTTGGAGACAATGTGAGGGAAGGTTAATTGAGATGGTTTGGACATGTGCAGAGGAGGGACATGGGGTATATCGGTAGGAGAATGCTGAGGATGGAGCCACCAGGAAGGAGGAAAAGAGGAAGACTAAGGAGGAGGTTTATGGATGTGGTGAGGGAAGACATGCAGGTAGTTGGGTTGAAAGAGGCAGATGTAGAGGACAGGGTGGTATGGAGACGGATGATCCGCTGTGGCGACCCCTAATGGGAGCAGCCGAAAGAAGAAGAAAAATTGTAAATCATTTAAAACCGTACTTTGCCCCATTTATTATTTATATAAATAAAATTTGAAAAAAGTTAAAACAATAAAAAAGTTACAACAACAATAAACAGTCGTGTCAGTGTCTTCAAGCTGACTCCAGACTCCAGACATAATTGATCATTTATTGACGTTTTCTGTAAAATACCAAAAAAAACAAACCAAAATACTGTGATCACATGTTTAATAGAAGGAGTCTCCAGTGACAGCACTTTTGTAGCAGTATCTTTTCCAGCACAGCAGAGTCTTTGGGACTTTGTAATTTGTTGGTAATAAATGTTTAGCTGCTGTAACTTGTTTCCCAAATCGCTAACAATATTAAACGTCTCTGATTGGTTACAGAATAAAACTATACCATGCAGACACTGAAGACTCTGTTCATAAATGTTAAATACAAGTGTCCAAACAGAAATATAGATCTTTATTTTTTTTTTTTAAATAACAACACCATTTTGACGATCAGCATCCAATTGCTATCATGCGGTGCGGTGTTTTGTTCTTTATCTAATACCTGTCATATGTGTAAACATTTGCTATTCAAACCCTTTTTATTATTGGCAGATGATGTTAAGTCGCCTCGAGCCGTGGTCAGCCCCGACATCTCAAAGTAAGTTTGAGGTGTCTGTTAAATACAACTTTATGATTAGAAAGCATCAGACTTGTGTTTTTCCTCAATCAAACATGTTAGCGTCATGAAACTTTAAAATTGCTTCCTTTTATTTGAGGTCTTTCTTTGACTGACGCTTCTACAAAAAGAAATCATATAAAACATCATACAATATGAAGGAAATTAAATTTTTTGTGCAGTACTTATCTTAAATGGAGAAATCATTCGCACTATAACAAATCTCCGGTATTCCATGAGAAATCCCAGTTTGTTTTTGAAGGAAAAAGCAAAGCTGTAGTGCTGTTTACACTTTTATTTTTTGATATCTGCCTAGGGTAGCATTTAAACTAATTGTACTTGTGTGTAAATATTTAGAATCCGTAACATTGGCATTATGGCCCACATAGACGCAGGGAAGACAACCACCACGGAGAGGATGCTCTATTATTCTGGGTACACACGTGCTCTTGGAGGTAAGGAGGAAGTGTTAAAAAGTAGTAGCTTTAACCCTCTGTAGACAATATTTTCTTTTTCCAATCTAATCTCCTGTCGCTCCCACACACACTCTATTCAAACTGCATCCAGATATTACTACAGACATGCAAGCAGAACCCGACCACAATCAGTAACTCGAACCCCAAACCCAGAATAATGTCCATGCATGTTCTCAGAAGATGCTCCATAAAGTGTAGATGACATGATGACATGTCCAGGCCACAAAACTAAAACATGTAACTGTGGGTCAGTAATTGTAACAAACATAAATTCAGTAATGTAGTAAAGATATTTACCATACAACAAGTAAATTGCAAACAATAACCAATCATCGGATTTGGCAAAAATCAGTATTGAAATAATAATAATTTAAATTAATTAATTAAAAATACTGCTTGCAAATGTATTTAACCTCTATATAGTACTGTTGGGTAGAATTTTGCAACCGTATCAGCTTTATGTAAGTACCTACCAGCTTTGCTTACATTTTCCGAAGAATATTTTTAACCATTCTTCGTGTTCACGGTCTTCAGGATATTTGTTAATTGTTTGTTTACTGCAATTTTTCAAAGTGTTGCATACACCAATCAGGCATAACATTATGACCACTGATGGGTAAAATGAATAACACTAATTATCTCTTCATCATGGTACCTGTTAGTGGGTATTTATTAGGCAGCAAGAACATTATGTCTTCAAAGTTGATGTGTTCGAAGCGGGAAAAACGGGCAAGCGTAAGGATTTCAATGAGTTTCAATTCAAGAGCCAAATTGAGACGGCTAGACGAGGGTCAGAGCATTTCCAAAAATGCAGCTCTTGTGGTATGTTCCTGGTCTGCAGTGGTCATTATCTATCAATAGTGGTCCAAGGAAGGAACAGTGGTGGACCGGTGACAGGGTTGTGCGCTGCCGATTCAACAGACGAGCTCCTGTAGCTCATAATGCTAAAGAAGTTCATGCTGTTTCTGATGTAAAGGTGTCAGAATACCCAGTGCATCACACTTTGTTGAGCATAGGGCTGTGCAGCCACAGACCAGTCAGGGTGCTCATATTGTCATAATGTTATGCCTGATCTGTGTTTTTCTCAATAAGATTCAGATCTGGACTTATGTTTTTCGTATAACTGCTGTTATTTTGTTTCATTTATTCTCTCTTTTGACCAGAGGCAATTGGAAATTTGTCTCAATTTGGCTTAATCATTCAATCGACTTCTGATCACATAATAAAACACATCCTACATGAGTCACTGTTGCTTACAAATAACTCTTATTAAAGAATCGCAGTGGTTTCTTTATAGCCATCCTTTTGAAATATATGCTCAGTGCACCTTGATTTTACTCTCTGTACACTGTTCTCTATAACTCCTGTTGACCTCACTGCTAGTTTTCACACCAGTCACTGACTTGCTTTTGGGTTAGATGGGCCTGGTCTCGATAGATAGAATAATAGATAATGTATGGGTGGGGTGATGAAGCTACCACTTCTTTTCTATTGAAAGGGGTGGTGAATACTTCTGTATGCAAATAGCATTTTTCTTTTTTTTTTTTTTTATATAACTTTTGATTTACCTTTTTTTTTTCCGGACCAATAAAGAAATTTGAATTCACAGTAAGAGAAAATTAGTTTGCAATAATACTGACAGGAAGAATACAGTAAATACGGTATTATCTTTCCAAGTTATTTTGTCATAAAGCCAGTATAAAATAAATAAATATTTAAATCGCAAAGCAGGTACGACCGCAAAGCCAAAATGTCATCATTGTCCCACCCTTTTCTGTCAATGCAGTCATAAAATAAAATAATTCAAAAGCATTAACCATTAAAATTAAAATGCCTACTCATGAACAATAAACCACCATGTTAAAATAAACAGTTATGTAAATAAAAAGTAAGTCATTATAATCCATTATTACTACTCAATTTATTTTTTCGAAATTACAAACAGAAAATGAGTTTATGATGTTTAGTATTTAAGTAGCAATTGCATTGATGACGGTCTTCTTATATATAGACGTAGATGATGGCGACACTGTGACTGATTATATGGCTCAGGAGAGAGAGCGTGGAATTACGATCCAATCAGCTGCAGTCACCTTCGATTGGAAAGAGCACAGGATTAACCTCATCGACACACCAGGTACAAATATACACACACTTACATACACTCACTCACACTCTCACACACCTCCCTGGTTAATGCACATTCTAAGGGTGGAATGCGTTTTTGTTTCAGGCCATGTTGATTTTACCCTGGAAGTTGAGAGAGCTCTGCGTGTGTTGGACGGAGCCGTGGCTGTGTTCGATGCCTCGGCAGGAGTGGAGGCGAGTTTTTCAAACCAGAAAATATTTGAATTTTAACTTTTCATGTCTCACCTGAGTTTTGGAAGACGGCAAACGCCCGAGCTGATCACGCATTCTCACTAATTGCACAAATTATGTGAAAGCCATTAACAGCTTTTCTCCTTTACAAGAATCAAGAAGTCCAGTGGGTTGTGTCCCACTCAGTTCAGTACCCGGGTGGAGTTAAAATCAAATCTCCAGATTAAAATAAAAAAATAAAAAAATAAAACATAAGGTATTATGGTATTATGTTATTATTATGTTAATTTATATTAATGTGTATGTTTTTCTTTTTTTTTTTCCTTTTTTTTTTTTTTTTTATAAATTGCAGGCACAAACCTTGACTGTATGGCGACAGGCAGAGAAACACAATATACCCTGTGTGTGCTTCCTAAACAAGATGGATAAACCTGGAGCAAGGTAACACTCAAATCTCCACTGGAACAAGTTATTGTGCACCAGTGGTGGGTTGTCAAGGCCACTGGTGGGTCACCAGAATCACTGACTTATGTTTTTATATATTTCAGTCCATGTATATGTATTAAATTATTCCCAATAGTCTTTTATCTTTATTTTATAGAGTTTCTCTGGGATGCACTGCATCCAGAGTGTCTGTATATATTGCAGTTTCTATCCAATAAGATCTCAGCTGCCACATCACGTGTTGCCGTGAACATGGGTATCTGCAATGAGGTCTTTATAGTCAGCATTGTGGGCACCTTCCAGTACATGCTGCTTAAAGGCTGTTGCTTTAACATATAACATAAACATAAAATTGCTAACTTTGTGCTCCGAGGACATCTAGAAGGCGTGTCAGGCGTGCCCTTTGATTTGAGGGTCAGAGCTCGCAAACCGCATCTGTAGCAAACTGCACAAGCTCAAATATATTTGTTTGGATTTAACAGCTGTTTTAAAATTTTAAAAAGCTGGACATTTAGAGGAAAGGACCGATCGAAACATTTGATAAGTTTTTGTTTTAATGAACCATTTATACTTTCGCATTTTCTTTCCTGTAGAATTTGCACAAAAGCACAATTTGCCTCATATACCTAAGAAAACCATAATGCACAGAAAATGCATATAAAAACCCGGGGTCATTTTATGAGCTTAATATTAATGCTTCTGCTTGAGACCATGCATGCGTATGGTGCAGTTGTGGCTGCAGTGAAAGGAGACTTGTTGAATTGTGTTAATTGGGTGTCTTGCTTTAGTAATCACATTCATTCTCACTATATGAGATTCCTGTTTGTGATGCAGCGCTCTGTTAAACTGTTTTTCTTTATATTTTGTTTATATTGATTTTATCCAAAGCTGTGGTGTCATAATGATTGTATTAAGAGGTTGATTGATTTAGGTAGGACACCAGTGAAGGCCTGGTTGTGAAACGCACGGCCCGCCACTGTTGTGTCCCCTAATAATTCTAGGGTTAAAAATTCTAAAGGTTTAAAAATTCTATCACTTGTACCAACAGCATTTGTTCTTCTCTTGTTTGGATAACAAGATGTAAATAATTCTTTATTAAAATGTGTTCTCCTTTTTAATACTTTATTTTAGTATGAGTTACTCTGTAGAAAGCATCAAGACAAAACTGAAGGCCAACCCCATACTTCTTCAAGTAAGCGTCTTCTGCCATTTATTCACATTTATACAACAATAAACGATCATTTGCTGATTCGTTCATTTTATTTTCAGATTCCCATCGGCTCTGGAAAGGGATTTATCGGAGTGGTGGACTTGGTCAGCAAGCAGCATATGATGTGGCGGGGGAAGACATGGCACGAGGATGGGCGGGCTTTCGAGACGAGAGCCCTCCAACCCACAGATGACCCAGAATTCCTGGAAGAAGTTAATCAAGCCAGAGCAACACTTATAGAACAGGTACATGGGCATCAAACACAACACTCGACTCAACTGTACAGATTGTAAAGCAGACTTTTCCTGTTTTCGAATAACAGGAATCCTGATGTCATTTATCTGTTTTATACCGCAGCATTTTGACACGGCTCTAGAAAACAGCAGCTCTTATTTAAGTGAGAAATCGTAAACTTTTCTAAAGTCCTTCATGTGCCAGAATACGGAATTTCACAGCTTTATCTCTGACTGTTACAAAGTTCTGATAGTGCTGTCTTTTACCACAAAAGGTCAAATCAAAATCTCCTTAGAGAAAACTTCTGCTCAAGTTTATAAACATTCATTCACATCTCCTGACCAATCAGAATTGAGCATTAACCGACACAACGGCATAAAGACCGGTACAAAACACGAAAAAAAAAAAAAAAAAGGTAAGTTCAGTAGCACGACTGTGCCCAAATTGTCCTTCAGGTCAGCTAAACTTTTTCTTTTATTATATTATAATACAGTAGTACAGTATCTGTACTACCAAGCTGATTTTGCTGTGCTCTTGAGCAACACATTTAACCCACAGCTGCTCAGGTGTGTGGTAATATGGGTAATATGTGTAATATGAGGTAATTTTAAGTCGATCTGAAAAAGGACATTATTGAAATATGTGGAGCAAAAACAAAAGAACTGGCCTAGCCATTCTAGTAAGTTTGAAGGGGGCTGTATACACTGTAAACTTTGTTTTAAATATCGTACTATTCAATGCAAATAACTGTTAAACTTCTAAAAAAATATGTTTTGGTCATGTTTTATGCAGGTTGCCGAGTTGGATGACGAATTTGCCGAGCTGCTTCTGGGAGAATATGGTGACAACTTTGACTCTATGCCTGCTGGGAAAGTATGTTATTATATACCCTTGGTTCTGTGTATTTGTGTGTGTGTGATTTATTATTTAGTAAATGTGTTCGACAATGGTGAAAATATTTGGAAACAAATGAGAAAAGGGACAAACATGTTGCCAGATGAGAAGAGGGACAATAGTTTAGTGCCAGACAATTATTTTTTTTCTTCCCTCTGTGTGTTTCATGTAGAGCTTACTATTCTGCCCTCGAACTATGTAATATATGCAAATTTTAGCTGAAATTGTATTTAATATTTTGGTGTAGGTGAGTATGTGTAGCATCATAAGAGTTATATCAAAGCTGTGTGCTGAAATAGACTTTAATTACACAATTTTTTTACCCTCAGGCCTCAATCTATATGAATTTATGAGTTAGTAAATGTAATAAAGCAATTGAGACATGTTTTTAGTTGCAGGAGGCGATCAGGAGAGTGACACTGTCTCGTAAAGGAGTGCCTGTACTGTGTGGAAGTTCACTGAAGAATAAAGGAGTTCAGCCTCTACTAGACGCCATCACTACATACCTCCCTGCACCTGATGAAAGGAACCACGACCTGGTGTGAGTCTTCCTACTAATCAACTCTCATTCCCATTCCTGGGTGGTCTGCTCACCTCTGTGTTCACCCCATTCCTATTCATTTGACGCTCATATATCTAGTTGCTTTAGAAATCCTTTCAGCACAAATATGTTTGGCGATCCCTTGTTAAAATTGTTGCTACTGGTGGATGAATGAGCACAAATCTCCACAAGCACACTCTAAAAATCGAGTGCAACATTCCCAGAGAAATTTAAGTTATTATAACAGCAAGTCGGGACAAAATTTGGAATGGGATGTTAGAAAATTCGAAAATCATGGTATTGGCTTTAAAATTTCAATTCGATTTCATTAAAAAATCTGATTGAACAAAATTATTTATAAAAATTGATATTATTATGATTTAATAAAATTGCCTATAAGATAACTTGTATAACAAAGTGTCCAAGACACTGCCTTTGTAAATGATTAACTAAGACATAATAAGCTTGGGCGCAGCAATGGAGCTCCAAAGTTGGCAGATTTCCATGACTTTTGTTGTTGTTTAAAAGCTGGTGAGGAGCTCTTTTACCCATCATTCCATTGTGTAACTGCACAGAGGCAGATTTCACAGGCTGGTGCTAGTTGGGTATTTCTTTTGGACCTTTTCATCACTAATTCATCCCAGAGCAGTTCAATAGGATTTAGGTACGGTGACTGGGCAGGTCATTCCATGATGGATAACACTCCAGCTGACTGTTTGCTCTCTAAATAATGCTTACACAGCTTGGACATATGCTTCAGCTCATTGTCTTGTTGTATGGTGAAGATGGTTCCCATTAGCCGCAGTCCAGACTGAGTTGCATGTTGTTGAAGTATGGATTGGAAGTATGGTTGGTTCAGTATTCAATTCAGTTCAATTCAATTGATGTTCCCTGCTCCAAAACAACCCCAAACCATAAAGCGTCCAAACATCGTCTCTCCTGTTCTCCATCTTACAGAAGTTCTTCTGCTAAATCCAAAAATCTAAAATCTCTCCACTGAACTTTATTTAAATCACTTACTGACCAATTCTTGTTCGTTTCTGCCTTTTACTTATTTTGTTGCATATCAACAAAAGAAAGATGCATGTGGGATGACCATGTGTTTTTAAGCAGGCACTGAATACAAGTCTTCAGATACAATGCTGCTATATGCAAAGAGAATCATACGTTTCCATCATGCACACAGTCACGTCATTTGCATTTGATCTTTTTCACTCTTTGCCCTTATCATTTTGTCATTTTAAAACCCAGCACTTTAACTAACTCTTACTGATTGAATAGAAAGTGGCCATCCTGCCATACAGACTTCCTCTGAGAAGTGAGAACTGCCAGGGTTGCTTTTATTAACAGAGCAGTATGAACACATTATTCCAGATTTAGCCGGATTTGTCACCGAATGCGTTTTTTTGTGTGTTTAGACGCTGGTATAAGGACGACCTGTGCGCTCTAGCGTTTAAAGTGGTCCATGACAAGCAAAGAGGTCCTCTGGTTTTCCTGAGGATCTACTCTGGATCTATGAAACCACAGTCAGCAGTGTACAACATCAACCGAAACGGAACGTAGGTATTTTTTCTTAGGTATCGCAAAAATCACGAGCACTGATCTACAGTTCTTCTGACCCTCACAAAGCGTTCCGTAGCCTGCTTCATTAACTCAGAACTCCAGCTTACGTCATGGTAACATGAAAGTGGTTAGAACATATTAACTTATGTATCGAATGTTTTGTTTGTGCAATAGAGAGCGAATGAGTCGTCTACTGCTGCCGTTTGCAGATCAACACGTTGAGATCCCCTCGCTGTCTGCGGGAAACATCGCCCTCACTGTGGGTCTTAAACAGGTACAGTTTACTCGGAATTTACCAGAAATTACATTTTTTTAGAGTTACATTTATTATTATCATTACGTTGTGGACTGTTAGTGTTAGTTCTGGTTGTTACTTATGTTATAGCAGCACCAGCCTCTGCACTTTTCCCATCATTTATATTATCAACATTATAAGAAAGAATTTACCAAGGAACTGCAAACCCCTCAGAAAACGTGCACTTACAACTTAAAAAATACAAAATAAACAAAGCCGTGTCATACAAGTACAGTATTTTTTACATGTATAGAAATATCAGAACCTCTTAGAACAAACGCGTTATTTCACTTACCTTGAATTACACGTCGTGTCTCCCTTTTCTTTTCTTTTCTCCTGCATTTTCATGTCGAACTAATTCTTGGATTCGATCCGTTCTTAAAATGCAACCTATCAATTTCGAGTGTCATAATAATAATTTCAGTTTCGTTTCACCTTGTGTATGTGATATGCACTGGTACGGTCCTGCGCTCGCTCAGACGGTGACAGGAGACACCATTGTCTCGTCCAAAGCCTCAGCCGCAGCCGCAGCGCGCCGGGCAAATAACAAGACGGAGGGAAAAAAAGGATCCGGACAAGAGATGAACAGTCTGGTACTGGCTGGGGTTGAGGTGCCTGATCCTGTCTTCTTCTGCTCTATAGAGCCTCCTTCCATGGCCAAACAAGCAGGTTAGATATTGACCCAAATTTTACAACCAGGAAAGCAAACGCTATCACAAATGTTTTCGATTGAAGCGTTCTCTTGTTTAATAAAGACCCATCATAACTTACAGTATAGTACACCACATTGTGTTTACTGGAAAAGATAAACACAATCAAACCCTTTACCTTCAAATGTACTATTAAAAAAAAGGATAAATTCAAAAGGCAATCTATGAAAGAGAAAAGAGAAGCACAATTTATAGAAACATCTAATCAATATCAATTATAACCAACCTTATTTTTAATTAAGTCCTAAGAGGCCATGCATTCTTGTTTTTTCATGATCTCGACTTAACGAACAAAAACGAATTTACTAACTTCGAAAGGGATTCCAGACCCCGACGCGTACTCCATGATGTACACCAGACACATTCACAAGATGCAAGATTTTCTCATTATACAATCACGTTAGTGAGAAAAGGGATTTTTTCCACGTTGGGATCTCGAGGAAAATTAAGTCATGATAATGAGAACACATTTGTTGTGTTGAGAAAATGATGTCAAAACAACTCGTTTTCTCGAGATCACGCATCACAAGTCGTGATCATGAGGAAATATTATAATGCAAGGCCTCTTAGGACCTGTATTTTAGTGCTCGTAATTACACAAGATTTCCAAGTAAAGCTTTCTGTGAGGGTCATAACATTTGGCTGCTAGCTGTACTATTTCACCTACTGTAGCTAAAAACCCGAAAGATACACAATATATCTACTTCGGATATTACAGCTGATGAGGCGCATTTTAAGACGACATGCTTTTAAAATATTAGTCGATTGCAAAACTCATTTAAGGGCCAAAATAGTACATGGGCAATACCGAGAAGAGCGACGTGTCATGGTTTAATGCTGACCAGAGGATTTCTGTAGGCTACTATTTAGCACTCTAGCATGAATTAGTCAGCTTGTTGACATATTTCCACCAGAGGGCAGCAGAGAACTAGAATTTGCAGTTAAAAAATGTAATTCCTAAAGACATTGGACTATGGATTAAATACTCGTAGATAAAATGTAATATTTTGATTCATTATAATTCACTATGATATTATGTAACAAAATACTGCTATATTACACATTATACAATATGTTGTATGTATATGTTTTAGAAAACGAGTGCTGGGAATAGAGAAACTCGTGAAAAGCCATAGTAAATAAATAGTATTCCACCTTCAGCAGCATCCGAAAACGTGTCCAATATTTTGCCAGTAAACCAGATTCATACAGTATCTAGAGAGAAAAACATTTTAAAAAGAAAGAAAAGTATCCCATCTCATTATTATTATTATTTTAAATACATTTCAATCCACTGATAAAACAGAAGTGCGAATCAGCTACGTGGTCACATGATTGGAAAGAAATTTACAGGAAGGCTCTGTTCTCAAAGAGAGGGATAAACATGGAGGATGAGTGAAATTCATTTCAATGCAAAAGCAAATAACTATAAGGACATGAGCTTTCAGGAAAAGTGTTTGGTGACTGTTTATTTATGGATGGTTAATGGCTTTCGTCTAACCCATTTTTTTTTTTTTGTTCGCAGTGCCAGTTCTTTAATTGGTCTGTCATAAAATGTCAGTGAATATCGAAACTTAAAAGATAAGGCCATCACATGCCTGAAGTGAAGGACATAATAAAAAAAAAAAGAAAAGTGCACACCCAGAGATTCTAGTGCAAAAAATAAATAAATAAATACAAAGAAAAAAAAAAAAAATATATATATATATATATATATATATATATATATATATATATATATATATATAATAATAAATTGTCTTGTTCTTTTGGCAGATACTTTTGGTAGTTTTAAGTATTTATTTCTAAAAAATAAAAAAAATGCAACCTTTCGATAAAATAAGAACAATTTTGAAGCTTGAAATTAGAAAAAAATTCAATGTTTAATATTTTGTAATAATATTATTACATTTCGATATATTTTCCTACTTATTTCACTGTCAGGGCTGCTGTTTTAAACACTACATTGATCAACACCTTCTGACTAATTAGACCCGATGTTTTGTTTATTTTTCCACTGCAGATCTTGAGCATGCTCTGAAATGCCTCCAGAGAGAAGACCCCAGTCTGAAAGTCAGGACAGACCCGGACTCTGGACAGGTAAATCTTTGCTTGATAATTTGGTTATTTCATTATAAACAATGCAATTTAATTGAATTTTTTTTCCCCCCTCAATAACATATTGAAGACAGTTCTCTGTGGTATGGGAGAACTTCACATTGAGATTCTGCATGATCGCATTAGGAGAGAGTACAACCTTGAAACGCACTTGGGGCCGCTACAGGTTGCCTACAGAGAGACCATCATGCAGTCAGTAACCACAACAGGTAAGAGTTCTAATTGGGACGTTAAGCACTGCTTTATCGGTTTTTCTGCTTTAAAAAAAAAAAACTGAATCCATAACGCTTTATTCACACAGGAATCTGACTTGATTAATACCCGACTTGAACTCACAGATAAAAAGAATTCCAGCAAAAAAATCTATTGTAAGAGCCGAAAGCGGAAAGTACCGAATCAAAAAACTGTAGTAGTTTGTGTTTTTGAACACTTGGTTGCAGTTCATCTGAATTTATGGTCATTATTTAAACAAAAGCATGATAATGGACACCAGCAAGATACAGTGATCAGAAAAGATGCTTGGACATGTGACTTTTCCAGCCATGTTCCAGCATGATAAAGCCCCTGTGCACAAAGCCAGCTTCATGAACACATTTAATTCAATTCAATTCATTTTTATTTGTATAGTGCTTTTAACAATGAACATTGTCTCAAAGCAGCTTTACACAGATAATGTGGTGATTAAAAGTAAATATGTTCTTTGTAAGTAAGTTTGTCCCTGATGAGCAACTGTGGCAAGGAAAAACTCCCCGAGATGGTATAAGGAAGAAACCTTGAGAGGAACCAGACTCAAGAGGGAACCCATCCTCATCTGGGTTGCACCGAACGTCCATTTATTGCAGATATACAATGTTGTGGGGTACAGTGATGATGATCAGAAGCAAACTGTATTCCTGAGTCAGTGTAGCAGACTGTTGACATTAACTACAGTCCAATCCATCCTCAAAGCTCCTGTTCTACTCCGAAATTACATGGAACCACCCAAGGTGTTGATGAGAAACCGTCCCAAGCTGCACATCCAACACATGGATAGTGAAAGTTCCTGAGTGGTCTGCTATAGATCTCTGACCTCAACCCTATTAAACACCTTTGGGATAAATTGGAATACAGTCATTGAAACCTAACTAACAGCAAGTTGCGGATTATCTTAATGGGACCGAATGTATAAACATTAGGAATAACATTTTAAACTATGTTTTTCACAATTTTATTAAATTTTTAAAACATTATTGTATTAAAGTTGCATAATGTCTAGATGAATTCACTAAGTTTAGTTAATTAATGTTTATTGATATTAAGTACACTTAGCATTATTTTCCAAGCATTCTAAAAATTAGAAAACAGAATTCTACGTCTGGAACCAGAGTGTAAAGGACCTTGATTTGTTTAGCTGAACATAAACTAATCTACAGTGCAGGTTATAAAGAATGCCTGTGACCCACTTAGAGGTCAGAGACCTTAATGAAGTTCATTACACATTTCTGATAACCAGAACCATAACAAGGAGGGTTTAAAATGAGTTTGTTCTGTTTTGTTCTAGCCTAAAAACATCACAGTTTATTGGTATGGCATAATTGTTAATAAAAAAGTATTGTTAAAATATACATTGTATGGACAATAAAGACTTGTGCACATTCAGTTCAAAAGAGTGCTAGTAGGAGGCCTGGGGTTCAGTCAGAACTTCAATTCATCCCAAAGGTGTTCAATAGGGTTGAGGTCAGAGCTCTGTAGCAGGATAGCAAGATCTTCCATTACAACCCATGTAAACTGCATCTTCATATCTTCCAAGAGTTGGCTTTGTGCACATGCTGGAACTGGTCTATTTCACATGAAGGAGAATTTTTTGAGACTACATCCACAGACATCACACAGACCTTGCCTGGATCCAGTTCTGGGGTGAGTTTGGGAAAGAACCACTTGGCTGGAAAAAAAAATCAGGTGTCCCAATACTTTTTGTTTATCTCCCTTTTCTGACTTTTTTTTTTAAAGCAAACATTTTTTTTTCTTTAAATTTAATCTCTCAAATTGTAAAATTACAATTACTCTTTTTGTTAAGGTGTGTATTTATTATATAAATCTAATTACTCTTTCCTGCAATCTATAGTTTTGTTTTTATTGAAAAAACCCTCATACAACAGCAACACAAGGTTAAAGGTGAAATTTTGTTTATAGTGATATCCTGGTTTATGGTTTAATAGCAGCAGTTTCGATGTATACACTGAACTGTATAACTGTATTGTGTCAGGTGTCAGTGATGTTGATAAGCGATTGCAATCCACACAGAATACCTGAGTGAATAACACGTAACTGTATAAAATCAATGAATTGTTCTAAAAGGTTTAAAGCTGAAAGTGTATCATGTTTCAGACACACTGGATCGCACACTGGGTGACAAGAGGCATGTTGTGACTGTAGAGCTGACGGTGAATCCATGGGAAGCGTCTGCTCCAGGCTGGACTGCTTGTCACCTGACTTATGAGGAGGAAGTTGAAGCACAGATTTCTGCTGACATAAAAGAGGCGGTGGACAGTGGGGTTCAGAGTGCTTATCTCCAGGGTAAATATATAGAGAAATATCCACTGGACCAACATTCTTTTGCTAATTAAGCGTATTATTATTCCTGCCACCATCTCTCTGGAAATCTACCTGATAACATACTCTTTCTTTTGAATAATTAAAACCATTTGTCTTCTATCTTTCTACCAGTAATCGTCTCGCTATTATACTGCCACCTTTTCTTCAGTCTATGAAACATAAACTTTACCGGATGAGTGTAGAATTGCTGTCCATGTTAATACTAAGGTTTGATTGTAATTGGCATTGTTCTGCAGGTCCAGTTCTGGGTTACCCTGTGCAGGAGGTTCTCACTGTAATCCACAGTGTGTGCGTGGAACCTGGAACCTCTCTGGCCATGGTGTCTGCCTGTGTGTCTCGCTGCATGCTTAAGGTCTGTTTAGTCACGTATACTGTTTATATGTATAGTGTTGTTAATGGGAGAGTCACATGACTGCGTAATGCCTTCTTCATCATTCGGTTTAAGGTTTGGACTCTGTGGTGAACAAACTATAGGTGGAAATGATCTCATGCTTCCTGAACCACTCTTTCACAATTTGAGTCTGATGAATACTGTCATTGTTATCTTGGAAAAAAAAATCAATTGATGGAAAAACCTCGTCACCCGTTCCATTCACTTAAGCAGCATTTTTTCGGGCACATAATGTTGCTGGAGCTGGACTTAGACCTGAGCCACCTCCAGATCGTAACACTTCCCCTGCAGGCATGTACAGTAGGCATAATTGGTACATCACTTTATCCTCCTCTCTTCTTACCCTGAGGTGCCTGTCGCTTTGGAACACAGTAAATCTGGACTCATCAGACCACATGACTTTTTTTATTTTAATTGCTCCAAAGTCCAAACTTTCTGCTCCAAATACAATTTTAATTATCCTCACTGATAAGTTATTTTCTTAAGGCTACACAGCTGTTTAATCGCAGTTTCTCGAGTTCTCTTCACATTTTATTATTTTTTTTTTTTACAATTAGATTTTACTAAACATTTTAAGTGATCGCTGCTCCCAATTATACGTTTTTTTTTTAAAGCACATTTTGTCCTTGAAGATGATTTGATCAACAATCCTTTCAGGTTGAAATAATGCATTGGACAGCTCATTCCAATTTTGGTAAATTGCAAAAGATTATAATGCAACATCTTTACTACAAAATGTCTTTCAACATAGTTGTTTAAGAAATAAGAAGCTACACACTGCATGTGTACGGATGCATCTCAATCTTAAAAGTCAGAGAATAATAAAGTTCAATATTTAAAAAGTGAGAATGTAATATTAAATATATAAAAATCTTTTAGATGCCCCTATATATATATATATATAGAGAGAGAGAGAGAGAGAGAGAGAGAGAAAATAGACATTAACCAATGTCTCTGTGTGTAGGGGCTCAAACAAGCAGGGGGACAAGTCTTAGAGCCTGTGATGTCATTAGAGGTGACAGTGGATGAGGAGTATCTGAGCTCTGTTCTGGGTGACCTCGCGCAGCGCCGAGGGACAGTCCGAGACATCCAGAGCCGCCATGACTGCAAGGTACTTTTGGCCACTGTCCCCCTCGCAGAGATGATGGTGAGTGTTTTACTTCAATAAAAAAAATACTTCAGTGATTCTCCAAAGGGAAAATGAGAGTAGTGATATTGAATTTGGGGTGTGTGTGTGTTGTTTTCAGGGCTATTCCACTGCACTGCGCACTTTGACCTCGGGTAACGCTACCTTCTCCCTGGAGCTGGCCAGCTACGAACCCATGAGCCGTCAGGACCAGAACGCATTACTCAACAAGATGGCTGGCCTCTCATGATATCCCTTTCCTTCTCTTGCAGATGATGTTTTAAATATTTTTTATTTTCTTTATTGCACAAATTCCTTTTTTATTTATTTTCTTTGGTTCAACCCATACTGTATATGTTCCACTTGTTTACCTGTTGTACATGAATAATGTCAAATATAAAACAGTGCACATTAAAATCTTTGAAAGTCTCAAGCCAAATATAATCCCTTAAACAATTTTTTTAGATCAAAATAAAACAAGATTGAAAAACTATAAACTAGAATATGTCTCATGAATTAACAGTAAAAGCTAGGAAATTGCCTTGATGTACTCAAACGATTGGAGTTCTTATGGAATAGTTAAACAGTAGGAATTTGTCTTTTGGAGCTCAGAGGCCGCCGTATTCCTCCGGACAAAAGCCCACAAATAGTGGCTCTGCAGGGATGCCTCTCCTGAAGGGGAAAATATATGGCGTTTAGACATTTAGCAGCAATAAACCGCCTTAAAAAGACCCTTATTTTGGGCTAATTTGAGAAAATGTATTGTTTGATTTGCTTTTACATAAACTTCCTTCATTACTATGATCACTTTTGTACATGGTTTAGGTGAAAGGAGAGGACAAGAGCACTATGAATTGGTTCTTTAGAAAACTCCTGGAAATTTAAGAAAACTTTATACTATATAAAAAATAAATAAATTATAAAATGCTCCCCCATTACAGCAAAAAAACAACAAAAAACACATTATAATGTCAATAAAACCCACTTAGAAAATACACTGGTGGCACAGAGTCTGAATGTTGATAGAAAATGAAACATTTCTGCCTTTATTATACTTTTGACATGCTTAAATATATATTGTAACCTTTAAGTATGTTACTTGCAGAATAAATCTCACCTGAGCATGCGGCAGCGATGTTTGGTCAGACGCGTGTAGGCGTCGCCGATGTCTTTCACATTTTCATCACTCCACAACCTTTCAGCTACAGCACTGGCCCGTGGCCTATGAGATGAGACCACACGTGTCAATTATTAAAAAAAAAAAAAACACTAATCACAAGCACACATTATACTGTAAAATCGGAAATCGTGTGCAGGGCTGTGTCGGATGTGGCGAGCAGGTGCTGAACATCCATGGCTAGATAGTAATAAGCCTCAGGTTCGACTGCAATATTGGACTTTGCATCTTTACTGTTCAGTTTGTACAATCTGAGTTTAGTCACTATTGCTGAGTGCATGTTAACCAGTTAGCAGTCACTGTGGAGAAATTCACAGTGTATCCTTTAGCATCCAGCTGCCAAAGCCACTTAATTTAAATAAAACCCTGTAACAGTGCAGTTAAAGAGAACATGATTTTTGATATAAACTGGACTTACCATAGACGTGGGGTGAGGTTGGTAGCATCCACATACTCCCCCCAGAGACACGCCTCCCCACCAATTACAAGCTTCTTCTGCTCTGCTGTACCTGAAGAATCAAATCAGACGGAAACCACTCAATATATAAAGCAAAGCAGTTTATAACACGGTTTAAGAACAAACAAAAGGCTTAAAAAAAACTGCAATATGAATTTACTTTAATAGAACAGAACTGGAAATCTGTCTTGCTTCACTCAACAGGCCTCGAGAATGTGAAAAGTTCATTCTACCCTTTTTAAAAATTTAAAACATTTCAGCATCATGTGCACTGGAACATGACAAATGCTGGTCCGCAAAAAATACACTATATTGCCAAATGTATTTGCTTGTCTGCCTTCATATGCAAATTAACTTGAGTAACATCCGACTCTTAATCCATAGGGTTTATTATGATTTTGGCGATATGGAGCTATAACAGCTTCAACTCTTCTGGGAAGGCTTTTCACAAGGTTTAGGAGTGTGTTCATGGGATTTTTTGACTGTTCATTCAGAACGCCTTTGTAAGAACAGACACTGATGTTGGACAAGAGTGTCTGGATCGCAGTCTCTGTTCTAATTCATCTCAAAGAAGTTCCATCAGGTTGAGGTCAGAACTTTGGGCAGGCTAGTCAAGTTCTTCCACACCAAACTTACTCACTTATGCTGAAGCATTTAGAGTTCCTTTCACTGGATCGAAGGTGCTGCGCGAAAATGAGAGCGACCCGTTCTTTCAACAAATGTTTGTAGAAGCGGTCTGCATGCCCAGGTGCTTGATTTTATACACCTGTAACCATGGAAGTAATTGGAACAACTGAATTCAATCATTTAGATCAGTAAATAAATACTTTTGGCAATAAAGTGTGTAGTAAAACAGCACAAGTTATGTTTTGTTATGCTGCTCAATTACAACACAGGACCATCAACATGCACTTATGCGTTTAAAAAAACTACTTGAACTCTCAAGAGAACTACACCTACTACAGACACAACATACTATAAGAGACTTCCATTTTCTATTCATCTACTAAACTACAGACACAATTTCCTTATGTCTCCACTTGCATGCTAAGCCTGCTTTAGACCAGTTTATTCCACTGGTCTGTTTCTGCATGTTAAAGGAGTGAGGTAAGTATAATGTTCGGGTAGATGTTGGAACAAACCTCTGACCAGCAACTAAGCATCAGAGAGTTTTTCTTACAGTTTATGCTTAAAATTAAGGAAATATTTCCCACGTATAGAACTAAAAGCATGTGTAAAAATCAACATTATTGTAAGTGTAAAAATGTGGATAAACCTGTGTGCTCATTCTGCTGAAAGATAAATTATACAGCGGTGACTCAGTTGTTAAAGGTTGCAAGGTTTTAAGTCCAACCACTGCCACAGTTGCCATCTTGAGCAAGAACCTCAACCCAATCTCCTTCAGGGTTCCTGTATCATGGCTGAATATACATTTTGACTTCAGTCCTCTAATAAGCTGGGATATGCAAAGAATGTACTATAGTGGAAAGTTTATCTGACAAATAATGATTCTTTAACTTGAATTCTCTGTGGTTAACCAAAAGCCCATTTAGCATCATCAACTCTCACACACCATTGAAACTCTGAGGGTCAGCCTTGTAAATGATTTCCCAGTCTTGGCCATATCTGATGCGGTTAAGGTACCAGGGAGAAGACAGAAGGGCATAAAACCCAGCTGCAGTTATCTGGGCCAGCTCACTCTGGTAGTCCGGCTTCTCCTTCCACACGTGGATCTGTGTGTCTGCTTTCAGCTGGGCAGAAACACACACAGTCACAATTCCTTTTTCTTTTTTTTTTTTTTTTTAATACAAAAGCACGCATCATCTTGGTCCAAGCAAAAGTCACTGGGATGTTTAAAGAATACACCCATAATTATGGGTCAAAAGCCACCAGGGTCATTTCTTGCTTTGTTATGCCTATGTGGGACATCAGATTTAGTTAACTCCTTCAAATTAACAACCAGTTAAGTTCAAAAAGCGCATGCACACAAATGCAACACCCTGCATTACATGCGTTATTAACTTCTCACTTGTAGGTGGTATCAAAAAGTTTCGAGACTAGACCCGTTTTCAAAAAAGTACCAAATAGGTTTACACACTATCAAAGTAGTGCCCTTGCACAGCAATTCAGCGCTCCCAGTATTCCTGCCACTTCTGGAATATGTGCTGGAAGTCTTAATTTTGAGGTGTGTCAAGCACCTTCGGCAATGCGAGTTGGATCTCCAAAATAATGTGAAAACCTTTGACCTGAAACTTCATCTTTGGGCAGAGGGTGAAGTCTGCAGGAGACAAATCTGGCAAGTAGGGTGGGTGCAGAAGTGAGATCCTGTAGATTGTTCTCTGGCGATCATCATGCACAAGTTGCTGAATGGTTTCAACATTTTCGGGGAGTTAAGCTCGTTGGAGGTCTTCCTGATCTCTACATGATGAAATCGCAGATGTGGTAATGCATGTGGTCAGAACAGCACCAGTTAGCACCAAAACTGTTTGTTACCACCTCGTTTACTAAAGTTTATGCTGAAAAGTGGGAATTTTTATTACAACAGCCCACCAATTGCAACTGGAAAGCACAGATTCTACAGAAAGATGTTCTACTATAAATAGTCTAGTTCTTGTATATTTATCAGGAATTTGAAAACTATACACCCACAAAAAGTGTGAATGTGTCCAAAGTGCAAAAAGTGTCAATAAAAAACAATTATAAAAGCTTGCAGCAAAAACAGAAGTATACACTGCCTTACTGACAAACATGCAAGCCATGTGCAGCAGAGGTGGCTGATTTGCACTGACTAGAGTGAATGTGTTTCGCTGCTTTTCCATACAACAAAATGTATTTGCACATGAAAAGGCATCAGTCCAGCATTTCAAAAAAGTTAGGGATATTAAAAATATGTAATATTTCACAAGGCAGTAGTATAGTTAGTATAGTTAGAATAGTGTAGTTCTCACCTCCTGTCTAGCAGGAGTAGGGTCGCCAAATTCCAGGAATTTCCATGAAAATAATGGGAAAATATGGGAATTAACAGAAATATATGGGAATTAACCTGGAATTACTGTGAACGAACTAGACATTTTAGTAATTGCAGGGTAGCCTATAACCGTAACTTAATGTAGTTGAAAGAAAGATTTTGCAGGATAATCTTGGTTAAAAAGGACCAGATGTAATATTTGAATTTTCAGAACACTTTAAGAACTGCATTAAGCCCATACCCCCTACATGCACTGTGTATTCCTCCATAACATTACACAGATCGTTTCTTGACTCCTGTTGCCAAAAATGGCCATCAGATTTATTTAAATGACATAATTATTACATAACTCCATGTTTTAAACTGCCTTGCACTGTGTGGAAGTTATTGGGCAACAAAATTATACCATTTGAAAATAAACACACTGACTAAGCAGACATTTATGTGCGATATAAAGAATTTAAATTTAAAAAAAAAAAAACTGTCTAAAAAAGATCATCCCCCACAAACAATCCTAATCAGTCACCTGTGAGGGAACCACCCCTTAACATTTAGGCTGTGACCACCACTGGAATATTGAAGCCACAGTTCTGCATTCGAGTCTGAAGATTACATCCATTCAAGCAAGTTTTGATATTACTTGGTAAATCTATTTTATGTACAGGGTTAAAGTTTAACTAGCAAATAGCAAAATGTGTTTATACAGTAGCTAGCCAGCCAGTAAATCATCAAAGCATCACAATGTCTAAGGCTAGCTACTGCAGTGCAAGCTGTGATGCTCTTTGTTCTACCTTCAGCTAGCCAGCTTTTTTTGCTATCATACAGTAAGTACAGTCCTGGTCAAAAGTTTGCACATATTCCAATTTTAAGGTTTTTGGAAGTCTCTTATGCACATCATTAAAGCCCACATTTATTTGATCAAAACTATAGGAAAAAAAACAGAAATATTAAGAAATATTATTACAACTTGAAATGTAACTTTCTAGTAATCAAAGAATCCTGACAAAACGATCACAGGCTTTAAAAATATTAAGAAGCTGTTTCCAATATTTGAAAAATCAGTATATTAAAATGATTTCTGAAGGATCATGTGATACCGTGTGCATCACAGAAATAAATCATATTTGAAAGTATATTAAAAATCACTGTAATAATATAACTGTTTTGTTCTGTATTTTTGATATATGAGCAAACTGATCAAACACAGGCTTGATGAGCATAAGAGACTATTTCAAAAACATTCAAAATAGTAATGTGTCCAAACTTTTGACCAGTACCATATATACATATACAATATAGTTTGTTTTAGCAAGCATGCTTATTGGGGAGAATTTGAGTGTGTAATTTCTTCATTTTTTTAATCCGTATCAATTCACATGCATGTCAGCTTATAATGAAACAAAATGCGTATATTTATGTTGATACAGTTTATATATATTTCCCCAAATTTTTATTAATTTCCATAAATTCCTATTAATTTCCATTATTTCCTGGTTAGTTTGCAACTAGGAATATTTCCAAAGTTCCCATGGATAGTTTTGGAGATTTTCTGCCCCTTTGCAACCCTAAGCAGGAGTAGTGTGAAGCATGTAGACAACATACTGTATTCTGGACATTAATATTGTGATGATCAAAATGAACTTTTCAACTTAGTGCTCGAAAAAGTACATACAAGTATTATAAGTGTTCCTAAAAAAATGTCCCCTGTGATTGCAATGTGCCATATAAAATCAGTGTGTTGTACAAATGATGATGCGAATTGTACGACTGTTTGTGTTTTCGATGTTTAAGTTATACTAGACCAACCAACACTGTATGGGCTGAAGATTTCTTAAGTGAGCCAATCACAAAATCACACCCCTCTACAGATGCTAAAAATTAAAATGGAAACCTGAACGGTAGTATTTTGTATAGAGGGAATATGGGCTCAAAAGAAAGAAACTACTAGAAATAAATCAACCTATAAAGAGGAACCACTTACAAGACTAACCAATAGTATTCTCAAATCTAACATGCATTCAACATATAATGCGCAGACTGTAAAATTGAAAGTAAAGTGTCATGCCATTATGTATGGTAAATTCTACGTAATACATCGTTGTGAGACCTTGTTGGAAAATCTAAGTGCACAAACAAAATGAGTGGAATAACATCTGATCAGAAGCAGGTAGTATCAAGACAGGTAGGAAGCACACCAGCCTAATAACAAACCATTGCCAAACCAACTACAAGGCCAACGTTAAAAGAAAATAAGGACAGACAAATAAAACAGAACTTACTGTCAAACTGAATGCATTAAGCTGAACAAATCCTAAACCCAAGGCCTGGGAATGAAGCGAAAGCTAGTCTCACAGCTTTTCCCGTGAGTTACATTAACTACTAAACTGGAATTTATCTGAACAGACTGTATAGTAGGGAACAAAGGTGATGACAAGGTATCCTAAAGGGAACACATATCTACTACTGGCTAGTCATAAATAAATTACCATATAAATATATGTGAATCAGGCATACTGTGACCATAGATACCTACATTATAAAATCTGTATAATAAACAGAATTCACTGAGAAGACCAACCATTGAAACTGAGCGGCTCGACCTTGTAGTACTGCTGCCAGTCCTGTCCATAACTAATGTAGTCCAGGTACCAGGGGGCAGCGAGAATGGTGTCGAAACCTGCCCCAGTCACATTGAGAAGCTCCTTTTCCAAATTGCTGTTTATCCAAACTTCCACCACTGTGTCAGCTTTCAGCTGCAACAAGCACATAACTCATTGGATGGCTTATACAACAACAAAAAATCGGATTACAAAAAGACCCACTGGTTGAAAAAGCAGAAATACAGATCACTGTATGCCAAGCAGGTGTGGGAGAAAGGTTAAAAAGGTTAGCAATGCAGCTAGACAGCTCACAATGGACATCACTCATTATTTTCCTTAGTCATTATAACCTTGTAATAATAAGGATGGTTTTTTCCCTACAGTAAATCTATGACAGATCAATCATATTGGCAGAGTAGCCAATTTTTTTTTAAGACAACAATTACATTTACACAATTTGTCCTTCACTTCAAATATACACTACATGGACAAATGTTTGTGGAAACCTGACTATTAATATTCATGTAATTGTGTGCATCCAATGTTGTGATAATAGTTATAGTGGAAAAGAACCTCACGGCTAGAAAAGTCAGGTGTCCCAAAAATGTTATCCATATAGTGTGGTCAATTAGCATGACTGCTGATCTTGCTAACAAATTTTTGAACCTTTAAGTTTACTATTGTCCATCATACTTTGTCTGACTAAAATATTGTAGTAAAAATTGTTTAAAATTCACGTTTTGCCAAAGAAATCTTTAAAATCCCAGAAGAAGTAGAATCATGGATAAAAAGTGATGTCAACTGTGCATTTGAGCACTGGATTATTAGACAATTGGTAACTCCAATTAAAAAAGCTTGAAATTACCTTAATCATCAGGTCAAATACTAAATAGTGCCTTTTCCGCATAAAAGCTTAGTCCATAGGGTAAAGCATTATAGCACACTATATGCCCAATACAACACCGCTTGAGATTGAGCCACAAAATGTTTGAAAATACTGAGAAGTAGTAGTAATCCAATGACTACTTCTGCTAGCTAATCTGATCACAGAAAGAGAAACCAATTGTCAAATAAAACAGGAGCAATAAAATGTAAAAAAACAACATAAATGGTTCTTTTAAGCTTGGCATCCATGCCAATCACAGTGTCTTTGCATTAATGACATCACCTTGCATTTTCTAACCAAGTAATAAACCCTGTATTAAGACAGTCCTCTTCATACCCAGTGATTTTGCTTGGAGCAAAGACTGTAGCTTTGTTGCTTTTTCTTGATTGGATAAAATATGGAGCAATAAAAAACATCTCTTACCTTAACGCCATTGTCAAAGACTTCCTGCCAGACCATGTAGCCCTTATTAGTGGCTTTTACAATGTCAAGGAGTCTAAAATTACATTTCATTTAGACATTACTGACATTGGTTTAAAGGCTTCAGATGCTGGATTTTTATGAATAGATCTCCTACCTTTGAATATAGTAGGATTCCAGTTTTTTGAAGTCTTGTCCAAAGCCCTGCTGTGCCATAAATTTTTGGACATCAGGGTTTGACTTCCTAAAAAGGAAACAAGAGGGAAAACCATGATTTTACATAAAAATACACTCTGAGGAACACAAACCAAAGCTTGCAATGTTTTAAAAGCTGAAAGATCGTCTTATCCACCTCTTTTATATCTTTTTGTGCAATATTTGCTGCATAACTTTTGAAATAACCAAATGTAGTGAAGAGCTAAACTGCTTTTCGAAGCATCTTTTCTCACCAGCAGGAGAAATCGACCTCGTCTCCCCCAAGATGGATGTAGGCGTCAGGGAAAACAGTACTGATTTCTTTGAAGAAGCTGGTCATAAAGTCGTAGGTGGAGTTGAGGATCGGATTTACAGGTCCAAATGTGCCTGAAGGAGAGCTCCCTGAATAGCATGGGGTTAAAAGCCCAGGCTGACCTACAAAAAGATTTGACACCAAGGCCATTGATTTCTATTATAATTTTGACCAGTTGCACTGCCAAATTTAGTTTTGAGTGAATGATAAAAATACCATTATGCTTGTACACTTATGAGCAATTAAACTAATCATTTGCAAACACATTTTATCCATTTGATATAAAATCAATCTGTAGTTGACTTCCGCTGTAGTCTAACCAAGCATGCTTTTGGGTTTTCAAAATGTCCATTTATTCAAAACAACATATGCACCATGTGACAAAGTCATACCACTTCCTAAAACTAAATTCTGTTTATTATCCCACAATAGGCAACACACACACACAAACAGCAAAACGTCATCTCCAAAACACACATCGAGCAAAGTACAACCCATACGACTTGTCACTAACCTGCTCCCCATGACCGAGTGTGGCCCGGAGTGTCGAACTCAGCAACGACTCGTATGCCTCGCATACGAGCAAACTCGATCACCATTTTCACATCAGCCGGTGTGTACACGTGTGTGTACGGGTGATATGCTCCCTTTTGTAACACAAAAACATAAGTAATACACACTCTTCTAATTGCAGCTTGAATAAAGGGAACTAGAGTATGGAATATTTCTGATGAGAAATGCAGCAGACTTGATTTGAGACTTTTAGCCTACGAAGAGAGCAGAACACCAGACCAGGGTGGCTACTGTAACTACAGCACTATGAAATTATCCACAAACAGTGATTTATATATATATATATATATATATATATATATATATATATATATATATATATATATATATGCCTACCCGCTATTTCCAGGACAGCAGCCGGAGAGAATAAAAGGAGTATTTTTTTTTTTAACTAGAAAGCAAACTAATTTGTGACAATAATTACTGCAGATAATATATACTAATAAAGTCAGTGAAAAGTTAATGAACATGAGTCTACATGCTGTAAACCGTAGAAAGGAATCTTTAATGTAATGTGGCATCCCATCTCTCAGCTGAACCTGCTTTTCTAAAAAATAAGTAAGCAATTAGGTGATGACTATCATCACATGGAGCCTGTGTTGCATTAAAGGCTGAATTCAGTGGTTCCCTGGAACTCTGCCAATTTTGGATGCACCCCCACAGCCAATCACATAAACGTGTACTGTACACTGTTGTTTGTTGTTTATTTCTTTTTTTTAAGCCAAACCATGACTGAAATTCACTACCATGATTCCTTATGCAGAACATAACTCATACCCTTATCTACCATTATTCTACATAGAAGGGATTAAACACTGAGCTGATAAACGATATTCCTTCATACAGATGTGTATGCCTTTCTGAAAGGACACCGTCGGTTCTCTTACTTCTTCAACCATACCATAATATACAGATTAGTTTTGCGATTGAATTTTAAGCATGGCACTACTGCAACCGATGCAAGAGCAATCTAATAAAGTTTTAGTTTTACCCTCTGCGTGCTGAATTTCACATTATGCACCTGGTGGCTATTTTCTGTAGGCGATCACTTGTGGTGTCTCGCAACAAATGCAATAAGAGAGTCTGCCACCTTTTTTTTTTTTTAATGGTTTACAAACTGAATCTTTTTTTTTTTTTTTATCAGAAGTAAGTACAGAGAAGTGAAAATGACAGTTTTTCCTGAAAAGATTGTACAAGACTGCTTACGCGTTGACTGATGTCAGGGAAAGTCTGACTCATGAAGGGAAAAGAGTTATCGTCCACAATGTGCCAGTGGAAGACGTTAAACTTGTTCATCGCCATGGCTTCCTGCAAAGATGGTAGAGAAGATTTGGTTAGACAAAGTGTTTGTGGGGGAAAAAAAAAAAAAAAAAAAAAAAAAAAAAAAAACTAGATCTATATTTGCAAACACAATCAAAATCAAAGTTTGCATTAAACACAAATGACTTTAATAACAGATACATGTTACAGTTTCTGAATATCATCAGCTATATAAATTTGATATATAAATAGTTATAGTGCTCCCTGGTTCCAAGACATAAAAATGTATCATGACTCCAATCCAAGTATAATTTATACCATGGTCTGTCTAAAGACTCGAGTATGATTGGCAGGAAGATGTGCGCTCAAACTGTTGAATGCATTGGTAGTTCTGGTGAGTTTAATATACTTTGTTCTATACTCATTCTATAATTACAGAGCATTTAATTCACAATCCCAAAGTCTCCCACTCTAACAGCTATTTAAAAGATTTATCATAATTAATTCAAATAAATGCAATCTTATTACAGCACTTTCAGCATATGATTTAAAGTGGGCAGAATTCTAGATCTAACATACATTATAAGTAACTAAATTATATTTTATTAATTAAAAATGTATTTATTCTTTCAGTCAGTTTTGCACTGCAAACATCAGTGGCAGTTTTAACTTGTTTCAAATTGCATGGTACAATATATAGATTTGTATATTAGCCTCGTTTCCTGAAACATTTCTCCCAGCACAGTTACATTAACTTCTGGCACAAAACTGCCTTAGAAAACAATCTACATGCAGAACGTATGTAACTACACAGTAGCTCAGTCAACATGTGTAACAACTGACTGCGGAATGGAACCAAACAGGACACCTTGCTTCGTTCAGACACTGACTCAGATCAGGATCTTGTGATGTGCATTCTGTGTTTGGTCACAAGAACATAATGGTTGACATGTGAGATTCACATTTTTAGTGTCACCACTTCCTTGTTTCACCACTACCTACTCCCTTGTTATTTATTACATTTTTTTTAAACAAAGTGGGAGGAGACTAACATTAATAAAAACTAATAACTAAAAAACCCAACAGAAGTAGTTTATCTAGTAAATGTATTATACATGTGCACATCTTGATGAGATGTTACTTACACCACCCACACAGTAATTGCTTACCAAATTGGCCAAAATGACTTTGAGTGGCAGGAAGTGACGAGATGAGTCCAGCAGGATGCCTCGATGAGCAAAGCGAGGAAAGTCTGATACGTCGGTCTTGTTGATTGTAACCTGGTGGAAAGAGATGTAAAATATGTATAATTATTTACTAATTGCAGTTAGATCAGGTGTTTGTTTGTTTTTTATTATTATTATTAAAATAGTGGGGTTCACTGCAAGGAGAATGAACTCACGGCTCCATAATTATCTTTGTACACCAACTGGCTGAAGGTCTCAAGTCCTTACAAAAAAAAAAAACAGTCATAAATAAGATGCATGGAAGAAAATGCAAATAAAAAAAAACAAATAAACAGGTAAAAATCTATTCCAAGTTCACATCCTGGAGTCACCGTAGGCACATAAATCACACATCATCTGTTTTGATGGTGCCAGTGTTCAGCATTGAGTAGCAGAGCTTAGACACACACATTATACTTCATTTTATAATTAATAATTAAATTTTTTTAACAATAAATTTCATTATTTTAACATAAACAATCTGTGTGTTTTATATATAAGCTTTAGTCCATTTATCTGTGCCCCAATGTTACTTTGGTGATATGTGAATTGTTTGCCCAGATAAGCAAGTAAACTCAGAGGCACGATTTCTTATTTACAGAACTTCAAGGGTCCTGGCTAATCTAATATGATATAATAAAATTATATGTTTGTTTACACCGATTGAAAACGTCAAACAAGCACCAATGTACTGCAGGAAACTGCTCACATTTTAATCAAATCAAACAAAAAATAAAGTATCTGGACCAACATCAGCTTACCTCTCAATGCTCCCCATACATTTAAAGCCTTAAGAACAGCTGCAGGTTGGTCCACTGATAGCTGATCTAGAGAAACAGGAAATAACACTTACTTTAAAATTTGACCGTTGCAAAAGACACATCATATTAGCTTTGTTTCCTCTCGCTTTCATTCTCACACTTCTGACTTTCATATGCTAGTAAACATAAACAAACAGCTTTACCTTGCACACTGAAGACTCCTTCCAAAAATGTACACCAATAAACACTATCAATTCTTACACTTGTTGTGTGTGTGTTAAATAAAATATTTGAGTGTAAGTGTATACTATTGACATGAATTAAAATTAAATCATCACTACCCTCTGAGCTGCTGTTACAGGATATGAATGAGCACCTTTTGACCAATCAGAATGCAGCATTTAACCACACTGTGATTAAAGCAACAGTTCAAACATCACAAACACTTTACACAAAATGTAAAAAAAAACAAGACTAGTTTAAGACTAGGATTAAAATAAAATGGCCTGTCTATACTGTGATTTTTGAAAGAATTTGTGATTTGTGAAAGAATTGTGATTTTTTTTGCTGCAATAGATTTGAAGCTCTTAAACAGATGTCATGTATTGGTTAATGGATTACAGTTAATCTTTGGATTAGCAGAAGTGCATTGCTGTGATTTCATGCCCTATTCAAAATTCTAACTTCTGTTTTTTTCCATGAATGTTATGGTCACATTTATTTTTAACACAAAAGTAACTTCCACACAGTTACAGAAGAAATAAAGACAGTATAAATCGTTGTTTTGGTTATTTTTTTCCACGAACGAAGCCTTAGAACTCACAGGATTCATCTGATTTTAGACTCGGATAACCGTCACACTCCGGGTCAGAGGATGTGATCTGCACCTGAAGCTCAGTCAGCTCAGACTCCAGCGCTTTATCCTGGTTCTCCCTTTGCTTCTTCAAATCGAAGATGTAATTAAAATACCTGGAAGAGAAAAACCGTGTGAAAAAGTGTCTCGTCATTGCAATGCAAACGGACTTTAAAACAGGATCAATCACAAAAGGTAGTCATGAAGATGCAGCAGGTACTGATTACCAGTTTAGTGCATGATGCTTTTAACAGTGTCTCAAAGGAAGATGAAGGAACATCTGAATCAAGTCAAGTCAAGTCAAGTCAAGTGGCTTTTATTGTCATTTTTACTATACACAGTGGTACACAGTACACAGTAAAAACGAAACAACGTTCCTCCGGAACCCTGGTGCTACACAAAACAACAAAACAACATAAAGTGCATCGAGTGCAGCCTGGTGCAAACAGTGCAAACAAAAGAACAGTACAGACAGACAGAGTGCAGACAGACAAAACAAGACAAAAGACAAAAACCAAGTATAGCGCCGACTAGTAAACCTACTGTATACTTACATATACAGTACTGTGTGAGGTGAATGTAAAAACTATACCCAGGAGAAAATACAAACAGAAAGAGCAATGTAGTGCAAAAACAGCAGCAAGGAGGTGCAAAGACAGCATGTAAACATTATACTGTAGTATAAAAGGTGCAAAAACAGCATGTAAACATTGTACTGAATATAAACATTGTACTGAATATAGTATAAATAATAATAAATATATAAATGGTGATGGAGTGGATCGAGATGAGTGATGAATGTGTTTAGTCCAGGTTGTACAGTTCAGTTCAGTAACAGTAACACACAGTGAGTGTGTGTGTGTGTGTGCGTGTGTAAGTGAGTGTGTGTGAGTGTGTGTGAGTTCTGTTCAGTTCTGTGTGTTGAGAAGCCTGATGGCTTGTGGGAAGAAACTGTTACACAGTCTTGTTGTTGCGGCCCGAATGCTTCGGAACCGTTTTCCTGATGGTAGGAGGGTGAAGTATGCGTGTGACGGGTGTGTGTGATCGTCCACAATGCTGTGTGCTTTGCGGATGCAGCGTGTGGTGTAAATGTCCATGATAGAGGGGAGAGAGACTCCGATGATCTTCTCAGCTGTCCTCACTATCCTCTGTAGGGTCTTGCGATCCGAGACGGTGCAATTCCCAAACCAGGCAGTGATGCAGCTGCTCAGAATGCTCTCAATGGTCCCTCTGTAGAACATGGACAGGATGGGGGGAGGGAGGTGGGCTTTCCTCAGCCTTCTCAGAAAGTATAGACGCTGCTGGGCTTTCTTGGTGATGGAGCTGGTGTTAAGTGACCAGGTGAGGTTGTCCGCCAGATGAACACCAAGGAATTTGGTGCTCTTGACGATCTCCACAGAGGATCCATCGATAATCAGTGGAGATTGGTCGCTCTGAGCTCTCCTGAAGTCCACAACCATCTCTTTCGTTTTGTCCACGTTCAGAGACAGGTTGTTTGCTCCACACCAGGCAGTTAACCGTTTCACCTCTTCTCTATATGCTGACTCATCGTTCCTGCTGATTAGACCCACCACGGTCGTGTCATCAGCGAACTTGATGATATGATTTGAGCTGTGCGTTGGTGCACAGTCGTGAGTCAGCAGAGTGAACAGCAGTGGACTGAGCACACAGCCTTGAGGGGCTCCAGTGCTCAGTGTGGTGGTGCTGGAGATGCTGTTCCCGATCCGGACTGCCTGAGGTCTCCCAGTCAGGAAATCCAGGATCCAGTTGCAGAGAGGTGTTCAGGCCCAGAAGGTTCAGCTTCTCGATCAGGTGCTGAGGAATGATTGTGTTGAATGCTGAGCTGAAATCAATGAACAGCATTCGTACATATGAGTCCTTGTTATCCAGGTGGGTGAGGGCCAGATGAAGGGTTGTGGAGATGGCATCGTCCGTGGAGCAGTTTGGACGATCGCAAACTGCATTGGGTCCAGGGAGGGTGGAAGCTGTGTCTTGATGTGCCTCATGACAAGCCTCTCAAGCACTTCATCACGATGGGAGTGAGCGCGACGGGACGATAGTCATTGAGGCAGGAGACAGTCGATTTCTTTGGCACAGGAACGATAGTCGTTGTCTTGAGGCACGTGGGAACAACGTTACTGCTCAGGGAGATGTTGAAGATGTCAGTGAAGACATCTGCTGGTTGTTCTGCACATTCTCTGAGCACCCTGCCAGGAATGTTGTCAGGTCCAGCAGACTTCCGTGGGTTAACTCTGCATAGAGTTTTCCTCACTTCAGCTGTGGTTAGACAGAGCACCTGGTCAGTGGGAGGAGGGATGGTCTTCCTCGCCACCACGTTGTTCTGTACCTCAAACCGGGCGTAGAAGTCGTTCAGCGCATCTGGGAGGGAGGCGTCACGGTCACAAGCAGGTGATGTGGTCTTGTAATTCGTGATCACCTGGATGCCCTGCCACATGCGCCGAGTGTCTCCACTGTCCTGGAAGTGGTCGTGGATTTTCTTGGCGTGCGCTTTGCCTCTCTGATAGCACGAGACAGTTTGGCCCTTGCTGTTTTAAGGCCGCCTTGTCCCCTGTTCTGAAGGCAGAGTCTCTTTGTTTCAACAGCGCCGCACATTTGCAGTCATCCACGGCTTCTGGTTGGGCGTGTAGTGTTTGTTTGTTTTTATTATTATTATTAAAATAGTGGGGTTCACTGCAAGGAGAATGAACTCACGGCTCCATAATTATCTTTGTACACCAACTGGCTGAAGGTCTCAAGTCCTTACAAAAAAAAAAACAGTCATAAATAAGATGCATGGAAGAAAATGCAAATAAAAAAACAAATAAACAGGTAAAAATCTATTCCAAGTTCACATCCTGGAGTCACCGTAGGCACATAAATCACACATCATCTGTTTTGATGGTGCCAGTGTTCAGCATTGAGTAGCAGAGCTTAGACACACATTATACTTCATTTTATAATTAATAATTAAATTTTTTAACAATAAATTTCATTATTTTAACATAAACAATCTGTGTGTTTTATATATAAGCTTTAGTCCATTTATCTGTGCCCCAATGTTACTTTGGTGATATGTGAATTGTTTGCCCAGATAAGCAAGTAAACTCAGAGGCACGATTTCTTATTTACAGAACTTCAAGGGTCCTGGCTAATCTAATATGATATAATAAAATTATATGTTTGTTTACACCGATTGAAAACGTCAAACAAGCACCAATGTACTGCAGGAAACTGCTCACATTTTAATCAAATCAAACAAAAAATAAAGTATCTGGACCAACATCAGCTTACCTCTCAATGCTCCCCATACATTTAAAGCCTTAAGAACAGCTGCAGGTTGGTCCACTGATAGCTGATCTAGAGAAACAGGAAATAACACTTACTTTAAAATTTGACCGTTGCAAAAGACACATCATATTAGCTTTGTTTCCTCTCGCTTTCATTCTCACACTTCTGACTTTCATATGCTAGTAAACATAAACAAACAGCTTTACCTTGCACACTGAAGACTCCTTCCAAAAATGTACACCAATAAACACTATCAATTCTTACACTTGTTGTGTGTGTGTTAAATAAAATATTTGAGTGTAAGTGTATACTATTGACATGAATTAAAATTAAATCATCACTACCCTCTGAGCTGCTGTTACAGGATATGAATGAGCACCTTTTGACCAATCAGAATGCAGCATTTAACCACACTGTGATTAAAGCAACAGTTCAAACATCACAAACACTTTACACAAAATGTAAAAAAAACAAGACTAGTTTAAGACTAGGATTAAAATAAAATGGCCTGTCTATACTGTGATTTTTGAAAGAATTTGTGATTTGTGAAAGAATTGTGATTTTTTTTGCTGCAATAGATTTGAAGCTCTTAAACAGTATTGTATTGCATGTATTGGATTATGGATTACTGTTAATCTTTGGATTAGCAGAAGTGCATTGCTGTGATTTCATGCCCTATTCAAAATTCTAACTTCTGTTTTTTTCCCATGAATGTTATGGTCACATTTATTTTTAACACAAAAGTAACTTCCACACAGTTACAGAAGAAATAAAGACAGTATAAATCGTTGTTTTGGTTATTTTTTTCCACGAACGAAGCCTTAGAACTCACAGGATTCATCTGATTTTAGACTCGGATAACCGTCACACTCCGGGTCAGAGGATGTGATCTGCACCTGAAGCTCAGTCAGCTCAGACTCCAGCGCTTTATCCTGGTTCTCCCTTTGCTTCTTCAAATCGAAGATGTAATTAAAATACCTGGAAGAGAAAAACCGTGTGAAAAAGTGTCTCGTCATTGCAATGCAAACGGACTTTAAAACAGGATCAATCACAAAAGGTAGTCATGAAGATGCAGCAGGTACTGATTACCAGTTTAGTGCATGATGCTTTTAACAGTGTCTCAAAGGAAGATGAAGGAACATCTGAATCCTTTATGAGCATGAGAAGACATTCTCGATTTTCTGGATAGTGTGATTCTACAGCTGCCAGGTTTCAGTATTAAAGTTATTAATATGTTCAGATAGCAAGAAATCAGTTGTGGAAAAATAGATAGACTTTCTCTTAAGATTTCTTCATCATCCAAGGGTGTTTTTCCCTTACCACTTCCTTGATTCTTCATATGCATGAGATTTTATCTACATTTATATCCGGATTTCTGAAATGCTGCTGGGTGACAATGATTCATTGTTAAACAGCACTGTATCAATAAACCTAAATTGCATTTAAGTAAATAGTACAAAATTACTTAAAATGCACTTCCGGTTTGCTTGACTAAAAAAAAAATAAACACGAAAATTAGTATTAGTAAATCACTGGTTGTAAGTTCACCTGCGGAAGGCATTTTGGAGCAGGCTGCAGCTCGGCCCCGCGGACGAATCTTTCGCGTGGACGAATCGAAAACTGAAAGGGCTGAGTTTGAACGCAGCCGGGTTCGTCTTGTATTTCTGCGGCAGCGGCCACAACGAGACTTCTTCTGTCTCTCGGTATTTCTCTCCAACACGCTGAAACAGCCAGCCGTTACAATCTGGAACTGTCGATAATATCGTCCCAAATAATATTGCAATCAGCGTTAGCGCGCGCATTGTGCTCATTACGGTGATCTATAATCAGCTGACTTCATGCACGCGACCGGAGGTTTTGTCTAGCTGACCGCTTGGCACCGCCTCTAAACCTCTTGACCAATCAGGATATTGGTCTTGGTATCACGTGAAACGATCACGCGGACGGTGAGACCAACACCGCCGCCATCTTAGTGGGGGCAAAAGCTGACTTCAATATATTACTATACTGTATATACTTGCACGAAAACATTTCAAATCCCCAGGAAACTCATTATATATATATATATATATAAAATCACCTTCAGTGGTGTCCTACCTAAATCCTCTTAATACCATCATTATGATGCCACAGCTACAGTCACCATCAAAATTATAGAGAAACGCAGTACCTGTATAACAGAGTGCTGCATCACAGACAAGAATCTCATACAGTGAGAATTGATGCAATATATTACAGCATTAATATTAACTATTACTATATTATATATTAAATATTACTAAAAGCAATAAACCCAATGAACACAATTCAACAATTCTCCTTTCATTGAAGCCACAACTGCCCCACCCGCATACATCTCCACTTCTAGCAGAAGTAGTAATATTAACCTCATAAAATGATCCTGAGATTTCTGTGCATTTTCTGTTTATTATGATTTTCTGGGGATTTAAAATAAAGGCAAATTGTGTGTTTTGTGCAGGTTCTAAAGGAAAGAAAACATAAATGGCTTAAAAGGTGTTTTGAACTGTTTTGGTCGACTTTTCCTTACAATGTCCAGCTTTTCTTCAAAGGTCTGTCTTGTATATATTCTTGTACGTGTCTCTGTGACCAAAATAATTTCTTCTCCTATGTTAGCCACACTGCTGATTCTAAAGGCTAAACGCAGATTTCATTGACCCTGGCAACACGTGATGTGAAATCTGATTGAATAGAAATATTGTTATAGAAATATTAGGGAAAATGTAATACATATTCATACATAATACATTTCTTATTTTAACAAATAATCTGGAGAATATTATATAATGTAATATAGGTTGTTTTATAAAACTTGATTAAACAATAATGGTTTTAACAGTGACCTTAACACCAGTGCATTGAATGGCTGGAAACAAACACACCATGAAAACCAACTTGCTTAAATGTGCATGCACCTTAGTATTTGGCCCTTTCTGCTTTTTAAAGAAAGTTATACCTCACAATTTTAGAACTTCACTTATCTTTTTCACCTATTAATCAGTATTTATTCACTTCTAAGTCAGGGCCTGGGCCTGAGCCATGAATACACCCAGGATGGGTTAAAAGTCTATTACAAGGCATCCTTTACAAACATTCATATGCACAGTCATACTGAACAGCAAGCTACTGGCATGTTTTGGTAAAGTCAGAGAAAACTGAAGAAGCAAACTTCAATTTAGGCATGGTTGTTAAATATTTCAAATATATTTCAAACCACAAAGAATGAGTTGTGGTTATAAGGAGAAGGATATATAAACAAGTAGTCTATGTTTCAGTGAGGGCTGCTCTCTGGTGGAGGTGATGTGGTGTTGCTTTGTTTGCATTTAATGTACCTGAACATTAACTTCAACACAAATCCAGGTCTAGGGCATGCCTTTATTAAGTGATTAGGTACACTTAAAAACTAAACAATCTGCACACCACAGTCAAATATGGAGGTGGAAGCTGTGTCTTGATGTGCCTCATGACAAGCCTCTCGAAGCACTTCATCACGATGGGAGTGAGCGCGACGGGACGATAGTCATTGAGGCAGGAGACAGTCGATTTCTTTGGCACAGGAACGATAGTCGTTGTCTTGAGGCACGTGGGAACAACGTTACTGCTCAGGGAGATGTTGAAGATGTCAGTGAAGACATCTGCTAGTTGTTCTGCACATTCTCTGAGCACTCTGCCAGGAATGTTGTCAGGTCCAGCAGACTTCCGTGGGTTAACTCTGCATAGAGTTTTCCTCACTTCAGCTGTGGTTAGACAGAGCACCTGGTCAGTGGGAGGAGGGATGGTCTTCCTCGCCACCACGTTGTTCTGTACCTCAAACCGGGCGTAGAAGTCGTTCAGCGCATCTGGGAGGAGGCGTCACGGTCACAAGCAGGTGATGTGGTCTTGTAATTCGTGATCACCTGGATGCCCTGCCACATGCGCCGAGTGTCTCCACTGAGGATCCATCGATAATCAGTGGAGATTGGTCGCTCTGAGCTCTCCTGAAGTCCACAACCATCTCTTTCGTTTTGTCCACGTTCAGAGACAGGTTGTTTGCTCCACACCAGGCAGTTAACCGTTTCACCTCTTCTCTATATGCTGACTCATCGTTCCTGCTGATTAGACCCACCACGGTCGTGTCATCAGCGAACTTGATGATATGATTTGAGCTGTGCGTTGGTGCACAGTCGTGAGTCAGCAGAGTGAACAGCAGTGGACTGAGCACACAGCCTTGAGGGGCTCCAGTGCTCAGTGTGGTGGTGCTGGAGATGCTGTTCCCGATCCGGACTGCCTGAGGTCTCCCAGTCAGGAAATCCAGGATCCAGTTGCAGAGAGGTGTTCAGGCCCAGAAGGTTCAGCTTCTCGATCAGGTGCTGAGGAATGATTGTGTTGAATGCTGAGCTGAAATCAATGAACAGCATTCGTACATATGAGTCCTTGTTATCCAGGTGGGTGAGGGCCAGATGAAGGGTTGTGGAGATGGCATCGTCCGTGGAGCAGTTTGGACGATCGCAAACTGCATTGGGTCCAGGGAGGGTGGAAGCTGTGTCTTGATGTGCCTCATGACAAGCCTCTCGAAGCACTTCATCACGATGGGAGTGAGCGCGACGGGACGATAGTCATTGAGGCAGGAGACAGTCGATTTCTTTGGCACAGGAACGATGGTCGTTGTCTTGAGGCACGTGGGAACAACGTTACTGCTCAGGGAGATGTTGAAGATGTCAGTGAAGACATCTGCTAGTTGTTCTGCACATTCTCTGAGCACTCTGCCAGGAATGTTGTCAGGTCCAGCAGACTTCCGTGGGTTAACTCTGCATAGAGTTTTCCTCACTTCAGCTGTGGTTAGACAGAGCACCTGGTCAGTGGGAGGAGGGATGGTCTTCCTCGCCACCACGTTGTTCTGTACCTCAAACCGGGCGTAGAAGTCGTTCAGCGCATCTGGGAGGAGGCGTCACGGTCACAAGCAGGTGATGTGGTCTTGTAATTCGTGATCACCTGGATGCCCTGCCACATGCGCCGAGTGTCTCCACTGTCCTGGAAGTGGTCGTGGATTTTCTTCGCGTGTCGCTTTGCCTCTCTGATAGCACGAGACAGTTTGGCCCTTGCTGTTTTAAGGCCGCCTTGTCCCCTGTTCTGAAGGCAGAGTCTCTTTGTTTCAACAGCGCACGCACATTTGCAGTCATCCACGGCTTCTGGTTGGGCGTGTAGTGATGGACTTGGAGATGGTCACATCGTCAACGCACTTGCTGATGTAGCAGGTCACTGATGATGTGTACTCTTCCAAGTTGATGGAATCGCCGTGGTTGCAGCCTCTCTAAACATGTCCCAGTCAGTGCACTCAAAACAGTCCTGAAGAGCAGAAGTAGCTCCTTCTGGCCAGGTTTTCACCTGTTTCAGAACCGGTTTAGAGCGTCTGATGAGCGGTCTGTATGCTGGAATCAACATAACAGAGCAGTGGTCTGAGTATCCGAGATGGGGGCGGGGCTCCGCACGATACGCGCCGGGGATGTTTGTGTAAACAAGATCCAGCGTGTTCGCTCCTCTCGTTGCAAAGTCCACATGCTGATGGAGTTTAGGAAGCACAGTCTTGAGATTCGCATGGTTGAAATCTCCGGCGATAATAAACAATCCGTCGGGGTGAGCATTCTGCAGGTCGCTAATAGCGCCGTAGAGTTCACTCAGTGCCTCCTTAGCATTAGCACTGGGAGGAATGTACACTCCGACGATGTAAACTGTGGTGAATTCCCGTGGTAAATAAAAAGGTCTGCATCTAACAGTCACAAACTCCACTAGCGATGAGCAGTAACATGAAACAAGCACAGAGTTCTTACACCATTCCGTGTTGATATAAACACACACGCCACCACCGCGAGTCTTACCGCACAGAGCTGTGTTTCTGTCGGCTCGAAACACGGTTAGCGCGTCTAGCTGGATGGCGGCGTCCGGAACTCTGTCGCTGAGCCACGTCTCCGTGAAAACAAAGACGCAACAGTCTCTAAACTCTCGCCGTGTGGTTTGCTGGAGTCGGATGTAGTCCAGTTTATTATCCAGGGAGCAGACGTTTGAAAGAAAAATGGACGGGAGAGCCGGCCGGCTAGGGTTAGCATTTAGCCTAGCACGGACACCCGCCCGTTTGCCGCGCTTCCGCTTCCTCGAACAGCGCTTTCGAGGTCTCCTCTCCCGGCCACCGGCATCAGGTAACACCGAGGGCTGGGGGCCTGGTCTATGTGGCCGAGGTCGCAGCAAGCCGAGGTCGCGAAGGTTGTTGATAAGATCATCATGCAGATTGTTGGTTGCATGATGCCTGTACTGTAACAGTGTCTGGTGGTCGTACACATGAACACAGCTGACTCTGGTGTCCATGTATTGTGGAAGGTCGGGCTAAATATGGTGAAAGCACCATTTTTGGATCCGGAGAGGCCGCTGCGAGCTACTGCCGCGCCGCCATCTGCATCTGCATCCTTTATGAGCAAGAGAAGACATTCTCGATTTTCTGGATAGTGTGATTCTACAGCTGCCAGGTTTCAGTATTAAAGTTATTAATATGTTCAGATAGCAAGAAATCAGTTGTGGAAAAATAGATAGACTTTCTCTTAAGATTTCTTCATCATCCAAGGGTGTTTTTCCCTTACCACTTCCTTGATTCTTCATATGCATGAGATTTTATCTACATTTATATCCGGATTTCTGAAATGCTGCTGGGTGACAATGATTCATTGTTAAACAGCACTGTATCAATAAACCTAAATTGCATTTAAGTAAATAGTACAAAATTACTTAAAATGCACTTCCGGTTTGCTTGACTAAAAAAAAAATAAACACGAAAATTAGTATTAGTAAATCACTGGTTGTAAGTTCACCTGCGGAAGGCATTTTGGAGCAGGCTGCAGCTCGGCCCCGCGGACGAATCTTTCGCGTGGACGAATCGAAAACTGAAAGGGCTGAGTTTGAACGCAGCCGGGTTCGTCTTGTATTTCTGCGGCAGCGGCCACAACGAGACTTCTTCTGACTCTCGGTATTTCTCTCCAACACGCTGAAACAGCCAGCCGTTACAATCTGGAACTGTCGATAATATCGTCCCAAATAATATTGCAATCAGCGTTAGCGCGCGCATTGTGCTCATTACGGTGATCTATAATCAGCTGACTTCATGCACGCGACCGGAGGTTTTGTCTAGCTGACCGCTTGGCACCGCCTCTAAACCTCTTGACCAATCAGGATATTGGTCTTGGTATCACGTGAAACGATCACGCGGACGGTGAGACCAACACCGCCGCCATCTTAGTGGGGGCAAAAGCTGACTTCAATATATTACTATACTGTATATACTTGCACGAAAACATTTCAAATCCTCAGGAAACTCATTTTATATATATATATATATATATATAAAATCACCTTCAGTGGTGTCCTACCTAAATCCTCTTAATACCATCATTATGATGCCACAGCTACAGACACCATCAAAATGATAGAGAAACGCAGTACCTGTATAACAGAGTGCTGCATCACAGACAAGAATCTCATACAGTGAGAATTGATGCAATATATTACAGCATTAATATTAACTATTACTATATTATATATTAAATATTACTAAAAGCAATAAACCCAATGAACACAATTCAACAATTCTCCTTTCATTGAAGCCACAACTGCCCCACCCGCATACATCTCCACTTCTAGCAGAAGTAGTAATATTAACCTCATAAAATGATCCTGAGATTTCTGTGCATTTTTTCTGTTTATTATGATTTTTCTGGGGATTTAAAATAAAGGCAAATTGTGTGTTTTGTGCAGGTTCTAAAGGAAAGAAAACATAAATGGCTTAAAAGGTGTTTTGAACTGTTTTGGTCGACTTTTCCTTACAATGTCCAGCTTTTCTTCAAAGGTCTGTCTTGTATATATTCTTGTACGTGTCTCTGTGACCAAAATAATTTCTTCTCCTATGTTAGCCACACTGCTGATTCTAAAGGCTAAACGCAGATTTCATTGACCCTGGCAACACGTGATGTGAAATCTGATTGAATAGAAATATTGTTATAGAAATATTAGGGAAAATGTAATACATATTCATACATAATACATTTTCTTATTTTAACAAATAATCTGGAGAATATTATATAATGTAATATAGGTTGTTTTATAAAACTTGATTAAACAATAATGGTTTTAACAGTGACCTTAACACCAGTGCATTGAATGGCTGGAAACAAACACACCATGAAAACCAACTTGCTTAAATGTGCATGCACCTTAGTATTTGGCCCTTTCTGCTTTTTAAAGAAAGTTATACCTCACAATTTTAGAACTTCACTTATCTTTTTCACCTATTAATCAGTATTTATTCACTTCTAAGTCAGGGCCTGGGCCTGAGCCATGAATACACCCAGGATGGGTTAAAAGTCTATTACAAGGCATCCTTTACAAACATTCATATGCATAGTCATACTGAACAGCAAGCTACTGGCATGTTTTGGTAAAGTCAGAGAAAACTGAAGAAGCAAACTTCAATTTAGGCATGGAGTTAAATATTTCAAATATATTTCAAACCACAAAGAATGAGTTGTGGTTATAAGGAGAAGGATATATAAACAAGTAGTCTATGTTTCAGTGAGGGCTGCTTTCTGGTGGAGGTGATGTGGTGTTGCTTTGTTTGCATTTAATGTACCTGAACATTAACTTCAACACAAATCCAGGTCTAGGGCATGCCTTTATTAAGTGATTAGGTACACTTAAAAACTAAACAATCTGCACACCACAGTCAAATATGGAGGTGGAAGCTTAATGGCTTGTTGTTGTTTTAGAGCAGGGAAGGCTGAAGTCTTATTCCAGGTGAAACCAACAAAGATACCATTCCAGAATACAACAGGGGGATTTTTCCAATGAAAATAAAGTTTAACGTGTACATTTCATTTACAGTATCTCAGTATCAGTTTATCTTAGTTTAACTCAATTCAATTAATTTTTATTTGTATTAACACTTTTAACAATGAACATTATCTCAAAGCAGCTTTACACAGATAATGTGGTGATTAAAAGTGAATATGTTCTTGCAGTGATGGTGATCAGAAGCGAAAGGTAGTCCGAGTTAATGTAGCAGTCTGTTGACTTTAACTACAGTCCGATCCATCCTCAAAGCTCCCGTTCTTACTTTGGAATTTCATGGAAGCACCTAGGGCTGGGCGATATGGCCTAAAAAAAAAATCCCTGATTTTTTCACAAAAAATCCGATTTGCGATTTAAATCGATTTTTTCCTCCCTGCTTAAAATCAATCTGCATATGACAAATTTTTTTATTTTTTTTTTAAGTTTTAACTTTATTTAATAAAGTTTATTTACACTTCTGGGATTATAACCCACTTTGGGTTAAAGTGCAATCAGAAACAACAAGCCAAAAATACAAGATGGCAGACCCTGCCTTTGTAAATTGTGAAAATAGAACGTAACATAACATAAAATGAGCAAACCTACAAAGAAAAATGTTTTATGAGTGTTTAAATGTGGAACATGATTGAAAATGCACCTGAGGTTTTGAGTGATTTTGCCTTTACTTTTCTCCAAAACTCCACAGTAAAATGAGATAAAATTTAAGAGAGTAATAGACAGGGACACTGTAAATAAAAATCATTTGAAAGATTGAGCAAACCTATAAAGAAAAATGTTTTATGAGTGTTTGAATGTGGAACATGGTTAAAAATGCAGTGATGCTTGGAGTAATTTTGCCTTTACTTTTCTTAAAAACTCCACAGTAAAATGACTGTTTATGAGTGTTTGAAAATGGTGATTTAAATGATCTGATTTTTCTGTTTCTTAACGGAAACGCCGTTCTGAAGTGTCTTTACATGTATTTTGGTCGCTTCCACCACCCGTACCGTAAGTGTGCTATTGGACGCGCAACACTAAACAAAGTGCGGCTGCTTAGCCGTGTATTTTCAAGATGCGGCTGCTTAACTTTTCTTTGGAACGAGTTCTTCTCTGCTCGCTGCCATGTTGTTTGTGTATCTCTATGGCAAACGCGCGGGGGGAGGGGGCGGAGTTGAGTTCGTTCGAAACTATGGGAGCCCAGAGGGGAGCGTCAGCGGACATTAAAGAGAAAACCGATTTTTATTAAAACAGATCGATGTAAACTACACATTCGAGTTAATCGATAAAATCGATTTATCGCCCAGCCTTAGAAGCACCCAAGGCATTGATGAGAAACAGTCCCAAGCTGCACAGAATGGCCTCCAATCGAAGAACACTATCCAGAGGCAGGCCTGGACGAAGTGGGAAGATCATGTGTACATTTTATATACAGTATCTCTTTAGTACACTTCTCACATTTCAGCAACCATTTTAGTAGATCTTCTCAAGAGACAATACTAAAGAAATGAAACTTGGATATATTTTAAAGTAGTCATTATATTGTCCTCTGAAAACAACTCAACATACAGTCATTATTGTCAAAATAGCTGGCAACAAATTTGAGTACACCCTAAGTGATAATAGCTGTAAGTAGCTTAACCATGCAAAGCCACATGTCCTATTCATTATGTTCATGATTTTGTCTGCTTGACAGGAACATACACATTTGTGTATCTTGTATTCGAGCAGTTAAAATGTGTTGCATTGAGTACAATTCTCTAAAAATGACCACTAGATGTTTAACATAGCAACTCATGGCAAAGAATTCTCTAAAGATTTGAGAATAAGAATTGTTGCTGTCCACAAAGATGTCTGAGGCTATAAGAAGATCGTAACAGCCTGAAACTGAGTTTTCCGATACTGGTTCCTCTTGGAACAGGCTTTGCAAGGGTTGATCAAAGAATTTGGTGCAGAAGCAATGCTTTAGTGGTTGCAGAAGCAGAAGGTCCACTTGTCAGTGCTCAGACCATATGCCGTCTTCCCAGAAGAAAGCCTCTTCTAAAGCTGGCTCACAAGAAAGCCCGCAAGCAACCTAAAGGATCTGCTCTCTCTATTTCTATCTCTCTGTATCTCTCTCTACATATATACACTCACCAGCCACCTTAATAGGTATACCTGTCCAACTGCTCGTTAATGCAAATTTCTAATTAGCCAATCACATGGCAGCAACTCAATGCATTTAGGTATGTAGACATGGTCAAGACGATCTGCTGCAGTTCAAACCGAGCGTCAGAATGGGGAAGAAAGGTGATTTAAGTGACATTGAATGTGGCATGGTTGTTGGTGCCAGACGGGCTGGTCTGAGTATTTCAGAAACTGCTGATCTACTGGGATTTTCATACACAACCATCTCTAGGGTTTACAGAGAATGGTCAGAAAATTAGAAAATATCCAGTAAGCGGGAGTTCTGTGGGCACAAATGCCTTGTTGATGCCAGAGGTCAGAGAAGAATGGCCAGACAGGTTCGAGCTGATATAAAGGCAACAGTAACTTAAATAACCACTTGTTACAACCGAGGTATGCAGAAGAGCATCTCTGAACGCACAACACGTCGAACCTTGAGGCGGATGGGCTACAGCAGCAGAAGACCACACCGGGTGCCACCCCTGACAGCTAAGAAACAAGAAACTGAGGCTACAATTTGCACATGCTCACCAAAATTGGACAAAAGAAGATTGGAAAAACGTTGCCTGGTCTGATGAGTCTCGATTTCATTCAGATGGTAGGGTCAGAATTTGGCGTCAACAACATGAAAGCATGGATCCATCCTGCCTTGTATCAACGGTTCAGGCTGGTGGTGGTGTAATGGTGTGAGGGATATTTTCCTGGCACACTTTGAGCCCATTAGTACCAATTGAGCATCGTGTCAACATCACAGCCTAGCTGAGTATTGTTGCTGACCATGTCCATCCCTTTATGACCACAGTGTACCCATCTTCTGATGGCTACTTTCAGCAGGATAACGCGCCATGTCAAAGCGCGAATCATCTCAGACTGGTTTCTTAACCATGACAATGAGTTCACTGTACTCAAATGGCCTCAACAGTCACCAGATCTCAATCCAATAGAGCACCTTTGGGATGTGGTGGAACGGGAGATTCGCATCATGGATGTGCAGCCGACAAATCTGCAGCAACTGCGTGATGCTATCATGTCAATATGGACCAAAATCTCTGAGGAATGTTTCCAGTACCTTGTTGAATCTATGCCACGAAGGATTAAGGCAGTTCTGAAGGCAAAAGGGGGTCCAACCCGGTACTAGTAAGGTGTACCTAATAAAGTGGCCACACTTTATATATGTAGATAAGGAGAAAGATAGAGCAGATCATTTATGTCGTGCAAGTGGCCTCCATGGTGCCAAATTGTTAAGGAATTGTTTGAGAATAATAACAGTATGACTTCAACAGTATGACTGTTGACGTGGCCTCCAAATTCCCTATATTTCAATCCATTTGGGCATCTGTGGATTGTGCTGGGTAAACAAGTTTGATTCACAGGGGCTCTAACAATCTGCCGCTATTGATACCACCAGAAAACCTTCACAGGTCCTGTGGAATAAGTTAGTCTCTAAAATTTTTTGCAGTACTATGCTATTTCTCATTTACTCTATGGTCACTCCACACTCAACAACATCTCTGTCTACCTGGAAAAGCATGAGACAGAATGAGTGCAGACACTTATTGAGTAAATTAGCATCAGCAGTATGTCAGATTCAGTGTTGAGGAAAGTCAGAACCCTACAATAATCTCCCCTGGCAGAACATCCGTGATGTGAAAAACAACCAGCAAAAACACACAGCATTGCATCAGCAAGAGAAAAACATTCTGACCACCTATGCAATCACCAGACCTCTAAGAGAGCACATGAAATGTATTAATGCATATACATTTTTAATGTGTGAAATCATTACAGCTAATATCAAATTTACAGCCAATAATGCAAAACAGTGAAATCATGGTCCTAACTTGGATTTAGCATTAATTTCTAAATTGAGAAAGATTTGTGTATACACAAATAGCACCAAATAGAGAGTGTGTGTGTGTGTGTGTGTGTGTGTGTGTGTAATGATGCTACTCCGTAATTGTCTATTGTGTTCGTTGCTGCATCTATGCAGTCTGATGGAACACTATTCGGATAAAAGCATGGTAGACCATTTTTCCAGAACTAGGGTTAGGGTTAGAGAGAAAGAGAGTGAATGAGAGTGAATGAGAGAGAGAGAGAGAGAGAGAGAGAGAGAGAGAGAGAGAGAGAGAGAATTAAAGAACAAAGCACACAAACTGGAGTGTGGTCATCTTTTGGCACGGTCCATATCTGGTTTGCTTGGCATATAATACTCCAGGAATAACTCTTTCTCCTGGATCTCTTGCACCATCACTGATGGAAATTAATGTTAAAACCTGTAGAAGCACAGTTATATGCAGAATATAATCATGCAAAATTTATTGTGTAGTTTATAAAGAGTTAACTGTCACAAATGTATCCTAACATCATTAATCATTCTGGCCTGTGTGAAGTTTAACTGGGATTAATATTACCTTTTAACTGAATGTCTCAGGGGGTATAAACCAATATAGAAAAAACATCTTAAGCATGTACTGATCATGCCAGGGCCTTAATTAACTGTATGTGTGTGAGCATGTGTGAGAGAGGTTACAGAAGAAGCAGCTGAACATTTGAAGTATGACCTTAATGACCGACTGCACTCAACACACACGCACACACACACACGCACACACACAAAGTAAATAAGATGGTTGGCGACCCTACAGAGAACTACAGCAGGTCATCAGAGGATGTAAGAAAGTCTAAGGCAGAGCAACATGACTAACACATACAGCCTAAGAACCTGTCTTTATCTTGGTTAAGATATTTGACAGTGTGAAAACATACCAATCGTCGGACACTGAATGCCTTTGAATGGAATAGGTGTTACGCTGATTCTTCAGACACATATCAGCACGTTGAAATAAACCATGCTGGGTGTCACTAAAAACCAAAAGCTACAGAAACATAAATGAGGCTTTACACCTGCACATAAATCTGATTAACATCTGCTTTAATTGCTTTATTAGGAACCCCAGCGCACCTGCACAGCCATACAGATTATGTGGTTATGGTATGGATAGTTTAATTATTTAAGAAGATGCTGAACTTTGCTCAGCAAAAAGACATTGTTCTATGGGTGGAAATTACTTGTTGTAAGAAAGGAGTTAAGGAAAGTGAGAGAAAATCTCCATACTGGTTTAAATTGCCTGGAAAGAATAATAATATCTCATATAATCATTATTTACAACATTGATTGGCAGAAAAGCATCTCAGCATGCACATACCATGATTATATGAGCTACAGTTTATGAGCTACAGCAGCAAAAGGCCACATTTAAAGCTGAATAAAATGGTCAGGAGCCAATAATTTCACAAACTATGACTTTGAGGCTTGATTTTCAGGCTTAGGGGCTTAGTTTTATTTAGTAGCATAATTGCACCTTGATTATTATATTCACTGAGAGCCTATTCAAAGTAAAATGAGAATATAATCAAACAATAAGCTATTAAAGCTAATGACAATCCCATAACATCTCATTTTACATGACACAATATATAAATAAATTTGTGACCCAATAAAGCTATCATTATATTTGTAACAATTCATATTCATCACCTCTGTCTTTAACAAAATCCTTCCCAAATGAAGCCAGAAGAAAATCAATATTTTGAAAAGCAATGTTGAAAATGCATGTTTCCTCTGTTCTGTTAACTTACCATGGTTTAGTATTATTTTAGACCTTTTGGTTAAAAAATAGTATCTGTGAGAAAACAGTGAGAAATTATCAGGCCTGACAGATTGGCTAGGTTAACTTTAATTAAAATTTTAATCCAGTCTAAGCTACATTTTTGAGTTAAAAAAAAGGCCAAGTATTATAGAAAAATCCACTGCATTTAATATAACAATTTCAATATTGAAAGATGCCTGACACCCTGTACAGGGCTGAGGCACAGGACTATGACTTTTACTATTACTACGACTACTGTTACAAATAAATAAATACATACATACATACACACATACACACATACATACATAAATAACACAAGGAGGTTAAATCTTCACTGACATCGGACACAGGGTTCCAATTCTGGTCCTGGAATATCCTAGTGCTCTTATAATTAACTTTCCCCCAAACAGTATTTGGGTTTGGTTTACACCATTATTTATTTCAAAGATTAAAAGGACTAGATTGCTGCTGCTGAGCCTTTGAAAAAGGCCCTTCAGATCAAATTTGCCACATGAAACTCCTATTTGGAATAGTATCTTTTTCAGAAACAAGTCAGTGCGCAATTATTCATGGATAAACAACAGAACCTTGTCACGGACTTCCGGTTTCGTGGTGTGCACTTCCGAGTTGGCAGCCATTTTGAGGTTTTCTTGTGCTGCCCTGTATTTAAGGACACTATGAACTCTCCCTCTCTGCCGGATTATCTCTTTGCTCTGCCCAGATTTTGTTGGAGATTTCTCCTGCCTTTTGTTCCTGGTTTTGCCTCCTTGTTTTTGTATAGCTTTTGGTTTCTCTCTCTGTTTTGTTTGCCTGCTCTGCCTTTGGTTTTGATTATATTTGTTCTGTGCTTTTGCCTGAATTTCTTTGCTGCATGTTTGGACTATTAGATATGTTTTTGGACTTTTGTGGGGTGTTTCATGTATTGTTTGTTGGGATTTGCACAGATTTTTCTAATTAAAAGACTCTTTTATAAAAGACTGGTAAGCCCTCTGTCAGCGTCGTGCATTTGGGTCCCTCCAGCCATCCTCCTGACAGAATAATCTGGCCAAAACTGACCCTGCGGATGCTCAGGCTTTTACCGGAGATTTATCCAGGGTTACAGCTCTATTGCGGCCCCCCTTCACCGACTCACTTCCACCCATTGGCCGTTCCTGTGGGACTCTGAGGCGGAACAGGCTTTCTTGAAACTTAAAGACCGCTTCACCTCCACTCCTGTCCTGGCCATGCCTGATCCCACTTGTCAGTTCGTGGTGGAAGTGGATACCTCTGATCTAGGGGTGGGGGCAGTCCTGTCTCAGAGGGATGCCCGTGACAACTGGCTTCATCCGTGTGCATTTTTCTCCCGTCGCCTGAATAGAGCCGAGCAGAACTACCCTGTAGGTAAACGTTAGCTCCTGGCTGTCAAGCTGGCCTTAGAGGAGTGGCGTCATTGGCTTGAGGGGGCCACGGTGCCATTCATGATTTGGACGGATCACCGCAATCTAGAGTACCTGCAGTCAGCCAAACGCCTGAACCCCCATCAGGCACGCTGGGGGCTTTTCTTTAGGCGTTTCAACTTTTCCCTAGCCTACCGTCCAGGTTCCAAAACGGTAAACCTGATGCACTCTCCCGACTACATTCCCCTGGCGAGGAAGACTCCCCACCTGAGTGCATTCTCCCACCTTCCGTAACAATCATTGCTCTCTGCTTGGACATTGAAAGGAAGGTCCTTCAGGCCACTTCGGGTATGCCCATTCCTGAGGGTTGTCCTCAGCAGAGGCTCTTTGTGCCTGATTAGCTGCGATACCAGGTGCTCCAGTGGTGCCTCAACTCTCCCATGTCCTGCCACCCTGGCCTTTCTCGGACCCTTGCCTTGCTCAAACAGCGATTCTGGTGGCTCACTGCCCGTATAGAGACTCCCCTGACTTTGTTGCTGAATGCCTCAGCTGTGCCCAACACAAGAGCTCCAAAGGCCACTGCTGGACTGCTCCGACCTCTTCCTATTTCCAGACACCCCTGGTCACATATTGCACTTGATTATGTCACTGGCCTCCCTCTCTCAGCTGGGCATTCAACCATTCTCACCATGGTGGATCATTTCTCTAGGATGGCTCACTTCATTCCTCTCGCCAAACTACCTTCTGCTAAGGAGACCGCACAGCTCCTGCTCCAACATGTGTTTCACCTTCACCGCCTCCCATGCAATATTGTGTCTGACTCTCTGTCAACCTATAGTCCGGCTTTCACCCACAGACCAATGGTCAGGCAGAGAGACTTAACCAGGAATTGGAGACTGGGCTCTGGACTGGACTGGTCTGAGGATTCGTCCACCTAGGCGTCCAAGCTCATTTGGGTAGAATATGCCTAACCCTAACCCTAACTCCTTGCCTACCACCGCCACTGGACTCTCGCCCTTTCAGGTCACCCATGGCTACCAACCTCCGTTATTTTTCAATCAGGAAGTGAAGGCGTTTGTTCCGTTCGGCCTGGACCCCGTCAAGGATGGAGAAAAGCCAGGGCCACCCTACTCAGATCCTCCCATAATTATGCCCGCTGGGCTAACCGCAAACGGTGTCTCGTGCCCCGCTACTGGATAGGCCAGAAGGTCTGGCTGTCCACCCGGGACCTCCCTCTCAAGGCTGTATGCAAGAAACTTGCCCCGCACTTCATGGGCCCCTTTCCCATTTCTAAAGTCATCAACCCTGTTGCGGCCCGCCTCAAACTCCCCAGAATCCTCCGGATCCACCCTACCTTCCATGTTTCCAGACTCAAATCCATCTCAGCCTGTGCCTTGGTTCCCCCCGCCATCCACTCGGGTCATTGATAGGGGTCCTGCGTTCACTGTGCACCGCCTTCTGCGCTCCAGGCGCCAGGGAAGGGGCCTCCAATACCTGGTTGACTGGGAGGGTTATGGGGACTCTATGAAATCTCCCTCTCTGCTGGATTATCTCTTTGCTCTGCCCAGATTTTGTTGGAGATTTCTCCTACCCTTTTGTTCCCTGGTTTTGCCTGCTTGTTTTTGTATGGCTTTTGGTTTTTCTCTCTGTTTTGTTTTCCTGCTCTGCCTTTGGTTTTGTTCTGTGCTTTTGCCTAAATTTCTTTGCTGCATGTTTGGACTATTAGATATGTTTTTGGACTTTTGTGGGGTGTTTGTTTTATGTATTGTTTGTTGGGATTTGCACAGTTTTTTTCTAATTAAAAGACTCTTCTTGAAGCCTTCTGTCAGCATCCTGCATTTGGGTCCCTCCAGCCAGCCCCCTGACAAACCTTGGTTCTTACTACATGAGAAAGGTGACATCTTAAACTTATAATGAACTTTAAATACATTTTATCACATAAAATAAAAAATCAATACAACAATGCCGCATGCAAAATCCATAATTGACAAGATTAACAAAACAATTGGGGAACTAACATTACACTAACAGGGATTGTAGTAAGATTGCATTCAAAATACTAATTAACATGGAGTTTGTCCCCATTTTGCAACTTCCACTATTTTGGGAAGGCTTTCCACAACATTTTTAAATGTTTCTTTGGGAATTTTTACCTTTTTATCCAGTAGGGTATTTGCAAGGTCAGACAATGATGGTGATTTTGGTTCCAGTTCATTCCAAAGGTGTTAGATTGGGTTCAGTTCAGGGCTCTGTGTGGGCCAGTAAAGTTCTTCTACACCATATTTATTCAACTATGTCTTTATGGACTTTGCAATTGTGCAAGTTGGAAGCATAGTCTAAAATGTTTTGGTATGCTGAAACATTAAGATTTTCCTTCAGGAAGGTGCATCTATAAAACAGTATCATACCATTATCCCTCCTAAACCAAGCATTACAGTTGGCACAATGCAGTCATGTAGAGGCAAAGTGGTTGTAATCCTGGTGAAACAGGAATGGAACATGTATAAGTGATTAGTGACGTGACATACTGAGGTTGATATGTAGTTTAGTTCTGCGGTCATTCACACTACCATGACACATTATAGCACAGTTCAGATATCTTTTTGCATGACTCTATCATTACATAATTGAGAACAAGAAAAAGAAAACAAAGTATACATGAACTAAAAGTGTTTAAATTGTAAAACAGCACCTGCAACCTTAAAGCTGCAAGAAAATTTCAATGCTCTGCCTGTGAAGCCTGTTAGGCACCTGATGATTCGGTGGCTGAATAAAGCAGCAAAGTGGGTTAACTGGCATTAGTCACATGATTATCCCCACCCAAAAGCAAGTTTTGCCTCAGTTCTTAAGAACAGAGTGTGGAGAGTTTAGCAAAGAACTGAGCTTGAAGCTTTGGCACCAGGCGTAACTAATAATATTCCAAATGAACACTCAGAATTCCTATAAAGTGCCTGTGCTGTTCAAGCCAGTGATGTCTACTGTGCTCCAGCTGGTGTGGTGGCTACAGCAGTTGATCACACCTCCACTTAGGCTGAAAAAATGTGTGAGCGAAACAGAACAGAATGTAACAGCAAGAAAGTCGAAACGCTGCCTAGGTAAGGAAAATGATTTGGTTGAGGAGGTATGAACTGTTCAGTGGACCTAATTTTTTAAACTGGATGCATTTATTCATAAATGTGTAAATATATAAATAAGTAGACTCACTGATGTGACCTGCAAAATAATAGGCATCAAATTGGATAAATGCAACTTCTTACAGTAATTTCATGCATGGACTATTTATGTCAGTTGTACACACAAATTGACTAGCCACCCCCCACATCACTTATTTGTCCAAAACAAATCAAGACAACAAGAGCAGGTAAATTAGAACAAAATGAATAGCATCCTACAAACAGAGGTAACGTTGATGTGTGTGTGCTACTGACCATTTTGTTGTCATTTTGTTCTTTTCTGCACTTTATGAGCATTATATGGGTGTTTCACTATTTTCACTATTTTCTACGGTGGCCGAGAAGTGCAAAACTCTAACAAATCCGAAAACAAAATAACAAATGCAAAAACAAATTAACAAATCTGAAAAACACAACTAAAAGTCAGACAAACCGGAAAAGGTAGGTATAGTTTGTAAATGGAAACTTACAGATCATTGGACGAGACACCTGTCATTCAAAATATACAGGAAGTACAACAGTCTTTTATTTATTTATTTATTTATGTTTTTATTAAGCAATTAACCATATACAAACAACATGGCAATAACAAGTACAATTTACATTACAATACATAGAACAGGTGCATGAAAATACAAATATATACACATATTTAGGGGAAAAAGTAAAAAAATAGATAAACAATTTATAATACTAATAATACAATTAACCTCCTACGACCTGGGTGTCCACATACGTGGACATTGTGCACAATGGTGTCTTTACTGTTTTCTGTAGATACAGACCGAGTGTTCACATAAGTGACACAATTTTTTTCCAAGAAGAGCTTCATGTTCAAAGAAAATATATGGTTATTATAATTATTGGTTCTTCCTAACCCCAAATAACTGAAAGAAATCTAAAATGCAAGCCAAACTAAAGCTCAGGTCTTAGGAGGTTATAAAGTATAAAAAGTAAAAAAATAAAAATAAACAGGGCTATGGTTTATTCAGTGAATCATATTTTTCTATAAAGGACAAAAGATTCATTGCATTTTTCTTTTTAATCACTTTTAGGGCTTTTGTGAAAGAAATAAACTTGTTTGTTTGTTTGTTTTCACTTTCAAGTATTTCGATTTTGTATATAAAATTTTCCCATTAGAAGTATATTATTAACAAGAAAGTCATCGTTGTTATTGTTCATTACAAGTCCAAAGATAATGTAATACAGTCTACGGCAGGAGAAAGTTGGAACGTATATGTAAAAGTGTAAATCTTTATGTCATGATATACTGCAGCTTCTCCAACATCATTGCGTATGAATGTCTTTCCCCAAAGTAGCTTTTGATTAATTCCAGTTTCTCCTTGCATCTGTTTACTTCTGTTATTTTCTTATATTTAAAGGTGCACTAAGCGAAATAATAAAAAAAAGAGTTTGTCTGACTTGTTGTGTTTTCGGATTTGTTAATTTTTATTTGAATTTGTTAATTTGTTTTTGCATTCGTTAATTTGTTTTCGGATCTGTTGTTTTGTTTTTGCATTTGTTGTTTTGTTTTCGGATTTGTTAATGTGTTTTGTACTTCTCGGCCACGTAACTTACGCCGCTAATATATTGGACTTTACACAGGGGCAGAGTTTTTGCAGAAATCATCAAAAACAGTGAATGACGATTACAGGACGTAGCGACACCCACAGTTTAAATAGTCTTTGTTTTTGGCATTTAATAAAATTCAATTAAAAAAATTAATTTTCTATATTACTTAAGTTTAAATAGTCTTTGTTTTTGGCATTTAATAAGAATTCAATTAAAAAAATTAATTTTCTATATTACTTAAGTTTTTTCATTGTGTATGACAAACACTATTTTAAACAGCCATTTTATTGTTCATGTAAATCAGGGGTTCCCAAATTTTTCAGACCGCGACCCCTAATATTAGACTGCTGACGACCCACGACCCCCTCCCCTCCTCCCCCTCCTTTCTCCTCTCTGTGTTTTCCTCCAGCAGCTTGTGAGGATTTGCGATTTGGTTACAGACTGACAGAGCTCAAACAAAAAGGAACACAATCTCTAAGCCAGGCTATTTTATTAACAAATTAAAAACAAATACATCCCATAACTGTGAAATGCTTACAGACAGAATACGAACAAGCTGTCTGTAACACACATACAGCGTTGGCTGGCGCCTTGGAACAATTATAATTATAACTTTGTATTCAAAAACGCCTAACGTGATGGATGGGCGCTGTGCGCGGAGCAAAGCAGGTCCATTCTAGGTTCAATTTTGGAGATCGCCACCTGCAGATCATCTTCCACGTTAAGCCGTGACCTGTGTTTATTCTTAATGTAAGTCAGCACGGAGAATGTCTTTTTTCGCATAAATACGTTGAGCCAAATTGCATGAGTACATCCAACGCGGCTTTCGACAACTGTGGATATTCCAGCGCGACAGAAACCCAGAACTCATCGAGCGTCTTGCCGTCAAATGCCGTCCTTAGGGTTCGATCGGTTGAAAGTTCTATCAGCGCATCTTCCATATCTGACGCCAGATGATTTGCCGTGGTTACATTGAATGGTGACCTTATCCAGTCATATTGGTCGAGAGCGTCTCCTTCAGGGAAATACTTATGAAAGTGATCCAAAAGGGACCCCTTGATGCTGTTAACACTGAGTGCATTTTCCTCCATGAATTCTTCCAGTTCAGAAAACATGTCTATGCGTCCCATTTCCACTCTCTCTCTCCAACGCACCAGCTTTCTCGCAAATGCCTGCACTTTATCATTAAGGTACAAGATGTTTGTGTTTTCACCTTGCAGGGACACATTAAGTCCGTTGAGTTTTTCAAAAATACATGACAAATATGCCAGTCTTGTCACCCAGTCAGGATCAGACAGATGCTCAGCAAGTGGGGATCTTTGTTCTGTGAGGAAAATGCGCACCTCATCCCGCAGCTCGTACAGGCGTCTCAGCACATTTCCTCGCGACAGCCACCTGACTTCTGTGTGCAGGAGCAGGCCTTTGTGCTCTGATCCCATTTCATTACAGAGAGTGGAAAACAGTCGTGTGTTCAGTGGACGTGGTTTTATGTAATTAACAATCTTTACAGCAGTGTCAAGAACATGTTTAAACTCTGCATTCAGGGTTTTGCACGCGAGGGCTTCTCTGTGTATGATACAGTGCGTAAAATTGAGGTGAGGTGCAAATTGGAGGACTCGTGCCTTTAGTCCTTTCCTTTTTCCCAGCATTGCCCCAGCTCCGTCTGTGCACACGGATATGCACTCACCCCAAGATAGTCCTTCATCTTTAAGTTTGCTGTCCAGTTTATTGAAAATGTCCTCGCCCGTGCATGACCCCTCCAGTTGCGTACAAAATAACATCTCCTCATGTAAAGTTTCTCCAATTGTGTGTGGCTTTTTTTTCCATCTTGCGACCCCCCGCCCTCCACTCCGCGACCCCCCCGGGAACTGCTAAGTTAGAGTGCAAATTGACCAGCATTGTGTTCGAGATGGAAGATGAGGTGAGGTCTTGTACAGAAAAGTGCAGAGACAATAAACTCTTCAAGACTTTACCCAAAAATGGAGATTGCAGGACTTTTGTACAAGATTGAGTGTCCTGAACAGTCTATCCGTCGTCTGCATCTCGCACACTGTGAGATCGGTAGGTTGATTTTTAAATGTCATTTACAAATTAAGGATCATATATTAAAAATAGAAACAACAAAAAAAGATGATCCTTCACATCAGATATACAGTATAGTGTGTGTGAATTGTGAGCAAAGAAGCAATATTTAATTATGATTTTTAATGGCTCACTTATTGCAATACAATAAAACCCATAATACATTCATTTGTAGTCTAAAATCATTATTGTCCCATAATGTCCCAGTACCCGAGTTTACCAACGGCTTGAATGTTTATAAAATGTGAAAATGTAAACAGAAAAATTCGTTTTTAGTTTAAGTTTAAGAGTTCAAATCTCAGCACAAACAATAATATAACAGCAAATCGCAACTTAACCTTCACTCTTTTGGGAAGATGTTTCACTAGATTTTGTGTTTCTGGAGATTTGTGTCCATTCGGCCACAAGGGTGTTAGTAAAGTCAGGTACTGATGAAGGTGAGGTGAGGAGGCCTGGGGTGCAGTCAAAGTTCACAGATGTTTAATAGGATTGAGAGACTGCACCCCAGTGGGGTACTTCAGAGCCTACCTAGGAATTTCTAGACACTGAGGAGGAAAACCAGAACTAAAAGAACACCTGTGAACATGGGAAGAACATGCTAAATTCCACATAGACAGTACCCCAAACTCTGGATCAAACCCAGCTGTGAGGCAGCAATGCTTCACTACAGCTTGTCAGAAACGATCCCTCTCACATGCTGAGCACTGCATGCTGTAGCTCTTGGAGCACCTGCCAGCGTGTAGCATTTCAGCACCATCTCAGGGTCCAGATGATATAATTGTAAGTCTCTCTGGACAATGTCTGCCAAATGCCATAAATATAAGTGTAATGGTTTGAGGAAAATCCACATTTAGCTAGAATCTGCTGGAGTCCACTGTAGTCCATATAGTGTCTATACTGAGGAGCTTATCATATCATTTTGTATATTTTTTTTTATCATTTATAGATTTGTTTGGTAAAACTATGATGTCCATATATTACTCTTTATTTTCATTTAAAAAATATTTTTCTTTTCAGCTTTACACACTCAGCATCTGGACAGTTCATTTCTCCAAACATTTAGCTGAAATTCTTCACTAGTTGCACAGTTTTGTGATGCAGTTTATCCCAGAGCAGTTGAAAAGGATTTAAGTGCTGTGACTAGGCAGGTCATTTAATGATAGAAATCACTCCAGACGACTGTTTGCTCTCTAAACAACACTTTCAGAATTCAGACATACACTTCCGCTCATCGTCTTGTTGTACGGTGAAGTCGCGTCCAGATGGACTTGCATGGTGTTGAAGTATGAAATGGAAGCCACGTTGGTTCAGGATTCTTTTACTTTTACTAATTTTACTGATTCCTTTTACTGGAGTTTGTTGCATAAAAACAAAAGGAACATGTTATGTTTTTTAAAACCCTGAAAGGTGTTTCCAAACTTTTGACAAGCTCTGTATCTCCCAGCATCATATTAGCATTAGTGATTTTCAACTTACAAATCAAAATTCGGCCAAAATGTATTAATAAAATGTTTATGTATAATCCTGGTTTCCTTTCATACAACTATACATCTGAGGAAACTCAATCCGTTGATACTCACAGTAGACCTGATGTTTTATTGTGAAAGAATTGTGAATATTTAGCACAAACTGTTTCTAAACAAAATCGTTATTTAAAGAATTTGTAAATTGTTTAATGAATTCTTGGTTCAGTAAGACTGTATTCATAGCTTTCTTTTATCATTCCTCAGAAAGCACAGGCTCATTAAAAGTGGGCAGTGAAACTCACCAAATGCTTAACGAACAGTGGCAGAAAAACAGCAACAAATACAGAAGCAAATCCGAGGCCCTCCTTAAAGATCCTGAGCTGATGAGCCTAGTAAACGGGAAACTTTTCACGTGTGAAGAGAATAAATACAAGATAGGAGGTGGAGCCGACGGAACCTGTGTATATATTGGAATGAGGGATGATGGTACCGAGGTTGCTGTTAAATGCATGATAAAGAATAACCATAATCAACTGAAGGATGAGATGAATGTCCTGCGAGAGCCAAAGCTGGAGCACAAGAACAGATTCAAATCTATAGATTTCACAGAAGACAAGAATTTTGTTTACCTGTGTCTCCAACTATGAGTATAATTTAGAAGAATACAGCGCACACCTCAAGAGCTGGGACCCGAGGCTGGGAGGCGACAGAGATCCTGAATAGGAATGTAGATGGACCGTGTGGGTATAAGCTAAGCACTGACATTCAGGTTTGTCTCCTAAACTATTAAGTGTCAATCGGTGGAAAGTAAGAAAACAGAAAAAGTAATTAAAAACGATTCACAGGTTTTATTACTGAGCTGCAAAACCCAACACTGGTTAAACCACCACCAATTATAAAACCTGCTTGTGGTTGCAGGTGGCTGGAATGCTGGTGTATTACATCCTCTCTGGTGGTGATCATACTTTCGACAAACAGTCTGAAGTAGAAAAAAAATATTCACGATGGAAAATACCACCTAGATGAAAAGACTGATGTGGAAGCCAAAGATTTGATTGAGTAAAAGCTGGCACCTAAACCAGAAGAGAGGTTGTTGGCAAAGGAGGCTGTAGAGCGTCCTTATTTCTGGGACTACAACAGGTAGGAGTTCTAAAACAATGTAGAATTCAGTCATCAGCACTTTCAATCCTCTCTTTTTAAAAGGGTAGAATTTGTAGTAAAAATGACAACACATAGGACTAAAGTCACAAACCAGTTTGCTCCCACTCTACACCTCAAAGTAACAATTCTAGTTAAAACAAGCAGGCAAAGGGGTCTAACAAGGCCATATCCCAGCACACATTTATACATCTTGTCATTTGTGTGCAGTAACTTGGTATGCTCTTGAGTTTGGGACTGTTGTGTTGGAAAATGTACTTGCTGCTTACCTGCTAGGGAATCAGTGATGACAGTATCAGAAGGAGAGACCCAAAACCTGTCCCAGTATGACAATGCCCACGTGCACAAAGCTCTTGTAGCAGTGTGAACACAAATCCTAATAGTGTAGAGTACATTTTTTGAATGAGATGCTGAACACCACATGCATGTCATGGTCAGGGGTTCACATACTGATTTTTTTATTTTTTAATCAAAACTTGAAATTATATTTAAATTTGTTAGATAATTAAACATATATTTTACATTTACAGATTGCAGATTTACAAGATCGTGAAAAAAAAAAAACCCTCCCAGATGATTTACATGGCCTGCTGCGTTTCCTCCGGAACAGACTGGTACATGAGTAAGTCGAACTCCATTAGTTTTCTTTTTTTTATATATATGTTTTGTTAACTGCAGCTAATTTACTTACTTTTCATTCCACAGACTAAAATAAAATACGACAAAAACAACATGTATAAAGATTTGTGTACACTACTAGTAATGGCGCGCAAACCAACAGGGCCTGGGCTCCAGTGATTGATGGCGAGTTAGCTGGATTATCTGTAATCTAGGTGTTACTGAATCTATAATTTGACCTCACGGTTCCTCCAAAAAGTTTAATAACAAAAAAATAAATGAATTAACAGTAGGTGTTTACTATTACTCTTACTTAGACAAAACTGAATAACACAGTTAATCACATTCAAATACAAATATTCAAATCAAATGCAAAATATATACAAGTAGTTAAACAGTGACTTATTTTTGTTTGTAAGAAAAAAAAAACCTAAAGCTTAAAAGAAGAAAAAAAAAATTATATATATATATATATATATATATATATATATATATATATATATATATTTATCCTTTTTCTTTCAAATGTATAGTTGCTGTAATATACCAATATGAATTAACACAATTCCCGAAAACAAACTTTCACCTTGCCAGTGTGTAAAGTGTCCTTGACCAAGCGCTTGGATTTCGTTGGGGCCCAAATCCGTTGGTGCACTTACAGGCATTCAGGAATGAAATGTGAATTTAGCAAATGAACAGTCAGACTGTTTACTCACTCAGTTCTCTCCTCTGCTACGGTGAAAACTCACCAATTCGCACAGATAAAGGGCTACATGTAGGTTTTGGTCGGTCTTTCAGCAGGATCCAGGAACCAGTCCGACGCTGAGGAAAAGTCACACGTCTCCCGCCAAAAAATGGCTACTCACTCCTCACTCGGGAAGGTCAGCCTCCTCTCCCTTTTAACACGTGGAGCTGTCCCGGTTCGAACACGAGGTCCGTAAATCATTTCGGGGCAGTTTGTAACACAACTCAGTCCCGAAATTCTACGGAAAAGCATTGCAGAGAAAACCTCCAGTCTTTTTTCTCCGCCGGCAAAGAAAGTTAAAAAAAAAAAAAACGGAAAAGACTGGAAAACCACTCTCTCTCAAGCTCTCGTGCCGACAATCCTCTTTTCCAAAACCATATCCAAAACCATAACGTATGTACAAAGTGATATTGAAACATATCCAAAAATAATAATAATAAAATAAAAACATACAAGGATAATGATATAGCAATGTTCACAGGGTTACATTTGTTTTCTGAATTTTTTATCAGTGCAAACCAGTAGGCCGAAGAAATGGGTTGGAACTGGCAGGATAAATGAGGCACATGATTTATGTTGTCTAATGTACTAATTAGGAGAGCGGATGAAAGTTGGGAAAACACTTGAAACCAACAGATTGAAACCAAACACTAAACAATGCTCAAAGTACCAAAAACCATAACCTAAACGCGAAATAAGGTAAAAATCATAGAGTAACAACAAAACGCATCAGATGACAAAATTAAAGGACAGTGTGTGTACCGTATGCGTTCATGATCTAATGAACATGAAACAGGTATGCAAACAAACAGGAGGCGTACTTCATCGTGGTGCGGTGATGTGTGGGAAACAGTTGTATTGGACGTCTTTGGATAAGGTAGCATTAAATATTTCCCAGGAGACTACTAACTTGGAGATCCAAACCTGTTCCAGCATAAAGTGCACAAATCTCCATGGAGATATGCTTCTTAACATGGTGTAGCGTCTGGCAAGTGCCATTTAGACTTTATGTCTCAGGAATTTCCTTTTAACCCTCGACATCTGCTTTTCAATCAAAGGATGAGCACCACGGCTTACACTTTTATTGAGAGCTTGTATACCACAGTGTCATCCCCCCAAAGACTGATAACACAAGCCAGTCTCTATACCTTACACACACACACACACACACCACCCCGAAAGCCAGATAACCCCCTGGCCTCTCTGGTTGAATTCACAGGGACCCTCAAACATGAAACAATCCACTCTCGAAACTCTGCTCCAGTATGACTGTTCGTAACACACACACACACGCACGCACGCACGCCACAATGGGGCACTCTTTTTCTAATCAAATAAATAAGTTCCACATTCCATGACATAAACCGATGCCTTGTATGTATCTCCTCCTCAACTATAGTTGTACTCTAAAAGTATTAATAATGTAACCCTGTTTTAATGTTCTCTTCTGTTAAGGCTTGACTGAATTAAAATTATCTGCTCTTTACTTTCCTGACAAGGGTGCATTTTATTTATGTATCAGAACACAACACTGTATTAACATCAGTTATACTTTAATTACTGGTCCCGGTATGTTAATGTACACCTGTTCTAATGCTGTATGTCCTTTTAGGGCCTGTCAAAATGTATACAAAATTATCTGCTCTTCACTTTCCTAATAAAAGTGCATTTTGTTGTGTTTTTTTTTTTTTTTTTTTTTATATACACCAGAATACAATATCGTAGTAATCAGTTACACTTTGATTACTGATCTATGTATGTAATGTACCTCTGCCTTTATGCTGTCATTCCTTTTCATGTTTAGTATCCAAATGACCACAAAATTATCTCTTACTTATTTTTCAAACAATGGTGCATTTTATTTGACCACGAAAGGTACCATACCGTCTTAATACACTTTGGATAAAACTTTAAAGTCCTCCAAAGCAAGTATAGCCCGGAAACCATGCCCACAGATGCATGAACCAAGGGAGTTTTTCCCTCCAAAAGTTCAGGCCATAGCATTGGCCATTCCCCCAAAGATGGGTGGGGTTCAGGACCTTTAAAACATCTTGAACCCAACTAAACAAGGTTCAGTCAAGTAAAGCAAGCTCGCTTACTCTGCTTGACCGGAAAGGCTCGGACCCCCGGGGCCCGAAGAGTCGGACGCTTAGAACAGCCCAGCAGCGACTCTTCCGAACAAGAGCTCAAATCCTTTTGAGATCTTCCAGCAAGCTTTGTCTTCAAGAACAACCGACTCCATCCCAACTGACTCTTCAAAAATCATTTTTGTGCAACAAACAATGCGGGCAAACTGTTATTCAAATTATATACTCATTTTATCTTTTTCAATGGTTTTTCCCTCTTCTCTCCCATTCGCTATAATAAGTTGGAGTGGAGGATACCCTACAATAGACTCCAACCCTCCTGAAGACCTTTGGGAGGAATGTGAATGCGGACTGCACCCCACGTCTCCTCACCTCAACTACATCAGTACTTCAAGAAGAGTGGGTTTTTATATCAGCACATGGGGAGGAAAAAAAATGGCATGAGGTATTCAAAAAGCACACACACCAATAGTTTCTCAAGTTTCCACAAATCTTTTCTCTAGTCTACAGTAAATGCAGAATGATAGTACCAGGATTAGGAAGATGAGAGAAATCTATTAGTCATTAAACAACAAGCAAAGCTGCATTTTGTAGAGCCGTCATGCAACAGTGAAGCCGACTAAACCTGTGTATATATTGGAATGAGGGATGATGGTACTGAGGGTGCAGTTAAACGCATGATAAAGAATAACCATAAACAACTGAAGGATGAGATGACTGTCCTGCAAGATTCAAAGCTGGAGCACAAGAACAGAGTCAAATATATAAATTTCACAGAAGACAAGAATTTTGTTTACCTGTGTCTCCAACTCTGTGAGTATAATTTTGAAGAATACAAGAAAACTAAAGAAATGGACCAGGATGCTTTGAAGAAAGTAACAAAGGAAGTGCTTCTTGGATTGAAAGTCCTCCACGATGCTGGTATCATCCACCGAGATATAAAACCCACCAATATTTTAATTGGTAGTTATTTTTTTTACCTATTTATTTAGCAAACTTCTCACTAACTGCTCAGCTCATGATCACAGTAAACACAATGTTTAATTCCAGAAAAATAATTATGAATCCTTTAAATAGATGTTGATGGAAATGTGAAATTGGCTGACTTTGGTCTAAGTCGCAAAATAAGCCAAGATGCAAGTACAGTGCACACCACAAGAGCTGGGACCCGAGGCTGGGAGGCGACAGAGATCCTGAATGGGAATGTCGATGGACCGTGTGGGTACAAGCTGAGCACTGACATTCAGGTTTGTCTCCTAAACTATAAAGTTTCAATCAGTGGAAAGTAAGAAAACAGAAAAAAGTCATTAAAAACGATTCACAGGTTTCATTATTGAACTGCAAAACCCAACACTGGTTAAACCACCACAAGTACCGAATTATAAAACCTGCTTGTGGTTGCAGGTGGCTGGAATGCTGGTGTATTACATCCTCTCTGGTGGTGATCATCCTTTTGGCAAACAGTCTGAAGTAGAAAAAAATATTCACGATGGAAAATACCACCTAGATGAACAGACTGATGTGGAAGCCAAAGATCTGATTGAGTAAAAGCTGGCACCTAAACCAGAAGAGAGGTTGTTGGCCAAGGAGGCTGTAGAGCGTCCTTATTTCTGGGACGACAACAGGTAGGAGTTCTAAAACAATGTAGAATTCAGTCATCAGCACTTTCATTCCTCTCTTTTTAAAAGGGTAGAATTTGTGTTAAAATGACCAAACATAAGACTAAAGTCACAAACCAGTTTGCTCCCACTCTACACCTCAAAGTAACACAATTCTAGTTAAAACAAGCAGGCAAAGAGGTCTAACAAGGCCATATCCCAGCACACACTTCATACATCTTGTCATTTGTGTGCAGTAACTTGGTATGCTCTTGAGTTTGGGACTGTTGTGTTGGAAAATGTACTTGCTGATCAGTGATGACAGTATCAGAAGGCATTGGTGATCAGGATCCCTTATTATATTATCACTATTATTAGGCACACTGTAAATATGTATCACTTTGTATGGGAATAAACTCCTGCAAGTGCAGGTATACAAGCCTTTAAAAATCATGGCAATCTGAGCAAAGTGGTAAAAAACAGTCATGATGAAGACGATATCAGTGCAAACCAGTTGGCCAAAGAAATGGGTTGGAGCTGGCAGGAAAAATGAGGTTTATGTTTTAATTTTGTCTAATGTACTAATTAGGAGAGTGGATGAAAGTTGAGAAAACACTTGAAACCAACAGATTGAAACCAAACACTAAACAATGCTCAAAGTACCAAAAACCACAACCTAAACGCAAAATAAGGTAAAAACCATAGAGTAACAACAAAACGCATCAGATGACAAAATTAAAGGACAGTGTGTGTACCGTATGCGTTCATGTTCTAATGAACATGAAACAGGTACGCAAACAAACACGAGGCGTACTTCATTGTGGTGCGGTGATGTGTGGGAAACCGTTGTATTGGACGTCTTTGGATAAGGTAGCATTGAATATTTTCTAGGAGACTACTAACTTGGAGATCCAAACCTGTTCCAGCATAAAGTGCACAAAGCTCCATGGAGATATGCTTCTTAAGAGGAGTTGGAGTGGAGGATACCCTGCAATAAAGCTCCAATCCTCCTGAAGACCTTTATGATGAATGTGAATGCATATTAGTAGAGAAGCATATGAAGAAATCACTGCAGCGAGTACCAGGATTAGGAAGATGAGAGAAATCTATCAGTCATTAAACAACAAGCAAAGCTGCATTTTGTAGAGCCGTCATGCAACAGTGAAGCCGACTAAACCTGTGTATATATTGGAATGAGGGATGATGGTACTGAGGGTGCAGTTAAACGCATGATAAAGAATAACCATAATCAACTGAAGGATGAGATGAATGTCCTGCGAGAGCCAAAGCTGGAGCACAAGAACAGAGTCAAATATATAAATTTCACAGAAGACAAGAATTTTGTTTACCTGTTTCTCCAACTACGAGTATAATTTTGAAGAATACAAGAAAAAAGAAACGGACAAGGATGCTTTGAAGAAAATAAAGGAAGTGCTTCTTGGATTGAAAGTCCTCCATGATGCTGGTATCATCCACCAAGATATAAAACCCACCAATATTTTAATTGGTAGTTATTTCTTTTTTACCTATTCATTTACCAAACTTCTCACTAACTGCTCAGCTCATGATCACAGTAAACACCATGTATAATTCCAGAAAAATAATTATGAATCCTTTAAACAGATGTTGATGGAAATGTGAGATTGGCTGACTTTGGTCTAAGTCGCAAAATAAGCCAAGATGCAAGTACAGCGCACACCACAAGAGCTGGGACCCGAGGCTGGGAGGCGACAGAGATCCTGAATGGGAATGTAGATGGACCGTGTGGGTACAAGCTGAGCACTGACATTCAGGTTTATGTTTTAATTTTGTCTAATGTACTAATTAGGAGAGTGGATGAAAGTTGAGAAAACACTTGAAACCAACAGATTAAAACCAAACACTTAACAATGCTCAAAGTACCAAAACCACAACCTAAACGCAAAATAAGGTAAAACCATAGAGTAACAACAAAACCCATCAGATGACAAAATTAAAGGACAGTGTGTGTACCGTATGCGTTCATGTTCTAATGAACATGAAACAGGTACGCAAACAAACACGAGGCGTACTTCATTGTGGTGCGGTGATGTGTGGGAAACCGTTGTATTGGACGTCTTTGGATAAGGTAGCATTGAATATTTTCTAGGAGACTACTAACTTGGAGATCCAAACCTGTTCCAGCATAAAGTGCACAAAGCTCCATGGAGATATGCTTCTTAAGAGGAGTTGGAGTGGAGGATACCCTGCAATAAAGCTCCAATCCTCCTGAAGACCTTTATGATGAATGTGAATGCATATTAGTAGAGAAGCATATGAAGAAATCACTGCAGCGAGTACCAGGATTAGGAAGATGAGAGAAATCTATCAGTCATTAAACAACAAGCAAAGCAAAGCAGCATTTTGTAGAGCCCTCATGCAACAGGAAAAACACCTTTTCGAAGAACTGGATGGCCATTTCAGGAGCTCAAGTCTATACAGTGATGTATAGGTGTATGAAAGGAAACTACATATCTAAAACTCGATCCGTTGATACTCACAGTATATCTGATTTTTTATTGTGAAAGAATTGTGAATATTTAGCACAAACTGTTTCTGATCAAAATCGTTATTTAAAGATGATTTGTGAATTGTTTAATGAAGTCTTGGTCAGAAAGCACAGGCTCATCAAAAGTGGCCAGTGAAACATACCAAATGCTTGATGAACAGTGGCAGAAAAACAGCAACAAATACAGAAGCAAATCCGAGGCCCTCCTTAAAGATCCTGAGCTGATGAGCCTAGGAAACGGGGGAAACTTTTCACATGTGAAGAGAATAAATACAAGATAGGAGGTGGAGCCGACTAAACCTGTGTATATATTGGAATGAGGGATGATGGTACCGAGGTTGCTGTTAAATGCATGATAAAGAATAACCATAATCAACTGAAGGATGAGATGAATGTCCTGCGAGAGCCAAATTTGGAGCACAAGAACAGAGTCAAATATATAGATTTCACAGAAGACAAGAATTTTGTTTACCTGTTTCTCCAACTATGAATATAATTTTGAAGAATACAAGAAAACAAAAGAAATAGACAAGGATGCTTGTTTCCATCTAGGAGTTTTTTCAGGATCGTTGGGGACAATGAAGCAGTGCAAAATGGAAAGATACAGATACCAAGCTTCGAAAAGCTCTGAGAAAATATGAAAAGTTTAATGAATGGAAATCTAAGGTTTTTTTACTTTGTTTTTGTTTTTTTTTATTAACAAAAAGTTTGTGCACCTTGATTGTCACACCCATATTATTCAGGGGAGACCCAAAACTTGTTCCAGTAGGGCAATGCCCACCTTGTAGAGAAATTTAGCTAGTTTGAGTTATAAAAATGGAGTAGAATACCAAAAATAATAAAAACAAAATAAAGGTAGTTGTGATGAGAATGATGGGTTTATTGGAGAACAACAAATGCAGTTTTGCAGAGTGTGCAAAATTTCAACAACAACAAGCGGATTAGCTAGGCTAGAAACCGCAGGGTATTTTTGTCTGGTGTCTAAAGGTTACCTAAGCGAGGAACCGCATCGCATGTGAATCTTGTATATGAGCATGGGCGTAAATTTCATTTAACAGTAAGGGGGTTGGGAAACAACTTTCTCATGAGCAATTTTTGAAGGGGACACAAATAATAGTCAAATTGCTTTTATCATTATTATTGTAGCATGGAGACTGCGTCATTATGGTTATTTTTTCTCAGGTTCAATCACAAAGCAAAACAAGGAATTAAAAAAAGGTTTAAAATTTTATTTAAAATTAATTAAGACATTTAAGAACAGAATAGGAATTAATTATACAAAAAAATACAGTGGGGTCAGTTCGGACGTAGCACAGTGCTCATTTAGTAAATGCACAGCTAAACAATATGCTAATTGTGGCCGTTAATGTTAAGTTAACATTATGCCAAGTCTTCCCAAATAAAACACTGCATGGGAAACAGCTTTGGCGTTTCAAGGCATTTCAATTGCATAAATCAATATTAAAGTTTCAAAGAATAAATCAATTACAAATTATGAAAATATTTATTTATAGCACATTGCAGCACAGGATAAAATAAATTAAAATTCAAACTTAAATGTTTAACTTAAATGCACTCATGTGTACATTAAATAATGTACAGGCCCTCTGGCCTGCTGAAAGGTTGTACAATTAAATATGTTCTTTCATAAAAACAAAGTGCATTCAGAACAAGTGCAACTGCTTAAAGATACAATACAACACTATCACTGGGAAACTTCCTGCCTTATCAAAAACGTTCACCACAGACGGAGTGCGCATGCTCGGAGAGGTTTTGCTTTTCTGTGCCGCGTTTCTCTCATATTCAGCATAGCGATCGGGATGTTTGGATTTCAGGTGATAAATTAAACCCGACGAGCAGAAAGTCTTTGCAGACGCACCCCATCTTGAAATTTCGGCATTACATGTTTTGCAAATCGCTATCCGTGGGTCTTTCTCAGATATACTTAAATATGTCCACACATGTTGCTGCAGGCGTGGTTTCTGTTTGCATCATCACAACCAACTGCACTTTTGGGCCATTTTCAGCAGCCGAATATTCGGTGCATCCCTAATATTTATTTATATATATATATATATATATATATATATATATATATATATATAAAATCTTAAAGAGAAGCGCAAGGTAGCATTAGGCACAGAACTTACACATTGTCAGTTCATGAAAACAAGTGGTAAAAGATGTTCAATAACCAAGACACACAAACATACAGGAAGTGGTAAGGAAGCTTGTAGTTAAGATTTAGGCAAGATTTGATTTAGAAAAAGTTCAGGACAGGAAACTCGTAAAGATGTAGACAGAGAAAATAGGAATATTTTGCACGGATAAAATTTTTTGAAATAGCACAAACTAATGAATTCTGGAAAAATCAATTAAATTAATACAAAGCTAAGAATACAGAAAATCAACTCTAAGATTTTACTAAGGAGAATTAAGGGATTAGGCAGTATATGAAAAGACAAGGGAATTTTGGCAAGGAAGGAAAAAAAACAAAACAAGCAAACAAACAAAAAGGTGTGAAAATTGCAGGGGAGGATTGGCTGTTTTTCAAGTGGTAAAATGCATGATCAGGGGATTTTTTTACCAGAAGGAAAGGTCACCATCAGATGTTTACGGTACATGTAAATTAGAAATTTTATTATATTATGATCCAAGATGGCGCCACGGATGGCAGCCTCAGCACGACTCTCTCTAGTACTTTCTTTTTGTTTATTGTCTGTGTGTTTGGTTACCCTACCCTAATAACTTACACTAAAGAAGAACTGCTCAACATCGGAGAGTTCACTCCAGACACTTTTTCACCAGTTTTTACAAACCCGGAAAGTTTTTTGGAGATCTTAGTTGGAGCAGCAGCTACTCTTTATGGTACATGGAGGAGATGCCGGCGGGGAAAGGTGCTGGCGCGCTAGTGAAGCTACGACAGAGTGTTTTACTCTTTGTTTTACTGAAACTTGGCTCAGTCACTCAATCCTGGACAGTGGATTACTTCTCTCGGGCTTCCACTTACACCGAGCAGATTGCGTAAAGGATCTATCGGGAAAAACGAAAGGTGGCGGAATTTGCTTTTACATTAACGAACGTTGGTGTACAGATGATCAGGGTTTCACACCTGAAAATACCCTTAATCTCCTGTAACTTGACGGGTCACTGGGCACATGAATACACTTATTTACAAGGCGATCAATAGCATTCACCAAGTCAAGATTTACATTTACATTGGCGGACTGACTTGGGCCCAACATAGCCTTTACATCCTCCAGTGACTTTCCTTCCTGCTGCAGCATAGATAGCAACTTCTCTTGAAACACAGCATTTCCCACAGGTGGATCTGCCACCATTCTTTCAGGTACATGTACCTTCCAGGGCCCCACCTCATTAGGAATACCTATCTCTGGTGGTACAGTTTCTGAATCAATATCATTACTAGTTTCAAGCAACAGGAACAACTTATTCCCTGTAGGATCTCCCCGTCTACCATGGACCCTGGTACGATTAAATACCTTCACTGTATTGAGCACATCTGCAATAGTCTCGTCCCTCACATCTTTTGGGATATCACTAAATAGCAAACACTGAGATGGATCTATCTTTGCCTGACGACCCCATTCACCAGTCTTAGAAATGTCCATCTTTACAACCCTACTAAACGAAAACAAAAATATATATATATTTAATTTAAATTTTCTATTAAGAGAATGATTTAAAAGATGTAAATGTAATTTCAACATGTATAAAGATTTGTGTACACTACTAGTAATGGTGCGCAAACCAACAGGGCCTGGGCTCCAGTGATTGATGGTGAGTTAGCTGGATTATCTGTAATCTAGGTGTTACTGAATCTATAATTTACCTCACAGTGCCTCCAAAAAGTTTAATAACAAAAAAACTAATAAGTGTTGTTCAAATCAAATGCAACAAATATAAAAGTAAGTAAAAGTAAAAGTTTGTAAGAAAAAAACCCTGAAGCTTAAAAGAACAACTATATATATATATATATATATAATCTCCCCTTGTGTGTAGGGTAAAAGGACAAATCTATTTTCTTTCAAATGTCAGTAGATTATATACTGAAAAAGGAATCAGAAACAGCTTGGTAGAAAACTCAACCTAATAAATTCAGCAGCTAGTTGCTGTAATATACCAATTAACACAATTCCCAAAAACAAACTTTCACCTTGCCAGTGTGTAAAGTGTCCTTGACCAAGCGCTTGGATTTCGTTGGGGCCCAAATCCGTTGGTGCACTTACAGGCATTCAGGAATGAAATTTGAATTTAGCAATGAACAGTCAGACTGTTTACTCACTCAGTTCTCTCCTCTGCTACGGTGAAAACTCACCAATTCGCACAGATAAAGGGCTACATGTAGGTTTTGGTCGGTCTTTCAGCAGGATCCAGAAACCAGTCCGACGCTGAGGAAAAGTTACACGTCTCCCGCCAAAAAATGGCTACTCACTCCTCACTCGGGAAGGTCAGCCTCCTCTCCCTTTTAACACGTGAAGCTGTCCCGGTTCGAACACGAGGTCCGTAAATCATTTCGGGGCAGTTTGTAACACAACTCAGTCCCGAAATTCTACGGAAAAAAATTGCAGAGAAAACCTCCAGTCTTTTTTCTCCGCCGGCAAAGAAAGTCCAAAAAACAAGCAAACAGGAAAACCACTCTCTCTCAAGCTCTCGCGCCGCTACCCCCCCTCACTTTACATGCAATATTCAAATTTCTTACGTATGTACAAAGTGATATTGAAACATATCCAAAAATAATAATAATAAAATAAAAACATACAAGGATAATGATATAGCAATGTTCACAGGGTTACATTTCTTTCCTGAATTTTTTATCAGTGCAAACCAGTTGGCCAAAGAAATGGGTTGAAACTGGCAGGATAAATGAGGCATATGATTTATGTTGTCTAATGTACTAATTAGGAGAGCGGATGAAAGTTGGGAAAACACTTGAAACCAACAGATTGAAACCAAACACTAAACAATGCTCAAAGTAACAAAAACCATAACCTAAACGCGAAATAAGGTAAAAATCATAGAGTAACAAAAAACGCATCAGATGACAAAATTAAAGGACAGTGTGCGTTCATGTTCTAATGAACATGAAACAGGTATGCAAACAAACACAAGGTGTACTTCATTGTGGTGCGGTGATGTGTGGGAAACAGTTGTATTGGACGTTTTGGATAAGGTAGCATTGAAGCTCTTTGGCTAAGGTAGCCTGAAGACCTTTGGGATGAATGTGAATGCTGACTGCACACCAGGTCTCCTCACCTCACCTACATCAGTATCTCAAGAAGAGTGGGGGTTTTATATCAGAACATAAGGAGGAAATATAACATGAGTTATTTAAAACGCACACACCAATAGTTTCTCAAGATTCCACAATCTTTTCTCTAGTCTACAGTAAATGCAGAATGATAGAGTCAAGACAACAGCATAGGGTACAAAAATAAAATAATATTCTGAGACGTTACTATAAATGGAGCTCTACAAGGGTGAACTAGTAAAGTCAAGTCAAGAAGCTTTTATTGTCATATATAGCTGACGCAGTACACAGTAAAATATAACAACGTTACTTCAGAACCCTGATGCTACATACAACAACAATCACAGAACAGAAAACACAGGGCTAAGGACTAGTAAGTGTCCTCGCCACATAAAGTGCATCGTGTGCAACCTGGTGCAAACAGTGCAAAGACAACAAAAGGCAGTGCAAGACAACACAGGACAGTGCAAGACAACACAAGACAGTGCAAGACAATGCACAAAACACAAAATAGCTCCGCCAGTAAAAATGCTGTAAGGAGATAAAGTGAACAGTAGCAAAAATGTAAACAAAATGTTGTGCAAAAGAGCAAATAGCTGCAATCCAGATAAGATGTGCAAAAACGGCATGTAAACAGTTTATGGTAATGAGTGATGTGGGTGGTACTGAAGACATGGATGTGCGAAGTGGGTACGAATGTGTGTTGAGTCCAGGTTGTTCAGATCAGTCACACAGTTGTGTGTGTGTGTGTGTGTGTGATTGTGTATGCGTGTGCGTGTGTGTGTGTGTGTGTGTGTGTGTCTGTTTGTGTGCGAGTTCAGTTCAGTTCAGTTCTTTGTTAAGAAGCCTGATGACTTGAGGAAAGAAGCTGTTACACAGTCTGGATGTGGATGCCCGAATGCTTCGGAACCGCTTCCCTTGTGGCAGGAGGGTGAAGAGTGTGTGTGAGGGGTGTGTAGGGTCGTCCACAATGCTGTTGGCTTTGTGGATGCAGCGTGTGGTGTAAATGTCCATAATAGAGGGGAGAGAGACTCTGATGATCTTCTCAGCTGGCCTCACTAGCCTCTGTAGGGTCTTGCGAGCCGAGACGCAATTCCCAAACCAGGCAGTGCTAAAAGCCGGTCTCGCACTGCCCGCTAAAAGCCGGTTTTGCACTCCTCGCACCCACCGGTCTCCCTCTCACAGCCACAGCTGCAGCAAAGACCTGTCATGCTGGCTGAGAGGGCGGTTTCTGCATCAGCCTGCGAGGTAAACAGAGGTTGAAAGCTTTGTCCTCTTGTTTACTGAGAGTGCTGGTTTCTCTCATTTTCTCGAGAGCTGGACCAAACAGACCTTTAGCGGGGTCGTAAGCAGCATCCATCACCTCCACTTTCTGTGTGTCGCCTAAGCCTGACAGGTTCAGCCATAACATTCTCTCACTTGACACAGCTAAGCCTATCATGCGGCCACAGCCCTGGGCTCATAAAGAGCCCAGAACTAGGTCATTCACCACACAAATCTCATCCCAGAGTGCCATGTTGGGCACTCCCGTGTCAAACTGTTGCCCCATCCTCTCCAAAATCTAGCTGCGGGTTGGGCAGACGGCAGCCTTTTCCGCCATAAAAGTCTCTTCCAACTCTCTCCGCATCCTGGGCTTGCTTGCATACCTCATGCAAGTTAGTCGCCCGCACTCTGGGGTCTCAACTGTTGGGCCGGGAAGGGACGTCTCTCTAAAATGGGCGGGATGCAACCTCCCTGATCCTCAACTCATTCCCCTTGGCGGGGGGAATGACCGTTGACATGGCTGAGTATTGAGAAAATCAAGACGCATGAAGCCTTTAATTAGCTTGACGCTTCTAAGTCCCTACCATGTAATTGAATGATCTGCAGGTCGGAAAAAGGAAAAGCGCGCCTCTACGCGGACACTATACTGAGTTTCGCGATGCCACTCACGATCCTGTATGACTGTTCTCGCATTTGGGGCGGCATCTCAGGTCGACCTGTCTGTCAAGACAGATGTGGTGTCATAGGAGCTTCTGTAGTTAGTCATGCCCAAAGCAATCCCATAGTGAGACACAGAGTAAAGTTAGAAAAATAACTCTTTCAGTTCTGTATGCAGTTTATATGAACTAACAGCTCAGTCACATACAATAATGTTTTTCGTTGGGACCCAGTTGGTGCACATTTGCAGTGTAAAGTGTTAATGACAAATTATTTTAAGCACAAACTTGGAAAATAGATTCACTTACATCCATCCAAGGAAAACAAGATGAAACGGGAACAGCGTCAACTCACGGTTACCATGCGTGACGAGTCAGGTAAACACGCAATCTTTACTCCAGCAACAACACAACATGTCCAGTCGCAAACAAAGTCCCAGGTCCAACTAGTTCCCGTCTGCAGTCACTGTCCACACACGTTGTCTATGTGATAGCCCCTAGGCCTTCATTACACGTGATGGCGTAGATAATATCTTATAAACAGGCGGTGAAGTGAAATAACATTAAACTTTGAGAAAATCAAACAAAATCAAATAAATACAGTTTCATTACATGTTGGAACTTAATATTTCAACGAATATACTCAGTCTCCAAAGATGTTAACCTCTGTTCTTTTAAGCACACACAGCCTGCACGCAGTCTCTTTCATCATGTGCATTGCTCCTCCTCTCTACTCCGCATTAAAACTCTTGTCGTTACATGACCTTTAACCTTTAGCTCAACAGTCATTGGCCAACAATAATACACCCACATTTAACACATTAATTCACTGGATAGAAAACAAACCCATATTTGAACAATAAAACAATGCTGCATGTAATATTACATTTTGAAATATAAATAAAATAAATAAACTGACATTATACAACATTAAAAACAAAGTAAATTTTAAAGGTCCCATTATTTTGTTCAAAATCATTAGTAAGTATTTGTGTCAATGAACATATCATTGTTATCAGAATAACATGTGCTTTTGTCATTGTTTACAAACAAGTCCAAATGTTTAGTCATTTTCTCAATATGACAATGCTTTATTTGAGTATTTCCTGATGTAAACTATGTTTTGGATTACAATTATTGAAAATGCAGAAGGCTGAATTTCTTCTTAGTGGCATCTATGAACTTCAACAGCCCAAATTTGCACATTACTGACTCCAATTCCATTAAACGCTGCAACCCAGAAGACAACCAATTAGTTATGTATTTTCATTTCATTTCACAAGATACAGTTATATCAAATATACACATATTGCATGTTTTTTCCTACAGCTATAGCAAATGTAAATAAGTCACACATGCTGTAGTATATATGTCACTATAAGAAGTTTATATAAATTATTTACTGTATTCTCATAGATGTTTTACCTGTACATACCGGTACCGTAGCTCCTTCATTCTGTCACCGTTCCTTTCAAATGGTGTGCGGTAGAGCTGTTTCATGCTCATGTGGTGTCTCTTCAACACCCTGTCGATAGACTGGATGTTTTCAAAGACATTATTATCTTCTACAACAGCTTTTTGTATTTCTCTCAGCCTAATGGCATTGTTTGCTCGGATTATAGACCATAGTCTTGTTGAGGTGTGAAAAGGGGTCCTCTGCCACCCCCATGAGTTAATCCTGCAGTCCTGCGTGGAAAAAATGTACTAATGCAATACATTTATACTTAGATGTGTAAGAGAATGTATACACACACTATAACAGCACAGTCCACACTGATAGATTACATTCCTGTTCTTTCTACCAAATGTTTGAATTATTGAAGACACAGTTGATCTTCCAATATTTGGCCGTAACCTCTGCCCCGCCTAAGCCATTGACCATTGGCCATGATTGACAACATGGTCCACAATAGTGGCTCTAATTTCATCTGAAATGTGTTTGGCATCTTCTTCCTCTTCCTCTATTTTGCCTCCTTACCCTTCCAGCATGCATCCTTATTCTTGGCTCTCAACCATGTTTGTTTACTAGTTTTTCATCTATTTTCAACAATTGTAAATCTGTGTTTTGCTCTTTTTATATATATTTGCCAATTACAGGTTCACGAGATTCAGCCTTGACCTATTTTAGACAACTAGTTGATTGTTGGTTGATCTGAAGGTGTCACGCAGCTACATTAGTGACAATCAAGTTTCATCTGCGCAATTCATCAATTCAACACACATTTACAAACAAAGAGAACTGTAAATAAGAAGAGCTTGACAAATTTTGACAACTGGTTTAACCATTTTGCACTCAATGACTTATGCAATTAACGGATGCCTAAATGTTTTGGGGGTTAAGACCATTTAAGTAAAACCAGTATAATATATTTTTATTCCACACGACATAAACAACTGATAATGTAGGAAACAGCAGGCACTTGAACACAACCAGTTAACCATGCAGACTATAAGAGCAATAGGGTAATAAATGTATTCAATATTCACAAGGGAAAACTTTTGGATTTTCTATTGTCACGTAACTCCGGTTTGTCCATGTGAGTTATATGAATCATTGTTTTGCAGTTTAGATTTGTATAAAATGTATACAATGTGACAAATAAAATTTGTATTTGAATTTGAACTTGACTAGAAAAAATGTGAACGTGGTGGTATAGAATGGTTTTTTTGTGAGTGTGGGTGGAAATTGTTCAAGACAACCCAACTAAAAACTGTTTGATTAAAAAGGGAAAACTTTTTGGTGTGATAGCCAGGTGTCCACAAACCTTCAGCCTTTACAAATATCAAGGACTTATAAGTCCACATACGTATAATACAACATATTAGATGTTTGTAAAAGAAACAATTCTAAGATAAAAGTAAAAAGTAGAAAAGTTAATGGTTTTTGTTTTAATTGAACTATTAAAATAAAAAAAATTAAAAACTAATAATAAACATACATTTCCATAAAGCATCCATATTTGTCCATACCTATGTTGATTAGAGTATTAAAAACTTGAAAAGTATTAATTTAAGGTACATTTAGAACAAAAAAAATAAGTTGCAATTAATTATGAGCAGGGGAAAAGTAAATGGGTTTTACAATATAATCCAATTCTGCACTTTTTTGGATTAAAAAAGTCTTAATAAATGTATAATTCCTCATAACACTTTCAGTCTGCAACCTTGTGAACCAGTGTTGATCTATTTATTAATACGATTCTTCATCTGCTAAATGCTGTAAATGTAAATATATAATTATATAAATCATGTAATTATATAATCATGTTGAGGACTATTACCATGTTACTCTCCATCAAACAAAATTATTACAAAAATTAACTCATTATGAACTCATTGTTTTTAATCACACTATAAAACATTTCCTAAATCAACAAAAATGGCGTTTTACACACACAGCCATAAGCTTGCAATATTTCACAAGCTGTATGTTATATTTAATGAATCAAAATATTCAACTTACCGTATAATAAAGACACAGCAGTTGTCATTGTCATTGGGTTATATATTTATAGATTTAAATAAAGGAAGACAATTGATAAGTGTTAAGAAAAATATCAACATTTCACACTTTGTGGAACAAAATCTTAAAAACAGGAAACCCCTCAAACCACCAACACAAAATCCAATGATGTGCCAAAGACCAGACAAAGTGTATAATTCTGTCTAAAACAATGCAGTCTTTATGAAGATGTGCATGGTCCACTAAGCCCAGCTTGATCCAGACTCCAGATCATCCACTTTGAAAGGCTGTTTCTCTTTGAGGATTTTGTAGAATTTGGCTTTCACAGCTCTTTCTCCTGAGTGGAACGCATCATAAAGGAGTCTCATTTGCTTATACAATGATGGTTCTACATGGATGTAATTGTACATCTCATCACTAATCATGTTCCAGCATTTTAGACCACCTGCTATCTCCATTACTGAAGAAACCCTCTGAATGAGCTGCTCTCTGTGTTTATCCACAAAACTCTCCACATCTAAAATATAGAAGATACTCAAATCATTACATAAAACATAAACCATTCTATTCATTGTTCACAGCAATGTCACAATACATGACCTTCCAGACCTGTTCTCATTCTCTATAATTACCACGTATAACCCTTCATTGCACCCTGTGGCTCTTGTTTTGTCTTCCCATGTTGTTATTTTTCACTCTCAGGTTTGGTTTATTTTGCTCAGCTTTCTGCTTGCTTTTTTCGTTGATTGTTTTCACTTTGTACAATAAAAACATCTAATCTTGAAAACAGAACGAGAAACCCAAATGATGGATGAAGCAGATATATTTTGCAGTCCGTGGAGTTAGGAACTATGGGTTCTAGAAGTAACAGAGAAGGGGAGTGGCTTTGTGTGAGTTTTTTGTGAAAAGGCCAGCCAACATTAATACAATCATCTCCCACCATTGTAGGATGTTGCTTAGTCAATGTGCCATGCTGAGGACTTCGCTCTGCCTCCTTGCCCTGCTGAGGACGTTTTTCTATCTTCTTGGAATAATTAAAGGAGAATAACGCTTCCTCCTGTAGACTCGCATAGAGTGTTGCTTCTCTGCTTAAACTTTGTTTGAACTGTACGTTTTTTTTTTTTGCACCAGAACTTCGATCTGCCCAGGTTTTGCTTGAATGTTTGAGTTTTATGTAATAGTATTATGTAATCATTACATGACAATATGTTCATAGAAATATTTTTAATGTTTAAATGGGTTCCCAGTAAAACAAAATAGGGTTACTTTTTTCCCCCCAGACAGCCTTACCTGTTGTGTCTATTCTGGCTGAGGCTCTCTCTGTACCTGATGTGACAAGAGACAAAACAAAAGTTGCGAGTTGGTGATTATATCAATAACATACAGCTACAGTTCCTGGAAATGGCCCTAATCATGCATTTATCATTCATTAACCAGCAGGGATGTTTTATTCTCTGTAATCACTCGACATCTGAATTTCCCTTCTGGGGGAATGAACCCTTAGCCAATCTACAGATACAAGCTGCTCCTAATGATTTGAACCTACATGTTAACATTTGCTTACTTCTTAGTTTGACTGCACGAGGTTTCCAAAACCTCCTTTGCCTCTACATCCAAAAAGCTCAATGTGACTTTTTAAACCTCAGTATCAAAGAGAATTTCAAATGTAGGATAAAAGTTGGGACCGTAATCAAGTTTGAACGTCTCTTCCTATTAAAACAGTAGTTTACAGTTTACAGCAGTTTACTTGTCTGCTCTGTGTGTTTTTTATAGAACAGAAGAACTTGTGCTCTGTTTGAAGGTTTTTTACGTGGAAATATTAAACCAATGCAGGAGACACTTTGAATGGTTGTGGTCATGTGAGTTTGTAATATTTCATGCTAGAGGATCGCGGGAATGCTACCGATAGCTTTGGCCGGTTGGCTTCAACACTGGCGTTCCATTTCCGTGTCCCCGGCGTGTTGAAACATCCACCCGGGGTTGTGTCCAAGGAAACCGCCGTCCAATTCCTCGTGTGACATCGCCGCCTGTCAACTTGTCCACGTTCTGCATGGCACTTTGTAACACCAGATCGCTCAATAACAAAACATTTGTCCTCAATGATGTCATCTCACTATCTGGATCTGTTTATCCTCACCGAAACTTGGCTTCCCCCAGGTGACGTCAGTGCCTTTTTTGTAAATCCTCCCCTCTGGTTACCTTTACCTAAACACCCCGTGGCAAACGGGTAGGGGCGGGGGGACAGCCACCATACATAGACAGTCCATCAAGTGCAGCCAGCTGTTCACTAGAGGGTATTCCAGCTTTGAGTTACAAGTATTTGTGCTCACACTACCCTGTCCTTTTCTTTGTGCAGTAATCTACTGGCCACCCAAATTAAACAAGGATTTTTTAATGGAGTTCTTAGAGTTTCTGACAGAGTTTCTAGCAGAGTTTGACAATATCCTAATCTGTGGTGATGTTAACATTCATGTTTGCTGCCCCTCTAATAAACCTACTAATGATTTTAATTATCTCTCGTGGGGTGATTGTGTCAACTTGCGAGGTTATGGATTTTCCCATCTCTGACCATTCCTCATACGGTTTGAAATTTGTGCTGTTGCACCTGCACCAACCTTCAACATTCAAACAATATTTTTTGGACAAGGTTTTGTCTGTTAGGCAAACCATTACACAAGTCCCCGCTGTTGCCATGTCTACTTGTGCAGGGCAATGTGTTCTAGAGAACTTTGATGCAGTTACTCTTGTGGACCTTAAAAAGCTGCCCATGAGCTGAAGCCTACCACCTGCCCTCTAGACACTGTTCCTGCCAGGATTTTGAATTAGGCTGTTGACGTCATAGGTCCCTTCCTTGTCTCCTTCATAAACAGCTGTTTTAGTGTGTGTACTGTTCCCGCTGCTCAAACACGCTATTGTTAGACCGCTGCTCAAGAAACCCAACCTTGATCCCGCCATACTATCCAACTTCCGCCCTATATCTAACCTGTCATTTCTGTCTAAGTTGGTGGAGAAGCTTGTTTTCGCCCAGCTTTAGTCTCACCTTCAACTGCACAGCATTGGTGATACATTTCAATCGGGTTTCAGGTCTAGACATAGCACAGAATCAGCGCCATTGAGGGTCCATAACGACATTTTTGGAGCCCTGGATAGTACAAACTCTGTGGTTTTGGTGTTACTGGACCTAACCACTGCATTTGACACCATGGATCACGCCATCCTCATCTCTAATCTTCTACAAGTTGTTGGTCTGCAGGGTGCTGTGCTAAATTGGTTCTTATCATACCTCACTAACAGAACTTTTTCTGTAATGCTTAATGATTATTCTTCCTCGGTTGCTCCTCTGTCATCCGGTGTGCCTCAAGGTTCTATTCTCGGTCCTATTCTGTTCTCACTTTTTATGTTGCCACTTGGTCAACTCATCTCCAATCACAATGTTCAATTTAACTTCTATGCAGACGACCTCCAGATCTATCTTCCTGTGATTCTGAGTAATCGTTTTGCATTGGACCCTCTCCATAATTGCCTTCAGGATATCAAACAGTGGCTTTCCCAGAACTTCTTTCATCTGAATGAAGAAAAGACTGAGTACATCATGTTTAGCCCGGATTAACCCAGCAGTTCTCTCAGTTTTGGTCCTCTAACACCTCAGTTTGCACCTACCGTGCGTAACCTGGGTGTTATTTTTGACAAAAGTATGCACTTCGATAAACAGATCAGTGTAGTAGTGAAGGTGAGCTTTTACCAGCTAAGACTACTCAACAAGGTCAAATCATTCTTGTCCCAAGCTGACCTTGAAAAAGCTATTTATGCCTTTATCAGATTTTTGGATTGACTACTGTAATGCTCTCTACACTGGACTTAATCAATCACTTCTAAATCGAGTGTTTTTAAATCGCAGTTGAAAACACATTTATTTATACAAACTTTTGACACGTAGCCTCTGATTCGACTGCTATTTTATTGTGTTGTTATATTTTGTTGTCTTTTGTTGTTTCTATTGGAAAGCACCTTGTGCTCCTTTTGGTTGTTGTAAGGTGCTTTATAAATTAAACTTGATTGATTGATTGAAAAAAGCAGGCATGTTACAGGTATTCCTTGGCGTTCCTGTTCCTGTCACAGTTGTCAACCAGTTCTGGACTAAAAAGTTCAGGTTCTACTATAATCTGGAGATATGTACAAAACAGGAGATACACATTTACAGTTTTATTGCATGAACACATGTGGCAATAAAAACAACTAATTCTAATCAAAATACACTTTCAATTAAAAGTTTTTACTTTTTTCTTGCCCTGTACAATTAAATGAAATGCAGTTTAACCCCTGGCTCACCTGAGGTCTTCTGCAATTGAACAGGAATGTACCACATGTCATTGTGAGAGTATATATATATCAGGGCTTCAGGGACTCAGGGGTCTAACCAGACCTTTGTCCATCAAAACCTGACTTACAGGATACCTGGATATTCACGATTCCACTGGTGCCAGTCATTATTCATTACTATTTCAGGTTCAACAGCATAAAATGGAGATGGAGGGTCGTTCTCACCCTCATTCATACACCAATTCTTGGGACAACACAGACATTATGGAGGGCTCTGATCCTGCATCACTGCTGCAGAACCTCTTCGAAGATTTCTTCCAGAGCAGACCTGCAGTAAGACCCTGTGGCAAGACCCTGTGGCAAGACCCTGTGGCAGGCCATTGCCCAAATCCAAGCTAATGCTTTACTATCCCATACCACCCCTACTTTTCTGTTATAGAGAAATAAATCATATCGAGTGACTTAGGACACTCAAAGAAAGAAAGAGACAACAAGCTGCTTCTGAGCTGTAAGGGACTACTGAAACATTTGTAGTGTGATAAAGCACTCATTCATTCATGGCGATGTTTGCATGTGGATGGCAGCATGTTCATTTCATCTGATGAAACCGCTTCCATCCCAAACGGGCCATTGTGCCCTCTTTCTTTAACCAGTGGCACGGTGGTAAAGTACTAGTATGAACCTAGTCAGGCCATTAGACCTGGGAGTAATCAAGGAGTCCCTCAGTGACTGGAGCAGCCAATGTGTTTTCAGAAGCATATAATCTGAGGATCTACTTTGGCCAGTTGCACCTGACTTTGAAAAGACACACTGAATTTGATAAGACACTGAGTACAGCATTCCAGCCAGTTTGGATCTGTATTATATGAATACAATCATCAACTGACTTGTGCATGTGTAATTAAATGTCTTATTTCTGGTTTAATACCTCTGTTTTCCTTGCCATTTATCTTACTTCTTCTACTTCTTCTAGTTCTTCACCTTTTCTTATTCCTGTAAACAAGAAAGTTAGGATTAAATCAAACTTTATGTGTGTTAATGGCACAAATTGCACACACACACACACACACACACACACACACAAACACATGATCAGATACAGTAGAGAAGACCCACGAGCGGTGCAGCCGGCAGCGGAGACGGAGTTAGAGAGGTGGTCTAAAGGCTACAGCTACACGACTACCGCTACCCAAACTCAAGATGAAGGAGCTGAGGACCAGAATCACAACCCACCGGGAGATAAGAGAATATTGCGCTTTTTATTTTCACGGAAACCTGAACGGACATCAAACTCGTGTAAACAACAGATGGTGTAGGGGTGTGCGGGTTGTTGAAAAGCTCTGGGGACATTGAGTTTTTAATGGTAAAGTGCAGAATCTTTCTTTCTGGCGAAAGACGTTTAATGCGGTGGTCTAAATGCTGACTGTTTTACTTGCTGTTTCACTGACTGTTTTATTGACTGGAGGCCGATCACGTGATTGCTTTGGGAACTCTCTGTGATGTCACAAACGACACATCCAGACTAGTAGGGAGATCTCCAAGTTGAAGGGACTTACTACGGTGGCCGAGAAGTGCAAAACACATTTACAAATCCGAAAACAAAATAACAAATGCAAAAACAAAACAACAAATGAACAAATACGAAATCACATTAATAAATCTGAAAACACAACGACAAGTCAGACAAACCGGAAAAGGTATCTATAGTTAATGAATGGAAACTTACCGATCATTGGACGAGACACCTGTCATTCAAAATATACAGGAAGTACAACTGTCAGGCAGATGACGCGAAAGCGGAAATAACTCAATCATTGTCTTTATTCCGAACTCAAACAAAACACTCACACAGTAAACGGAGAGTCACGAATGGAAAGTATATCCGCTCAGTACAAGTAATCCACAACTTAAGGAAATCTCCAACGGAAAGCAAAAACCTGAAACGAAGGAATACTCCAGCGGCAAAGAATAATCCTCACGGGAACGGAGTTCGGAGACAGAACCAGTGGGGAATGCTGGCGGTCAAGCAGCCACGGGAATCACCAGCATGACCTTCAAGAACTGACAGCCTGTGACCCGATAACGTTTATATAGTCTTATCCTTAACAAGCCAGAGCTCTATCAAAACCGCCGTGATATAACAAGGCAGCCTGACTGCTACCGAGGGGGGCATGGCAGGTGAATGCCTGACAGCCACGAAGGGGGGCATGGCAGGGGAATCCCTGACATTACCCCACCCGGGGGCGACACCCGACGCCCCAAAACCCACCTACGCCAGGCGGGCCAGGGCACTCCGAGTAAGGCCTCTCTAACCGCCCAGGGTCAAAGAAGGCCCAGGTAGCATCGCCGTGGGACAGGGGAAGACCGGGAAGAGCCCAAGGTGGAGTGGCGTCCTCTGCGGAGATCAGGAATGGAGTGACGGCCATCACGAAGAACAGGAATGGAGCAAAGATCACCACGAAGATCCGGAACGGAGCGACACCCACCACGGACATCTGGAACAGCGCAACGTCCTCTGCGGAGGTCTAATGCTGGACGACCCCCTGGTCTGAAATTGGAGGCGGCAAACGACCTCAGAGGAGATCAGGGGCAGAGCGACGACCTCTGCGGAGATCAGAAGACGAGCGACACCCCCGGCGGAGTTCGGAGGCACCATGACACTATCGGTGGGGCGTTGGGCCATACCGACGCCCTCAGAGAAACTCGAGAGTGCCTTGTCTTCCTCTGAGGGACCTGGAGGTGAGACGTGCCTGAAGAGAGGTCTTGGTCTATGTCCTCACGCTCGGAGAGGCTTGGAGGCGAGACGTCACCATCAGAGAGGCTTGGAGGCGATCTGTTGCCATCAGAGAGGCTTGGAGGCGACCCGTCGCCATGTGGGGAACCTGGAGGTGACCCGTTGCCCTGTAGGGAACCTGGGGGCAAGCTGACGCCTTCAGGGAGACTTCGGAGCGAACCGACGCCTAAAGGGAGACTTGGGGGCTCTCTGAATAACCTTGGGACGGAGCCGCGAACCTTGGAGAACCTTGGGACAGAGACGCGTGCTCGTGGAAGCTCTGGGATGGAGCCATCTGAGACACGAGGGGGCTGTAGTGGAGATCCGCCTCATTCATTCCAAACATCCCCAATAGAAGCCAGATGAAGTAGGCGAATGAGCCAAAATCGCCCCCTTTGGCGCTCCATGTCGTGCTGGCCTTGGAAAGAGCGTCACCAGACAGAAGGGAAATACAGAAGGTGATCTTGGCTCGTTCGGAGGGGAACTGGGAAACATTTTCCTCCACGTACTCGCCGATGCCGTGGCGTAGCCACGCTCGCATGATCCGGCGTCAGTGGTTCTGAACCGTGAGGAGCGGCACGGAGCTTCCGGGGGAATTCAAAGCCGGGTTCGGGTGACGCGGAAGCGAAAATAACTCAATCATTGTCTTTATTCTGAACTCAAACAAAACACTCACACAGTAAATGGAGAGTCACGAACTGAAAGTATATCCGCACGGGATAAGTAATCCACAACGAAAGGAAATCTCCAAAGGAAAGCAAAAACCTGAAACGAAGGTAAACTCCAGCGGCAAAGAATAATCCTCACGGGAACGGAGTTCGAAGACAGAACCAGCGGGGAATGCTGGCGGTCAAGCAGCCACGGGAATCACCAGCATGACCTTCAAGAACCGACAGCCTGTGACTCGAGAACGTGAGTTTATATAGTCTTATCCTTAACGAGCCACAGCTGTCGGGAATCAAAGCCGCCACGATATAACGAGGCAGCATGACTCAACAAGGGTGGCGTGGCAGGTGGATCCCTGACAGCCACCGAGGGGGGCATGGCAGGGGAATCCATGACAACAGTCTTTTTTTTCTTTTTTTCATTCTTTATTTCTTTATGTTTTTATTAAGCAATTAACCATATACAATTTACATTACAATGCACAGAACAGGTGCATGAAAATACAAATATATACACATAAAATTTATAATAATAATAATAATAAAATAAAAAAAATTAATTAAAAAAAGGGATATGGTTTTGTTGCATGCTGAAATAAATGACGTTCCAGACGTGCATGATTAGATGGGTTTGTTTATTGTATTTAATTTTTTCTCTCTGCTTACAAAAAAAGGAAGCGCTAATTCCAAACCTTTTCACACTTCAAAAACTCTTTTCTTTCTTCATCCTTAACTCTTTGTTTTCAGTCCTTGCTTGCACCTTTCTTATCCTGCTAGAGCCCCCTACAGTTAGATTGCTAGCACAACATGCCTTCTTGAGCATTCATCACAGCAGATTGAGCAGTTTGATGCATTTACACAAACATTTCTCCAAACCAGACTTTATGCATTAAACCCATCATAAATCCAAAACACAACCATTAAAATGAACTACACATCAAATTTTAACAGTCTATGTGTCAATGTCTGTTTACTGGTACTTTATGTGCATTAACTAAAACATAAGTCCATAACCCTTTCTCCATGAACTGTTTCTTACTTAAAAACAATGAGTTGTGCTAATAATACTTTACACAACAACTATGAAATTATATAACTCTCTGTGCAATAGAAGGTTTGCCTAATGTATCATATGTAAATATTGTGGGTGGATGTCTTTGTCTGAAAGGATACTTTCTCTGTGACAGAAGAGTTGTAGCTGGGTTATCATCGTCTACTTTGTCCGATGATGTCTCTTCTCCCGCATCTGCCATCTCATTTTCATCCCCCATTACATCTGCAACTTTTCCTGAGTTTCTTTTCCCTTCATCACATTCCTCCCTTATGGGCAGTGCCTGCTCATCATCTAGCTCCTGGTCTTGCTCTCCACCCATACCTCTTAACTGGAGCTCATTCTCCTCTGGACCCAACTGGCTTGTGCTCTCTGCAAGCTGCTTTGTCGACAGTGTCCTTAAGCATCTCCAGTCATTCTCATCTCCTGAATCCTCTTCAGCCACCATATTCACTTGACGTGTGTGTCTTTTTCTCTTTGGTTGCAATTTGTTTTCCTTCTGGTCGCTATTGTCTATAGGTAGGAAATCAGAGGGCAGCAACAAGTTTCTGTGCAGGACTCTCGCTACTCCAGAGCCTCCAGAGGCATTGAGCTTGGCCATGGACAAAACATATGTCAATAAGTTATTATCTGTATAGACCACAAAGGAGGTGGCGTAATATAGGTATTTAGGGAATTCTTTTCTGGAGCCGTTAATGTCCATGACCCAGAGCCAATGGCTACCAGTTTCCCTTGCTGCCTTTGATACAGTACCGCACCAATCTCCAATCTCTTTGAGTCCATCGTGTAAACCACTTTCGACACTATTTTTCCCAAGAACTTTACCTCAGCCTTAAAAAGCTCGCACTTTTTAGCTGTAAGCTTTACCCCATGACTCTGGTAACGGCGTAGTACTTCTCTGACATCCTTGAGATGCTCCTTGAATGTCTTACTGTGTACAAGGTTATTATCTAAGTATGGAAGTCAGGTGTTGTCTCTGAGTCCCAGCAAACATTCCTCCATACTGTGCTAAAACTCAGCAGGAGCCGAGGACAGGACCCAATTATAAAGGCCCCAATGTGTTATGAAAGCTGCAAAGGGTCGGCTGCCCTCTTCCACAAACCCCTGATGATACGCCTTTCCCTGATCCAGGACTGAGAACCATGTACTCCCACTTAAACTGTTCAGCATGTCTTGTACCCTACTAATGGGATGATGGTCTGGGATGGATTTGCGATTGAGCTCCTGGTAGTCTATACAGAGGCGAAGACTGCCATCCTTCTTCCGCACACAGACAACTGGGGATGCATAAGGAGAGTGAGACTTCTGTTTACATTTTTTATTTAAGAGGTCTTCCAGATATGCTTTTACCCCATTGTGTAGTGGTTTTGGCACAGAGACATACGTACGTTTTACTGGAGACGTGTCACTCAGCCTAATTTTCAGTTGCAGTGATGGGATGCACCCCACATCATCCTCATCCTTTGCAAATGCTTCACATTCTTCTCTCAACATTTCCTGAACTTTCCTTTGTTGATCAGGTGTCAGGTGATCTATCGACACTAGTGGGTCTAATCATCGTCCAATGATCGGTAAGTTTCCATTCACAAACTATACCTACCTTTTCCGGTTTGTCTTAATTGTCGTTGTGTTTTCAGATTTGTTAATTTGTTTTTAAATTTGTTCATTTGTTTTTGAATTTGTTCATTTGTTTTTGTATTCGTTAATTTGTTTTCGGATTTGTTGTTTTGTTTTTGCATTCGTTGTTTTGTTTTCGGATTTGTTAATGTGTTTTGCACTTCTCGGCCACCGTAATTTTCTCTTGTAAACTGTAAAAAAAATGATCAGAAAAACTTCAATTCACCTTACGGACAGTTGGTACTGAATGCCACTAAACTAATTAAATAAAATAGGAAAATATATGCAAATTAAAACAAACATCCATACAAAAACATTAAAGTAACATTAAAAGCCACGCGTACTTTTACTTTTAGTGAGTCACACAGACTAAAGGTTAGATATGAATGCATATATTTAGAAACACTTTTTATACTTTTTAAACGTTATCCAGCAAGGGGCGCTGTTACACCTTAAATGAGATGAGTGAAGCTTCATCTGCAAAGGGCCAATGTTTTATTTCAACAGTTTGCACTGAGTATATTAGTTGTGTGTTTTTTGATATCATGTATATCATCACTAGTCCTTATTTGATGACATCAATTATAAGCACATAGTTATGCAAACAATACACAGCTGAACTACACTAGACTTGCGTCTTTGAATTTGAACATGCATCAATAATTAGTAAATGATCAGTCATTAATTGATATCAGAACATGCAATATGATGCTAGAAATGCTGGCTGCCAATCAATTTCAATCAATACTAGCTGAATGTGAAGAAAATGATGCCCCAGAGGTTGCATTTGACTTAGTGGCCTAACGCCTCTTCAGTGCGTGTGGGTCCTTTTTCACAGTTTCCTAATTTGTTAGATGAAAAAAGGAACCAAATGAGTGTTGTGCAACCTGATTTAGAATCTAAGAGCAAATGCAGATGGGCTGGATTTCTGATAAAAAAAATACTAAAGATAAATATGATGATAAAATACTGACACATACAGTATATGTGTGATTATAGATAAGTACAAGAAGATTGTTTATAAAACATTTTTCATATGCTCAAAGATTTTAATGCCTTTCTCTTAAAAATCCTTTGACTTAGTCTCAATAGTACCTATGAACTGCTGCTGTTATTGTGATAATATTGTGTTATTTTGATGAGATTTTTAAACACACTTAGCATGCATCCAGTTGTGGAAAAGTCTCAATTCTTCTTCCTCATTACTTTTCTTCACTTTTCAAGAATTAAACTTTGTTGCATTTGTGTACTAGCAAGAAATAATGTTTTGGATGGGAATATGTTATGGATTCCGTTTTAATAAAAATAAATAAATACATTTTCTTTAACAGTGTGGTTTTGTTGAATGTGAGATCAAATACAAATTATGGATTGTGCGTTGAAGCACTCTATCTCTAAACAGCTTCGTGCATCACAAAACCTATTGCATGTCAACTCGGTTTCTCTCTCTCTCTTGCTTCCTCTCCCAGCACGCGCCCCGCCTTTCTGTTTCTATTAAAACACACCTCCTCTGCCACGGACAAGACACACTTCCACGCGCCTGGAAGACAGCAGGAAGTGTTGCCCGAGCTCGGTGTAAGACCGGAACGCCAACTTACATTTCTTGACCTTTTCTTTATTTTTTGATCAAATACCTGATCATTTTGTGTTGCACGCGCTGGACGGAACACCGGCGCGCGGGGATTAAACAGCGGACGCGCCGTGTCTCTGTGCGGTTTTGGCATGCACGCGCACTGCAACGGACAGAATTGAACTCCTGCTTTGTCACAAAGAGGTAAATATTTGCGTGTTTTTGTGTTTGTGTGTGTTTAGTCGCAATTAAATTTCACTCACTCTCATTAGGCTCTAGTTACTGCGGGACTGATTTATTTATTTATGCACGTGCATTTTAATGGACACTAATTCGGCTCGCGAGCACGGTGAAAACAAACAAGAGCAGAAGGGAAAGAATTGTATCAACAGTTTGCAAACTTCTTATAGACGATGCATTGCGACAAATTATGTGTAACGCTTAATAATTATAGGCACATCTGACATGAATACGCATAGACTCCTCTAATTAATCTCGGATGACTTATATTTTAATATTTGCAATATGTGCGCGCACACATTTAATCCTGATGACTGTATATGAATAGGACAAAATATTGAATAAGTATATAACAATATAAATATCCTGTAGTTATCATGTATAATAAAATAAATTAGTTTAATTTATTATTCACTATTTATATCTAAATTCAGTTCTATGCATGAAACTACACCATTGCATTGTACATTTTTTATTTATTTATTTATTTTATTCATTTTGCTATACTGTGTGCCCCTGGAATTTTGCTGCAGTATCACTTGAGTCAACAGCATGCTCCTTTGCAGCTTTAACCCCATTTAAAAGCGTTATCAGACAGCATCAGGTGGCATGGAGAAACTTCAACTTTATGGCACCGAAGTAAAGCGGTTAAGAACTACATTATGCTGTGTATAGCACTGACAGAAACACAATTACATCAACCCCGGAGGGATGATGACAGCCGGCAAGGACCTAGGGATCCATATCGGTTACATAGAAATGACGACAGATTGAATTTGAACACGCATTATATGCACAAGCAGATGGCAGCCGGTGACACTGACACACTTAATGTTGACTTTGCACCAAATGCCTCTTCCCCCATATACTATGCATTGGAGTGTTTACTTTCAAAAAATACTGTCCTCCTCTTTTCCCGTTTTTTTTTTCCCCTTTCTGTCTGCCTTTGAACACCTGGCAATGATTAAACTGGCTCACATTCCAGGGGCTAGACATCAGAGACAGAATCTGTGTTATCCAATGTTTTTTGTGTGTGTGTTTGCAGAATGACATCATTTTTTTCCTAATCTGATTTTTCTGATGTCTATAATTTAATGTAACCATATGTGACTAATTATTTTGGTAGCCTAATCTACAAACCTAGAGTCATTCCACCAAGCTTGCTGGATTAATTGCCTTTGTTTCATTTTTTTTTAAAAATTTTTTTACAATGACCTCTGTGCATCCATTTGACATTTCCCATTTCCCGCATTTGTTAATGAACTTTTTTCTGTGTTAAGATGTCATGTGTTTTAACTGCAGCTGTTGTTACTGTCTTATAGGATTCAATGAAAATGTCTGTCTGTGTCCATGAGAACCGCAAATCTCGAGCCAGCACTGGCTCAATGAACATCTACCTTTTCCACAAGTCCTCGTATGCAGACAGCGTATTGATGCACCTAAACGTCTTGCGGCAGCAGAGGCTTTTCACAGATGTTTTGCTACACGCTGGCAACCGCTCCTTCCCATGCCATCGCGCTGTGCTGGCTGCCTGCAGTCGGTACTTTGAGGCAATGTTCAGTGGCGGGCTAAGAGAGAGCCAGGCCAAAGAGGTTGACTTCAGAGACTCCATACATCCAGAGGTACTGCAAATAAATTTCAGATATTACTGCCATTTTCATTATAGCCATTAGCCATCTTTTTTCCTTGTTGAGTCTAATGTTCGTGTTGATCTGTGTGAACCAGGTGTTAGAACTGCTTTTGGATTACGCTTACTCATCCCGAGTAGTCATCAATGAAGAAAATGCTGAGTCTTTGCTGGAGGCAGGTGACATGTTAGAGTTCCAGGACATTCGTGATGCCTGCGCAGAGTTCCTAGAGAAGAACCTTCACCCTTCCAACTGCCTCGGCATGCTGCTTCTGTCTGATGCCCACCACTGCACCCAGCTGTCCCAGCTTTCCTGGAGCATGTGTCTCAGTAATTTTCCAGCTATCTGCAAGACAGAGGAGTTCCTTCAACTGCCCAAGGACATGATAGCCCAGTTGCTCTCACATGAAGAGCTGGAGACTGAGGATGAGCGGTTGGTCTATGAATCTGCACTTAATTGGGTGAACTATGACTTAGAACGGCGACATTGTCACCTACCAGAGCTGTTGCGCACTGTTCGACTAGCCCTTTTGCCAGCCATCTTCCTCATGGAGAACGTCTCCACTGAGGAGCTTATCAACTCGCAACCAAAGAGCAAAGAGCTGGTGGATGAAGCAATCCGCTGCAAGCTACGTATACTGCAGAATGATGGTGTGGTCAACAGTCCTTGTGCCAGGCCCCGTAAGACTAGCCATGCCCTTTTCTTGCTAGGTGGTCCTACTTTTATGTGTGACAAGCTGTATTTAGTGGACCAGAAGGCCAAAGAAATAATCCCAAAGGCAGATATTCCCAGTCCACGGAAAGAGTTTAGTGCTTGTGCTATTGGTTGCAAAGTCTATGTAACTGGTGGTCGTGGCTCAGAGAACGGTGTGTCCAAGGATGTCTGGGTGTATGATACCCTGCATGAAGAGTGGTCAAAAGCAGCTCCCATGCTAATAGCTAGATTTGGGCATGGTTCAGCTGAACTGCGCCACTGTCTGTATGTAGTTGGGGGTCATACGGCTGCAACTGGTTGTCTTCCAGCCTCACCATCTGTCTCTTTAAAGCAGGTGGAGCAGTTTGACCCAGTTGCCAACAAGTGGAGCATGGTTGCACCACTACGTGAGGGTGTCAGCAATGCCGCAGTAGTCAGTGTAAAGCTTAAGTTATTTGCTTTTGGAGGAACAAGTGTAACCCATGATAAGCTACCTAAGGTCCAGTGTTACGACCCGGGGGAAAACCACTGGACTGTCCCAGCATCCTGCCCACAGCCATGGCGTTACACAGCAGCTGCTGTTTTGGGGAACCAGATCTTTGTCATGGGTGGTGACACTGAGTTCTCAGCTTGCTCGGCCTACAAATTCAGCAGCGAGACCTACCAGTGGACTAAAGTAGGTGATGTTACAGCTAAGCGAATGAGCTGCCAAGCAGTGGCGTCGGGAAACAAACTGTACGTAGTTGGTGGCTATTTTGGAACGCAGCGCTGCAAAACGCTAGACTGCTATGATCCCACACTGGATGCCTGGAACAGTATAACCACTGTACCCTATTCTTTGATCCCCACTGCCTTTGTTAGCACCTGGAAACACCTCCCAGCCTGAAAGCTGCATGTCCCCTTGACCTTCCTTCATCTTTTAAGGTAGGTCTGCTTATGTAAAAGTCATTGGAGGTTCATCTCTAAAGTTTTTTATAGCTCTTGGAAATGTGTTTCTAATTGCAACAAATTCGTACTTGAATAATGAACATTGTTATTTGCTAGGAAATGTTATACATGCCCTCGTCTATGTATAGAAACAAATATGCTTATTAAATCAGAGCCAATTTAGTATTGACAGTGTAATTAGATTCCTCAAAGGGGCCTCTTGCTTTTGATATCAGCCACCTGTCACAATACATTTGCAAATCTGTCCTTCAGTATCTACAACTTTTTTCTTCTCTGATTTCATGTGGTTATTTGAAGGTTTTTCACTTTTGGTATGAAAATGGATTTATTTAAAAAAGAGCCGACAGACATTGCTTTTCAAGGTGACTTCTAAGTATACAGTAGATGCATCTTTCCTTTTAAAGAGATGATAGCAGAGCTACATTTCTGGTATAGCTATAATTTACTGTGGTTCCTTCTTTAGAGGATACTACACACTGTGGTTAGTGTCCACGGGTCAGTTAGATGTTGGGAGTACACATATATGATTTAAGAAAACACACACAACAATGCTATATGGTTGAAGTTATTTGCTTGAATGCTTCCGTTTTTTGACTGTGGAAAAAAGGAGGCAGTCTTCCAACATACTATGGACAAATTATTGTGGCATCTTACCATGAGATTTATTTGTTATTTTTGAACCTCCTATTCCACATTTAGTAGCCATTTTTTTTAATAACCTCTACTTTTGTGGGAAGATGTTCCATTTGATTTTGGTGTTTACTTGTGGAGATTTGTGCTTATTCAGCCACAAGGGTGTTAGTAAAGTCAGGTACTGATGTAGGGTGAGGAAGCCTGAAGTGTAGTCAGTGTTCCAATTCATCCCAAATGTGTTCAGTAGGGTTGAGGTCAGAGCACTATAGCAGGCTACTCAAGGTCTTTCACTTCTTGTTAAGCCTATTCTCATGGAGCTTTCTTTGTGCACAGGGTCGTTGTCATGTCTAAGCAGTTTTGGCTCTTTTAGGGAAAAATTAAATACATTTTTAATTTTGTGGTAACAGCTTGGGGAATATAGCTGGAAAAGTTCTCCTAATATCTTTGTCCATATATTGTATGTATTTTTATTTTTTGAGCTTAAGAATCTCAAGAGCTTTTTCTCCTTTCTAAACATGTCATAATTTTATCTAGGAAACAATTTCTTTGGTTTAGATTTAATAAGATCTGTGTGCGTGTTTCGGAGTTGTCCCAGTGATGTCCTGATGAATTAATGCATGGGGTGTAGCACCAAGTGTAATTGAAACAGAATAGAAGACTTTTATTGTCCCTGAGGGACAAATTTTTTTTTTGATGGTGGAGCGCAGAGAGATGCATTGGTAAGAATTAGAAAGAAAAGAGTGTAAAGACGAGAGATAATTACGCCTAGTTCGCTTGTTAAAATGGTAATATGTAACATGCTAATAGGAGACATAGTGGCTAATCTGGTTTAGAGAAAGCAAATGCCTTGAGAGAACTAAAGCGGTATGAGTGAATGGCCAGTGCTTATTAAACAAAGGCAATGAGGCAAAAGGAAGTAAAGAACATCTGTAGTAAAGAAAGCAGTTCAGGGAAGTGTGAAGGTAGTGTTGGTCTAGAGTCTAGGGTTACATCTAATTTATGACTTCTTCTTAATCTTCTGCAGGATGAATAAAAGAGGAAGAAAAAAGGGCACAAGGGAACAAGCTAGACAAGACCAAACATTCTCAATGAGTTTTACTTCCACAATGTCTGAGGAAGGAAGTTATTGTATAAGAGCATATGGGCTGTAACTAAAACTCATAAGTATCTGTCAACTAGTTTTTATTTGATTGTATTCTGCTGCTATCTGATTTCATTCATTATCCAGACAATTAAACCATAGCAACATAATGGAACCTTTTCAGTTTGTATTAGATTTGCAATTATATTTTTTTCTTCTGGTTTAAAGAATAGGGAGTTGCATTATAGTAGACGAAACAAAACTTTTATTTACACCCCTACACACTCATACCAGCTAGATAACAGGCAAAAGGGAGTAGGAGTGAGTCAAATTAAAAAGAAAAAGCAGGAGAGTCGTGAGACCTCCAAGTGTGTTTATTATTTCATTCTCGACCCCCCGATGTTGAGCATTCAATTCATCATTACTCGGTGACCCATTGTGTTAGTGTGTATCTGTAACTGGAATGCCGCCCACCTCGACAGGGCAGTTCATTTCAAAGTGGAGGTCCTTTGCGTTGCTTCTTTGGGACATTCCTATGCATTTCAATTACCATGAAGTGTTCTTAGCAGCTGCACCCCCTCCCAACTTCTCAACAATGAAATGGTTCACCACTGGCCAAAAGAGTGGGAGGAGAGAAGAACGGAGGAAAAGAGGATGACTCGAGAGGGGGAGGACTAGAAAAGGAAGAGTAAACAAAGCTTCTCCTTTGCCTTTCTCCTGTGCATATCCGACAGTTTTCCCCCCCATTAGTTCTCGGGGAGAAAGATAGCTACAGTCGTACTCCCTCTTCTGTTGCTGCTGAAAAAAGATCAATGTATCCTGGTTAATTTCACACACCCACACAGAAGCACAGTCATTATTATAAATCTTCATAACATCTTATCCTATAGCCAGTCAGCAGAACTGCCCAGTTCTCTTCGCATGCTGTGAGGCTTAGTTCATGAATCAGTCAGTTGCTTTTTCTTATCAGTTCACATCCTACCAGAATATATAATATGGGCACAAATGGTGGATAGAGAACACAATCACGTTTCTAACTGACCAAATTAACTAACCGTATAGGCTGCACTACATGTAACACCATATCGATTAACAACAATTCATACATTTACCAAATGGTGTTGATTGGTTAGCTAGCCAGCTTATGTCAGTTTGTACAGGTCTGTAGCTATGTATTTTGCTAACTAGCAAAGAGGGTTCTTACACTATCTATAGTGTTACCTATAAGCTGTTCCAGAATTTTACACAACAGGCAGTTGCAACTAACTGAAGTGTGTTTAAGTTTAATACAGAGCTTTCATATTGTAAAACATGACAGTATGTTGTAAAACATCTTAGTAGCTAGTCTAGCTCACTCAGCTAATAAATGGCATACCTGTACATGTTAAGAATGTTAATCTACAAAAATGCTGATGTGCATTTTTGCACAGTTTACAGAATTTGTGGGTGATTGTCAAGTGCTTTGGGGCATTTTAAATAAAAACTACCTGAAAAATCGGACAGCGAATTGCATATTTTTGAATTTGCAAATGATTGTGTAAACAAAGAGCAAGCAAGGCATATATGAGTCATGTACCTGAGGTTGGAGGAGAAGAAAGGCCATCCTTAGTCCCAGCTCTGTTCCACTGACTAAAATCACTACATGCTGTCTTTAAACAGTACTTGAGCCTGGGAGAATGCTTTGTTTCCAGGACAATCCCTGGGAAAGGTCCATATCTTAGTTGGATAATGAGTGGGTGTATGGATTGATTGACAATAGGTGGATGGATTTTATCTTACAATAAGACAGACTTTTCTTCGCAGAAATTGTTTTATATCGGTTAGAGCACCAGAAAATTGCTGCACCAGGAGCCTTGAGGAAACATCAACATGATTGAAGTAGCTTAAGTTGGCAGCAAAATAATGCAATATCTAAACAAACACTAACAAACCTTATTTTATGCTAGTGTACTAACCACAGTATTTGCGGTGATTTGTAAAGCATACAAATGCTTAATATTTTGATTTTGGACAGTGAAATGTGGTCTCAAAGTTAATACCTGTAACAGCTTTAGTGATGATATAACACCATGTGTTGCAACAGGAAACAGAAAACATTTCATGTGTCATTCAAACAATTTACAGTTCCACAGGCTCCATAACACTTAGATGAAGTTGGTCTAACATCTGATTTTTTTTTTTTTAGAAAGCAAAATGTTCTTCATATTGGATAGGAAAAAAAGGATATAATATTACTATGTTAAGCTGTCTTTCATTCAACAAGACAGGAAGTTTGGTCAGTTGTTGGACTTTAAATGTTTTAGTGACAATTAAATAATAGTAAATAAAAAAAATAAAGTCAACCATTCAGTTTATCAAAAGAACATAATCACTGACTGTAATTTAGTGTGAGGCTGATAGATTGTTTTTATAATGCTATTGTTCTGAAAATGTAGACTCAAAAGCTGATTACATCCTGTTTAAAATCTATATGTTCCTCTTTGAGTGTCTGGGAGGAAAAACTGAAAACGCACAGACAATGATTAAAAGTGCTGTCGATGCAACAATAATTTACTTAAGTAAAAAAAAGAATGGTGGTGCTATGCTTAACTGAACACCTATGTACAGGTCACACTAGCTGAGGGACTTTCATTAGCATGCTCTGTTGTTTGCTAGATAGGTCATTCTAATTTATATATATTTCTAGCTTCATAGTTAGCCGTCAGGTACAGAATACAGATATTTTCCTCAGCACTTAATACAGTATTGACTTGTTAAATTTATTTAGCACTGAAATGTTAGCTTCCACAGATGCTAGCCTGATGTAGCCTAATTCAAATTATGTTTCACTCGTCTTTTGGTGTTTGTTGTCTAAGTGCTATTAAAAGGTCAGAAATGCTTTAAATGTTAGACGTTCATCACTTAAGTAGTGTAATGATTTTGTTACTTTCCACGACTGTTCTTACAGAAAGTAGCGCTTCATTTAAGGCTTTTCTTTTTCAGAGGTTATCAAACTCACAAAGCGATTGGTTTAAGGTTATTGTTCAAACAGGTGCTAGCACATGACCTGTCCTTCTCCAAATGTTTTTCTTTGAGGATGACAGGAACAGTAGGTGAACAAATGGCCTGGCTTTGGAGAAAGAGCATCTGGACTTTATCTCTGAGACGTGTTATTTTTTTTTCCCCTCTCTCCCTGCAACGTGTCAGCAATTGAAGCCTTTTGGGAAAATGCTAGTTTTTTATAGTTTATGAGCCCATTTCGCAGAAACACGGTTTGTTCTGTCAGGACGGTGGGTTTTAAAGCCTTAATAGGCAAAGCAATTTCGGAACGAAATGATTTGAAATCTTACATGCTGTCTGTTTTCTTTTTCAGAAGTCCTGCGCCAGTGTCCTGGATTCCAGCTGTTACGATTTCCTGCTTTCTGTACAAATTCATCAAAAGACTTCTTCCTCCATCACGCGCACAATGTTAATACTGAACATATCCAGCAGGGAAGCTTTCAGTTTTTGTTTTATTTCTTTTTGAATGGCGTAAAGGTTTTTTTTTTTTTTTTTAATTTTTTTTTATATTGTTTGGTGGAGTCGTGGGACGTTTTTAGTTGGACAACCAAACAAAACCTACTGGTAATCTGAAAAGGGCAATTAGAGTCCAGCTTGTTTTGTCATATGTGTGTTGTAACCACTATATTGTTCCTGGATGAAAATAGTGTGTAAGCTCAACTACTACTGTGAATCTCACAACAAGAACCCAGTGGAACTGAACAGGAGGAAGGCACAGTTACAATACACAGATTACTGAGTTCCAAACTAAAGAAGAAGAAGAAGAAGACTCTAATAGTTTTCTTATCTTTCACTGTGCTCTATTGTTTTCATAAAGTCCATTTCTTGTGCGGAACTGTACTGCAGAGACAAGACATAGGCACAAAACTCTTTTTTTTCTTTTTCCCCAGCATGACATGAAACATAGACAACCTGCTTGTCTCCGTTGTCTGCCTCTGGTCAGTTCCTGCCAAACAGGAACTTAACCTGGTGTTAAACTTTCTGTGAGAAGGCATCCTGCAATCAGCCACACACCAGACGTGTGTTTGTGTATGTGTTTGCATTTGGAAAATATCAGCATGTCCCAGCACGTTTTCCTGAGCGAAATATACACTTGACTGTACCGATGTATATTATTCACTCTTCTTCCAAAAAATAATAAGCATGTGCACCGAGAACTCTGCTGGATGTTGAACATTACAGAAAGCAGCTGTTGGTTTTTTGTTTTGTTTAGTTTTTTTTCTTCTTCTCAACGGAGACGCTGTCGTTGTGTCAACGCCTCAGAATGAAGTCTAGAAAAGAGAACATATTGGTTTAAAATCAGGCTGCTTAACTTTTTGCTGGTGGCTCTGTTCTCACAAGTACGGCCTCGATATAAAATGTGAAAGGCAGAAAGCTAGCAAGAGAAAGGTGAGAGTCGTTCTGTCTGCCGGAGAGGTAATGTCTCCATGGCAACACCAACCTGAACTGTAAAGAAAACTGTCTATTCATAGTCCTAATTTATGAGATTTTTTTTCTGCCTCATTAATTTGAACTTAGTTTTATATTTATTGCTTTAAAAAAATTATGCTTGCATACATATTCAGCAAATCTGGCTGTACAGAATTTCTGGCGAGTGTTTTGTGCTACGCATGGCCCATACTGCTTTGTGTTATATAAGAACTGCTCTTTTTGCACACACGTCCACGTCAGGCAGTAACGTGGCCGAATTTGGAAGGGTCAGAGAATTCTGGATCTCTAGTTTGACTGACCTGAAAAGAAAAGCATAGCAGACTTGGGGTCTTGGGTCATCACCCTGGATAAGAATGGGAGGAATGATGTTGTAGCATCAGATTACCCAGGATACAATGAAGCAGTTGGTTTGGGAACCCATGGGGGAAGGGTTATTGTGGGGGTTAAGAACGCATACTGTGAACTGATGCAAAAAAAAAAAAAAAAAAAAAGAACCCACGATAACCCGAGGACTGTAGGGTCAAACCAATACGGTTTAAATTCAAACAAGTTATAATTTATTCTAGAATTACACAGCTACACCAAAACCCATACCAAAAGGTCAATATACTAAAGACGCAATACGATTTGATGATTTTTGAAAAACCTGGCCATACTTCAACAGGCAATATGAACCACTATATTTTGGTTGAAGCCATGGCCTTAGCTCACTGCCACAGCACATTCTAACTTAGTGTCAGTCTTAATTTGCTATGACCGAAGAAGACAACGTGCTACGGAGTAAGAAACATGACATCAGCTGCTGCTCTCAGAACAGCTGGAACTGTCGCTGATGTCCCTGAGCATGGTGACAGGTGTTAATTATTATTAACACCCTCTACATAGACGTTTGCTCTTCCTTTTTTCTAAAATCTAAAGCATTGTAGGAGACACATTGAAATGTCCTTAAGCCTGAAGTTTAATATCTTTTATTACCAAAATATGTAAGTTGAAAGTGTGGAATTGGACTGTACATTTGCCTTTCCTCAGGGTTTCCTGTGCTACCGGTCCTTATGGTGTTATGAAGGTTTTTTTTTTTTGGTCTGAAACTGGCTACATTTGGAGTTCTTTAAACTGTATACTGTATATTTTAATGGCAATGAAGATGATAATGCTATATTCCAAAGTTCACAAGACGCTATATTTGTACATTAGTATCATGCAACTTGTCTCTGTAGGGCAAATATAAAAAAGAAAGGTACCGTAGTATAACGGAACCAACAAAAGTGTGAGCACAAGCATAAAGAGCTTATTAGTGGGGAAAAAAAGCATTTCTGTATGGTTTTTCTGTCAAGCTAATGCTGTCTTTATATATCATCTTTGTCAAAATAAAGGGGGCAGAAAAACTCCTATAGAATTGGATAGCGAGCTAGAAACAAGCGATAAGGCAAAATAAAGAGAGAGGTCAAGCTTCACATTCCTTCCCAGACCTTCTTCCTTTGCACCTACTCCCTTTCTCGATGAAGTGCCGCTTTAGCTTGCTGCCTTTGAAGCTCTCGTGTCTCAAACAGAAAGCCCTCGTTTTTTTCCCCAGTTCACTGCACACACAAACCTTCAGCCAATCAGATAACCCATTCATGCCTCGTCTCAAGTAGCGTTTCCCAGGCAATGGTCAACAATCCCCCCCTCCTCCATCCCTCCAACAACACACACTATTTGAACTGGTAGCTGTCAAGTGTTTTGTTTTTCCTCTCCCCCCCCTCTATCTTTCTCTCCCACTGACCCTCTTTATTTTTTTCCTGACTGAAAGATCAAGAGCCGAGTCACAGGCTTGCACGTGGCATAAAACTTTCAATCATTGTCTGCCTTTGGCTGTAATCGTTCTCTTCTGTATGTCATGTTATTCTGTCATTGCTCTGTCACAACCATGGCGGTTAACGTTATTTTGTACAAGTGATTCTTTTCACAATGTGAAATTTATGGTGAAATAAAGCATAAGAGTTTTTTCCTCTTGATTGTAAAAGAAGTATTGACCTTATTGATCCCCTGTGTGTCATCCTTTCTTTTTTTTTTTTACTTTAAGAACACTAGTTGTCCACTTTGGAGAGCATTTCTTACATATTTTGGGGCAGGAGGACAGGCCCCCTTTCGTCTGGATGAAGTATTAGATTGGGTGTGTATCTTAAGAGCATTGCATAGATGTAAAAGAAAGGCTGAAATATTTTTTTTCTGGGTGTGCTTTGGTCCACGTGTATGTGTGTGTGTGTGTGGCATAGGATAAACCACTCGGCACAGCCCATCAGATACTTTCCCTTTTACACTTGTGTTACCATGGCAACTAGTCCCTTTATCTCCAAAGTGTGGGAGCTGATTTGAAATAGGACCATTTAAAAAGACCTTCTTTACTCAATCCCTTCATTATGCCTTTTTCTTTCACATTTACTGCTTATATTTCTTTGCTCATTTAGTTACTTAATTTCTCCCTCTTCCCACAAATCAATCAAAATGTAGTTTGTCTAGGGCATTGTGTCCAATCAATCTTTTTTATGTGTGTATTTGTACATACATTTGTGTTTCAGTTTTGGGAACTTTTAACTACATATTTATAAAATACATATAATTTATTAGTGTCGTGGTTTAGTTTAATCTACTTTTCTTATAGTTAAATGTCCAATAATTTAGATTAACAGTCCAGTATTGATATTTGGTCCCCACCAAGATTTAAAATTATTCTTTGTCTCTCTTACTCTCTCTCACACACACACACACACACACACACACACACACACACACACACACACAGGAAGTGAATTTCCCAGTGACAAGACAGTTTGCATTAAAGCAACTCCCTTTCAGCAGGTTCTGAAACACCAGTTTTACTGGCTCTGCAAACACCACGTTACATTTTACGAGGCACACACACACACTGCACAGGAAGACTCCGATTCACTTTGCATCACTAGTTCAAAGGATGGTCTAGTAAACTACCAATCAGTGGAGAAGAAAGTAATTCTGATGCATGTTCATGCTGATTAGTTATTTAAACCTGCTTGAATGGGAGGATTCTTGCAGGATAATATTTGGCAACTCTTAATATTAGTGTGCATTTCAGAATTGAGTTCAGTCTTAAATAATTTTGAGTACAGAAGGTGTAAGTGTACTGTGAACGTAATAAACAGGCACTAAACACACACTGACACAAAATCACAATGTCTCTATCTCTCTTTCAGACACACATCCTATGTGTTAGAGCAACACAATATACCACACACTCCTGTTGCCAGGCAACACGTGTGGTGGCTCCGTTGAGGTTGGCACAATCTCTGTGCGATTCCTGAGGTGCCCTGAATTCCCACACTGTCACTGTGCCAATCGTATGTAGGGATGTTCCACTCGTGCTCAGCTAATCACACAGCATATCCCTCTTCATTAATAAATTATCAAAGCTGCCAGGGAGAGGTTAGTTTAACTTCACTAGCTTGTAAACACCTTCAAGCCGATTTTTAAAGCAATTTAAGATGAGATACATATATCATCATCATCATCATCATCATCATCCATTGTTTGTATTGCAAGTAGTAGCTGGGGCATAGGAAAGAGCATTACAACTAATACTGTGAACCTTCATAACATTCTCATTCATTTTAAACTGTCAAATGCTAATTACCTCTCTTGAGTCACCCCTATTTTAAAAACATGTTGCTGAACATGGTCAGAGATATAAACCAGTGTTCTGTTAAACTACTCACTTTTCTAGATGTTTTTGCATCATCGGGCAGCAAGCGCATGGCTCTATTTACACTGAGGACAAAAGCATTAGGAAACCTGACTTCTTCGACCACGTGTGGTTTTTCACCAAATGTCATTTTAGGAACACTTTTTTTGTATATGATGTCTTTGGATGCACTAGCATTAACTTTTCCTTTACTTGAAATAGGAACGCTGACTGGACCCCAGGCCTACTCACCCTACATCAGTACTTGATTTTACTAATGCCCATGTGGCTAAATGGGCACTCCAATCAAATCACTCCAAAATCTAGTGGAACATCTTCCCAGAAGAATGGAGGTCATTGTAATTGTAAATAGGGACTAAATGTAAAATGGGATTTTCAAAAAGCACATACAAATCTATAGTATTGCTTAAGTTATTATTGCATCTAGTGGTTAAACATCAGAACTGCAACAAACTAATAGAGAGCCACTGGGGCAGGAATCGTGCTGCCCCATGATCATCCATGAATATTCTCAGACAGAAGAGGTCATTTTAGGGGTTCCCACGTTTTGCATTTACACACTGGGCTGGTTATAAGTAAAAAAATACTCTGCATCTATGAAGATGTAGATACTCCATACTTAGAGAACTAAAGGGGACGAGACAGAGGTTCGACACAAGAAACTTAAATGGAAAACAAATTAAACTAAATGCACAATGAGACTGAAAAACAATAAAACATGGGAGTGTAAATGAGTAAATTAACCAAGAGAAGAATTTAAAAATGTTCGGAGCAATCATTAGAAAGATAAACCACTGGTAAGACAAAGGATGGATGCAAGACTCAAATCATAACAAAATACACATGGCTCTGCAAACAAAGAGACACAAAACATGAACAGCAGACAATCAAAGTCAAAGGGTGAGTGTATACAGTGTGTACAGTGTTTAAATCTTGTACAGAATGATTTGTTATGCAATATACTGCACTATATACTGCAAAGGAGAATTATAGAGAAAATATGCCAAATTGTCATTTAATAATTGTTTTCCTCATGCCCAAAAAATGAGCTGCTAGACTGTATACATCATGTACTGTGTTGTGGACTCTTACTTATTCAATAGATAGCAGCCTATAGCATAATTCTGCTACCTCGTATTTCCATTTAGCTTAAGGTTACTGTCTCTGTGAAGTTTACAAAAACTTAAAATAACCTAAAACTAAAATCAGTGAAAAAATGAACGTTCACTGAATTAAAGATCAAAATTTGAGATTCCAGGTTTAAAAAAAAAGCTAATAAAACAAACTAAAAACAAAAATACTAAACAAAAAATTCTAAATAAAAACCAGTACTATTATTTATATTTTATTTAAAACAATAATAATCATGCTGTAAAGTTGTGTGGGTTTCCTCAGGGTTCTCCCATTTCCTCCTACTGTCCAAAACACACAGTACGAGTGAGTGTGTAACTGTGCATTTGTGCACTCAGTGTTACCAGGTTTGGGATCTGCCAAGCAGTTGCAAAAGATGAACGATGATACAGTAAAGTTCTGTTTCTGTGGAAGAAATATCACACTTATGACTTATGGACCAGAGTGATATCCAGAACTTCCACATGTAAATTACTGGGATGGCAAAACACACAGACAAACACCCACACACCCAGACTGGAATACTAAACTGTCTGCTTGTGATTGAGCACACCTGTAATACATTAGAAGATAAGAGAAAGAAAGGAAAGAGAAGTAAGCCATGTAAACACAGGAGAAGAATGTCGTAGAAAAGAGGTGAGTCTCCAGGGGCTCATGATTTAGACCACACACACACACACACACACACACACACACACACACACACACACACACACACACACACACAAAACGCTCAATTTTTTCTCCTTGCATTCTGGTGGACACTGGAGTTTCCACTGTCTCTCAAACTTTTAGAATATTTAACTTTCCCAATGTAGGTTCATATAAATGCTATGGCATTCAAATGTACAGAAGCCTAAAGAAAGTACATCCTCTTTGAATCCTATGGTTTTATGTATCATGACATAATAAAAATCATCTGGTATTTAGCAGGTTTTAGAATTAGGTAAATACAACTTCAGATGAACGACACGTGACATTAAACCATGTCATTATTTATTTACAAAAATAGAGCCAAAATGAAAACACCATGTTTGAAAAATTATAAGCCTAAATTTGCATTGAAATTGCCTTATAAACCTTCCCAGATTGATGGGCAGCAACAATTGTGTTGACACAACTGAATACTCCATAAAAGTAAATTGCTAAAACTTTGTCTTTTATAGAGGTGGTCAGGCTTGCCGATGAATTTAAAGGTATTAACTAGCAGCACAGGGTTGTTACAAATACTCTGCTACTGTACTAAAGTAGATTTTTCTGTATCAATATTTTACTTAACTATTTATTTTTCGGACAACATTTCACTTTCACTCATTACATTTTTTTAGACAGATATCTGTACTTTCTACTTCTTACATTTTAAAAACAAGACTTATTACTTTAGTTTTAATCAGTTCGGGGAAATGTCAATATTTTTCTTCTCATTGCACGCCGTTTTCAGCTAATTAACCTTCTGTATTTCCTGTCATTGCGTGACTTTTTCAAACTACCACTGGTGTATCATTTCCTAGCTTTCACACACCATAGATGTATGCATTCCTGATCACAATCTTTTCTCTGTTTGTGTTCTATATGGTGGATGTTCAGCCTGGATTAATTTGCTTTTGTAAAGAGAACAGACAGGGTGCGTGATCTGTCATCTCTTTTCACAGTCAGATACATAAAACAAACTCTCAAGTCTCAACTCTTAAAATCTCAGTGAATACTTGCCTCACAGAGGTAATAAATATATGAATAGAAAGCTTGAAATACATTAATATGCTTTAGAAGCAATTTAAAGATCCAATTAAAGGTAATAATTTTATTGAAAATAATTAAAAACAAATATTGTAATCCATATGAAAGTTAGATATACAGTGTCTCCAGTATCACCTCATTAACCGTCTGTGTGGAAACATAGCAAAGGTTCCGTTTGGTGTCCTGATGACTTACATACTTTTCAAACACCATAATTACTTTCCAACATTTTCAAGAATATGTTGTCTTCATGCTCTAAGTTGAGTACAAATAATGAACATACATTTGCATAAAGTATTCATATTTGTTGACTAGAATATTAAATACTTGAAATGTATTAATTTAAGAAACATTTAGAGCATAAAAATGTGCGATTAAGTTACCAGTTGCCAGTTACCAGCATGACAATAAAACAGGAAGTAGCAATGGCTACTTTTTCCTAAAGTACATAGCAGAGGCCAAACTTCTTTTTCTTTAACTCAAGTAAAAAAGTATAGTCAGTACTTCAACTTTTACTAGAGGATTTTAAACCATGTTTAAGTGGTGTTTCAAGCTGTCCGTCTTCACCATGTATTAAATACAGCGTATAGCAAGGAAGTGGAAGTGAACTATTCAAAACATTTCAGAGAATGAGATATAGCATTTCACTTTCTGCTCTCTGTCACAACTTGACAGGGTTCAAGTGGCATGAAATCTTACCATTTGTCTGGTTTTCAGGGAGGAAACAATGTGTGTGTGTGTGTGTGTGTGTGTGTGTGTGTGTGTGTGTGTGTGTCTACTGACACTGTTCTTTCCCACATGCATTTCAATACCAGTCACTCATTCCAGTACATATACAGCACATTTGTGTGACTGACAGCATATGCATTCAGCTACCATACGCACAGGATCAGTGGAGTGTGAACATGACAAAATGAATGAAAAACTACTAGAAGTGCAAATAAAAAGCACCAGTGCCAAGGATAGCTTTAGGTGTATTTGTTTGTGCGTTTGCATAAAGTCGTTGACGTCCTTCCCAACCCTGAAAAGCATCATATAACCTTGTGGATTTCTGGAACCCATTTGTGAGACACAAAGTAGAAAAAAAAAACCTGTTTGGTTTATTGCTCTTTAATTAGAGGAAAAGGAATGTGCAAACGCTTTGGATAACTCCATAGGCGCTTCCCCTTCTCTAAACTCCAGTGATTGTGCATCAAAAACTCGCTCTCTAATGAAGCAGAGGAGTAATTACCGAAGCTGGAAGCGATATTGATTTATTGGGGCCAAGGCAGGTTTGAGGAAGACAACATTAATTAGAAGCTAATCCAAAGGTTGATTACCAAGTCGGTGAAGTCTCTACATGTTTTTGACTTGTGCTTAGTGTTTTTTAAGAAGTTCTAAAACAAGGAGTGAGACTGAAAAATTTCTTATTAGGATATTAATTATAATCATTTATTCACCTTCAACACCAGAATGGGAAACAAATGACAGTCAGTTTGACTGTGGCAAGGCTGCTGATGCCTTGGTTTGGCTTGAGTATTTCAGACACTCCTAGTTCAAGCACAGATCTCATTAAGTTTACATTAAATGGTATGAAAAAAAAAAATCATAGATGACAGGGGAGACTATCCAAGTTTATTAAAACGCGATGGTAATTCAAATAACCACTCTTTACAACTGTGGTGTGCAGAAAGCATCCTTCTAGAAACTTAAGGTGAATGGATGACAGGAGCAAAATTATTTAATCTGCTTAGCAAAAAACAAGAGTTTACAGTGGTCACAGGATGTGTGTATTTTTCTTTCTTCCCTTGACCTCAACGCTCATTATGTTCTCTGAGTCCTCTTCCTGGCTGTTTTTTATTGTTCAATTTAAGCTTATCTTCAATAATGGCATGGACTGGGCTTTGTGGAGCAGACTTATTACTTTGCGTATATGTGTGTAAGGGTGTGTGTAAGCGATTACCAGTGATGAATGGGATAATGTAGTGCAATAGAGTAAACGTAATTTATTCTGAAATAATAAAACACACAACACATTTAGCAGAGACAGCAAATGCTATCAGCTCTTAAGATGGAAGTCTGGCGGGCCTCCTCCTCTATCATTACTTAAATGAGTTTTCCTTAATTGAGCAGCATGCGAGCAGATGGTGTGTGTGTGTGTGTGTGTGTGTGTGTGTGTGTGTGTGTGTGTGTGTGTGTGTAAGGAACAAAAAACCTACATAGTTTATAATTAGCAGAGAGAAGCAGCATATTCAACAGCTGTTTAAGATTTGAATGTTTTTATACCCTGCATGGCTGACTCTGTGTTTTTGTGTGTGTTTGTGTGTGTGTGTGTGTGTGTGTGTGTGTGTGTGTGTGTGTGTGTGTGTGTGTGAGTGAGAGAGAGAAAGAAAGAGAGAGAAAATGACACTTTCCATAACAACAAAAACGATGAACAATTTCACCATTACCAGTGGCAGAGATGTCATTCTCTTCCTGTGTTTTTTCCTCCCAGTTCCTTACTTTCTGTTTTTTTTTCAGATATAGTTTGTTTCTGGTACAAAATCTTCATAAAATCCAAGAACACACCCACACCTATGCATGTTTACACACAAAGAGAGAGCGAGAGAGAGAGAGACAGATAGACAGAGAGAGACAAAGACAGAGAGGGAGAAAGAAGGAAAAACCACAAATCCTGGTTTAGAGTTTGGGACCACACGCATAGAAACAGGAAAAGGCACGTGGCTCACATAAAATGAACACGCACACACACACACACACGCACACGCGTGCACACACACTCCCAGCTTCTTTGAGGATGCAAAGCACATGTGTGCCTGATAACATACCACTTCAAAGGCTGGCCTGGTTTCCCTTTTAAAGCCCAGAATGTGGCACAAAGCTGACAGAATGATGTTTGATATGTTTGGAACAGGACGTGGGAGAGACATTAAGTCTTACTTCCTACTGAGAAAAATGCCAACAAAAGAAAATACTGCATCTGCTGCCATAATATGGATGATTATATATAGAGAGCATGTTGATAAAGAAGAATGTGCTACTCTAGAAGCAGAGGAAAAGCTTCAGGGCCTTTCAGTCATAGTCAAAATTTCTTCTACTGGTGTAGACCTTATTAAGGAGTTTAATATGTTATAGGTTAATGCCCAGAGTAACCATCAATTAAATTAGGCAGTGAGAAGTCAACAAAATCAAAGTTTTGCGTTTCTAAAAATGGGACCATTTTGTGGGGAAAAACCCATAATTCCTTAATAAGATCATGCGACTGACTGAGTGTAGCCTGTGATCATGCATTATTACATACAGCAAAAATATTCAGTACAATATCACAGAGAGTTCATACATGTTTTATTTTTTTCCCTGTCATCAAAGAGAAAATTAAGATGATTTGGGAATGACTGTGATGCATACATTTCTATACATTTAAAGTGGAAAAAAAAAAAAAGCAGAGGGCATAGACTACAGGGACAAAAGACGTGCAAACATCATGGTTCATCTGATCTTTAGTTCAAGTCATTATTCAGAGATAAGTAAAAGTAGTTCAAAAGGATTCTGCCCAGTGTGAGAGGGGTAAGCTACAACCCTAGCTGCCCACTTTAGGGTCCTGGAAGTGTACAGGTCCTGTAGAGGTGGCAGATTGCAGCTAATCACCTCCTCAGCAGAGTGGATGACACAGCTTTTGTCTTCAGCAGTGGCAGCAGTGTACCAGTTGGTGATGGAGGAGGCAGGTATGGGCTCAAAGATGGAAAAGTGTAGAAGTGCACCATCATTGACTGCTAGGTTAAACTTATTTAGCTGTTGCAGGAAGTACAACTACTTGTGTGCTTTTTTAATCAGAGAGCTGATATTTAGCATCTATTTGAGGTCCTGAGAAATCCAGGAGCAGAAGCAATCTACAGTGTCATCTGCAGAGTCATACAGTATGATAGTGGGGCTAGGTTTTTTTCTGAAGTCTATCACCATCTTCACTGTTTTCACAGTGTTGAGCTCCAGGTTGTCCTGAATGCAGCAGACCACCAGATGGTTAATTTCCCACCTGTAGGCAGGTTAATCCCCTTTGGAGATGAGGGTTATGAGGGTTGTGTCAGCCCCAAACTTTAATAATTTTACAGACTGGTGACTGGAGCAGCTGTTGGTATACAGGGAGAAGAGTAAAAGAGAAAGAACACAGCCTTGGGGTAGGCAGAACTGGTTCAGAAGTCAGAAACATGTTTTCCCATTTTCACATACTGTTTCCTGTCAGACAAGAAGTCTGTGAAGAACCTGCAAGAGGAATCAGGCACATTTAGGTGGAAGAGCTTGTCCTGTAGCAAAACGGGGATGATTAAAAAATGAAGAAATTTATACGTTTGCATATAATAAAAGCTTTCTTTCTTTTTTGTTTGAATTCTTTAGAGACTTTTGTGATTGTGATATTGAGTTCAATGCACATTTGGATGGACTTGTAGCAAGATGGAGTAAAATGACATTCCATCATTCTTAAAAAGCCACCACCAATTTTCTTTGTGCAAATAAATTTATTTTTTTAACTAGGCAATCTATCAGTATAACAATATAATATGACTAGTCAGCAGGAAAACAAGAGAGGCTTTTTTTCCACATATAAACCATAGCACAATAAAATGTTTACTTTGCATACAAAAGCTTGTTAGGAAACTGAGGTCAGAATGCAGTGTTAGCCATGATACAGCAGACCCAGAGCAGAATATATTAGTGGCTTAGTAGTGCTGAGGCTGCCCTACTTCCCAAATAAGGCTACTAACTGCTTGTTTGTAAATCCAACACACATTTTAATTTAAGCCCCTGCAATACTTATACCCTTTAGTGACAACTGGTGGGTCCTTAAACAAAGCCCATAACCCTACTTGTGTCAGTAATGTGGCAGGACACGGGACTGGGTGCACGGACAGATTATTCTGTCAGGAAAGGGTGACTAGGTGAATGGATGGGAGGACCCAAATGCAGGATGTGACAGGGAGTAAAGAAAATACAGGCTTTAAGGAACAGGAGCAGGAGCAGGAACAGGAACAGGAACCAGAGCAGGCAGGGTGTCAAGAGTTATCTCAGGGGCTAAGGAGCCGGTAAGATAATCTGGCCTTGAGCTAAAGTCTTGTGTGTCCTTAAATACCTGTAGGCGCTGGAAAAACGGCTAAATGGCCGCCGACCCGGAAGTGCGCACCGTGTGCCTGAAAGATCCTGACAACTTGCCCTAGAGGTGCTGTATTATGACTGAATCTGTGCTTTGACCAGAATTTCTGTTCAATAATATGTGAAGAAAATAATTTGACTTTCTCTTCTTTTGAAGATATATGTAGGAAGGAAAATTATTCCTTCAAAAAAAAAACTAATAATAATTATACATGTAACATGATGACAATGACAACACTTATAAGAACTCAAGAACTACATATGGGTGTACATAACTCATATCTATGTTGACTGTGTTTTCTCCCTAATACATTCTGTATACCTGTTTTCAAAAAGTTACATTTTGCTGTGCTGTCAACGAGATGTAAATATAGCAGTTGCTATTGTTGTTAATGATACATTCATGGCTGCCATTACAAGAATGCCTGGCAGAACCAAAAGACATCATTAAATGGCTTTTTTATCGTCTTGAAAATAATTAATCAAGCGTGAAGGAGGGAAAGAGACACAGGTAGATTGTGATTCTTTCTGAATAGAGCCAATTAAACCCATTTCCTCTTTGAATGGGTGTGATTACCGCTTGTGGTTAGGCTGGAGAGAAGTGTTTGTCTTTAGCCACAACATAAATGCCTCCTTTCTCTCTCTGTCTGTGTTCACATCAAGCCCATATATATTTCCAACATTAATGTATCAATATAATTTGTTTATGTAACAAAAAATCTCTCTCTCTCTCTCTCTCTCTCTCTCTCTCTCTCTCTCTTTCTTTATATATATATATATATATATATATATATATATATATATATATATATATATATATATATATATATATGCATATATTTAAATGGTAGGCAAGTGGCATTTTTGAGTATTATATGTTTAAAAGGGTTCAAAATGCCACAGAATACAGAATAAGGTTATATAAAAATAACATCTGAGATAATTATTATGCTAAATTAGAACAGTGGTTTCTGGTTATTTCTACTGATTTTCCCATTTAATCATGTTGATTTGCAAATGTAGATGAGCAAGACACTTGTCAAATGTAAATGCCTTTCCTGAAGCACTTCTACTCTATTTTTAGACTGAATGAATTATGCGATAGCAATTAATGTAACCAGACTATACTGCAAGGCCTAGGGAAGTTCTTTAAATGAGCATTAATGAGCTTTAAACCAAAGTCAAGGTCAATAAAGCAATATTATTATATTAGATTTAACTTTGTCATTGTGCAAGATACATCTTGCAGTTAGCATCTAACCAGAAGTGCATAAGTGGCCTATTTACAATAAATAGTAAGATAAATAGGGTATGAGGTCATATGTACAGGGGTGAGGATAAATAATGTACAGAAGGTGCAGCGGGTAATAATATAATAATAATAATAATATATAGTAATATACAATATACTGTGTAAATAGTATGCATAGATAGACATGTCAGAAGATAATACTCTAATGACATGGTATAGTTATGTACAAGTATAAATGTATGTATGATACAGTATATATAGAATAAATATGGGTGGTATATAGAGTAGTGCAATTATAAACATGAGTTATAGATGGTGCAAAAATTAATAGTATATAAGCAGTGCAAAATACACAGAAATCTGAAAATAAAGCAGTGCAAAATACACAGAAAGTGACAGTACAGTAATGTATTGTTAACACTATATGACTACCAGCTGTTCAGTGCAGTAACAGCCACAAGAAAAAGCTATACTTCAGTCTGTTTTTGCAGGCTCTAAAGCACCTGTAGCATTTGCCCGATGAGAGCAGGATAAATAGTCAATAGTTGGGGTGAGAGGTATCTTTGATAATGCCCCTAGCCCTTTGCAGACAGTGTTTCTTGTGAATTTCCTCCAAGGTGGGAAGCTGAGCGCTGATGATTCATTGGGTCATTATAGAAAGATTCCACTTCTACATAATTTAAGAAACATAGATCCATCTATCAGCCAGTATACACATTAACAAGACTGTTCAACAGTGAATGTTCAAATATGGAGCAAGTAATTTAGGGAGTCTGCCAGGGAAGCAACAGCTGGTCAAGGGCACTTAACCAGTCAAGGCTACTTATTAAGTCGAAGTATAGATTTACCAGCACAGCACCCATCCAAGGATTCGGTGGCCATTGCTGGTGTATAATGTCCCTATCACTAGCAATTAGAATGTAAAGATAACTAGGTAGAGTTGCCAAAGAGTTTTAAAGGTTCCTCTACTGGGTTGCTGTTGAAGTCCCTAGAAGAGGGGGCAGACAGAAAATGCAGTACAAGGTGTCAAGTGGCACTACTGGTCTAGGCAGAGGTGTTGATGAGGAAAAGCAAGAAATAGAAAGCAAAAAAGTGCTACAAGCAATCCATAAACAGCTGTCCAAAAGCCCTAGTTGAAGGCTGGTGTCACTAGTGGCATGACCAGGTGCTAAAACCCATTGAAGAAGCAATTAACACAAGTAGCTTCTATCAGAAAGCAGGTACAGTTCTCTAAAAAGCCAAGTCCCTTCACAAACCCAGGTACAGTATGTAGCTGGCAATGAGAGTCAAACAATGGAATCTTGGCAGGAGGTTGGCATATATTGTCTAATATGGTGGAACTGTTGAACTGGAGAACTGTTATCTACTGTTATCTAACTGAACAAACATATAATTCTACTAAAATTCATAGTGCCATGGGAGGAGCACTTATTACAAACAATGGAAATTGCAGTTGGCTGCAGGGGCTTTGTATAGTGGTCCCTTGCAGACAGAGCAACCAAAAACATTGCGGAAATATGTCTATGGAGAGCCGGTTATGGTCTGATTTACCACTGCAGAGCTCCAGAGATGTCTGACATGTTAAAAAACTGAGGAGGTTTTGAGGAGGTGGGTGTCAGGGCGTGGCAGGTGGATCCCTGACAGTGGGAGGGAACCCAAGAATGTGGTAAAATCTACTTAAGGGTCATAATGGAATCAGGGTGCTTGGGGCTGTGTCATCATTGCTTCTCCGTGCATCACCATAGCACATTGCCCAGCATTATTACTTGTGCACTTTACAGTCACTCATAAAACTAAAAAAAACAAACAATTATATGAGTGTCACACATCACATTCAATGTATATATATATATATATATATATATATATATATATATATATATATATATATATACATTTTGACCTGCTTATTTTTGGATAATATAGTATAAATATTATCCAAAAAGAAACAGGTAAAAAGAGGCTTTGTTTACATGGCTTTGTAACAGCAATTAGAGCATAAAATGTTAAACTGTTGTTGTGTAAGAGAGAGTGTGTGTGTTTGTGTGTAGCTGGATCACTAAAGTGTGTGGGAGTTATCTTTTTTTTTATTTGCTGGGAACTGAAGTCGTAGTTAGCCAGCAACAATTGTGCTTCTGATGTCAGCTAGGGAAAAAGGAAAGACGTTTTTGAAAGACATTTGGTGTGAATTGGCTACAATTTTATGTCTCTGTCATCTCCCAGCTGCATACATGCACAAGACTTTGCATACACTTGGCATAAGCACACAGTTCTATGGTGATACAGGCTGATGACACATCTATGCTGTTTTTCTCTATCTGTCATTTTACCTTAGAGCTGCGAGACTGACCTTCATTGACTAGCCCATCTATTTTGAAAATGAATGGATATGTGTTCAAGCATTTTAGCTGAAGCTCAGGAGACATGGTTCACATACCCTGTTAACAGGTGGTAGAATCTCTGTTACTGTGTGTGCATGTGTCCCTTATTTGTCCGGCGTCTTAGCAGTCCACTGGAGCTCATGCTTTTAAAATTGATGTCATGGGTAAAGAGATAAAAACAGCATGATCCGTTTTACTGTTCACAGGCTATATCTTTACTTCCTGCAAACGGCAACGCTCAGTTTGAAATGGTTAATAAAGCATTCTCCTGTTGAAATCCCCTGTGTAAGCTTTAATCTTTCAGTATGGACCACACTGAACACACACACACACACACACACACACACACACACACACACACACACACACACTTCTCCATCCCATAATGCAGTAGTGGTATGCTTTCTCTCTTTCTCTCACACACTTACACACACATCCAACTTCTGGCATGTAAGCATGCCACACTTTAATAAGCCACAGCTTTAAAGAGAGTTGATGGCAAGATTCTGCAGTGTCACTACTGCTCTAAAGATCATAAAAAAAACATCAAAAGTATGATGACAGGACATCTACAAATACAACCTTTACAGAATATAATGAATTTATGGATGTATCTAGAATTTCATATTATATGATTGAAATAAACTGAAAAAAATGAGTATTCAAATAATTTCTGGATATTCTTCTTCTAATTTTAAGTTTAAAACAGCACAAGTATCGTAATAAAGTACAATTACTCAAGTATTTCCCAGCACTGGGTGGGAACCCAAACTATCCTTGACATCATCATTAATTAACCTGTGGCTCTTGTGGGAACATTTCCTGTTTCCCCTGAATGTTAAACATTACCCCAGCGCTAAAAATGACACTGTTTAAATTCATAGCACTAAAATGTCAAAAAGCTGCTTTAGAACATCAGTCTACACACATGTTTTTCTATGGAAGGCAAAAAAGGGACTGCATGTCACTTCCACATGGCCAACTCTCAAAAGGGATAAAGACTCTCATGTTGTTTTGCTTCTCCAACCTGAGAGTTGCCAGCCACAGATGTCTAATCATGATTAATGTCTGCCTGCACACGGACCTTTGCAGTAAGCGGGATATGATCCAAAATTATAATTAAATTAGTATTTTTTTTCTTTTCTTAATCAGGCTTCCAGGCTTCCACTTCAGGAAATAGAAAAAAATCACACACAGACACTCCCACACAGACCCCTGCCTCCCTTTTTCTCTATAGTAAAATTACTTACATGTGTTTTGGAAAAAAGGCCACAGATGGACATGCACCCAAACAAAAACTGTAGAATGGAAATCTTCCGATGTCTGATCAGAGGGCATTTAATCAGCTGCTGTATACTGGTGTCTCCCAAAGGCATGTTGTCCAGTGCACATACACAATCTCTTAAAATACATCTAATGTGCCATTTGACCAGGCATTTCTTTATGACCATTCACAAGTGATCTGAATAACACTGATTGTCACTTCATCATGGCACCTGTTAGTGGGTGGGATGTATTAGGCAACAAGTGAACATTTTGTCCTCAAAGTTAATGTGTTAAAAGCAGGAAAAATAGGCAAGTGTAAGAATTTGAGCGTATGTATGTGTGTATGTATGTATGTATGTATGTATGTATGTATGTATGTATCCTAGCAAATGTATCTGTTTGTAATTTTCAAGTAATGTAATGCAATAGAAAGAAATATCTAGTTCCCATTTTATGTAAAAAAATTTGAGGCTAAATTATAAACACAAACCTGACTAGGCTGTTACTAAGAATGAACAAATGAAAGACTTTACATGTATGTTAATGAATGCAAGCCTAGCAAGCGTTTTTGTTTTTATTTTTGTTTTCATCCCCAGTTTAGTGACACTTGAATCATAATTCTTAATTGATCATTATCATAATACATAATTAATCATTTTTAATTAATACTGAATATAGTATATCTTGATTAAAGTTACGTCATGACATAAGCTGGTGAGCACTTTGACCTCCAATAAGCACAGATTGATGTTTGGTGACAATTGCATCTGGTTGCCTTTTCTATTGAAAGACTGTATGAAACTGTCCTTTGTCAGCTTGCATTAAAGAGAAGTGCATTTCGGTCAGCCAGGTATTCAGGAATCATGTATTTAAAACAACAGGAACAAAACACATAGATGATCCTAGCATGTCTCTAGTATGTATAGACCAAAACAATGGACTTTTAGCAATAAAAAGAGCTACATTGTTATGCCTATAATGTCATTTGGAAGACTCTGAAGACAGCAAAAGCCATACAGATCCCTGTGGGCCCCTGAGCTATGTTGCTTGGTCAGGATTTTACACAATTGTTTGGACTAGGTATAAATACAAGCGTTAAACCAGGAAGGGCATCCAGTTCAGCCAGTCAAACCCTGATGAGCAAAGCCAAAATGATGGGCAAGGTACAGGCAAAAAAGTGACATCAATTTCAATTTATTGACTAAACTGACAATTTTTAAATGCATGGTTCTAATTCTTTAAACAGGTCATCTTCTACGAGGACAGGAACTTTGGTGGCCGCTCCTATGAGTGTAGCGGTGACTGTTCCGACATGTTCTATTACATGAACCGTTGCTACTCCTGCAGGGTCGAGAGCGGCTGCTGGATGGTTTACGATCGTCCCAACTTCATGGGCAACCAGTATTTCATTAAAAAGGGAGAGTATGCTGACTACATGGGCATGTGGGGCTGGGGTATGAACAACTGGATCAGGTCTTGCCGCATGATCCCCATGGTATGATCATTAGCTCTGCATTGTTTTGAATTTCAAGACCAGAACCCGCAGCACTGCACAGTTTCATGTTTAGAATGAACTAATAGTTGGTAATTGCCAGATAATTACTTTTGTTAGGGGAAGGAAAGTACTGTGCAATGTGCTCTGGGATTGTAGTGCAGCCCAAAAGTGATGGTATTGCTTTCTGTTTCTGAACAGTACCAGGGATCTTACAGAATGAGAGTTTACGACAAGGAGAACTTCATGGGCCAGATGATGGAAATGACCAACGATTGTGATTCCTTCATGAGCCGATACAACTGGTGGAATGGTTGCATGTCTTGTCACGTGATGGACGGCCACTGGCTCATGTACGAGCATCCCAACTACAGAGGCAAGATGTGGTACTTCAGGCCTGGAGAGTACAGGAGCTTCAGGGATATGATGAGAATGGGTGGCATGAGGTTCATGAGCATGAGGCGTATCATGGACTCGTGGTATTAAAAGCCACTATGAAAATCTTGTAAAGAGACCATTTGAAATAAACTGTTTTTAAAAAATAAATAAACAGTAACTTTTCTTCATTTGCTAATTGGCATCCAACTTGTGTCAGATAATATCACCTAATGTAGAAAATACTACACTGTGAAATCTATGTTGGGGTACAGGTATGTTTTATATACTCATTCACAAGGGAACTTTTGTATTTGCCTATATATCAACTGGTTATTTTTGCTTTGTTGAAAAAAAATCTGAAAACCTTTAGAAAACCAACAAGTGCAGGGGAGCTTGCACAGAAACTTGGAGCTACCTACTGTAGCCACAAAAAAATCATAATATTCTTGATTGTTGATGATTAATGGTCATATATGCTTTCTTCTGAAATCTGAAAATTTCTATTAATCAAATTGTTGTTATTCTTAAAAAAAATTATTCATCTTGTACTGCATTATTTTTAAACAAGTGAGGGACAATTTTTAAATATGTATACAACTAGTGTATACATCATGTACATTAGAACCCAAAGTAACTGGTCAGCTCAACCAAATTTTGATAAGCCTTAAACCACTATTAAAGCAAATGGTCATTAATTTACAATGTATTTAACCATTAACCTCTTTGACTTTGTTCATTCTTCTGGATTCATAATCACAGCCTTCTTGAAATCTCTAGTCTGATTGGTTAAAAGATGTTGATTAATTTTCAGATTTGCATTAAAGCACTCATTCATATATTGTATTCAACTTAGTTACATTTGGATTAAAAAAGTGTGTGATTAACAGACAAAGAAAAATGTCTTGTTAAGTCTCCAATGCAAGGTTTGCTTCAATCATTTCCATCACTAATCGCTATTATACATATAAAATGCACTGTTAATGAAAAAATATATTAATCATTAATCATTTACATACAACATGCTTTATTAAATATCGGTGTGGTCCAGGTGAACATATATAAAATTTAGTTGGCATGTTTTGCATAAGACCAAACCAATATTGATGTGATTAGTTACTGGGATTAGTGGTTGGGATGTGTGCAATAGAGATTATTCTGGATAGTGGGGGGTTGATGAGATCACTTTGGGGTGATCGGGGATAAAAGGCGTCGTATTTGGGATCCAATAGAGTGCGTGCCTCGGGGTCTCTGAGTTGAAAATCTCCTTTGAGGAGGATGTGCATGGGTGCCACCTTAGACCATTGTGCTGTAAATAGGGCAGGTCAAAGGCCAGGCTTTTCACCTCCTCTTTACTCCACTGCCCACTGATCTACCCTGTCATTTGTCAATTAAACCCCTGATGGGAGGCAAAAGCACCATGCATGGGTGTATTTGCGTGACTTGTGTGTGTTTGTCAAAATGGTCATCATGCTGGCTTTTGATTCAGTATACACACACACACACACACACACACACACACACACACACACACACACACAAAGGACCCCCATCTTGTATCTCACACTGCCACTCACCACTGCCCTCCAATGGTTCTTAATGAGTGTCAAATTTGTTCTTCTTTTACAACTGGAAGTAATATTATCAAATGCGTTAAGACAATACAGATGAAGTTTATTATATACCTGAATATTCAAGCTATTCACCAAAGCAGTATTGAATACAATTTAATAAGTGGTGAATGCAGAAAGTGACACAATTTCTAAGCATATTTTTTACATGCATGTAACCATTATTTATCTATGATTTATTATCAGTTGAATAAGTGTAACTTTAAGACAAATAAATTGACTTCCAAAGCATAAATTCAATGATTAATGCTAGTAACACAGTACAATGTAATAATTTATAATATAATTTATTTTTTATATTAATCTACAGTAAAAAAAAAAAAAACGCTTAATATAGTCAAATGAAGTTTGCTGAAGGGCTGGAGAGTGGTACTATAATGAGTGTCTGCAGGAAACAGTGAAGCATGGTGGAGATTCCTTCCAAGTTTGGGGCTTCATTTCTGCAAATGCAGTAAAAAAATTTGGTCGGGATTATTAGTGTTTTCACTACTAAGAAATACAGGAATACAGGCACATTAAATATTAATCATACAATACTATCAGGGATGCATCTGATTGGCCCTAATTTTATTCTGCAGCAAGAAAAAGACTCCACAGAGCACTGATCACAACATCTTCAAGTCTCTCTGAAATTACATAATGAGACAGAAGGATTTGAGGCAGTCTACATCCACAGAAGATCTGTGGTAAGTTCTCCATGTTTGAAACAACCTACCAAGTTCCTTCAAAAAACTATGTGTAAGTGTACCTAGAAGATTGATGCAGTTTTGCAGGCAAAGTGTGGTTACACCAAATAATAATTTGATTTGGATTTCTCTTCTGTTCATTTAATTTCCATTTTGTTAATTTATATATATTAAAAAACTATTAACTATATCTACAGGGAGTGCAGAATTATTAGGCAAGTTGTATTTTTGAGGATTAATTTTATTTGAGGATTTAATTTGAACAACAACCATGTTCTCAATGAACACAAAAAACTCATTAATATCAAAGCTGAATATTTTTGGAAGTAGTTTTAGTTTTAGCTATTTTAGGGGATATCTGTGTGTGCAGGTGACTATTACTGTGCATAATTATTAGGCAACAACAAAAACAAATTCATACCCATTTCAATTATTTATTTTTACCAGTGAAACCAATATAACATCTCAACATTCACAAATATACATTTCTGACATTCAAAACCAAACAAAACAAATCAGTGACCAATATAGCCACCTTTCTTTGCAAGGACACTCAAAAGCCTGCCATCCATGGATTCTGTCAGTGTTTTGATCTGTTCACCATCAACATTGCGTGCAGCAGCAACCACAGCCTCCCAGACACTGTTCAGAGAGGTGTACTGTTTTCCTCCTTGTAAATCGCACATTTGATGATGGACCACAGGTTCTCAATGGGGTTCAGATCAGGTGAACAAGGAGGCCATATCATTAGATTTTCTTCTTTTATACCCTTTCTTGCCAGCCACGCTGTGGAGTACTTGGACGGTGTGATGGAGCATTGTCCTGCATGAAAATCATGTTTTTCTTGAAGGATGCAGACTTCTTCCTGTACCACTGCTTGAAGAAGGTGTCTTCCAGAAACTGGCAGTAGGACTGGGAGTTCAGCTTGACTCCATCCTCAACCCGAAAAGGCCCCACAAGCTCATCTTTGATGATACCAGCCCAAACCAGTACTCCACCTCCACCTTGCTGGCGCCTGAGTCGGACTGGAGCTCTCTGCCCTTTACCAATCCAGCCACGGGCCCATCCATCTGGCCCATCAAGACTCACTCTCATTTCATCAGTCCATAAAACCTTAGAAAATCAGTCTTGAGATATTTCTTGGCCCAGTCTTGACGTTTCAGCTTGTGTGTCTTGTTCAGTGGTGGTCGACTTTCTGCCTTTCTTACCTTGGCCATGTCTCTGAGTATTGCACACCTTGTGCTTTTGGGCACCCAGTGATGTTGCAGCTCTGAAATATGGCCAAACTGGTGGCAAGTGGCATCTTGGCAGCTGCACGCTTGACTTTTCTCAGTTCACGGGCAGTTATTTTGCGCCTTGGTTTTTCCACACGCTTCTTGCGACCCTGTCGACTATTTTGAATGAAACGCTTGATTGTTCGATGATCACGCTCAGAAGCTTGGCTATTTTAAGACTGCTGCATCCTCTGCAATATATCTCACTATTTTTGACTTTTCTGAGCCTGTCAAGTCCTTCTTTTGACCCATTTTGCCAAAGGAAAGGAAGTTGCCTAATAATTCTGCACTCCTGTATATGTATATCTATATGTATATCTATATGTATATCTATATGTATATCTATATGTATATCTATATGTATATCTATATGTATATCTATATGTATATCTATATGTATATCTATATGTATATCTATATGTATATCTATATGTATATCTATCTATCTATATATATATATATATAAATATATATATATATAAATATATATATATAAATATATATATATATTTAAAGGGTTCATGGATCAGTACAGAATCATTTTAAGTCCCGGTTCGGTTCAATTTTGGTATGGTTTGGGAGAAGAAATGCAAAACATTAAATTGCTTGTATTTTTATTAACGTGTGTGTGTGTGTGTGTGTGTGTGTGTGTGTGTGTGTTTAATATATTTTCTAAAAATATGATCTATTTAACTATTCTGCTTATTTTAGCATACTTCCATCCTTAATTCACTAACTCCCTCGATAAGTGGAATTGTCAGGATTTTCTCCTCATAAAAGAGATTGTTGATGCTGTACATAAAACACTAAAGAATCCATAGCGCTAGCATTAGCCGCCAGCCACTTCCTGGTTAGAGGCTAAGGCTACCGCTATGGATTTCTTAGCATTCTCATGTATGTGCAAAACAAATCTTATTTCCGGTACAGAGTGAGTAGCCACAGTGACACTGCACTAACTCTACTTTCTTTTTATATCCCTGTTATTGTTGTGTATGTTTTCAAGTTTAATAATGTAAAATGCCCTAAGTGCGAGGCAGAGACTAAACAAGCTTGCAATCTGCCACTTAATAAGTTCCTTAGATTTTAACTCTGTTCTGCGTGTAAAAGGATTGCATTTGGTACTAAATCAAAAGCACTGTACTGAAAAACTTTAGTACGAATATGTATACTATTAACTATATCTATATGTATATCTATCTATCTATCTATCTATCTATCTATCTATATATATATATATATATATTAAAAACTATTAACTATATCTACAGGAGTGCAGAATTATTAGGCAAGTTGTATTTTTGAGGATTAATTTTATTTGAGGATTTAATTTGAACAACAACCATGTTCTCAATGAACACAAAAACTCATTAATATCAAAGCTGAATATTTTTGGAAGTAGTTTTAGTTTTAGCTATTTTAGGGGATATCTGTGTGTGCAGGTGACTATTACTGTGCATAATTATTAGGCAACTTAACAAAAACAAATTCATACCCATTTCAATTATTTATTTTTACCAGTGAAACCAATATAACATCTCAACATTCACAAATATACATTTCTGACATTCAAAACCAAACAAAACAAATCAGTGACCAATATAGCCACCTTTCTTTGCAAGGACACTCAAAAGCCTGCCATCCATGGATTCTGTCAGTGTTTTGATCTGTTCACCATCAACATTGCGTGCAGCAGCAACCACAGCCTCCCAGACACTGTTCAGAGAGGTGTACTGTTTTCCTCCTTGTAAATCGCACATTTGATGATGGACCACAGGTTCTCAATGGGGTTCAGATCAGGTGAACAAGGAGGCCATATCATTAGATTTTCTTCTTTTATACCCTTTCTTGCCAGCCACGCTGTGGAGTACTTGGACGGTGTGATGGAGCATTGTCCTGCATGAAAATCATGTTTTTCTTGAAGGATGCAGACTTCTTCCTGTACCACTGCTTGAAGAAGGTGTCTTCCAGAAACTGGCAGTAGGACTGGGAGTTCAGCTTGACTCCATCCTCAACCCGAAAAGGCCCCACAAGCTCATCTTTGATGATACCAGCCCAAACCAGTACTCCACCTCCACCTTGCTGGCGCCTGAGTCGGACTGGAGCTCTCTGCCCTTTACCAATCCAGCCACGGGCCCATCCATCTGGCCCATCAAGACTCACTCTCATTTCATCAGTCCATAAAACCTTAGAAAATCAGTCTTGAGATATTTCTTGGCCCAGTCTTGACGTTTCAGCTTGTGTGTCTTGTTCAGTGGTGGTCGACTTTCTGCCTTTCTTACCTTGGCCATGTCTCTGAGTATTGCACACCTTGTGCTTTTGGGCACTCAGTGATGTTGCAGCTCTGAAATATGGCCAAACTGGTGGCAAGTGGCATCTTGGCAGCTGCACGCTTGACTTTTCTCAGTTCACGGGCAGTTATTTTGCGCCTTGGTTTTTCCACACGCTTCTTGCGACCCTGTCGACTATTTTGAATGAAACGCTTGATTGTTCGATGATCACGCTTCAGAAGCTTGGCTATTTTAAGACTGCTGCATCCCTCTGCAATATATCTCACTATTTTTGACTTTTCTGAGCCTGTCAAGTCCTTCTTTTGACCCATTTCTGCAAATGCAGTAAAAATTTGGTCGGGATTATTAGTGTTTTCACTACTAAGAAATACAGGAATACAGGCACATTAAATATTAATCATACAATACTATCAGGGATGCATCTGATTGGCCCTAATTTTATTCTGCAGCAAGAAAAAGACTCCACAGAGCACTGATCACAACATCTTCAAGTCTCTCTGAAATTACATAATGAGACAGAAGGATTTGAGGCAGTCTACATCCACAGAAGATCTGTGGTAAGTTCTCCATGTTTGAAACAACCTACCAAGTTCCTTCAAAAAACTATGTGTAAGTGTACCTAGAAGATTGATGCAGTTTTGCAGGCAAAGTGTGGTTACACCAAATACTAATTTGATTTGGATTTCTCTTCTGTTCATTTAATTTCCATTTTGTTAATTTATATATATTAAAAAACTATTAACTATATCTATATGTATATCTATATGTATATCTATCTATCTATATATATATAAATATATATATATAAATATATATATATATATTTAAAGGGTTCATGGATCAGTACAGAATCATTTTAAGTCCCGGTTCGGTTCAATTTTGGTATGGTTTGGGAGAAGAAATGCAAAACATTAAATTGCTTGTATTTTTATTAACGTGTGTGTGTGTGTTTAATATATTTTCTAAAAATATGATCTATTTAACTATTCTGCTTATTTTAGCATACTTCCATCCTTAATTCACTAACTCCCTCGATAAGTGGAATTGTCAGGATTTTCTCCTCATAAAAGAGATTGTTGATGCTGTACATAAAACACAAAGAATCCATAGCGCTAGCATTAGCCGCCAGCCACTTCCTGGTTAGAGGCTAAGGCTACCGCTATGGATTTCTTAGCATTCTCATGTATGTGCAAAACAAATCTTATTTCCGGTACAGAGTGAGTAGCCACAGTGACACTGCACTAACTCTACTTTCTTTTTTATATCCCTGTTATTGTTGTGTATGTTTTCAAGTTTAATAATGTAAAAAATGCCCTAAGTGCGAGGCAGAGACTAAACAAGCTTGTAATCTGCCACTTAATAAGTTCCTTAGATTTTAACTCTGTTCTGCGTGTAAAAAGGATTGCATTTGGTACTAAATCAAAAGCACTGTACTGAAAAAACTTTAGTACGAATATGTATACTATTATGTACGAATGTGTACGAATATGCAAACCATACACACACAGACACACACACACACACACAGGAGACAAACACAGTCAGCCATGTGTACTTAATGGCTATGGACACAATCCCAATATCCCACATGTGTGCAAGAGCTTTTGTTTTATTTAGACAAGAATAATTCAGCACTGCCTGTAATGGAATGACCTGTCCTGTCACCTGACCTTAAACGCAATCATGCTATTCTGGAATAACACTTTCACTGAAGCGTTTGATCAAGGTGTCCAAGCAAGTCACCTGCAAATCCCTGAGGGAAACATTGAGAATCTCTGCAATTCTGGGGAAAATTGAATGTGTGTTTAAAGAAAGTGCACACAGCAATGCAGTTATAGCTGGTAAAGGAGGATTTCTTTGAAATGTTTTTATTTAATTTTTAAAAGTATGAAAACCCCCCAAAAAAAAGAAAAAAAATATCTTAGTATCTCTGTGCTAAATATTATTCCTTAGCAATCTGTATTCAGTGCACTAAATGATTAAGGATGGAATTGATTTGAAATTGGACAAGAAAAGTGGAACTACATCTAAATATAAACACAGACGTCCATGCTTTCATGCTAGCTCTAAACAACTCCATCAAATACAGAATTTTATAAGACTTGTCATGCTTATTTCATTGAAGTTTGTTATACTTTATTAATCTCAGAGACATCAACAGTTCTTTAACCTCAGCTACAGCCTTCAAATTTATGACTGGTCTCATACTGGACACCCTGTGGAGCTTTCTGTCTTGCTTTCTATTAAATTTACTTTAGTCTTACAGTTTGTCACATTTGAGAATGTTCTAAAACATTTGATGAACACACCATCTGATCCACTTAAAAGCTATGAGGCAGTGTTTTGCCAATTAGAATGTGGTGCATTTCATTATAATGGCATATGATTTTCTGAGAGGATTTTGATTTTATATTGATGAAGAGCACTTTATGAATACAAATTTGCCCTGGACATACAGTATATGTTTATTATAACTTTATTTGTAATTAAATGAACCAAATATTTTGGATACTCCAGGAGAGATAAGATTCTTCAAACACATTTCATGCTCTGCATGCATGATATGAAAATATTTTTGTAATTTCCTTTTTCTGTGTGTGAGCCTCTGTACAAATATACATTTCTGACATTCAAAACCAAACAAAACAAATCAGTGACCAATATAGCCACCTTTCTTTGCAAGGACACTCAAAAGCCTGCCATCCATGGATTCTGTCAGTGTTTTGATCTGTTCACCATCAACATTGCGTGCAGCAGCAACCACAGCCTCCCAGACACTGTTCAGAGAGGTGTACTGTTTTCCTCCTTGTAAATCGCACATTTGATGATGGACCACAGGTTCTCAATGGGGTTCAGATCAGGTGAACAAGGAGGCCATATCATTAGATTTTCTTCTTTTATACCCTTTCTTGCCAGCCACGCTGTGGAGTACTTGGACGTGTGTGATGGAGCATTGTCCTGCATGAAAATCATGTTTTTCTTGAAGGATGCAGACTTCTTCCTGTACCACTGCTTGAAGAAGGTGTCTTCCAGAAACTGGCAGTAGGACTGGGAGTTCAGCTTGACTCCATCCTCAACCCGAAAAGGCCCCACAAGCTCATCTTTGATGATACCAGCCCAAACCAGTACTCCACCTCCACCTTGCTGGCGTCTGAGTCGGACTGGAGCTCTCTGCCCTTTACCAATCCAGCCACGGGCCCATCCATCTGGCCCATCAAGACTCACTCTCATTTCATCAGTCCATAAAACCTTAGAAAATCAGTCTTGAGATATTTCTTGGCCCAGTCTTGACGTTTCAGCTTGTGTGTCTTGTTCAGTGGTGGTCGACTTTCTGCCTTTCTTACCTTGGCCATGTCTCTGAGTATTGCACACCTTGTGCTTTTGGGCACTCAGTGATGTTGCAGCTCTGAAATATGGCCAAACTGGTGGCAAGTGGCATCTTGGCAGCTGCACGCTTGACTTTTCTCAGTTCACGGGCAGTTATTTTGCGCCTTGGTTTTTCCACACGCTTCTTGCGACCCTGTCGACTATTTTGAATGAAACGCTTGATTGTTCGATGATCACGCTCAGAAGCTTGGCTATTTTAAGACTGCTGCATCCTCTGCAATATATCTCACTATTTTTGACTTTTCTGAGCCTGTCAAGTCCTTCTTTTGACCCATTTTGCCAAAGGAAAGGAAGTTGCCTAATAATTCTGCACTCCTGTATATGTATATCTATATGTATATCTATATGTATATCTATATGTATATCTATCTATCTATCTATCTATCTATATATATATATTTAAAGGGTTCATGGATCAGTACAGAATCATTTTAAGTCCCGTTCGGTTCAATTTTGGTATGGTTTGGGAGAAGAAATGCAAAACATTAAATTGCTTGTATTTTTATTAACGTGTGTGTGTGTGTTTAATATATTTTCTAAAAATATGATCTATTTAACTATTCTGCTTATTTTAGCATACTTCCATCCTTAATTCACTAACTCCTCGATAAGTGGAATTGTCAGGATTTTCTCCTCATAAAAGAGATTGTTGATGCTGTACATAAAACACAAAGAATCCATAGCGCTAGCATTAGCCGCTAGCCACTTCCTGGTTAGAGGCTAAGGCTACCGCTATGGATTTCTTAGCATTCTCATGTATGTGCAAAACAAATCTTATTTCCGGTACAGAGTGAGTAGCCACAGTGACACTGCACTAACTCTACTTTCTTTTTATATCCCTGTTATTGTTGTGTATGTTTTCAAGTTTAATAATGTAAAAAATGCCCTAAGTGCGAGGCAGAGACTAAACAAGCTTGTAATCTGCCACTTAATAAGTTCCTTAGATTTTAACTCTGTTCTGCGTGTAAAAAGGATTGCATTTGGTACTAAATCAAAAGCACTGTACTGAAAAAATTTTAGTACGAATATGTATACTATTATGTACGAATGTGTACGAATATGCAAACCATACACACACAGACACACACACACACACACACACACACACACACACACACACACACACACACACACACACACACACACACACACACAGGAGACAAACACAGTCAGCCATGTGTACTTAATGGCTATGGACACAATCCCAATATCCCACATGTGTGCAAGAGCTTTTGTTTTATTTAGACAAGAATAATTCAGCACTGCCTGTAATGGAATGACCTGTCCTGTCACCTGACCTTAAACGCAATCATGCTATTCTGGAATAACACTTTCACTGAAGCGTTTGATCAAGGTGTCCAAGCAAGTCACCTGCAAATCCCTGAGGGAAACATTGAGAATCTCTGCAATTCTGGGGAAAATTGAATGTGTGTTTAAAGAAAGTGCACACAGCAATGCAGTTATAGCTGGTAAAGGAGGATTTCTTTGAAATGTTTTTATTTAATTTTTAAAAGTATGAAAACCCCAAAAAAAAGAAAAAAAATATCTTAGTATCTCTGTGCTAAATATTATTCCTTAGCAATCTGTATTCAGTGCACTAAATGATTAAGGATGGAATTGATTTGAAATTGGACAAGAAAAGTGGAACTACATCTAAATATAAACACAGACGTCCATGCTTTCATGCTAGCTCTAAACAACTCCATCAAATACAGAATTTTATAAGACTTGTCATGCTTATTTCATTGAAGTTATACTTTTACTTTATTAATCTCAGAGACTTCAACAGTTCTTTAACCTCAGCTACAGCCTTCAAATTTATGACTGGTCTCATACTGGACACCCTGTGGAGCTTTCTGTCTTGCTTTCTATTAAATTTACTTTAGTCTTACAGTTTGTCACATTTGAGAATGTTCTAAAACATTTGATGAACACACCATCTGATCCACTTAAAAGCTATGAGGCAGTGTTTTGCCAATCAGAATGTGGTGCATTTCATTATAATGGCATATGATTTTCTGAGAGGATTTTGATTTTATATTGATGAAGAGCACTTTATGAATACAAATTTGCCCTGGACATACAGTATATGTTTATTATAACTTTATTTGTAATTAAATGAACCAAATATTTTGGATACTCCAGGAGAGATAAGATTCTTCAAACACATTTCATGCTCTGCATGCATGATATGAAAATATTTTTTGTAATTTCCTTTTTTCTGTGTGTGAGCCTCTGTACAAATATACATTTTCATAACTGTAACTTGCATGAATAAGTGTGTATGCTTATGATAAATGGACAGTGTGTCATGGGATAACAATCTCTGCTGCTATAAGGTGGGTGGTCTCTTTTTTGCTCAGCGACCCCACACAAGTTCTTTTCAGCAGCACATTGCCCCTTAACACCATTAGATTGTGCTAGGCAGCTGAAATAAATCTTTAAAACAACAGCTACTGGCATTAAAAGTCAGCCCCCTAGCCTTTCTTTCATTTTTGCTCTGCCTTGAGAGGCCACAAGGGATTGAGCTGAACTAATCAAGACCTAAGTTCAAGTTAAGTGCAATAATTGTTAAGATATGTGTCAGGGCAACATACAAACTTATGTCTTGTGTCTGGTGCCCATGACCCAATCAGGATCGGGTTTCCTGCTGAATTGGGTGGTGTGTTTTTATAGTGGATAAGATTGCTTATTTTTTCTGGGTTAAAAAAAAATGCAATCATCCATCCTCTGTAAAACTAGCTAGCTGAGCAGTGGGTGCAAGGGAAAATAAACAAAGTAGAGAGAGAGAGAGAGAGAACGAGAAAGAGAGAGAGAGAGAGAGAGAGAGAGAGAGAGAGAGAGATAGATGGAGAGAGCACAGTGATAAGCATTATGCTAGGTACGGTGAAAAGAATGTACAATGAGGCCTTGACATTCCTGTCGGACAAGAAGGGAAGCTTTTTTGCCTTTTTTTGCCCCTACACTTCCTCTCAGTTACATTTGAAAAACTTCACACAAAAAGCCTTGGTGGAAAGTGTAAAATAACTTATTTAAACTCTGTGTTTTCATAGCTTCCACCTTTGTAACTTCTGCTACTCTACCACATTCAGGATAAGGTATAATTCTGAATGCCTATGTGAACAGGCTTTAGAGAGGAAAGCTGAGTCTGCTACTGCAAGTGGATGTTTTATTATGTAGCGATGCCTCTAATTTTTAAGACCAGCAAGACCATTTGAAACTAAGCACGTTTCATACATTTTATTAAGCATTTACACGGCTTTTGATTCGCTTGTTAATCACTTCACACATCTGAATCAGGCAGATCCTGACTGAAAGTGTAAATGTAAAAATAATTTTTTATATGTTTGACAGAGAATTTCTATTCATGACATTTTATTAAAAATTGCTTTATGTTTTAAACTGCTGTACTTAAAGTGTGAGAGAGAGAGAGAGAGAGAGAGAGAGAGAGAGAGAGAGAGAGAGAACGACTGGCTTAAGCTTCTTGTCAGAAAGCAGTCAGTGTGAAATACTAATATGAGCATTAGAAAGACTTGGCTGCCTCTTAAACCTAAGCTTTGGGTATTAACCGTTCGGGTGGTTGTTTACCTACCACTCTCCACTTCTTCAAATGCCAGGGCAGACTGTGCAAGATTGCCTTAATGTTTCCCACTTGCATCAGAGCACTGCAGAATAATGTGTGTTTAAATCTCAGAGTGCTTTCCGAGCACTGCTACAAAACTATCATAAAAAAAAGAACGCAAAGCAACCATTAGAAATACACTTGAGGCAAATTATAAAATGTAAACATACCATGGTAAAAAGGCAGGAAAACTATTCTCATTCTCTAACGCTGAAGATGATGTTTTTATGCAACACTGAAAAAGATACAGAGTTCACTCGCTAAAATAGAAAAACCTGTGGAGACCGCAACAATATCATATATTGATTAATAATATAAAATCATCAGCTCACCAGAGACCCAGCCTCTATGTGACAGTGGCTAGAAAACCATTTCTGAAAAAGGATAACATAAAAGCATGTTGGTAGTTTGTAGAAAGGCATGTGGCAAAGCCTGAGAGTTTTTGAAAAGAAATGGTGTCTTTATTTGAAGATAGTGCTAGTAGCATCACTCTGGGTTGCCAGAGGAAAGCTTGCAAAGCTTTGGAAAACTTCAAAGAAATAGCCTGACTCGAAGAAAGATTGTATTGTTGGCTGAGACAATTTTATCCACTGACATTCTTCCTCTCATTAGGAAAAAGATTTGGCACAAGTTTTCATTAAAACAATGTTTTTGATCAAATTCAACAATAATACTGCAGCAAAGCAAAAATTTGAATTCATAATAAGGGGGGGAATATTTTCTGGAGGCACCTTGGCTTATTTAAAAATATTGAAGGGCCCATTTTTGTCATCCAGCCAATGCTAATCAAATACATACAGTTTAGCATCTAATGTACATTCAATTCTAGGAACAAAAACTATTAATACCTGTGTGATTTTTGTGGATGGTGCCACTTCAGAATAATTGTTTTGAACTACAACTGCAACAAACAGTTTTGCATTTAAGCTACAGTTTTTAAATGGAAAATTTGGTGTCATCCAGATGAGGATCGGTTCTCTTTTAAGTCTGGTTCCTCCTTAGGGTTTCTTCCTCATACTATCTCAGGAGTTTTTTCTTAGAACTGTTGCCTCTGGATTCATTATTAGGGACAAACCATGATGAATTCATTGTTCAATGTTAAAAGTGTGATGCAAATCAAATCACATTGATTTGAATGAAATAGAACCTATTCATGCTTCATAATATGGATACATGCTTTCGTAATAAGACATAATAGTAATCTGATTTTTAAAAAGAAAACGTTTAAAGAAGTGAAACTTTAAACCACAACATTATAACCTACAGTAAAACTTATCTAGCAGTAGTAAGTCTAAAAGATTCACACCACAAGTTCAGTCACCATGGTTTTCTGTTGACTTCAAAATGTCCTGCACAAGGAAAAACATCATGGTCAAGATACGGTATCTTTTTTCCTTATAAGTGTGAAAGGGAACTTCTCAAGGAAGTTGTGTCTTCCAGAGTTGTCTTTGGAATTCTGAGAATAGTTACCCGATAACGACTGAAAATAAAATTCCTTTAGCTTGTCTATTAGTCAATGCGTCATGAATAACTTTTACATCCTGTTTCTACCTAACACAAGTAATGGTTTTTCATTGTCACAAGTTTTCATTTCACAAACAAATGCAGTCTCTTCCAAACAACAATTTGGCACACATCTTAATGATGCATAATAAAATGAAAAATCTTCCAAAGTGTTTATTTCCACTGTATAACCAACCTACAACGTCTGTCATCTGCCAGCCACAACAATCTGTCCTTTCACTGCAGATAACTAATCGTAAAATTTGTTTCATAGACATGTACATGACTTTTTAAGATTTTTAGAGAAATATTTTTAAATAATAGGTGTAAGAGAAAAACAAACTAATGAACATCGCTTATCACAAGCTCCTTCCTGTTTTAACAGTCACACTAATTAAAACATTTTTCTGTCTCTCTATTCTTTTCATATATTAAAAATACAAAATGCATTTCTACAACAACAACAACAACAACAACAATAACATCAGCAGTTCCAAGAATAAAAAAAAAATGTGACAAGGCTATATAAAGCAACAAGACAAACATACGGCTTAATCAATACAAAAAAAAAAGGAATGTTGCAATGACTTTCAGTCTCCAGAAGGCAGTTTATGAGATCTGCCAATTATAAAAAATATGTCAAGTGGAACAGGCAAAGACTGCCCAAGCAATCTGGCGGGGTTATAATAAATATATAAGGTATGAAGTATGTGGCAAATAATACAGTTAAAGTCCAAAATATGAAAATGCTGGAAGCACTCAGAAAGAAGGGGAAAGATAATGTTAACCTATGGAATTTTTTTTTTTGTTCAGATTTTTTAACATACCCTCTATGCCTATTTGGTACCTAATTTGGTGGTGCAATAGGTTTTCGCTCCTTTATGTTTTCCTGATTGTGTGCAAACTATTGATATATCCATATATTTATATTAAAATATATTTTCATTTATACTTTGGAACTAATTGTCAATTCTAGCTGGTCACGAAAGTTGAACGAAAAACTCTCACAATAGTCCAAGCAACAACATTTATATTAATTAACATGTTTCAATTGCTTACACAGGGATGTGTATTCAATTTAATTTAATTCATTTTTATTTGTATAGCGCTTTTACCAATGAACATTGTCCCAAAGCAGCTTTACACAGATAATGTGGTGATAAAAATAAATATGTTTTTTATAAGTGTAAGGTTTCCCTTTCGGGAACTCAAGCTGCATCACATGCTTCCACGTTGCTCACGCTTTGAAACAAGTGTGAAATCCGGCCAATCACCGGCAGGGTGACGTCACGACCAGGAAGCTACAAAATGCGCATGCAGTGAAGCCGATGCTAGCTTCTGTTTGTTCAGGTAAGTGCTTTTTGTGTGAATCTGTGCAGGCATGAGCTTTAAAAGCAAGCTGAATTTCCAACTGTGTGTTCCTTTTTGCCCCCGCTTCATTCAGAGGGGATACACACAGCCGATGTGTTGTTTGCTAATGAGAGGAGCATGTTCAGTCGGCTCTCAAGGGAGTTTGCATTGAAGCCGTATGGCTATGCGCACTCTCCACTTGTGTGCTCTTCGAGGAGAGCGGGTGCTGTGGGTCCTGCACACGGTAGAGAAGGGCTCTGGTCCTGAAACGGGAAGTAAGCACTCTCCTGAGGAAGGAGGCCATAGAAGTGGTCCCTCCTTTATTTAGAGATTCTGGCTTCCATAGCCAGTACTTCGTGGTTCTGAAGAAGGACGGGGTTGCGTCCAGTTCTAGATCTACGCTCCTGGAAGCACTCGCTTATGAGGCTTGGGTTCAGAATGCTCACTCCTAAGCAAGTTGTGTCTCAGATCAGGCCCGAGGGCCGGTTTGTCACGATAGATCTAAGGACACATACCTTAACATATCCATCCTTCACAGGAGGTCCCTGATGTTTGCTTTCAGGAGCAAATCTTACCAATATTGGGTTCTCCTGTTCGGCCTGGCACTCTCACCCTCCACCTTCATAAAATGCACGGATGTGACTTTGACCCGTCCAGTCTTCGGGGCATCCGCATCCGCATTCGGAACGGTATCAACGATTGGTTGATATGAGCTTTATCAGAGCTTTTGGGCAGTCGGGCATCGAGATGTCATTCTCACCCATATAAAGGAACTGGGGTTAAGAGTAGACACCTAGAAGAGTGGGCTTTCTCCAGTACAGAGAACCACCTTCTTAGGTGTAGTGGGGGACACGACCGTTATGCGGGCACAACTGTTGACATTAACTTCAGTCCAAATCCATCCTCAAAGCTCCGGTTCTTACTCCGGAATTTCAAGGTGTTGATGAGAAACCGTCCCCAGCTGTACAGAGTGGCCTCCAATCGAAGAGGACACTATCCATAGGCAGGCCTGGAAGAAGTGGGAAGATCCACGGAGGGAAGAGGGGCAGGAACAGTGGTCACTAAACCTCAGGAGCATGTTTGACTCGACTGAGAGAGAGAGAGAGAGAGAGAGAGAGAGAGAGAGAGAGAGAAATATATATATATATATATATATATATATATATATATATATATATATATATATATATATATAGAGAGAGAGAGAGAGAGAGAGAGAGAGAGAGAGAGAGAGAGAGAGAGAGAGAGAGAGAGAGAAGAGTGGTGACAGGAAGAGAAGGATATGGTTTATTATGTGTCCTTATTGTTGTATGAAACTTAAGGACACTGTGCAGTTGGGGACTCTGGGAAGACTCGCTATGGCAGCATAACTGAAAGGGAGAACCAGAAGGTAACTTGAGGGATCTCTGGGACGACCCAACACACCAAATTGACCACTCTCAAAACCAATTGAACAACATGAACTTACTATCAGGATTATAGACCATGGACTGCCACTACACTCCAATCTCTGGATCACATTTCACTAATTATTCAAAGCTGTTCCTTGCCACCTTGCACCACACTCTTTGTCTCATGATTGTCCTCCGTAGTGGTTATCAAGTTTCTCTATCTACATTGTCTTATCCAGGTTTTGTTTTCATGTTCATGCTTTGTTGTTGCTTGTTGTTTTGTTTTTGTTTTTATTAGCCTTACCCATATGGAAAGCTGATATATAGGAATATATGCAAAGCACATATATTTAAACATGTTCATGTTTGGATTTTACAGATATAGAAATATAAACTATATTGCCAAAAGTATTGGGTTACCTGATCATAAGTATGGTATGTGATTTTTGAGCATTGCATTGCATTCTAAAGTGTGCTTATGGATATTTTTGTATTTATTATGGTATTACGAAGGCAGGTACTTATGTAATGTGAGGAGGCCTGGGATGCGGTCAGCGTTCCAAATTATCTCAAAGGTATTCAGTAGGGATGAGATCAGAGCTCTATAGCAGGCTAATCAAGATCTTCCTCTCCACAGCATGTAAACCTTGTATTCAAGGAGCTCACTTTGTGCACAGGGGCATTGCCATGCTGGAACAGGTTTGGGTTTTGAAGTTAAAGTGAAGGGAAGATTTTATTATACCACATTTAAAGACACCCAATACAATTGAGTGCCTCCAGCTTTGTGGTAACAGTTTGGAAAAGAACCACATATAGCAGGAATGGTCAGGTGACCCAATATTTTGGGCAACATAGTGTATGTTCGATACTTCAAAATATTACAAAAATGGCTGTTATGTGACTTAACTCTGTGAGGGTTTTTATTTACACAGTGGAAAATAGGTGTGGGAAGAGAAAAAAGTGTGTGGGGATATGTGCTGGACTTCGTTCTTCTTAGTGCGTGGAAGAAAGAGCAAGGCACAATACGTGATTTGAGGCATATGATGCTGAAACAAGCTTGGCATTGGGCAAGAGAGGAGGCTGCGAGCCGTGGTTAGTGCCCCTATTGGCCAATGTGAAGCAAATCTCTGGTATCTTCTCCATTGCTGTTGTTGTCTTCGCTGTTGCTGCTGCCCAGAGCATAAAAGACAGACAGACAGGTTAGTGGGAATCCAGATGGAGAGCTCCTTTATATACTCTGCTCAAGGATGGTGGGGAGCTGTTGCTCTTCCTATTAGACACCAGCCGTGTCTGATTCAATCACCCTGTCCCTTTGTCATGTGCTCCGGGGCTTCCCAAGCACCTGCCTTTTTAAATATGCAGATTTTTGTCTCGTCATCACAGTAGCCCCTTCTCAACTCCAAGCCTACTGTCGCCCGGGCTGGAAAAGTGTCTTCGGGAAAGGGAGTCTGCATTGCCGTTCATCCCGCAGTAAAAGGAACCAACGGGTTGTTCTTACATTTGAATCTTATGCTTTGGCCATCCATTGGAGAGGGATTAAAATATAATTATTATATTATTGATCTGTTATCAGTGTGAATTGTCTACCTTCTAGGTAGTGTCAAAGTTCCACCACCACCACCCACTTAATGGCTAGGGCTTCTCGTTCAACTGCCATATACCTGCATTCATCAGACTGTGACAAAACGGTGCCCAGCCCAGCCCAGCATCTGTGTGCACAACAAATGGCTGGTTAAAATTGGGGTTTCTCAGTAGGGGTGTACTGGTCAGTATTTTCTTCAAAGACTGGAATGCCTTTTTAGCTCCCATCCACCGGACCTGTTTGGGTTGTCCCTTCTTTGTGAGGTCTGAGAAGGGGGAAGCAGGGGGAGAAGTTAGGCAGAAAGTGTCTATAGTATCCTGCCAAACCCAGGATAGCACAAACTGGTTTCTTGGATGTGGACGGGGATACTCTTTTACCCCATTTATCTTCTTCTCTTGTGGTTTCAGTAAGCCCCCGCCGATGCGGTATCTCAGGTACTGTGCTTCGGTCAGCCCTGGGTGGCAATTCCATGGGTCTGCCATTAGGCCAGTCTTCCTAAGCTCTTTCAGTACATTTCTCATGTGGTGTAGGTGATCCACCAATGCCACGGAGTGGATTACCACGTCATCTAGGTATGCAGCCTTGAAGTTTAGGTGTGGCCGTTAGACTGCCAGTGTCCGCTGGCGGTGCTAAACGCTATTTTAGGCTTTGACTCCGGGGTAAGGGTTACCTGCCAATATCCTTTTGTCAGTTCTAGCATTAAGAAGAACCTGGCCCTTCCCAGGCACTCTACCAGGTCATTCACCCTGGGTAGTGGGTAGCTGTCAAACTCGGAGACCTGGTATATCTTCCGGAAGTCATGGAATAATCTCAAGCTTGCATCCGGCTTTGGTACCATGACTATGGGGCTGGACCAGGGGCTGGCCTAATGTTTAATTACTCTGTCCTGTAGTATCTTGCTAACTTCTTCCTCCATAGTGCAGCAACAGGCTTCTGGGACCCTGTATGGTCGTTGACGCCCTACTACCATCCCTGGCGGAGTTTTTATCTCATGTTGCATGACCAAGGTAAACCCAGGGGACTCTGTGGGGGAAGTGCAGAGACACGCAGTTCAGGACTAACGCCAACTATTAATCTTCACTTATCTTCTTTGTTCGTGACCGTGACCCTGGCAGTGGGCGCCTTTTGTATGTCTCCATGCTGGGGTTTTCCTGGTTTGTGTTTTACAACTTGTGTTTTTCACCAGTGTAGTGACTTGCTTAGTCAAGACAGTTGAACACAAGCACCAGACAGAAGGTTTTGGTGACTTAACTCTGTGAGGGTTTTTATTTACACAGTGGCGCAGGGGTGCAGGAAGAGGAAAAAGTGAATGCAGGGAGGCTTGTGCGGGGATATGTGCTGGACACGCACAGTTGTTCTCCACCCTGCTGTCTTCCAAAGCTTCTTTTATACACTCCGCTTTGCTCAAGGATGGTGAGGAGCTGTTGCTTTCCTTATCAGACACCAGCCATGTCTGATTCTGTCGTGCCACCTCTCTGCCATGTGCTCCGGGGCTTTCCCAAACATGGGTGCTGAACTGGCGCTGTCCTTTCAGCACCCGTCTGAATATTTGGAGCGCCTGCCGTTTTGGGTATGTGGATTGTTGTCCCGTTGTCACAATACATATGTATTTGTGTGTGTGTGTGTGTGTGTGTGTGTGTGTGTGTGTGTGTGTGAACGAATTTAATAAATATTATGTAAACTGATGAACTGTGATTTAAACTTGTGTAAAATATAAAATGTACTCTTTTCCAATAACTTATTATTACTTACTCAATATATCTACCTTCTTTTTCTTCTTCTTTCGGCTTCTCCCATTAGGGTTCGCCACAGCGGATCATCTGTGTTTTATAATCATCATACCTGCATGTCTTCCCTTACCACATCCATAAACCTCCTTGTCCTTGCTCTTTTCCTCCTTCCTGGTGGCTCCATCCTCAGCATTCTTCTATCGATATACCCCATGTCCCTCCTCTGCACATCTCAATCTCGCCTCCCTCACCTTGGCTTCAAAACATCCTACATGTGCTGTCCCTCTAATAAACTAATTTCTAATCCTGTCTATCCTCGTCACTCCCAACGAAAACCTCAACATCTTCACCAGCTACCTTCAGATCCACCTCCTGTCTTTTACAATGCCACTCTCTCTAAACCATACAACATCGCAGGTCCACCTCCTTCTCCACCTCTTTTCCCTGCAACCGCACCACTCCACCGCCCTCCCTCTCAGTCACACACATGTACTCTGTCTTACTCCTACTGACTTTCATTCCCCTTCTCTCCAGCGCATACCTCCACCTCTCCAGGCTCTTCTTAACCTGCTCCCTAATCTCACCACAAATTACAGTATCATCCGCAAACATAATAGTCCATGGAGACTTCTATGTAACCTCGTCTGTCAGCCTGTCCATCACCACTGCTAACAGGAAAGGGCTCAGAGCCAACCCATGATCCAGTCCAACCTCCACTTTGAACCTGTCTGTTGTTCCTACTGCACACTTTACTGCTGTCACACTGCCCTCATACATGTCCTGCACCACCCCTTACACACTTCTCCGACACACCTGACTTTCTCATACAGTACCACAATTCCTCTCTAGGCACCCTGTCATATGCCTTCTCTAAATCCACAAACACACAATGCAAGTCCTTCTGACCTTCTCTATACTTCTCCTTAAACATGTTCAAAGAAAATAATGCACGTGTGGTGCTCTTTCCTCGGCATAAAACCATACTATTGCTCACAGATAGTCACCTCTTTTCTCAGCCTGGCTTCCACTACTCTTTCCCATAACTTCATGGTGTGACTGATCAGCTTAATTCCCCTGTAGTTACTGCAGGTCTGCACATCTCCCTTGTTTTTTAAAGATCGGTACCAGCACACTTTTTCTCTATTCCTCAGGCATCCTCTCACCTTCCAAAATCCTGTTAAACAATCGTGTAAAAAACTCCACTGCCGTCTCTCCTAAACATCTCCATGCTTCTACCGGTATGTCATCTGATCCAACCGACTTTTCACTTTTCATCCCCTTAATCGCTGTTCTCACTTCCTTCTTACTAATCCTATCCACTTTCTGCTTCACCAACTCCACACCATCCAACCTTCTCTCTCTTTCATTTTCCTCATTCATCATCTGCTCAAAATACTCCATCCATCTTCTCAACACACTCTTCTCACTACTCAGCATGTTTCCATCTGCCCCCTTATTGTTCAAACACTCAGCACATCCTTCCTAGCTTGGTCCCTCTGCCTGGCCAATCGGGACAAAAAATGTTTTCCCTCCTTAGTGTCCAACTTCTCATACAACTCTTTATATGCCTTTTCCTTGGATTTTGCCACATCCCTCTTTGCCTGCTTCCACATCTCCTTGTACTCCTGCCTACTTTTCAGATCAGTCTGTCGATTCCAATTCTGTTTTGCCAACCTCTTTCTCCTTATGATTTCCTGCACTTCCTCATTCCACCACCATGTCTCTTTGTCTTCCTTTCTATTTCCAGATGTCACACCAAGTACCGTTCTAGCTGTTTCCCTTATCAATTCTGCAGTAGTTGCCCAATCATCCAGCATCTCTTCATCACCACCAAGCCCCTGTCTGAGCTCTTCCCTGAATCTCACACTACAGTCTTCCTTCTTCAGTTTTCACCATCTTACGCTTCTTTCAGTCTTCACTCTCATTCTCTTTTCCTTCACCTTCAAAACCACCCTACAGACCACCATCCGATGCTGTCTAGCTACACTGTCCCCTGCCAACACCTTACAGTCTCCAATCTCCTTCAGGTTGAATCTCCTACTCAGAACATAGTACACCTGTGTGCACCTTCCTCCACTCTTATACGTCACCCTATGATCCTCCTTCTTCTTAAAATAATTGTTCACCACTGCCATTTCAATCCTTTTAGCAATATCTACCACCATCTGCCCTTCCACATTCCTCTCCTTAAAGCCATACCTACCCATCACCTCCTCATCCCCTCTGTTACCTTCACCTACCTGCCCATTAAAATCTGCCCCAATCACCAATCCTTCATTTCTAGGTACACCTTCTACCACTTCATCTAACTCACTCCAGAATATTTTTTTCTCCTCCATCTCACAACCCAATTATGGAGCATAAGCACTGATGACATTAATCATTACCCCTCTAACTCCCTATCAGAAACTCTCTTCACCTTTACTACACTCTTATTGTACTCTTCCTACAGAATCACCCCTATACCATTTCTCTTTTCATCCACACCATGAAAGAACAGTTTAAACCCACCTCCAATGTTCCTGGCCTTACTCCCTTTCCACTTGGTCTCCTAAACACACAACATATCTACCTTTCTCCTCTCCATCATATCAGCTAACTCTCTCCCTTTACCAGTGATAGTACCAACATTTAAAATACCAACCCTAACCTCCTCTCTCCTTTCCCTGCCATCTCTGTAGACATCTCCCTCCTCTCATTCTCCTCCTTCAGCCAACAGTAGCCCAATTTTCACCGGTACCCTGTTGGCTAATGATACGAGTCAAAAATGTAAAAATATGCCATTTATCAGATTTCCGTATGTTTGCACTTGCAGCTGCTCCCCACTCTTTTACATGACTCTCATCCTATAAACTTTAGTGTTTTGATAGTGAAAGAGTTAGTTTAGCATGCCATAGTAACATATGACTATATTTAAAATATACAACATATTTCATGAAATTAATGGTGTCTTACATTTATACATATACATCCCATTTTTTAAAATGCTTGTTATACTGCAGACATTGTAAGACTTTTTATTTATTATTGGGTGTTATGTTTTTGCTAGATTTAAGACACTTTTAAAAATCATTAAACATTTAAATTCTTTCAAAAACAGTATGCATGAATTTTTAATGCACATGAGTTGTGTGTATGTACTATGCATCATGTGGCAGTGAAAATAATTTGGCTGAATATGGCTTTTGATCAAAGATCAAGCTTTTTTTTGCATTGCTAATAAGGAAAGTGGTGGAAGAGGGTTTGATTTACACTAATCTATAGCATTAGATTTCTACCCGCATCTCCATGCTAAGTACTGTTGTTCCATTATTCCATTAAACCATTATATTTATATTGTATTATTCACTTTTGTGACAAACGTGCTTTTATTGAATGGATTTTGTTGCTTGTTTTTAGAGCAGTTAATGTTAAATTTCATCATGCAGGTGTAAAACTAACCAGGTCCTGGACCAACAATGATGTATAATCTCCATGACATGTCATTAATAAATTTGCACTTATGCAACCCTTCGCAACATAGGAACATAAGAATTCTTGGCAGATGAACAGTGTGCCCTTAGGTGTGAGAACATGAGGGCGTGAGTGCGTTAAACCTCTTACCCTGTCTTCCCTCGTCACATCAAAGAGTAACTGATCAACTCTGGGGAAAACAAAAAAATCATGACACATTTTTGGCACAATGTCAACTCTATTCTATTCATTAAACCCTGGCTGTAGATGACAAAAAAGAGATAAGAATGTAGAAAATCAAGGGTGAAAGATAGATTTTCATTTAAGCCATGTGGCTGGCACCTTTTTCCATAACTTACAGTTATCTCATTATACAACCGAGCAGTTGAGGCTTAAGGGTGTTACACAAAGGCCCAACAGTGGCAGCATGGTGGTGCTGGGATTTACACTCACATCCATCCAATAAGAAGTCCACCATCTTAACTAGTGAGCCACTTCCCTCAATAGCTTCCCCAGATAGATAGATAATTACATGAACAGACAAATAATAAGAACGATGGAAAGAATTAAAGAAAAGTAGGCAACAAGCTGTTCTTGTAAACAAATTATTCCATTTATCTTTATTATTATTATTATTGTTATTATTATTATTATTATTATTATTATTATTATTATTTTGAGATCCTTTTACCACTCCCACGTTACCTGTTACATGCTTACTCACTTGATCTATCTCTTTATCAATGCTAAAGTTGTGCTTTCTAGTAAGAATTTAAGGCTTTCTTTCTTTCTTTCTTTCTTTCTTTCTTTCTTTCTTTCTTTCTTTCTTTCTTTCTTTCTTTCTTTCTTTTTTTTTCAAGAGACCATAAAAGTTATTTGCTGCAGTAATTAGTGTAATGACCATATAAAATGCTTACAGCTTTGTATGTAAATCATGAAACGTGTTTAGTAAATTTAAACCATACCTTTCCAGAATACTTACATTCAATCTGTGTTTTTCTGTTTCCTCTGATTGCACAGACCAAATCTATCAACTCAAATGCAGTTCACAGTTTGGGCATGTTGACAAGTTTGTCAGTTTGCTGCTAAAGACGGTTGTACAAGCTATTGAATTATACTATGCAATGAGGTTTTTAAACATGTGTTTCCATTTTAAGTTTAATTTAGTAAAATAAATAATGAGAGTAATGTATCACGTGTTGTTCATCTGATATTGTATTTTTCTAATTCTGAAAAATACAATATATCTATTTTGTCCTGATATGTAAAACCATAGAATTCTAAGAGGGTATACTTTTTTTACATGACTGTGTCTTGCACTATAGCCACTATATGCATGAAAAAGCAGAAGCTCCTTTTAGACGTTAGTGCGTATTTCCATGCAAGAGGTAGAAAATACCTTAGCAGCTGTACTTTGTTCCTCTAAATGTCCTTTAACATACTGGCAAATGGAAAAAAAACAACAACAACCAAAAGACACCTGAATGGGAGGGTAGAATTCAGAAATCCATCTACACATGATCATGAAACTTGATAAGTATCTAACAATCCCCTAAATGCAGTCAAGGAGTGTCATGTCTGCATTGCCTTGTTAATAGTTTTCCTTATAATATTTGATGAATTAATGCTAAATTTACAGTTTGTTTTTTTGTAATTCCCTAACATTTATGCATCTAGACATCTTAAATTAAAGTGTACTTTTTTGTTGACCATCATAAATTATGTTAATAGCTGTTTTTCAGTGCTCATCTTATAATGTCAAATTATGTCAAAATACACAAAATATATCTAATCTGAATTTGTTATTCACTGAGTATGGATGCTTGGCCTCTGAAAATGCTGCTTGCTTTTATTTCATTTGTACAGGGCAGTACAGGAACATTCTATCAGGAACCATTTCATTACATGCCCCTGGCTCTTCACAGACTTCTCATGTGTTCATTATTATATTTTTCTCTCTCTCTCTTTGACAGGAGGCTGACATGAATTCCATGGCAACTATGCGTTTGTGAATAAAGGGTGCAATATCACCACAGTGAATGAATAGCCATTCTGGCACCTTGTATTCAAGACTGAAGATGTTACCTTGCAGATGGGGCTCATTGGTAATTTATGCTGCAGGAATGAATGAGAGGCACACGCTTTGCAAAAGAGCAGCGAATTACTTCATTATGTAGTGAAGACTCCAGCTGAGAATGTGTGTGGAACTGTACATAAAATTGTAAAAAAAAAAAAGTTAAATGAAACAGAGGGAAAAAGAGAAGTGAGGAATGATAGCACAGTGCAGCGTGGGTTGAATGTGAATTTTAGTGCAGTGTGTGTGTGTGTGTGTGTGTGTGTGGGTATGTGTCTGCTGCATAACCCCAGAAGAAAAAGTCATGCAATAAAAATGATAGGTGTGTGCCTAGAACATGCATTATACATGCCAGTGTTTGAGAGAGAGAGAGAGCGAGAGAGAGAGATTGTGTTTGCTCTAATTGGTTTTCTGTTATTACCTCCATAGATCACCGACTCAAACTTAGCCAGCATTAACTGTGGCAACAAATTCTCAGGACTTAAGTAACGCATGGGAAGCACAAGGGAATGGATGAAAAGAAGATATAGTGTATTCAGGGTTCTGCTGTGTCAACACACTCGCTACCACACACACACACACACACACAATGAGGAAGCATTACCTCATGGAATCATGCAATTCAAAATGAAACTCAACATAAATAGCGATCATCATTTCATTCAAGCACTTAAATATCATTCATGACACGTTGCCTGATTCCATGTCCTTACAATATTTTAGTGTATGGTAAAATATGAGTAATGGAAGATTAGCCAGACACAAATAAACACAGCCATACTGTACCTTAATAGCCCCAAGCAGAAAAAAGGGTATATGTATTAATATTATGCTTATCAGGAGAACAAATCTGTTTTTTGCTTTACTAAGTACTATATCTGTTTGGGAGAAAAAAAATGGAAAGCATAGAGTGAAAAGAAGGAAGGAATACCAAATTGGAACAGCCACAGAGAGCAGATGAGTTTAAAAAACAGAGTGAAACGTGTCAGATGTGCTTCTGAGAGATGCAACTAATGAACTTTGGAAAGTCTGGAATGTTTACGATTTTTTTTTTAAACATAAGGAGGTCTTAAACATTTTGCTGTCTTCAAACAAAATGGCTGCACACTTCAAATGAGGTATGCATGTTGTGGTGATCACTGCCTCCTCATTACAGGGAGAAAATCCAGAAGGACCCAAATTAGTGCATTTCATTTTCATGTCTTGACTATGACATAGAAATTATAGCTTGCTAAGCTAAAACAAAGTTCAACAAACTGTAGAAATGTTAGTTTTGTTTACTTTGGCACATGTACATTTTGTTTGAAATCATGTCTTGGCTCTTGATGTACCCATTGGTCATTCTCTTTATTCTCACGCTTGCTCTCAGTCTGTCCAATGATTTGTGTTTGCATTTAAACCCTTGCATGCCTTTGTTGTAGTGTGCTGTACTGTTTAGTGTGTATCCGCCTTACTATTTTTATTCGGTGATATAAGTCTCTGATTTTTATCCTAATCTTCTTTCCTGGTTTTCGTGCTTTGCCTTTGCTTTGTTGGTTATCTGATTCAAGCCTGTTTTAACTCTGACATTTGAATTTGTCTGCTCCTTAAAAAAAAAAGGAAAAAAAAGGGGGTTTACTGCATTTGCATCTGTATCCACTCACATCTCATGCCAAGAATTGAACATTTAGAACATTTAAATACTTTGTGAAATTTGAATTTAAGAAACTTATAAACAACTTATTAGGCTATTTTATTTATCGAGTGCCAATTTAACCCTGATTAAACACTAGAATACATTAGTTACAAATATTATCTAAACCTGGGAGACTGCAGTTCAAATGCAGACCAAGGAAAGCAAAAAAAGTGTATGAAAAAGAAGCTAGTCATAATTCAGCTGCAGAGGTTTCTGTAGAAGATTTTGTGTTGCAATGAATATCATGCATTTATGCAATTGAATTAGCTAAATGCAGCTTATCATGCAAGTGAAGAGTGTTCATGGACTTACACAGGCTAAAGCTCTATTTTCTAATTAGTGAAGAAGACTTTAAACATGACAGGATAAACATGCATGAGTTTATTCTGCAATTCAGGTTACAAAGAGATGTTTTACTTGTCCACAGTCAATGCCCAAAATGCACGCACACACACACACACACACACACACACACACACACACACACACACACACACACACACACACACACGCACACACACACACACACTCACTCACTCACACAGAGACCAGTCATTAAAATTTAAGTATAAAAGGTTGTTGCTATTCAGTCATTTTATTTGTTACATTTGTACCCAAGACATGTTTTTGTACAGATGAACACCCGTGTTTCAAACTCTTACCAAACTACTTGATTTGAAAGGGAACAAAGCTAACCAGTGCACTGGTCCTGACCAGTATAAAGCATTTTCTCAACATGAATAAACAAATGAATGAATCAACTAATAGATTCTCTGCTTGTACTGAAGGCCACCCTTGACTATACAAAGACAGCAGCCTGTGTGAATGTAGACATAAATTGGGCTTGAAAGCAACAGAGTGGCTAACCTTTTGAGCAGGGCCAGGGTGGAGACACTCGAGTTAATCCTTACTGAAGCGGTGAGGTAATTCTGTCAGGGCAAAATTCCCCACATCACTTAATTCAATTGAAGGTAACGCTCACACACAGAGACAACTTCAAAGGAATAAGTCAGGCTTGCTAATGAAAAGCATTCCTATGATATGATGCTACCACCATCATGTTTCCCTGTAGAAATGGTAAATTTAATAGAAAAGCTAAAGTGGTTGTGCCAGTAGTGAGCGAGTGAAGGGCGGAGCTTTTAGTAACGAGCAGTAAGCAAGACCTGCAGCTGATGAGACTAATCAGTAGTGTATACTGATACATGGCACAATCCAAATTAAATTAATTTAAGATTTAGGTTGTAAAACAACACAATGTTCAAAGGTGTGAATACTAATACAATGCACTGTATGCTGCAAAACCAGTTCATATTAATTCATAAATTGACTTTTTTCTCTTTTGCACCAATTACAGAGTAAAGAATCTCCACAAATTAATCATTTGCAAACAAGAGACAAAATCAATATTTCCTATTGCTTGTGTTTGTGGTGTGCAATAGATCATATGGACATGTAGAATTCTGCCTAGTTGCATTATTTCTATTGTTTAACAAAGCATTGTGACAGCGCTATTAGTGTTAAAAGGCTCTTAGATGTGCTATATGGTTTATACTATACCGTCCACACGATCACAGGAGAAAGGTATGGCCTCATGATTTGCAAATATTTGCACAAGATACTGCATTAGCCAGAATATTTCACCTAGGGCAAAGTTTGGATTTTTTTATGTGATGGTTAAACTATTTTTAGATAACTTCCATTTATATGTATATACATATATCGTAGAATTGCAGGTATTTGGAACAGCTACAGACCTGTTCAATCTCGCATTTATGCTAACAGCTAATCATGTGGCAGCAGTGCAATGCCTACAATCATGTAGATACCTTTAACTCTATTATATTTTTTTTGTTTTGTTTAGTCATTTAGTTTTTCAGAGTAGAATGGTCAGACAAATTTAAGCTGACAGGAAGGCTTCAGTAACTCAAATAACCACTATTAATAACGATAGCTGATAGAAAACCATCTCGGAATTCATAACATAACAAACCTCAAGCCATATGGGCTACAACATCTAAAGATTATGTTGGGTTCCACTCCATGCAAGAACAGAAATCTGTGGCTATAGCAATCACAGGTTCATTGCTACTAGACATGTTGAAAATGGAAGAAAATATCTCACAGAGGCTTTTCAATTTCACTGAACCTGTGCTCCTGCAGCCTCAGATCCCTGTTCTTGGATGGCAGGGACACAACCTTATGTGTCTTCTGATGCTGTAGCTTATCCACCTCAAGTTTCAGTTCAGTGAAGCAAAGCAATAAAGGAAAAAACATGTTCACTTATTTTCTCAGTCCATGAACCTGTAACCAAACAGGACTTTTCATGTCCCAATGCTATATCCCTGACCTTTCAAACCCTTTTATTATTTTAGTTTGCAAACTAAGCACTTTCAGGGACTTTTGCTTACTCTTAAGCCCTTAGAGACCTATGTGGAAACTAGAGAGACAGTAAGGAAGGAGACATATACAGGGACATCATATTGTTTTTATTTTTTATTGCCTGAAAGTTATGGAGTGTTGGTTAAGTAAATCATACCACCACAACTTTTGTAATGAAGAAATTACCAGGAAAGCAAGGAGAAGCCATTCAATGTCAAGGATGCTGTAACAGCATGTGTGGATGTTTGTGTGTGTGTGTGTGTGTGTGTGTGTGTGTGTGTGTGTGTGTGTGTGTGTGTGTGTGTGTGTGTGTGTGTGTGTGTGTGTGTGTGTGTGTGTGTGTGTGTGTGTGTGTGTGTGTGTGTGTGTGTGTGTGTGTGTGTGTGTGTGTGTGTGTGTGTGTGTGTGTGTGTGTGTGTGTGTGTGTGTGTTTGTGCTTGTGTGTCTATTTGATTTATTGGCTCAATACTGAATAGTCCTTGGTAGTGAAAAGGCCAAATAAAGCCCTTATCTGCTGTGTGTAGTGTATGGTGTTACTTATCCAAATGTTTTCATGAAAAGAACCTGTGAGTTTGGCCTTTCTTTAGTTTTTACTGTTAGGAAAACAAAAGAATCCAACTACTACATTAAACATGAACACATAAAATAGCTACTGTGTGTGTATATATATATATATATATATATATATATATATATATATATATATATATATATACACGAAACCCTTCATATATTTTGGAAGATACAAAAAAGATTAAAAAGAAAATCAACATTCACTGACAGCAATAAAAGAAATTCACTTATCGTGTTTTGCATTTGCATGGATGATGGTAGAGATTGCTAATATAATTCAGTTTACTGTCAACAAAGTCTGTTAATGCTCAGATGTAAGATTCACTAAACTGGCTTGCAGTCGAATACCACAATCCATGATTCACACACATGGGTGTAACACAGTTAACACACCAAATTCTTTCAACATATCTTTACTAGTTAGCTGGAACCAACTCGCCCATATCATATTTTCTTCTGCAGAATAGAGACATGAAAGTGAATCACTTACTGTCAGTAAAGCTTTGAGGCACCAACTTACTATAAAAAGAATGAGGAGATTATAATCAAAGTGGCTCTGTGTTGTTTTTCTAAAACACCAATCTACAAACAGAACAGAGAGTTTATTGTTAAAATGGTTTTTGGTCTACTTTGATTGTTTTTAGTTGGCTCCAGACTGACCGTAGGAGATCTGTAAAGCCAAGAAGACTCAACCCTGGTCCTGGACTACATTTTGAAATAGTCCTTACAAGTACTACATGATTACCAGGGTTGAAACGATTCCACAACTAAGCCTCCGATTCCTGGTGAGAACTCTGTTTAATCATCAGCTCTGGAGGAGACGGAACAAGACAAGTGAAGCAGAGGAGGCCTCGTTGAAACACCAACAGCTTTAAACTTCAGGCCAACAACATGGTTACTAGTGGATGCACCAGAAATGTTGGATGTTTATGAGAAATAAACATCTCGCAGTTGCAAGAAAAAAGTCGCCATTGCAAGAAACAAAGTCAATTTAGTAATTGGGTATTCTACAGATTCATCGAGTAATCAGATAAGAAGTTTTTTAAATATTATTATTAAAGAGCAATAGTAAATTTACAAGAGAAACTAAATCGGGTCTCTTAAAATGAACAAGTCATTTTGTTTCCTTTTTAGATAAATGTAAATTTCTATAGCTAGAAGAATATCTGCAAAACTAAACCCATTTAATGCATTTAATTGCCATCAAAATGCACATACAAATATATAAATAAAAAAATTATAAATTAATTTCAAATGACTTTAAAAAGTGTAAATTGTACTGTGTATTCTTTATGTTCGACTTTGTAATTATCTTAAACTTTGGAAGCTTTCTGTCATTTCTCACTGCCCCTCGCTGTGTTCTCCCCATTCCACCATTTTTCATTTTGCAGCGTCTTTGGTGTTGTAGCAAAGCCTGTTTCCGCCACATAAAAAAAAAGTTTGCCTAATTCCATCTTTTTTTATAGCAAATTCTGACTTTATTTCTGGCAATTCTTTTTTTGTGTTTACATGTGCAGAGCGCTCCAGAGTTTAACGTCAGTAATAATGTTCAATGGTGTGTAGTTAAATGGACTAAATGAAGCAAATAATTTGACTCAACGCATTTTTGTATTTGAATTACTCGAGGAATCGTTTCAGCTTTTATTTTATTTCCTTTTATGGAAGCTAAAATTCCCAAAGCTAATATTCTTATTGACTTCCACTGAAAAACTTTGGCTGTTAAACATTTCAAGCTACATTAAGCAAACTCACTGCAGCCCATCAAACTGAACATGCTATATTTTTTTAATGATAAAGTTTAATATGCAACTATGGAGGCTGGATTATTCATTGAATACTTTCATGCTAATCTTGAAAAAAAAAGACCAACCACAAGTTTAGAACATCACCTAGCTCTTTGTTTCATTGGCTGTATGTTTGAGAATGTACTGAGAGGTTACTACATTACTACTACTTTGTTACACTGAAAGATGCATGAAGTACAGTGACTTTCAGATTTAAAAACTTTGAATTATTTAGTGTGATAAAGACTAATTTTTGTACATTTGCACTGCAAGTTAATGGCTTTCCTAGCTACCTTTGTATCATTCCAGATGAATCAACATGCTAAGATAAGCCCAGTACTGGAGTGCTAAACAATTTTGACCTCTGCTGTTGTTGCAGATAACCGTTCAAAAGAATGGGGACAGTGGAAAGATAAACTTAATAAGGATAATCAGCAAAACTCCAGAGTATGCTGATAATGAAGGCGATAATTAGTTACTTTCATTGTGTGGAACCGATTCCATGAGAAAAGATCTTTCTTATCTTGGCTACGTCATCCTGGCTTTTGTGTTTGCACTATTAGCAGGTTATTTGTGTTAGCTGAAAATGGGCTGGTAAATGACTCACTTTTAGTGTATCTTGCACACACACACACACACACACACACACACACACACACACTCTCTCTCTCTCTCTCTCTCTCTCTCTCTCTCTCTCTCTCTCTTTTCTCTCTCACACACATTTATACACAGGCAAGCAAGTTTCCTCATACTTGTCCTTGTAATGCAAAGGTTACATGAAAACGCTATTACAAAAGAACAATAGAGACAGAAAAAGAATAAAGTCCAGTGCTTTTGTACAGTCATAATAAGTCATCATCATTTGTTTGTTCTGTCTTTTTTTTTTTTTGTAAGCATGCCTTCACTCTTTATTAGATTAATGCCATGGAACTTGGTTTCATAAGGCAAAGTCTTTGTGTGACTTATCATCTGATTGCTATGTATGGCATGCAGCCTTTTTTTTTTAACTGTACAAATGACTCCTCGTTAAAAAAACATTGAGGTCTGGCATGCTCGCCTTTTGTCTGCCTTTACATTCCAGTTCAACAGCTGGAGGATAATGAGATACATTTTGATTAACATGTGAGAACATGATCAGTGAGAAAAGAAAAAAGGTACACGCACACAATAGCCAGTTGAAACTGACCTGTGAGAAGGTAGGTGTGTGTGGGAAGAGAAAGACGGAAATAGGCAGGTGGAGTTCGTCAGAAGTCGAAGCAAAATAAACAGAATTATCATTTATATTTTTATAGTTATTGAAAATTAAAACTATCAGTGATTTTTGTTAAGTGAAATAAAAATAAATAAAAACTAAATTAAAGATATAATGACTCCTGTAGTATGAACAAAAAAAACCCCTAATATATATATACAGGGAGTGCAGAACTATTAGGCAAGTTGTATTTTTGAGGATTAATTTTATTTGAGGATTTAATTTGAACAACAACCATGTTCTCAATGAACACAAAAAACTCATTAATATCAAAGCTGAATATTTTTGGAAGTAGTTTTTAGTTTTAGCTATTTTAGGGGGATATCTGTGTGTGCAGGTGACTATTACTGTGCATAATTATTAGGCAACTTAACAAAAAACAAATTCATACCCATTTCAATTATTTATTTTTACCAGTGAAACCAATATAACATCTCAACATTCACAAATATACATTTCTGACATTCAAAACCAAACAAAACAAATCAGTGACCAATATAGCCACCTTTCTTTGCAAGGACACTCAAAAGCCTGCCATCCATGGATTCTGTCAGTGTTTTGATCTGTTCACCATCAACATTGCGTGCAGCAGCAACCACAGCCTCCCAGACACTGTTCAGAGAGGTGTACTGTTTTCCTCCTTGTAAATCGCACATTTGATGATGGACCACAGGTTCTCAATGGGGTTCAGATCAGGTGAACAAGGAGGCCATATCATTAGATTTTCTTCTTTTATACCCTTTCTTGCCAGCCACGCTGTGGAGTACTTGGACGTGTGTGATGGAGCATTGTCCTGCATGAAAATCATGTTTTTCTTGAAGGATGCAGACTTCTTCCTGTACCACTGCTTGAAGAAGGTGTCTTCCAGAAACTGGCAGTAGGACTGGGAGTTCAGCTTGACTCCATCCTCAACCCGAAAAGGCCCCACAAGCTCATCTTTGATGATACCAGCCCAAACCAGTACTCCACCTCCACCTTGCTGGCGCCTGAGTCGGACTGGAGCTCTCTGCCCTTTACCAATCCAGCCACGGGCCCATCCATCTGGCCCATCAAGACTCACTCTCATTTCATCAGTCCATAAAACCTTAGAAAATCAGTCTTGAGATATTTCTTGGCCCAGTCTTGACGCTTTCAGCTTGTGTGTCTTGTTCAGTGGTGGTCGACTTTCTGCCTTTCTTACCTTGGCCATGTCTCTGAGTATTGCACACCTTGTGCTTTTGGGCACTCAGTGATGTTGCAGCTCTGAAATATGGCCAAACTGGTGGCAAGTGGCATCTTGGCAGCTGCACGCTTGACTTTTCTCAGTTCACGGGCAGTTATTTTGCGCCTTGGTTTTTCCACACGCTTCTTGCGACCCTGTCGACTATTTTGAATGAAACGCTTGATTGTTCGATGATCACGCTCAGAAGCTTGGCTATTTTAAGACTGCTGCATCCTCTGCAATATATCTCACTATTTTTGACTTTTCTGAGCCTGTCAAGTCCTTCTTTTGACCCATTTTGCCAAAGGAAAGGAAGTTGCCTAATAATTATGCACACCTGATATAGGGTGTTGATGTCATTAGACCACACCCCTTCTCATTACAGAGATGCACATCACCTAATATGCTTAATTGGTAGTAGGCTTTCCAGCCTATACAGCTTGGAGTAAGACAACATGCATAACGAGGATGATGTGGTCAAAATACTCATTTGCCTAATAATTCTGCACTCCCTGTATATATATATATACATATATATATTTTAATGTATATACATTAATGTAGCTGAAAAAAAAGCAGCTATTAGCTGTTTATATAACACAAACAAAATTCTAAAGGCTAAAGTTCAGGAATAATAATTGTGTATATTATTTATAATTGCGTAACCTAAACTCATAGGGTTGCTAATAGCTGCTTTAATCAGCTACATTAACAAACTCCAAGACTGTGTTTAATATATGAATGAAAATTGGCCCAAATACAATCAACCACACCTATCGGTTGTGTAGCACATTAATCCAAAACTAAAATAATCACCATTGTTATCACATCAAGGTGATAGTGTCCTGGGAACCTAATTCAAAATTTTATCAACATTCAGAGGCATGATTCTTAGTTGATTTATTTTACTTTCATTCTGTCATTGAGGTTCCTGTTGATCCAAAGGTTCTACTTTCATTCTAATATGTAATTGTTTATGGTTGGTGCCAAATCTTTAAAAAACATCACAAATATATTAGTGCCTCAGGATTGACTTTTGTCTTTAAGCTTATACATAAAGATTTTTTCAGATTTTAGCCTGTATATAAATGACAGGCCTGCACTTTAACTGTGCACTTTTGTTTACAATTCATAATCTATTAATGCCCTTCAAATTATAGGTAATAAAACTGGCAGAACAGATTCATAGGCCTTATGTAGTTGATAGATTTGGTCATTTAGATGTAATAGTAGGTATACTGTGCTGCAGTTAACACCCATTAGGGAATTTTTTTGTTATGTATGTCCATTTTCTCTCTCATGTCTCTCTCTCTCTCTCTCTCTCTCTCTCTCCCACACCTTTTAATTGTTGAAGACTTGTTGACAGTCTTCTTCTGTGTAAACATACACACATTAATACACATTAAGAGTTGCCTTCATATAGAATGAGCTGAGGCAAAGGCTAACTATGCTATTTAGTTGACCTCATTAAAACAAATGTCATTGTGGTTAATGGAAAAAAAGACCTTTAACCAACGGTCAGCAGAGCAACCATGCTACTTCAATCAATTTGCTTGAAAGAATGCAATTGAAATACTTGAAGAGCTGATGGTCTGACAGATGAGGCTAATGGAGAGACACAATTTTCATTGAAAATTCTTTGTGAAAGTTTGTTAATGTAAATGTAGAGCTATGAAAAACTTTTATTCCAATAACTATAATTATTATCAATATTTTTTATGATTATTACAATAACTTGATTAATATGGATCCTTCATATGGATACTTCTTTATGATCCAGTATCAACAGACAATAATTAGTAACACCCATTGGTAAAATATGTAAAAAAAAAAAAAGCTGAGATTTAATAGACGGAAATTCGACCTAAGAGTGTGGAAGATCAGACGTGATTGCTCCGTATGCTTTGGATCTCATTATAGCAATCTGGATGTTCCATAAATGCAGGGGTACCAATAATTGTGAAAGTCTTAGTCCTAAATGTAAAGTTTTCATCAATGTTTGTAATTCATTTCAAAAGTTAGATTTGTCCTACATTTTAACAAATGGCTGAACTAATATAGCAATAAAAAAAACCCTAATATTAGCAATTTTCACCATGGGTGCCAGTAATTCTGGATTTGACTGTAGTGCTTTTCCTTTATATTCTTCCCTTTTTATTACAGCTTTTTCATACACAAAAACTGTACCGTCCTCCTTCAATAGAAGACAGGATACCTGCCTACTGTTTTTTTATTTTTATTTTTAAGGAAATACTTTCACAGAATGATCTTGTTTGGTTTATCATGTCATTTTATGACCTGTTTCTGTATTTATATATAAAAAAAGAAAAAAAGATTAGCATGCAGATAAAAATAAATATATATTTTTAGGTTTATTTCTTTTTTGTGATGATGTTGGGATGATTTGACCTATGCAATAGCATTATAAGGTACTATTCACTTATAGCTTTTTCATGACTTGGCTAAAAGAATTCTTTGGGGAAATAAGTCTGATGAGTTTATGATGCAATGTCTTAGCAACATTAACCGCATTTTCTCTAGATGCTCACATTTCATTAACCTCTATTTCTCCCCTAAATGGCACCCACTGCAGCATGACCAGCTGTTACCTGACTAATAAAGTGTTTGAGTGTGTGTATAGGTGTGTGTATGGTCTTGGGCATTGGACATTTATAGAAAAAGAAGTCTTTGGTGGTAAGGATGGATACACAGGTAAGGCTGAAAAACGATTCTCTGCCCTCTCTTATGCACACACACACACACACACACACACACACACACACACACACACACACACACACAACATCAGACGAACATCAGAAACACAATTCACTCTTCAGTTCCCTTTCAGGAACTGTCAACACTCACGTGTGTAATCTGTACAATGAAAGGTGCGGAGTCACTGGTTGTCCATGCCCACCCTAACGTCCACAGAGAGGAATCTGTGACAGGAAGAAGGCCATGCTGCATGGCCCCCTCTTTTCTGGAGTTTACTTTAGACATGGCCAGTGCCTTTCTGCACCCTAGAGTGGGTTACGTTCCCAAGGTTACATCCCACGACCTGGGCATTCTATCCTCCTCTCTTTCAGGCCTCAGACCAGGAGAAGCTGAACTGGCTGTGTCCGGTGCGAGCACAGAACACTAACAGTGAGGAAAATTAGTATATGAACACCCTGCTATTTTGCAAGTTCTCTCACTTACAAATCATGGAGGGGTCTGAAATTGTCCATTGTGAGAGACATAATCTAAAAAAATATATCCAGAAATCACAATATATGATTTTTAAACTATTTATTTGTATGATACAGCTGCAAATAAGTATTTGAACACCTGTCTATCAGCTTGAATTCTGACCCTCAAAGACCTGTTAGTCTGCCTTTAAAATGTTCACCTTCACTACATTTATTATCCTAAATTAGATGCTCCTGTTTGAGGTCGTTAGCTGCATGAAGACACCTGTCCACCCCATACAATCAGTAAGAACCCAACTGCTAACATGGCCAAGACCAAAGAGCTGTCCAAAGACACTAGAGACAAAATTGTACATCTCCACAAGGCTGGAAAGGGCTACTGGGAAATTGCCAAGCAGCTTGGTGAAAAAAGGTCCACTGTTGGAGCAATCATTAGAAAATGGAAGAAGCTAAACATTACTGTCAATCTCCCTTGGACTGGGGCTCCATGCAAGATCTCACCTCGTGGGGTCTCAATGATCCTAAGGAAGGTGAGAAATCAGCCCAGAACTACACGGGAGGAGCTGGTCAATGACCTGAAAAGAGCTGGGACCACCGTTTCCAAGGTTACTGTTGGTAATACACTAAGACGTCATGGTTTGAAATCATGCATGGCACGGAAGGTTCCCCTGCTTAAACCAGCACATGTCCAGGCACATCTTAAGTTTGCCAATGACCATTTGGATGATCCAGAGGAGTCATGGGAGAAAGTCATGTGGTCAGATGAGACCAAAATAGAACTTTTGGGTCATAATTCCACTAAACGTGTTTGGAGGAAGAAGAATGATGAGTACAATCCCAAGAACACCATCCCTACTGTGAAGCATGGGGGTGGTAGCATCATGCTTTGGGGGTGTTTTTCTGCACATGGGACAGGGCGACTGCACTGTATTAAGGAGAGGATGACCGGGGCCATGTATTGCAAGATTTTGGGGAACAACCTCCTTCCCTCAGTTAGAGCATTGAAGATGGGTCGAAGCTGGGTCTTCCAACATGACAATGACCCGAAGCACACAGCCAGGATAACCAAGGTGTGGCTCTGTAAGAAGCATATCAAGGTTCTGGCGTGGCCTAGCCAGTCTCCAGACCTAAACCCAATAGAGAATCTTTGGAGGGAGCTCAAACGCCGTGTTTCTCAGTGACAGGCCAGAAACCTGACTGATCTAAAGAAGATCTGCTTGGAGGAGTGGGCCAAAATCCCTTCTGCAGTGTGTGCAAACCTGGTGAAAAACTACAGGAAACGTTTGACCTCTGTAATTGCAAACAAAGGCTACTGTACCAAATATTAACATTGACTTTCTCAGGTGTTCAAATACTTATTTGCAGCTGTATCATACAAATAAATACTTTAAAAAATAATACATTGTGATTTCTGGATTTTTTTTTTTTAGATTATGTCTCTCAAAGTGGACATGCACCTACGATGACAATTTCAGACCCCTCCATGATTTCTAAGTGGGAGAACTTGCAAAATAGCAGGGTGTTCAAATACTTATTTTCCTCACTGTACATCCATAGGACGAGACCCTGTAGGAAGTCGGAACAACTGTTCATCTGCTATGGCCCTCCGAGGAGAGGCCTCCCTGCTAATAAGCAGACATTCAGCAGGTGGATTATTGACACTATTGCGTCTTCCTACAAATCCTCTGGTCTCCCCTCTCTGTTCAGTGTCAGAGCGCACTTGACCTGGAGTGTGGCAGCCTTTAAGGCCTGGTCCTCTGGAGTGTCCCTCCAAGACCTCTGCAAGGCTGGTCCACCCTGCTGACCTTTGTTAGATTTTATAACCTTGACCTCTGTGCCACTCCTGGCTCCTCTGTCCTTCGACATAGCTGTGCCCACACACACTAGTCAGGGACTGGTCAGTCTGTCGGTATTGGACTCTTGTTCACAAAGCGTTGCTACGCAGCTCGAGTTCTAGTTTGAGTCTCTAGGTTATGTATGAAAACCTAGTTCCCTGATGGTATGAGACGCTTCCCTGCAAGGATTTTTTTTCTCTCTTACAGAAGCTGGCGCCGGCTTCACTCCATGAGCTTTTTTATATCTTCCTGGTTCGAGACGTGACCCCGCTGGTGATGCTGCATCTTCCATTGGACAGATTACACACGTGATTGTTTCCAAAGCGTTACTTTTGACAGTAACTAATACTGTAACGCATTACTTTTTAAATAAAGTAACTCCGTTATTGTTACCCTATTGTGCGTTGTCCGTTACTTTTATAAATTAATTCATTTTGGCTGAAGTGTAGCCTACAGTCTAACCTGTTTACAGCAGCAAAGCATTGTAGGATTGGTGGATGAGAACCACTGTAAACACGAAAAAGACGCACTGTGGGCGTGTCTCCGTTTATTTAGGTCTGTGCGGCAGTAATGGCGAGAGCAAGACGAGTTTCTCAAAGTGAAAATATGCTCATTATTTCACTTTAGTTGAGCATAAAGACAAATATTTTTTAGTCAAATGTAAGCTGTGTCTTTCTGGTTTGACGGTCTTATCTACTGCGGTAGCAGCAACTCCAATCTGTCGAAGCACCTCCAGAAACTCCATGCCTCGACTAAGCTAGAAGCTAACCTGGTGTTATGTTGTACATTGTTGATAGTTTTCATACTTAAGCTGTGAAAGGAAAATTTTTAAGGGCTCAACACAACAGCTTTTATGATGCAGAAGCCAATTTAGTTTTGGATTCTGAATATATTATTCAGCTTGTTTTGTTATTTATTTCAGAAATCCTTGTGATGTATTCAGTTTGTGCTGGTCTGACTTAAATAAAATAGTGTTTAAAAATTACTTTGTGTTTAAGTCAGTTTTGTGTTTGTAGACCATAACGAATAAAAGGGCATTAATGGGAACATTAAAGAACGTTCTTTAAAAAAGTAACTAAAAAGGTACTTTTAACAGTAACGCATTACTTTTTGGTGTAAGTAATCAACAAAGTAATTGAGTTAATTTTTGAATGAAGTAACTAGTAACTGTAACTAGTTACTATTTCTTAGTAACTAGCACAACACTGATTGTGAAGTATACACTCAGTATTCTCATACCTTGCTTATTTCATTATGTGTTTGCTTCATAGCATAAGAAATCATTTTCTGGATATTGTTTATATACAACACTGAAATACCATTCAATATTGCATATTTCCAACTAAAGTCCTCAACCTCAGAAATACAATATATTGTGTATTGTAATATTTGTTAAATATAAAAACTGGGATAATCTAGGGTTAAAAATAATTGTATAGCTTTCATACCCAACTCTTTTCCATACTCAGCTATTCGACCACCCACCCACCCACACACAGAGCTCTCGGTTAGGAAAATGCAAATGTTCTATGTATTTCCTCTTCCTACTTTCCTTTTTAATGAGGTGCCCATTGAGAGGACTGTCAAATTGTGCTGCAGGAAATGAATGACAATGACTTTCATTATTAACCAGCATGCACACACACTCAACACGTACTTAAACACACGCATCAATTCTTAGGTCTGTGAGCCCTGTGCTTCAGCTTTCACCGGCCATCATTACTCTCATGCTGATTTACTTTTATCTCTGTTAATATACATTCTATAGTTGTTTGAGCTTTTTTTCTTGGTATCTTGAATAAGTGCTAACAAGATGTCAGGTAAAACTGTATAATATAATTTGGCTTCATTTATTCAAAAGATAATGAGATTTGTGTTATTTTGGTATGAGCAAATTCATTCTGTAATTAAAATAAACTGCCAGCGCTTCTTCTGGTTTGATGAGGGCATGATATTTGCTTTTGATTTGCATGCTAGTCTAATGAGCAGAAAATAGCTATCTGATCTTTGGTTCCAACATCCTCTTGCTCTTTTCTTGTTTCTGTCTACCTCTCTGATGTGACACCTTTCAGAATTCCATACCAGAACCTACAAGTTCAACTTACAGTATACACAATTGTCCTCTTATGTAAATGATATTCACAATTAATTTCAAAATACACCACAACACCATTTCAAAATACACAATAAAATGGTTCATTCTGTGAAACTTGATTATTTCTTTAGATCAATAAAAACCATAAAAAAGAGAGATTTTGGCATTTCCTCTTGATGCATTGAGAAACATAATCCTTATATAGCATTCTGACATTTCCATACATGTTGGGTATGTACATGTATGGAAATGTCATAATCCTTATATAGCATTCTGACATTTCCATACATGTACATACCCAACATGTTTTGCTAGTGTGTAATATATCTTCACTTTTATCAATGCAATCAAATAATAATAATTTTTAATGATAATAATAATAATAATAATATTAATAGGGAGTGGTAGCTCAGTGGTTAAGCCCTGGTATCCCCAAGCTGCCACTCTTGGGCCATTGAGCCATTAACCCTCTGCGCTCTATAGGCGCTGTGTCATGGCTGACCCTGCACTTTGACCCCAGCTTCTGAGCAAGCTGGAATATGTAAAGAAAGAATTTCACTTTGCTGTAAAGTACACTATATTGCCAAAAGTATTGGGTCACCTGGTCATAAGTATGAAATGTGATTTTTGAGCATTGCATTCCACATTTAGTCCCAATTTGCTCTTGTAATTCCCTCCACTATTCTGGGAAGCTGTTCCACTAGATTTTAAATTGTGATTATGGATATTTGTGTTCATCAGCTAAAAGGGTATTACAAAAGGCAGGTACTGATGTAGGTGAGAAAACCTGGGGTGCAGTTTGCATTCAAATTCATCCTAAAGGTGTTTAGTAAGGATAAGATCAGAGCTCTATAGTAGGCCACTCAAGATCTTCCTCTCGAAAGCATGTAAATCATATCTTCAAGGAGCTCACTTTGTGCACAGGTGCATTGCCATGCTGGATCAGGTTTGGGTTTTCAATTTCAAGTGAATGCAATTTTATTACAGCGTATCTAAAGACATCCTGTACAATTAAATGCATCCAACTTTGTGGTACCAGTTTGCAAAGGAACACATAAAGCAAAAAAGGTCAGGTGACCCAATACTTTTGGCAATATAATGTATAGGTGACAAATAAAGGCTATACTATTCTTCTTCTATTCATTTATTATTATTAATTATTATTATTATTATTATTATTATTATTATTATTATTATTATTATTATAATACTATTGTCTTTCACTATATTTGAAACAGTATTGTTTTAATGCCCAGTTTCATATAGTGTCATAAGTTTCTTCTTTTAATAATAACGAACACATTTACAGCCCTATGAGTTCTTCCATATTCTGTCATGTAAGCCATGCAATTGTCTCCCGCACCTTACATTTTATAGTGAAGCTAAATTAGCTGGTGTGTGGAACTTGCTGCCTGTGTATGTGTAATTCATGAAATTGCCCATATCCCTTTTCATAGCTTAGGTTTAGTATCTATAACTTTGTTTTACGAAATCCAAACCCAATTACTAAAATAAATTTAAATAAAAAAATCTTTGTTATTTTATAATACAATAGTATGCACGCATATTTTAAACCAATCTTAAACTTTTCAAACTGTAATTAGATTTTAGTTCATTGTTCAAATAAAAGATGTTCGGAAGATTCTGAGGTATGCATTTTGTATACAATGTATGCTAACTAGGCAAGTAAGCTATACTGAAGTGAAGGGCACTTTGATTAACAACAACAACATTAAGAAAGATAATTTTGCTCTAATTTTGCATGTCTTGCCTCTGTCGTGTGATTGTTGGTGTTAATCTCAACCATTCTCAACCATTTTTAATAATTTGCATTCTTAGTCTGTCTATTTATAACCCTTATATGCTCTAGTTTCAGTTTGAAGACCCATTGTTCATCCTTGCTATACTAAATTATTTGTTTTCTCTATTTTGGGTTTTATGTTGATTACTTCCTGATTTAGAATCTGTTTTTTTTTTCATGGATATCCATGTTGTGGATATGAATATGTTGTTTTTTGTTTTAAGTTTTCAGGTAAATGTAACATTAATATAATTGAATTTTACTGAAAAAGTGCTATTGAAGTGAATCCATGTACTCAAATACTGTAACAAGCAAGTCAAATCAAGATTTTTTTTCTAATGCAAAAAGGCCTTAATGCAAAAAAAAAAAAAAACCTTAATCTGATATTTCATCTTAACAATTTGAGGCAGTCTTCTCCACCATTGGTTCCTTCCATATTCACAGAACATTGTTACAATCAGAATGGCTCCTTACACTATAAATAATGTAACATTCTGTATTTCTAATTGAGTTTATAGCAATATTGGGGTAAATCACCAAATACACAAACCGAGTGATTTGTTGCACTTACTAATTGCTTTTTGTGGCTACTATCATCAACATTAGACTTATCATGAATGTTAGCTGATTAAATCGTTGCTAAGCAACTCTGCAGTTTCAGATTAAATTGTTGCATGAATGTTACTGTAGAAGCTCAATTATAATAGAACAGAACCGATAGCTACTCACAGTGTAAGTTTAACAGTGTTAAAAGTAGCTGTTTATGAGCTTTATATGCTCTTTCACTGAGGTGTCCATGCTTTTTCCCCCACTTTGCACATCAAACGTCCTGAGGTGGTAGATGAGGTCATTATAGCATGCAAATTAGCACTTACTGCGAAGGCAGCATTTTACTGCAACACCCATGAGAGCATGCAAACTAAGAATTTCTTCGTACTGCACAAGGAACCCTCAGCATACAACAATAAAGTGTCTAAAAACCTTTTATCAACTCCCTACAGTCAAGTAACAGAACAAACAGTGTTGAAATCAGAAAGAATAAACACTAGAGGTTTGACTGGATAAAAAAAATCATTGTATAAAATATCAGCTTTTACAGTTGCAATTTAGAAAACACACAGAAACCACTCTAGTTTAAATAGGATACAATAGAAACACTTAACTTATGCTTGAAATAGGTAATATAAGCAGCGGACTGAGGATTCAGTCCAATTAATAATAAATAATATGCCACATTTAACACTAAGTCAGCATTTAAACACTCCATTCAATGTCACCTCACTGCCTTGCTTTGTTTTCTACTCCCACAAAACAAAGCATAGGTACAGTCTAGGCCTACAAGGGCACAAACCAGATGCACTAATGTAACAAATTTGCACAGAATATGTGTAACCAGGTGCTACCTAATGCTTTGCATTTTCAGTTTGTCAAAAGCTGGCCAACACAAAAAACAGGTTCGGATAAGAAGCAAATGACCTCTGAATGTGACTATTACATAATAATAAGCAGCTTATCACGTGGCAATGAAACTACAGTCTTTACTTTTTACTCTCTATTTTTTTTTTCTCAAATCGAGTTACTGGTTTATACTTATACTTATTTTATTTATTTTTATGTTACTTTATTCTTTCATTTTTTAAGTTGTATTACTAGTTTTTCATGTTTACATGTTGGGCATAATTGAATTTTACTGAAAAAGTGCTAGTGAAGTGAATCCATATACTAAAATTCTATAACAAGCAAGTCAAATCAAGACTCAAACACTATTGTCAAATGCAAAAAGGCCTTGTAGCTGCAACTTATAAGTAATGCACCTTAAATTAGTAAAAAGGAAAAAAATAAAACTTAATCCGATATATTATCTTAACAATTTGAGGCAGTCTTCTCCACCGATGGTTCCTTCCATATTCACAGAACGTTGTTACAACCAGAATGGCTCCTTACACTATAAACAATGTAACATTCTGTATTTTTAATTGGGTTTATAGTAATATTGGGTGAAATAATTTAATGCACAAACCAAGTGCTTTGCTGCCCCTAATAATTGAGTTTTTTTGTGGCTACACAAAATCAACATTCAACTTATCATAAATGTTAGCTGAATAAATTGTTGCAAGCAACTCTGCAGTTTCAGTTTAAAATGTTGCATGAATGTTACAAGTGTAACAGTGTTAAAAGAAGCAGTTTATGAGCTTTATATGCTCTTTACCTGAGGTGTCCATGCTTTTCCCCTACTTTGCACATCAAACTACTTTATTCTTTAAATGTTTATGTTGTATTACTAGTTTTTCATGTTTACATGTGCAGTCGTGAAAAAGCATTTCACTACATGTCGTATTCTGTATGAATGTGTATGTGACAAATAAATGTTGAATTTGAATTTGATTTATATAGATAAAGCTGGCATGAAGCAAAAGTAAGTGTTACCAGAATTCAGAGTGTCTCTTTCATGTCTTGTGTACTTTCCCATTCAGTAAATTCAATTTTTTTCAATTTAATTTGCATTTGTCTTGGCCACTGCTTTATCCATAATAATAAAAGAGGAGTCTAAATGAGGAAAGTGAGTGGTTCCCCTCTTGCTTCCATTCAGTGTATTGCTCTATTTATTGCAAGCAAAATTTCTTCACAGCTCTATAGGGTTATGAGTTGGATCCTTGCCTTGGGTCACTGTATGTGACTTTTGCATGTTCTCTCTGTGTTTCTTCCAGATTCTCCGGTTTGGCAGGTATTGCATAATGCCCTGCAATGGACTGGTCTGTTCCAAAGTGTTTTCCTGTCTCATGCCCAGTGAGTTTCACTCTTGCTCTCTTACACATTTACATTCACAATTGTGAAGAACATCAGGGTCTCCTGTTCATACCTTGAATTTCACTGCATTGTGTAACAGACTGGTTTAAACTGCATGATATAAACATATCTTGAATGAATTAATTGAATTTAAATGTAAACAGACAGAACCACTTGTAAAGGGCTGAAGGTCAACAAAAGAATTGTTTAAAAGCGACTGAATGAAAAACCATAGTCAATACATATAAAAAACATTATTTTGTCCAAATGTGCAAATAAACACTCCATCCTTACAGCCTTCTCCTGAGCCATCATAGTCAACTACTTCATTTTCTCCTGTCATCTTAGCACTTGTACAAAATTGGCCAGCCAGACAGCACTATCAAGGAGCATGGCGCATTTTCAATTCTGAAAAGATTGGTGACGTTACCCTTTTACCATCAGGGCAGACTGAGGAGAATGATTTTAAATGCCACAGAGACAGGTATGCCAGCCATGAATGGAATGAGACAGAGCTGTGCATTGGCAAAAACCTTGGCCTTTTATTATCCAAGACAAATTGTCTGTGATATAAATGTTAGGATAGAAAGAGGGGGTAAGTTGAGGACACTGTAGCTTTGTTCTTTTTCCTTTTCTTTTTTTAGCATGCAATCCATCAGATTAGCCAAAGTCTAAAGAATTTGAGAACATAAAAGCAGAATTATAAACATAGGGAACTCCACATCTTAGATTTGGCTTGATGTCTACTACTGACTTTTATTGGAATGGTGCTAGTAATGAGGTGTTATACATAACACACACATATACACAACCAAAGACAGATCTTTTTCAACGCACACAGGCCCTGTAAAATATCTCATTCCACCATTTCAAATAGCTTAGATGCAGATGCCATGGTCCATAAATGCTTAACATACTTGTATACAAAAGGACACAGTTCTCCAGAAATAGCATAAACTACAACAGGAATCTGATAACGGCTTATCTTTTACTTACAAACAAAGCATACCATTTGACAGTGGCACATGAGCAAACATACATATGAATGCTAACTATCACTGAACACAGCACACACCCTTGAAAACACTCACACACGTAGGCAAACACATTCGGGTTCATTCAGTCTTATCGCCCTTAAAATACAAAGTGCATGGGTTAGTTCCCACAGCAGTATTCTATATTTATGTTTTAAGTCACAGGGCTTGTTTTTTTTTCTTCATTATCTTTCTCTGGAACAAATTGCCGTGCATTTTCAACTCTTGTAAAAACCTGTGAATCTGGAATGCAAATGTTTTGAATGAGGAAGTATTTAGTTCCTCTTTCTGTATTCCAACTGCAATTCTGCAACACTAACGAATTCCAACAACAACAACGCCTCTAGATTTCACTTGTGTGCAATTCCTTTTTAAACTTATGGGACATCTTTAAAATTGTTCTGTGGAAAGAAGTGTTGGACTTCTGATAAGATGGTAACGAGTTCATGTCCCAGCATCACTGACCTATCATTGCTAAGCCACTGAATAAGTGCTTGGCTGTATAAATGAGATACTAATAAGTCACTCTATATAAGAGCATCTGTCAAATACTGCAAATGTAAAATAGTTATTTCTATTATCATTTACATAATTACATACAATAACAGTTTTTCCATAATACTAGTTAATACCATTATGTGTTTGTATTCTTTTTGCTTATATTATCCTATCATTCACTATCTTGTTTGTTTTTGGTCACATAAATATGTTCCATCACCCAAGCAATGTCTCATTTTTTACTATCTGCTTTTACTTGTTCCACACTACAATACCAAAGTGGTGTTTTCAGATTTATTCAGGTGGGACTGTGTTTCTGAAGATCTCTTTTTTCACTGGACAAAGTAAAAACTCCTTAAGAGTGTACTAAAGTACTAAATAAACTTCTCACGGAAACTGTCACCATAGCAACACATTTTTTAAATGCATCGATGTGTAACCTTCCTTATACAATCTGATGTGTTAATGTCAACAGTCTCCTACACTGACTCAGGACTACAATTTGCTTCTGATCACCATCACTGTACCCCGCAACATTATATATCTGCTTCAAATGGACGTTCGGTGCAACCCAGATGAGGATGGGTTCCCTCTTGAGTCTGGTTCCTCTCAAGGTTTCTTCCTTATGCCATCTCTGGGAGTTTTTCCTTGCCACAGTTGCTCATCAGGGACAAACTTACTCACAAAGAACATATTTACTTTTAATCACCACATTATCTGTGTAAAGCTGCTTTGAGACAATGTTTATACAAATAAAAATGAATTGAATTGAATTGAATTAACTCTCCAACAATCAGATTAGTAGAAGTAAACCTTTCTAAACAGATCTGATGGATATTTAGGCGCTAGATACTAAACTGTAACTTTGCTGCAACTGTTTTGCTGTGGTGTAGTGTTTAATGATATTGTTGTATTTTCAATGTGCTCATATTTTACCTTTAAACTTATGCTGGTTAAAGGGGCAAAACTTCCAAAAAATGAAGCATGTTAACATTGCTGTGTAAAATACAGTGTACATTCATAACTTTTAGGGCATAACATTAATCTTATAGAGAAAAACAAGAACCCCATCCATCAACATTCTTTCTTATTCCTTCTCTTTTGTCTGTATTAATCAATGTTATTTAGCCACAGACTACAAACCTGATTCACAAAAAGTTGGGACAGTGTACAAATTGTAAATAAAAAAGGAATGCAATAATTTACAAATCTCATAAACTCATATTTTATTTACAATAGAATATAGATAACATATCAAATGTTGTGAGACATTTTGAAATGTCATGCTCTCATGATTTCATGAGAGCTACACATTCCAAAAAATTTGGGACAGGTACAAATAACAGGCCAGAAAAGTTAAATGTACATATAAGGAACAGCTGGAGGACCAATTTGCAACTTATTAGGTCAAATGGCAACATCATGGGTATAAAAAGAGCCTCTCAGTGTGGCAGTGTCTCTCAGAAGTCACGATGGGCAGAGGATCACCAATTCCCCCAATGCTGCTGAGAAAAATAGTTAAGGAATATTAAAAAAGAAGTTTCTCAGAGAAAAATTGCAAAGAGTTTGAAGTTATCATCATCTACAGTGCATAATATCATTCAAAAATTTAGAGAATCTGGAACAATCTCTGTGCATAAGGGTCAAGGCCGGAAAACCATACTGGATGCCCGTGATCTTTGGGCCCTTAGAAGGCACTGCATCACATACAGGAATGCTACTATAATGGAAATCACAACATGGGCTCAGGAATACTTCCAGAAAACATTGTCGGTGAACACAATCCACCGTGCCATTCGCCGTTGCCGGCTAAAACTCAATAGGTCTGGTTCCTCTCAAGGTTTCTTCCTTATGCCATTTCGGGGAGTTTTTCCTTGCCACAGTTGCTCATCAGGGACAAACTTACTTACAAAGAACATTTTTACTTTTAATCACCACATTATCTGTGTAAAGCTGCTTTGAGACAATGTTCATTGTTAAAAGCGCTATACAAATAAAAATGAGTTGAATTGAATTGAGGTCAAAAAAGAAGCCGTATTTGAACATGATCCAGAAGCCCAGGCGTTTTCTCTGGGCCAAGGCTCATTTAAAGTGGAACACTGTTTTGTGGTCAGACGAATCAAAATTTAAAGTTCTTTTTGGAAAACTGGGACGCCATGTCATTCGGACTAAAGAGGACAAGGACAACCCAAGTTGTTATCAGCGCTCAGTTCAGAAGCCTGCATCTCTGATGGTATGGGGTTGCATGAGTGCGTGTGGCATGGGCAGCTTACACATCTGGAAAGGCACCATTGTCAGGGTGCGAGTGAAACAGGAGGCGGGAGCCGGAGTACAGCTCGCTCGGGTTTTAATGACAAGAGTGAGGGAGAGATACACACAAGCACACACACACACATGCGCACACACACACGCACACGGCAGTCCTTTGGTTGTGAAAGTCCGAGGTGTGCTTGGGGAGAAGGGTAGCTGATACGAGATGCGCGGGGAGGAGAAGCGCAGCCGGTACAGGATTGTGGAGTCCAAATGGAATGGATGCATAGAGTCCTGTGTGAAACGTGTGAAACACGTAAACATACAGCAGTACGTAAAGTCCAACACATACAATAACGAACGGGAAGTGAGTGTGAGTGAGTGGTTTATGTAGGAGCGGGGTGGAGTGATGATGAGTCCCAGGTATGCATAGTTAAGCCTGGAGCTCCAGAGAGAGCGGAGGCATGAGAGACAACGAGCCCCAGGTGTGCGTGGTTAAGCCTGGAGTTTCAGGGAGAGCGTAGGCATGAGGGCCAAAAAAAAGGGGGGCGTGTCAGTTGAATCCCTGACAACCATCAATGCTGAAAGGTATATCCAAGTTCTAGAACAACATATGCTCCCATCCAGATGTCGTCTCTTTCAGGGAAGACCTTGCATTTTCCAACATGACAATGCCAGACCACATACTGCATCAATTACAACATCATGGCTGCATAGAAGAAGGATCCGGGTACTAAAATGGCCAGCCTGCAGTCCAGACCTTTCACCCATAGAAAACATTTGGCACATCATAAAGAGGAAGATGCGACAAAGAAGACCCAAGACAGTTGAGCAACTAGAAGCCTGTATAAGACAAGAATGGGACAACATTCCTATTCCTAAACTTAAGCAACTTGTCTCCTCAGTCCCCAGACGTTTGCAGACTGTTATAAAAAGAAGAGGGGATGCCACACAGTGGTAAACATGGCCTTGTCCCAACTTTTTGGAGAGATGTGTTGATGCCATGAAATTTAAAATCAACTTTTTTTCCCCTTAAAATGATACATTTTCTCAATTGAAACATTTGATATGTCATCTATGTTGTATTCTAAATAAAATATTGAAATGTAAAACTTCCACATCATTGCATTCTGTTTTTATTTACAATTTGTACAGTGTCCCAACTTTTTTTTGGAATCGGGTTTGTACATTAATCTGAAATAGATCTGGGTAAATCTGAAAACTACATGTTTATTTTAAAACACTCTCCATCTACACTCTGTGCAGACGATGAGCATCTTTTCAAGTGTTAGATACTATATACAGTTAGTGTAAAAGTAGCATGCTTGTGGAATATGGCTGTATGATATGACTATCGTATGACTGAAAATAGGTCATAGTTTTTAAATATCTCTATTTTCTAGTTATATTGTATAGCACCAAAAGCAGCAATTCTTTAGATTGATCCACCTGGGAGAGTGTTTTTAACGCGCTCCTACTTGTGTTAAATCTTTACTCTTATAAAGAGTAATGAGCTTCATTGTAGTTAATAAATAATTCATAGTATGTACTTTATTATAAGTGGATAATAAGCTGGGGCTTTAGCAGGTCCAGAAAGCCTGAATTATGAGTGTGATACCCACTGAAAACCTAATGAGTTCCTACAGTGTGGTCATGACTCCCCTCAGGAAGGATGCAGGGATATCGATGGAAATGGAAAATAGAGACAAATTGGATGTGTCACACTTGAAACACCAACACAATGTTCTCAGGCCGAAAAAGCGAAAAGAAAATTGACAAAGCTGCTGTCCTGATGACAAGGGTCCAAAGGTTCGTCTGACTTGTTATTCAATGACAGAGCTAACACACAAACCTGCAGTGTTTCTGATTGCCCAGGTGGCGTGATTAAGCTGCTCCTCTCCTACCGCTTTCCTTTTAGAGCAGCTGTCAGGGCTCTATAGAAACACCCAATTCACTGCCTTGGTATTAGAGTACTGTTCAAGGACTTTGGTTAAGAGTAATGGCACACACACATACACACACACACACACACACACACACAAAACATAAAATGCAGGATTTATGTCCTAGTGCATTTACAATTTATCTATATTACATGTGCTTAATGGAAAAATCCACCGATGCATATTAATCTTCTTATCGAATTAACATGTTCATTGGAGTCCAAGATTTATTTCCTAATAAAGTTTGGTTCAAACGTCTTTCATCGACATCTTGATGTACTTCCACTCTGCTTAGCGGTTTCCTACATTACCCACAATGCTGTTCCATGGTGTGATTTAAGTCTTAATACATCCCTACCTAAAAAAAAGTGATGCAGCAGTGCTTTAGTTTGTCTTTAGTCTGTTCAGCATTCTTGCCTCCTCAACTGTACATTTTGCTTAAACAGTTCAGAATCAGAAGCTACTACTGTCTCTCCAACACCACCAACCAAATCATGTAGCTTGTTAACTAGCTATGTTGAGTTGTTAACTATCCACAACCTCCTAATTTAGCACAACCATAGATATAACTATAAATGTAAAGTTTATCATGACAAATTTGGATGTTTGCACGGTAAAGCCAGTTTGAAACTGTTTTACATACTTGAAGATAAATTAAGACTGAAATACTGACAAACAGAAAAAAAAGGGGAAACAGACAGACAGATAGGTAGCAAAAATATTTATACAAGGTGGGCCATGGAGGAGTAGCCCCCTCTAATATTGGTTCCATGCTTGAGGGCTACTTTTCTGTGGCCCACCCTGTAGAAATAGAAATTCAGATAAAGTGAGAGAGAGAGAGAGAGAGAGAGAGAGAGAGAGAGAGAGAGACACAAGTATAAAGATAGTGTTATTAGAAGAAAAACAGGAGTGTGAAAGTGATATAGATAGATTGGTAGAAATAAAGTTGTTTTGAAAATTAGTTATTTGACTTTTACTTAAGTAAATTTTGTCTTAAGTATTGTACTTCACTACATTTTAAATCACTTCTGTTAAAGTAAAAATAAAAAGTAAATAAAAATAATGCAAGGAGAAATAATGCACCCCAGAAACTACTGTGCAATATGTACAAATAAAAGATGGAGACGGAGCAGTCAGACACTACGGGTGTGCAGTCCCAGCTGTAAATAAAACCCTGTTGAATTGTGTTGAAACCGAACTGGAAAGAAATGTACTGAAACTTGGTGATATTTAAGTGACCAGCTTCAAGTGCAGAAGGTCTTCTTGCATATTATGAATCAGTGTATAAAAACTTTGTCAAAACTCTGTGAAGTCACTTATAATTAAGTGTTGCCAATGGAAAATAGGTCAGGCACTGCTTGCTGGCAAAGGCAGTTGCCAAACTTGGCTGGATGGTGGATTGCAGGTGATTCCTGAAGATTCATATTTTTTTACATTACTTATTTGTCTCTTATGCACTGAAAAAAAAAAGTTTACACAGTTTAGTAAGAGATTTTGATTCAGTTTATCCAGAAAGGCATTGGTGCATGACATTTGTTGGCACTAGCAACCTGCTGGTAACTCGTAATTAATTATGCTACAGTAAAGGTGTCCCTTTACAATTACCCTTGTTTAAATGTAAATAGGGATTTGTTTTGAAATGGGGTTCTGGGGTATATACAGTCTAAAAAAAATCAATCAGTAAGAGTTAGTGTGAAATTTGGTCACTTTGAGCTTCCTTAAAAGGAGATACATTATTCATTTATATAAGTCAGAGAAAACTAATTAAGAAAATACTACAGGTCTGTAGCTTGAAAGCTCTAGGAGGAGAAATGTTTAGAAATGTCTTAGAAAAATAGGAATAGAATGTTGGTTCTGTCAAGTAATCATTATAATCCCACATGATGCTTGGGGTATTTGGGCAAGTTAATATAGCATATAGATTTTTTTCTTTCTGAGAGAGAACTTTAAATGAAATTGTTTCACATAATAATTCCTATTATTTTTATCTTGCCTGGAAATTATGAGTGTAGACTGGGAATGGATTTGTTTTTAGGAACTAACTCTAAAAACTCATAAAACTAACTCTAGGGTAGCTGTGAAATCCTGGGGAATAGAAAGAAGTAGTTGCTCTAGTTGGAGCCCAGAACCGCACATTAATTCTTTATACCATATTTTAGTAGCTGCTGTACGACTTCTCTTGTCAGATTGCGCCTGTGTGTACACTCAAATTTCCTGTGACCCTGTGAACCCAGTATGGCGTAAAACATTTAAAAGTGTTTGGATGGCTCAAGTGCTATGAAAAGATACAAGCTGAATGTCCATCAATCAAACAGTTACAAGGTTAAAGCTATGTTTCTGAACTCAAACCCATCACTGATAAATCACTGAAAAATGTTTTATCTGTGAGCTCGAGCAAGTAGATTGAGCTGAATTTATATGAACCAGTGTCATTTTACAGGATTGAACTTGGAGTTTTACTGTTCATGTTCTAATTTGAACTGATATTTATGATCCCAAAAGAATGTGACAACATGGTAAAATGTCTAAGTTTGCAATGAAATGCCCGAAGCATTTTTATATCATTCTGACAGCAAAGACCTTCATTTTCATAACTGATATAGGAATGAGGACTACTATGTTGAATAAAAGTACCAACTGGTACTATTAATCTGGTGTCTGTGTTGAGTATTCCAGAAATTTTGGTTCACAAAGAGAGAACTTGGGAGCACTAAAGGTTTGCTGAGCACAGTTTTGATATTTATTTTGATTCACAACCTAATAATTGCCTGTTTGACTTTTCACTTGAATCAAATGGGTTTAATCCAAACCTTAATTCATTATTTAGGTCCTAATTTGTACCCAAGAAATAACTGGAACATCACTGTACACATTTAAATAAACCCTGATAAAAGTGGAATCACAAAACTACGGTGGCCGAGAAGTGCAAAACACATTATCAAATCCGAAAACAAATTAACAAATCCAAAAACAAAATAACAAATTCAAAAACAAATTAACAAATCCAAATCCAAAAACAAATTAACAAATCCGAAAACACAAGGACAAGTCAGACCAACAGGAAAAGGTAAGTATAGTTTGTGAATGGAAACTTACCAATCATTGGACGAGACACTTCTTATTCAAGATATACAGGAAGTACAACAGTCTTTTCTTTTTTTTTTTTCTTTCTTTCTTTCTTCCTTTCTTCCTTTCTTTCTTTCTTTCTTTCTTTCTTTCTTTCTTTCTTTCTTTCTTTCTTTCTTTCTTTCTTTACGTTTTTATTAAGCAATTAACCATATACAAACAACGTGGCAATAACAAGTACAATTTACATTACAATACACACAACAGGTGCATGAAAATACAAATATATACACATATATTTAGGGAAAACAGGGAAAAAAATAAATAAATACAATTTATAATAATAATGATAATAATAATAATAGTAATAAAAATTAAAGTAAAAAAGTAAAAAAATAAATAAATAAACGCCCTGTTTATTTTTTATTTTTTTACTTTTTTACTTTAATTTTATGGTTTATTCTGTAAATCACATTTTTCTATAAAGGACAAAAGATTCATTGCATTTTTCTTTTTAATCACTTTAGGACTTTTGTGAAAGAAATAACCTCATTATAAAAATGCAAAAAAAACTTTGGTTTCACTTTTAAGTATGTTGATTTGTATATAAAATTTTCCCATCAGAAGTATATTATTAACAAGAAAGTCATCTTTGTTATTGTTCATTACAAGTCCAAAGATAATGTAATACAGTCTGCAGCAGGAGAAAGTTGGAACGTATATGTAAAAGTGTACAAACTAATCTTTATGTCATGATATACTGCAGCTTCTCCAACATCACTGCATATGAATGTCTTTCCCCAAAGTAGCTTTGAATTAATTCTGGTTTCTCCTTGCTTCTGTTTACTTCTGTTATTTTCTTATATTTAAAGGTGCACTAATCAAAATAATTTAAAAAAGTTTAAAGTAAACGGAGAACTTTACACATGTACAAGAATGACAGGTTTTGAATGACAGGTGTCTCATCCAATGATCGGTAAGTTTCCATTCACAAACTATACCTACCTTTTCCAGTTTGTCTGACTTGTCGTTATGTTTTCATTGTGTTTGGATTTGTTTATTTGTTTTTGAATTTATTTTGTTTTTGCAATTGTTACCTAGTTTTTGGATTTGTTAATTTTTTGTTTTCAGATTTGTTATTTTGGTTTCGGATTTGTTAATGTGTTTTGCACTTCTCGCCACCGTACAAAACTCCTGCAACATGCGATATCCAAAACACTAACTCAATGAGGAGAACTGGACTATGGGTATTATAGTAAGAATCAGGTAAATGTCATGTGATCAGCTTGTGCACGTTACCCCCAAAAATGAATGGTATTAGAAAATAAAAATACATGTACTGTAACATATCTATACAAATCCTAATACAATTGTATTTGGCCTAAAAAGGATAACTGTATTATAGGTATTTAAGTGATATCACAAACATGTTATGCACAAACACTTGGCTTAACAAATAGAATTGTATTGTATGTGTCTTCTCTTGTCTATTTTAATCTTTACTGTTGTTTTGGCTGGTTCAATATGTCCCAGGAAGTAGCAATTTTTGTTCAGGAAATAATCTTAGAAGGATATTACAGACTTGCACCTGAGAACTACAGCTGTAATTATAAACAATTTTTGTTCTTTGCCATTTGCTCTTCATAGAGATTTTATTCACATGCTTTTACTGTAGATATTTTCATAAGCAAGCCATCCAGTGCCACCCAGATGATGTTTGGCTTTCTTTTGGGTCTAGTTTGGGAAGTGGGAGCACAGTGGTTAAGATGTTGGACTTCTGATCAGAAGGTCATGAGTTTAAATGCTAACAACACCTGCTGGACTCTTAACCCTCAACTGATCAATTGTATAAATGAGATAATTGCTGTAAATATTTTTTTCTGAGTCACCTCAATTGGGGATTTTCCTTGTTTATTAGGCACTGAAATCAACAACCTAAATCTAACAGTTAAATGTTTCCTGTTAAGACACATTCCCTGAGACTTCACATAATGCTGGATGGAATTTTTGACTGTTGGTTTATTCAAGAATATGTGTGCATTTGTCTCCACATGCATATCCATCTATGCTCAGTGCTATAGGCCGTTGGAATGCGCTTCCTTTTGCTTTGTGGCAGGTAGAGACATGATGAAAAAGTTTTTGACTGCTGTTGATGTTACACGTTCAGCTTTAGCGAAAAAAAATAAACTCATTGTGTGCATGCATGTGTGTATGTGTGTGCACGTTCTCTCAGGTGTCTACCAGGTTTCTTCTTTTATCTTTTATCTTTTATCTTTTATGCACAATGTGCCAGAATAAACACACTGGGCTTTGAAATTGCTCGCAGCACGATTGTGGGCGTCAAGCAGGAGCGTGTTTTCAGGATTACATCCTACATTGAAAGTGATGATGATAAGGGTTTTTGGGGTTTTCCTCTATTATTCAGAAAGGTGGATGACTAGAACAACTGGAAAATGTTGTTATAAATATGCCAAGGATATGCCAAGACAAATATTCATACAAAGTTTACTAATGAGTATTACTAATCAATTAAACGAATGTCACTAATGAATTAAATATTATTTAATAATTTCAACAAGATCCCTGTATCAAGTTTCATTAAGAAGCTCCAATACCATCTTGTTCTAATATTTTATACATTCCTTGCCAGTACAGGTCATAATCAGCATTTCCTATTTTTGCATAATTACATTATATAAAAGTAATCATATGGATAACATTTCTTGAAACTCATTCTGAATGTACTGTACTTTAATCATAAGTGCAATACCTTAATACTATTACCGTATTCAAAAATAGGAAATCTTTTTAGGGGAATGCGGGGAATAAATGCTGTACCTACATTTACAATGGTGATCATAATTCACATCATAAACTCGACTATTCTCCTGACTATATTGTCTGACAGCAATCATAAATCACTTTACAATGTGCTGGACTGTAAACTTTAGTGTAGTCTTGTTAGTGTTATAGCTGAATACTAATGAATTATTCAGAATGAAAAGATAATGCATTCTGAACATATTCACTATATGGAAAAAAGTTTTGGACACCTGACCATAAGATTCTATGTGTTTTGAACATCCCATTCAACGTTATTCCCCATTTGTTGTTATAATAAACTCCACTCTTCTGGTAAGATGTTCCATCAGATTTTGTAGACTGTCTTTGGAGGTTTGTGCACATTCAGCCTAAAGGGTGTTAGTGAAGGCCGGTACTGATATAGGTGAGGAGGCCTGAGGTGCAGTCAGCATTCCAATTTATCCAAAAGGTTAAAGGTTAGAGTTAAAGTCAGAATTCTATAACAGGCCACTCAAAATCTTCGATTTCAACAAATGTAAGCCATATATTTATAGAGCTTCTTTTGTGGACAGGGGCATTGTCATTTTGGAAGAGGTCACCTAGTTCATGTGAATTGAATATCTAAAGCTGCGGCATCCAAAGAAATTCTATACAATTGTATTCCTCCAACATTGTGGTAACAGTTTGATGAAGAACCACATGTGGCTGAAAAAGTCATGTGTTCCAATACATTTGTCTATATAGTACACAAGTGCAGGTATGCAGAGTGTGCAAAAAGAAATAATGTTGTTTTTTTTAAGAATGTACCTAATTTTGACAAACAGCAGCACCAGAGGAAAACTTTATAGCAAAGCTTCTTGATCGTTCTGGAATGTAACAAAACCAAAAATTTGGTAGAGAGCTCCCTAGGGATTCTGGCTAAGACTAATTATGCACTCAAGTGAAGTAATGGTTTGCTTCTCAAATTGCTCTATCTAATTTCTTGTTGTATTTTGTAACTAAAAGCTGAATGTTCATGACTATATAAGGTTTATACCACACCCAATATTTGGAGTACTAAACACATCCAGATCGTGGCATTGTGTTACAGTCGAAATTTCCAGCTGCTTTGTGATGCTGATTATTGGTGACAGATGTTATGTCCACAGTTTAAAGACATGATTGAATGTCGTTTGAGCTTAAGTATATAAGCACTTCTAGGCAGCTTGTTTTAGTTGCCGTGGCTTGGCACCACTTGATTCTGTGGTATTTTTTGAGCTCCAAGCAGATGCCACCAAACAAACTGGCATCTGATGAACACTGAAGCGAAATTTTAAGTAGAAACTAATAAATTTAGAGCATACATTTAGTGTATCATACTTTTGAAGGCACTGTCAGGTGTACTGTTTACACTGTTTTAAGCATGTTATAAATGTAAGTAAAGAAATTACATACCAGAATTAAAATATAAGACATTTTATATTGCTGTGCAAAGGAATATATAAATAGTGGAAAACTGAACTGTAGTAGGGATGGCTAAAGTACACACATCCTTTGCTCAAGTAGAAGTACAGATACTAATGTATTAAAAGACTCTAGTAAAAGTTGAGGTACTGATTACAGTTTTTTACTCAAGTTAAAGTAAAGACATTTGGGCTCTGACTTGTACTAAGTAAAAAGTTGCCATTACTACTACCTGTTTTAGTGTCACGCTGGTAACTGTACCTCACGCCATATTAATATATTAATACAAAATAATTTAACATTTTGTTAACTAATGAATGTATCCAGGCTGAACAACAACCATATAGAACACAAGCTGAAAAAAGATGATAATGAACAGGTGATGAGGAATGTCTCTGTTCTCTGTCATATTTACATCACTGACTCTCTCTGTCTCATCGACATTAGCCAAACTACACTCAGGTAGGTTGAAAAAGCCAGGCTATTACAAGAAATTGGTTGATGGATTTTAGTCACCAAATAGATTAAAACTAAAGTAATGGGCCTGTTTTGAAAATGTAAGAAGTATAAAGTACAGATATTTGTGTAAAAAATTATAAGTGAAAGTAAAAAGTTGTCTAAAAAAAAATAGTAAAGTACTAATAACAGAAAAATCTACTTAGTACTTTAACAAAGTATTTGTAATTTGTTACTTCCCATCACTGGGATGAGATTACTAAAGCATAAGCAAGTCTCATTTATCTGAATTAAAATTTCTTATGTAATATTCACTCAGTATGTCTTGCTCACTTGCTCTTGTCACTGCACATACACATAAAAAAAAAGAAAAAAAAAGAAAAGAAAAAAAAGCTCTATTTTGTATTATTATTAGTGTGGCATTCGGGCGCGTCTAACTCGTTCCTGACACTTGAGAAATTCAGGATATGGAAGACTTTCTAACAATAAAAATGTAACTAGATGTAAGAATGTTACTAGTAAAAACCGACTACGCCACCCCGGGGGCTCAATTACTGGGGATAACCCTTTATAAAGAAATGCACAAGGCACTCAGGTTCGTCTACAGCTGAGTCAGGACATGAGACAGAGGTATAATACACACCGTTTATTAGGAGCTCTTAAAATTACATCGCACCATACATATTAAACAACACAAGAATGCTTGGACTCCAGGGCTGTCTTACCAGGACTGTTTTGCTGGGCTGCTGTTTTATTGGGCTGGCTTCTTGCTGAGCTACCTTTTGATTGCCTGCTGCTTTGCTTCGCTGCCTGACTGTCTTGTGGTCTGCGGGTCGCTAAAGCGCAGACGGAGTGACATACTGCATCGGCGTGCATGCTATCTATGTGCCGAGCATCAGCATGGGACGCATGTCCTGGCTATACCGTGCTATAGCTAATGGCTTGCTGAATTAGCCAGGGAGCTAAATGCTAGCGCATTTGTGGACTGTGTGCTTAATTTATATACATGTATATGTGTTAGTGTGTCTGTTTTAGTGCTTCACACTGTGACGGTCTGCTGAGAGGTGGCCTGACAAACTGCTGCTTTACATATATGTTTATCTGAGAAGTTTGGAGATCTGGATGCTACCCAACAGCTAGCGGAATGTTAAGAGGTCATGTGTTTATTTTATGAGGTGTATCGAATGGAATTTGCTGTTTTTATTCCTGTTGTACTTTCTTTTGTGTTTGTCATTGTCCTTTTGTGATTGTGTGTGTGCGTAAATTGATTTGACCATACTGTGGTTTGCTTCTTCTCCAGGTGTCTGGGAGACCAGTTCTAGTGTGAGGGACAAGTTCCTCTCTGCTTGGTGGTGGTTTCCTTCGGTGTGCAGTGGTCGACAGGTGGGGTTGTGGTGTCGTATGAGTGCACGTGTGTTTGCTGTGGATAGGAGATCATTAGAGTAAGGTCCCCAGCCCTGGAGTCCAAGCATTCTTGCGTGGTTTAATATGTATGGTGCGATGTAATTTTAAGAGCTCTTAATAAATGGTGTGTATTATACCTCTGTCTCATGTCCTGACTCAGCTGTAGACGAACCTGAGTGCCTTGTGCATTTCTTTATAAAGGGTTATCCCCGGTAATTGAGCCCCCGGGGTGGCGTAATCGGTTTCTACTACTAACATTCTTACATCTAGTTACATTTTTATTGTTAAAGTCTTCCATATCCTGAATTTCTCGAGTGTCGGGAACAAGTTAGACGCACCCGAATGCCACATTAGGTTCTACTATATTACAGTAGTATTTTATTGGCTAGCAGTCAAGTGAATTGTGTGGGTGGATGGGTTCCAGAATTCTGGCTTTGGAATATTTGTGATAATGATACTAATAATTAATTGTGTTAACAATTAGGACTATTCTTTTTGGAGAATATAGAAATGTATATTTTATTTTTTGTTTTGTACTCATATACAATAATGTAATACACAGTATGTAGTGAGAGAGAGGCAGAGTAAGGAGAGTCAGGTTCAAGAATAGTTCAACCTGACAGGAAGGCAATGATAATTTAAACAACCCAACGGTGGTGAAAAGAACAGCTTCTCAGCATGATGACATAGATGAAACAAAAAAATCACATCAGGTTTCACGTCTATCAGCCTTCTGAACCTACAATGGGTGCAGGCTCACTAAAACTGGATAAGTAATAATAGAAAAAGCCCAATTTTCCAATCTTCGATTTCTCCACCTGCCTACATAATTTATGGTTTGATTGATAATAACATATTCTACCAGCTTCCACTGTGGATGAGGTTTACCAAACATGTTAGTGTTTCTGTTTGATAATTTTTAATAAAAATATAAATAAATAAATATAAAAGAGGCGAAATTAGATCCTTCAATGCAACACACATTTATTCATGACGTCCTTTCTGTACTCAGATATAAAAAAATAAATAAATATATAGGAAAATAAAAATTTTTAAACACTGCCTTCCCAGACAATTTCAGAATTGACCTCTCCTCAGCTGCACGTACAGCGAACTGATGAAAAGCAACCGAAACTGTAACATAATTCTTAAAGGAGCCACGTAACAAAAACAATAAATAAATGGTGTCCAAATTTTTTTATGATAGTATAGTATAGTATATATATATATATATATATATATATATATATATATATATATATATATATATATATATATATAAATTTCGACATTCTTTATTTGTATTGTATTATGTTAATATTGCATATTCATACCAAAATATTGTATTTATGAAAGAACAAAGATGGAATTATGTATGTAACAAAAATATGTTAAATAACACAGAATATGTTTTCTATAATCAAATGTTCAAAGTTGCCACATTTTGCTTTGATGACAGCTTTACACACACTCTTGCCATTCTCTCAGTCAGCCTCAAGAGGTAGTCACCTGGAATGGTTTTCCTACAATCTTCAAGAAGTTCCCAGAGGTAGTGAGTACTTGTTTGCTGCTTTCTTTTACTATCTGGTCCAACTCATCCCAAACCATATCAACTGGATTTCTTCGATTGGAGGCCACTGTTTCTCATCAACGCTCTCGGGATCCATGAAATTACGGAGTAAGTACAGAAGCTTTGAGGATGGATTTGGACTGTAGTTAATGTCAACAGTCTACTACACTGACTCAGGACTACAGTTTGCATCTGATCACCATCACTGCACACCTTATTTGTAATAAATGGTCATTCATTGCAACCCAGATGATGATGGGTTCCCCCTTGAGTCGAGTTCCTCTCAAGGTTTCTTCCTTATACCATCTCGGGAAGTTTTTCTTTGCCACAGTTACCACTGGCTTGCTCTTCAGGAACTAACTTACACTTAAAAGAGTGTTTGGTGAACTGGGACCTTTGTATGCTGTTGTCCTTTCATTTGCACATGTTCACTTAGGTTTGTTGACGGTGGTTTGGTGGGTTGTCTCTTATCCCAGAGATCCCTCATGTCTGTGTTACCTTCTGGTTCTCCCTTTAAGTTATGTTGCCATAGTGGCAGAGTCTTGCTGGAGTCCCCAACTACACAGTGTCCTTAACTTTCATACAACAATAAGAACACATAATAATATATCCTTCTCTTTCTGTCACCCCTCTTCTCTCTCTCTCTCTCTCTCTCTCTCTCTCTCTCTCTCTCTCTCTCTCGGTTGAGTTAAACATGCTCCAGAGGTTCCAGTGACCACTGTTCCTGCCCCTCTTCCCTCTGTGGATCTTGGCCCTTTATCCAGGCCTGCCTCTGGATAGTGTCCTTTTCGATTGGAGGCCACTTTGTGCAGCTGGGGACGGTTTCTCATTAACGCCTTGGGTGGTTCCATGAAATTTAATGAAAAGTAAGAACAGGAGTTTTGGATTTGGACTGTAGTTGATGTCAACAGTCTGCTACACTGACTCAGGACTACAGTTTGCTTCTGACCACCATCACTGTATCCCACAACATCGTTTGTCTGCAATAAATGGACATTCGGTACAACCCAGATGAGGATGGGTTCCCTCTTAAGTCTGGTTTCTCTCAAAGTTTCTTCCTTATGCCATCTCAGAAAGTTTTTCTTTGGCACAGTCGTTTACGCTTAAACAAATTACACTTAGAAAGAACACCTTATTTATTTTTATCAACACATTATCTGTGTAAAGCTGCTTTGAGACAATGTTCATTGTTAAAAGCACAAATAGAAATGAATTGAATTGAATAGAAATTTAGAAACTGTCCATTCACCATCTCTACATCTAACAAAAGCACATCACAATCTCAAATTTGGACTTATAAGACCAAAGTACAGTTTTTCACTGAACTAATGTCCTTTTTTTTGTGTTTCCCCTTCAGGAAATCAAGCTGCATCAGAAACGCTCTGGGAACGCCTCTGCATTGTCCACACTCTGAATCATGTGTATAATCAATTGAGTGTAAAGCGCTCCTTCACCGGCGGGTGATGTCATGAACAGGAATCTTAAAAGCGCATGAAGAGAAACCAGCGCCAGCTTTTGTTGTTCAGAAAGTCATTTGTGTGTGTTTGTCTAGTAAGGTAGGAGTGTTTTTCCTTCTATCAAAACATGAAAGCGACTAAGCATTGCTTCAGTCCCTGTGTTCCCCCTTGCCCCCGCTTTATCACGGGGGTGGATACTTACAGGCTATGTGTCGCTTCTCTAAGTGTGGTGCATGCTAGTTTGGTTCTCAAGGGAGCAAACTGCGCAGATTGCGCTCACATGACAATGCGAATGCTGCGCTCCCAGAGAGCACTCTTTAAGGAGGGTTCTCGCTCTCCTTGTTGTTCTGGCCCTGCTTTAGCTGAAGCAAAGCAGCATTTAAAGACCTAGGGCTCACAAGTGGACCTCGCAGAGGGACTGGAGACAGGCTTGTACCTTTCGTTTCCCTCACCTGCCTGGTCCAGTGCCCGATCGCAAGGTTTGGAAGCACGCTTGGTGGTTTCTTCCCCAGTGCTCAGCTCCACCTTTCTTCCTCTTGGGGTGTGTGCTAGAGATGTGCAAGCCTCATGATACTACCCCTCAGGCAGTCTCTTTCGAGGAGTTCATGCCAGGGCTTGCTTTTCTTTCCAGCTAGGCCCGCGAAGGCTGGACAGGCCATGGTTTGCGGACTTGGTAGGCCTTCTCGAACACCCTCCCTGGGAGATTCTTCTCAAAAGAGAGGTTTCTCAGGCTGGGGGTACAATAATACCCCCCACCAAGAGACCATTCTTCAATCCAAAGCTGCCTCCATGAGGATGTTGTATGCCACGAGGTGTTGCCTGTTCACTGCATGGTGTGAACAACACCGCCTGGATCCAGTTAACTGCCCAGTCAGTTCAGTGCTGGAATTCCTTCAAGAACAGTTCGCCAAAGGATTGGCTCCTTCCACCCTGAAGGTTTAGGTGTCCATCATTGCTGCCAGTCATGCCCCCTTGTGGGGCAGTCGCAGGGTAAGAACCCATTGGTGACACGCGTTCTCCTTGGCACCCGGATGCTGAGACCTCTGTTACGACCTAGAGTGCCTGGGGGAGTGCATGGGACTTGGCCATTGTCTTGTCTTTGTGTTCCTCTTGGCCATTTCCACTCTCAAGAGCGTAGGGGATCTTCAGGCTCTCTCTGTGGCCCCTTCTTGCCTGAAATTTACTTCAGGCTTGGCCAGTGTCTTCCTCTACCCTAGGTTCCTAAACTATGCTCAGTTGTCCCACAAACTGTTATGTTCCAGGCATTCTCTCCTCCTCCCTTTCAGGTCTCAGACCAGGAAAAAAGCTTCCCCGCAATCCTCAAGGAGAGTTTGAAAAACTGAATTGAACAAGCTGATCCGAGGGGCAGTTGAAGCCAATATGCTATTTGGCACTGTTAAATGAAATTAAAGAAGCTGAGGAGAGTGAAACTGCCTGCCATAAAATTAAGGCATTTGTGAAGTCTATGCGGCTGAAGAATTATGACAAACTCAGCCCCTCTGTGGTTCGACAACACAGAACAGAGAGCCCGAAGTACGGGGTATTCAGGAGAGAGCCAAACCCCGTTATTGTTTCTACCATGAGAGCTAAACATGAAACAAAAAGAGCTGAACCACAAGAGTCTGACATACAAGTGTTAAAGAAGCAAGCGCAACAACTGCAACAACATCTAGCCATTATTAGTGTTAGTTCCACTACCCTTTCTCTGCCAGTTTGGACCATGACTAGATTTGGTCTGAAGGCAAATAGAGAAAATCCCTGGGAAGCACAAAGAAAACTTCTTCTGTTATCGTTGTGGGGAGAATGGACATTTAGCTACCAAGTGTCAGGCACCTGAAAATACCTCCCAAGTAATACAGAAGTTGGTTTGTGCTCTTTGGAAAGCTAAGACTGATAGGAACCAGGGCTATTAGTTTAGACTGTTTCTCCAAAAGAAGTTAAACCGATTTATGTGGAATAAGTCACCTTCCCAGAGGGTTAGTGGGCCCTGCTCTAACTATTTCAGTGGAGTAATTGTCAAGCTTTGCTTGATAGTGGGTCACAAGTCACTATTGTGTTAGACCAGTGGTATTCTAAACATCTATCTCAAGTACCCATCAACCCACTCACAGGATTGTCTATCTGGGGACTGAGTGGTTCAATTATCCTTATAGGAGATCCTCATTTACAGTCTGTTCCCACTGTTACACAGAGTGTAGAAAAGAAATCGACAAGAACGAGACACATTAGCAACATGTGAGAAGGACAGTTGATTGTCCATAGAGTCATTAACAGTTATACTGAGATCTTAACCTGGATATAAATCACCTGGGATGACGAGCAGTTCTGTTCTGCTGGGGTTGAGTTTTAATTAATTAACACTTATCCATGAAGATATGCCTGTCAAGCATCCCGAGATCTGAACAGAAGCTGTGGTATCTGAGGGAGGGAAAGAAAAGATGAGTCGATGTCATCAGCATAGCAGTGGTAAGAAAACCCTTGTAAAGATATGACTTTACCAATGGAGTGGGTATCGAGAGAGAAAAGGAGAGGACCAAGTACCGTGGGACGCCTTGTGGGACACCAGTGGTAAGTCTGCACTGGGCAAATGTGGATCCCCTCCATGTTACCTGGTATGAGCAACCTTTCAGGTAGGAAGCAAACCATTCCCATGCTGTTCCATGGATACCAATGCTCCTGAGGGTAGGATAAGAGACAGCTAAAAGGGCCGTTTCTGTGGAATGTGCCTCTTTGAAGCCAGACAGTGCGTTCCAGAGATTTAGAAAGAAAGGAGAAAAATTATACTGGTCTGTAGTTGTTGATGTCTGATGGATCCAGAGCAGGTTTCTTCAAGATTGGAATAACCCTTGCTTGCTTGAAGGTAGTTGGCACATAGCCAGATGTTGAGGACCAGTTGATGATTATGGAGATGTAGGGCAGGAGATCTGGTGAGAAGGTCTGAAGTGTAGTTGAAGGTATTGAATCCAGAGGGCAAGTGCTAGGATTGCAAGATTGGATGACTTGCAGTATCTAATCGTCTTCTGTTAAGGTTGAGAACCTTGACAACTAAGGAGTAGAGGATTCCTGGCTGTGTTGTTTAGTCATTATTGGGGAAGAAGTAAAGGTCTGGCAGATTTCCTTGATCTTCTTATAATAGAAGGAGGCAAAGTAATCTTTCTCGTCTGTGATGATGGAGCAGCTGTGGCAGGGGGGTTGAGTAGTGAAGAGATGATGTTGTGGAGCTTATGAGGGTGGGACAATAAGTCTTTTTGGGTTTTGTAGTCAAGGGGCAGAGGAGGTCCATGGTTGAGGAAAAGAGAGAGGAAGGAGTCAGTGGAAAAGTCCAATGGTAGAGAGGAAAAGGAGTCAGGGTCAGGAAATGATGAAAGAGTACAAGGAAGCTACAAAGGGAGAGAAAGAGTGAAGGTTAGGACGAATAAGAGAGACATCTAAATTTTTTTATTTACATTTCAGCTGGATAGGAAAAGTGATTGAAAAGGAAACCAGATAATGTTTAGATCTTTGATGTGGAGTGGCAGTCATGTCTGTAGCTGGAGTAGTGTGGGTGAAAACCAGGTCCAGGACATTTCCTCCCTTGTTTGTTGGAGGGCAGCTGTTAATTGTCAAGGAGAAGGTATTCAGAAAGTCAGGAGGCAAGATGACTAAAGTTTGTCAGATAGGAGGTTGGAGTCACCAAGAACTGTCAGAGAGGTGCTGCCAAAGGGGTGCTGTCAGAAGAGATCCTATCATAGTTGATGATACATCATAGTTGATGTTTTTGCTTCCTGCTTCTATCAATGGGGTGAAAGAATTGGTTTCCATTCTTTCTTTGATTTGCCCTGAACCCCAAGGTCCTCAGCAATGTCTTGTCATAATTGGAACCAATACAAATCTTTTCCAACACCTGACCTTGCTGGGTCAGGATTCCAGTGAAATAAACCAAGTAACATTCATGAGAATTCAGTCAGCATTCCTTAAACCTGGAGTGAGTGAGCCCGTTAAGGAAAAGATCAAGTGGAGTGGGCCAGGAGCCTTGACTATTCCTTCAAAAAGTGAAACGCATGCAGTGTGCAAAGTGGAGTGTGAAAAGCCACAAAGAAAATAAATCTTTCTTGTGTAAACCCCTGTGGAGAGTCAACTTCCATCCGCTATCCGTCTTCTTTTGCTATTAATGTGCAACATTTTAGAATGCTGGTATGTAATGAAACTTCTTTCATTTCTTTGCATTCCGTCTGACACGGAATTTGAAGTCATTGAGATCTTTTCTAGGATTTTGTGGGTTCTACCGCTAGTTTATTAAGAACTTTTCCGCTCTTGTGAGACCTCTGGCTGATTTGACCAAAGGATATGCACCTCTGAATTGGGACTGGCACAAGAGCAAAACTCCATAGCTCAAAAGAGTTTACCGCAACGATCTACCGATTTGAATCACATCAGTAGCAGTGGTCCTTTAGATCTGATCTGCATTGTGTTCTTGTCCCTTGAACCGGACTTGAAAGAAATTGCTAACGTTCTGGTTGTTACAGATCATTTCACCCGCTATGCTCAGGCATAATTCTGCGAGGGACCAGAAAGTCCAGATCTTGATTAAGAACATTTTTTGTACACTATGGTTTGCCCACTCATATCCACTCTGACCAGCAGTGGGATTTTAAAAGTAGGCTTATTAAATAACTCCTTGGAATCCTGGAAATTTATAAGTTTAGAACTTCGCCTTATCACCCTCAAGGAGACCTCCAGCCTGAGCGTTTCAATCAGACTCTATTGTCCATGTTGGGTACGTTGGATCCTGCTCGGAAAAACAGGTAACTAGGCCTGTAGTGAAGGCGCTCTGGATTGGAGAATGGTCTCTACAACCTAAGCTGAGAAACATGTGACTAAGTGCAGTCCTCCACAGCTTGGGGTGGGGGTGAAGTGCCCCCTGCCTGAGAAAGAAGGTCCCTCCTGGGATGAATCTCAAAGGGAGGGTGTTTCAAGTGCTTTACCAAGTCAAGTCAAGTCAAGTCGTCAAACCAAACACTTGCCTCGAAAGGGCGTCTGCTCCTTGATTTAACCACACCGGGATGTATAGTGCTCTCAGCAAGAGCAGCTTCCCTTGGGCTCACAGGATTATCTGTTGTGCTAGCTTGCAAAAAAGGCAAGAGTGCAGACCCCCCTGGTGGTTGATGTAGGAGACCACCGATGTGGTCATGATGTTCCAGCACATAATGGTACTTTAGGCAATGTCCAGCTTGGCTACAGCAGGAGTCACTACCTCCAACAGTTCCTCAAATTGAACTGGCTGTGGGGGCGTCTTCCACGGGATCACTGGTGTCCATACCATCCCCCTCCTTGGAGGAAGATAGGCGGAGTGCAGCGTTCTCTGCACAGGGGGCAACTGCGAGATTCAACTCTGCCAGATTCAACTGCGAGCCGACTGAGCATGCTCCACTCCTGTGATAAAGCGGGCAAGGTGATGTCACGCCATTCGGTTGGACAGATTACAGACGTGATTCAAGCGTTCCCAAAGCGCTGTTGACTCAGCTCGAGTTCCTAAAAGGTAACTATAATAATGCACTCTGATGCCTAGGCCTTACATAAAAGTGTAGGTGTGCCCCCTAACAGCCCACTGCCAACCACTGCATAAACAAGGCAAACCAAAACACCCAAATATAAACATGAATAAATAATATTGCAATATAAAAACTCCTAAAAGCTTGCCTTAGTCTTTACAAAGTACACTAATTACTGTTACTCTTATGGAGCGAAGCACTGAACATAAGCACCCTATTGTTATTCTAGCATTTCTTCTTCCTTGTCATCTTCTACTTTCCTTTTCTTCTTTGACCAAATTTTGAGCAACTGTTGCCAAAACTTTAGTGGTACTATCAGGTAAATTTTGAGCCTAATTTGGAGATACATTTATGGCCACACCTTTGATTCATGTTTCCAAAATCCAGTCATCCTTATATTCCCTGGGCAAAGTTCAGATTTTGCTGCTACTACTTTTACATTTTTTTCCACAGCCAACATTTAGACTGTAAATGTAACTATTAATGAAATAACAGTATTATTATATATTTTTTTTTAGAAACAACTATTTATTATCTTAAGGACTGTTATTTTAATTATAAAACTATGAAGAATGAACTGTAAGTGTAGCCCATATCCTGTGCCTGCATTATGATTTCATGACTTTTATTTATGTAGTATTTTAGATGTTATGCTAAGTTATGCTCACAGCATGATGTAGGTCTAAATACCAGGCGGTCCAATTTCAACTGACTAAATTTACAAAACTGAATTTACAACATGTAAACAACATGAGAGAGAGAGAGAGAGAGAGAGAGAGAGAGAGAGAGCATAAAAAAGTTTTTTATGCTTCCATAAGATCATAATGCTTTTTGGAAAATATGACCAAGTCTGATGCATTCAAGGGTTTTGCATAGTTTAGTAGGTTTGTACACATGCTCTTACATTGCAATGTTTAGATAATGTTCATGGATTAATTAAATTATATTTGATTCAATTCAATTAATTTTTATTTGTATAGCGCTTGTAAAATGGACATTATCTCAAAGCAGCTTTACACAGATAATTTGGTCAGAAAGAATAAGATTAAATTTAAGTTTGTCCCTAATGAGCAAGCCAGTAGTGACTGTGTCAAGGAAAAACTTCCTGAGATGGCATAAGAAAAAAACCTTCAAACGAAACCAGACTCAAGAGGGAACCCATCCTCATCTGGGTGGCACCGAATGTCCATTTATTAATTGAAATCCATCCTCAAAGCTTCTGTGTTACTCTGTAATTTCATGGATCCCCAGGCCATTGATGTAAAACCATCTCCTCTGTCAGGGACTCGGGTGCGGGCCTAGGTGAGTGGATGATAGGACCCAAATGCAGGATGCTCCAGACGATATGATTTGAGAGAGGAGGCTTTCACAGGCAGGAAATATTTAATGTCCGAATACAATAGCACAAAAACACAGTCGCGGCACGCACAGGGTTAAAGTAGAAGAAAAAGATGAGAAGGATAGAACAGGCAGGGAAGCAACATGTCCGAAAACTTATGAGCAAACAACAGAAGCACACACTGGGTGAATATAGAGAAAAAGAAAATAGTGTCCAAATACTTTTGACCACGTAGTATAAGCACACGCTGGGTTTATACAAAGAAAAGCAATAACGTCCGAATACTTATGAACACACAGTTGCGGCACTCACTGGGTTAATGTGAAGGTCCGTGGCACCGGGAGAGCGAAGCAGGGGGCGCTGACCCGGAAGCGGACGTCGTGACTGCGGAAATGTTCAAGCGGCTGGCTGACAGTGTCCCTGCGGACAGACAGCCACCAAAAACGCTTCAGGAGCACGGCCGAGGTACGAGGAGCACCTGGGTGACAGAAGAAAGTGGAGCTGTGGTACCACTGGAGGACTTCAGAATGAAGGTGTGCAGGCACGTAAAGCCTATGTGGCGGACGGTAACAGTGGTGGGAGATATGGGGTCGGGTGGTGGTTCCTTCTCATCAGGGGACTGCAAACAGGACAAGGCATCAGGCTTCCCATTTAGCGACCCCGGCCGGTAGGACAAGGAGAAGTTAAATCGCCCAAAGAACAATCCCTAACATGCTTGACGTGGATTCAGGCGCTTGGCAGTCCGCAGATATTCCAAATTACAATGATCGGTCCAGATGAGGAACGGAACTTCGGACCCCTCCAGCCAGTGACACCATTCCTCCAGGGCCAATTTAACAGCCAAGAGCTTATGCTCACTAACAGGGTAGTTCTGCTCAGCTGGGCTGAGGTGGCGGGAAAAAAACACACAGGGGTGCAGGCGGTGGTCCCAGGCACCTCTCTGGGACAGAACGGCCCCTACGCCCAGATCCGAGGCGTCCACCTACACAACAAATTGACGGGTTGGATCCGGAAGAGCTAGGACCGGGGCCGAGGTGAAGAGACTCTTCAGTTTGGTAAATGCCTGTTCAGCCTCTGGGTTCCAGTTAAAAGCCTGACATATGGAGGTGAGTGAGTAAAGGGGGGCCGCGACAGAGCTATAGCCCCTGATGAACCGTCGATAGAAATTGGCAAAACCCAAAAACCTCTGTAATTGCTTACGGGTGGTGGGTTGGGGCCAGTCCTTTACCGCCTGAATTCTGGCTTGGTCCATCTGGACATGATCGGCAGAAAGGACAAATCCAAGGAAGGTGGTGCTGGACACATGGAAATCGCATTTCTCCACCTTAACGTATAATCCATTCTGGAGGAGCCGCCCGAGTACCGAACGCACGTGCTGGACATGTTCATCTCTAGAGCGTGGAAACACGAGAATGTCGTTCAGGTATACGAACACGTAGCGGTTAAGCATGTCTCGAAGGACGTCATTCACCAACGCCTGGAAGACAGCTGGCGCATTGGTAAGGCCAAATAGCATAACAAGGTATTCATAATGCCCTGATGGGGTATTGAATGCTGTCTTCCACTCATCCCCCTCCCGGATGCGGACAAGGTGGTAGGCGTTGCAGAGGTCCAGTTTGGTGAAGATGACCGAGCCCTGGAGAGAGTCGAACGCAGAAAACATCAAGGGCAATGGGTACCAGTTCTTGACAGTAATGGCATTTAGGCCCCGATAGTCAATGCAGGGACGGAGGCTCTTGTCCTTCTTTTCCACAAAGAAGAACCCAGGGCCTGCCGGAGAGGAGGACGGGCGGATAATGCCAGCAGCCAGCGAGTCCTGAATGTATTGGGTCATGACCGCCTGCTCGGGTGCTGAAAGATGGTAAAGCCGGCCACGGGGTGGCATAGTTCCCGGCAGGAGATCAATGGTGCAATCATAGGGCTGATGCGGGGGCAAGGAAGAGGCTCGAGTCTTGCTAAACACTGTACCGAGGTCATGATAGACAGATGGAACTGAACTGAGGTCGGGAGAAGTCTTCGGAGAGCATGAGACCGGCCTGGGGGAAGACGGAGTGAGTCAGTGAGATTGGCAATAGGTTCCCCAATCGATAACCCGACCGCTGGACCAGTCTAGGCAGGGTTTGTGCTTGCGGAGCCAGGGGAAACCGAGCATGACCGGGCGTGAGGAGAAGAAATGACCAAGAAGGTGACCAGAAGGGGCTTAGTATGGTAAGTGGCCTTGTCTAGGGGGTGCCCATCCAGGGCCTGGACCTGAAGAGTCTCCGGTAATGGCTCCATCTCCAGGCTCAGCTGACAGGCAAGGTCTAGATCCATGAATTCTGCGTCCGCACCAGAGTCCACAAAGGCCGCCAGCAAAAAGTCCTGAGCACCGGAACGGATGCGGATCTTGACTAACGGCTTGGAAGGGACTGGTAGGATGCGGCTCACCGTGGCCCCCTCCGTCAACGACGAGCACGCCGAGAGACAAAGCCCCTGGGAACGGCGTCTTTCCTTTTCTGATAGAGACAGGTGCCGACGTGCGATTTCCATAGGCTGCGGTGGGGATGAGGCCACCGAGGCAGGAGTATTCCGGGGGGGAGTATGGTGGCGAGCTGGAGGCGTGTGGTAGGCCCGCTCCGGATGGCGCGTAAAACGCTCAGAACGACGTTCACGTATTCTTCTGTCAATCCGAATGGCCAGGGCGATCAAGGCATTCAGACCAGGGGGAAGCTCACGGGCAGCTCACCTGGGCTAAGAGACCCCGAAAAAAGGTGTCGTATAGAGCGGTGCGATCAGCGGTTTTGACAACGTAGTAGAAGCACACACTGGGTTTATACAGAGAAAAGCAATAAAGTCAGAATACTTATGAACACACAGTTGCGGCACTCACTGGGTTAATGTGAAGGTCCGTGGCACCGGGAGAGCAAAGCAGGGGCGTGTCCGAAAACAGAAGCAGACAGAGGGAGTAAGCCGGAGAACAGAGCAAAAGGGGAATCCAAAAGATCTAAAAACCAATGGCAGGCAAAAATCCGAAAAACCGGGAGATCCAAAAATAAAAGTAAACTTTCCACGGGGAAAAAATAAAGGCAGGAAAGTCTCAAAAGCGCGAAACCAAATGAGACAATCTGCCAGCGAGTGCAGGCAGCCGGTGGCTATTTATACAGAAACAAGATGGCGGGCATGCCGGTGTTGCCCAGAGGCTGGCAGATCTAAGAAGAAGAGAGAAGAGGAAAGACAGGGAGATAAAGATATGGATTATTAAGTATCCTTATTGTTGTACTGTATAAAAATGAAAGACACTGTGCAGTTGGGGACTCACTATGGTTGAATGGCAGCCAGGAGGTGTTAGAGCTTAGAGACCGCTGTGGCCATTGGCCGGTCTCCACTTAGAGGCACCTATGGCTCACCCTGTCAGACCTTTCTGACAGGGACAGGGCCATGCTTCTCAGTCCCCTCTAGTGCTGACTGGCCTGTTCAGTGACTCCGTAAATATGGTCGTTGAGAGATTCCAGAAGGCCAAGAAGCAGAAGGCAGCATTTCAGCGATTCCTTCCACAATGCTCCCAAGAACAACCCAGCAGCTCCCATCACTGGGAGGTTCAGAAGCAAAGCAACTCACACTCCCCTGCTAGGGATCCTGGGCAACGCTCTGGCATTTTTTTTTTACATTTTTTTGCTACTGTGTTCCTAGTGCCCATTTGCTCTCTTAAGAAAGTAGGGGATCTTCAGGCTCTCTCTGTGGCCCCCTCGTTTATTAAGTTCATTTCAGGCATGGCCAGTGCCTTTCTGTGTACTAGAACAGGGTGCGTCCCTAGGTGCCCTCGTCGTCCCATGAGCTGTTATGCGCCAGGCATTCTTTTCTTCCTTCTTTTCAGGCACCAGACTGTATATACTGTATGTCCACAGGAAAAGTCTTTGGAGGAAGTTGGAACAACTGAACATCTGCTTTTGCCCTCCGAGGAGAGGCCTCCCTGCAAACAAGCAGACGCTCAGCAGCTGGATTGTTATTCCTACAAGCCCTCTGGTCGCCCCGCTCCTTTCGGGGTCAGAGCACACTCAACTGAGATTGTGGCAGCCTATAAGTCTTGGTCCTCTAAAGTTTCCCCTTCATGACATCTGCAACGCTACAGGCTGGTCTACTCGGCTGACCTTTGTCAGGTTTTATAACCTGGACCCCAGTGCCACTTCTGGCCCCTCTGTTCTTGAACCTAGCTGTGCTCTTACACACTAGGCAGGGACTGGACAGTCTGGTGGTATTGGACTCTCGTTCCCAAAGCATTGTTGATGCAGCTCAAGTTCCTGAAAGGCAACATCTCCAGGTTACGTACATACACACTAGGCAGGGACTGGACAGTTTGGTAGTATTGGACTCTCGTTCCCAAAGCATTGCTGATGCAGCTCAAGTTCCTGAAGGGGAGAACGAGACTCTGAGTCAACAATTCTTTAGGAATGCTTCCGCGTTGTCCACGCTTTGAATCACGTGTGCAATCCTGCAGGAAGCACTGAAGGGATGCCGGCAGTGTGGCCTGGAGACGCAGCATCTTGTTCCCTCAGGGAACCATGGTTACATATGCAACCTGGAGAAGATCTCTGGAATAAGAGATGAGCAAAAGGAAGTTATCAAGCATCCATAGTCTAATCACACTCCTCAACATTGATAAACTGATCTTTGTCATCTGGCTTTGCTAAAATATACAACTGTGTATCATCAGGATAGCAATTGAAGCTAATACCATGTTTACATATAATTTGACCCAGAAATTCTTTGCAGAACACCAAATTTTACCAAATATCAACATCAACAAACTGATAGCGATCAGTCAAATGAAACCTAAGCCAAGAGAGCTGTTCCTCATTTTCAAGTCTAGCAAGAAGGATATTATGATCAATGGTGTCAAAAGCTGAACTACGGTCGAGCAAAACAATTAAGGAGACAAAACCCTGATCAGAGGCCAATAGCAGTTTAATCACCACTTTAACCAGCGCTGTCTCTGTGCTATGATTAGGCCTACATCCTGACTGATACATGTCAAAAATATTATTTCCTAAGTAGATGTGAGCAGTACTGCTGTGCTACAACCTTTTCTAAAATCTTGGAGATAAAGGGGAGGTTAGATATTGGCCTATAGTTGGACAGCTGACAAGGGTTAAGGTCAGGTTTCTTAATTAGGGGGTCAATAGTTTGAAAGATTTAGGTACATAACCAGTACTAATCGAAGAGTTTATTATTTTTAAACAGGTTCAATTAGTTCTGAAATTATCTGTTTAAAGAAACTTGTAAGAGAAATTATGTACTTTAATGTGGATACTGTAGTGTGTGTTTGCAGTTCAGAAGGCAATGGTCTCCACTCACTGCTTTAAAACAGGGAATAAAGCGTTTTCCAAAAAAGAAAATAAATGAGAAAATAAGAGAACTGCATTAAAACAATAATTTAAGATTAATTAAGAGAGATAATTAAAGAGAGATAGAAAAATGTAAACATTTAAATGCCCAAGTCATTGTGTGGGTGATTCAAGCATGCACATTGCAAGCCAGGGGTGATAGTAGCAAGAAAAATAAAACAGAGACAACATGAGGATGAAGCTTCAAGTGGAACCATACTGAAAAGGTAATATACTAATCTGGGTGACACCAGTCAACCAGGGAATATAAATCATGGGTAGAAGATCAAAGACAGTACTGCTATGAGGACAGGGCAATGTTTATACAGCAGCAGTTCTTAGGTTTTGCAGTGTCCCGGTGAGATTTTTGAGAAGCGTAAATCCTTCTGGGATAAGCAGAGGACACTCTTTATAATTACGGTTCTTTATTCAAATCATAGGTATGATGTCTCAAGTATGATGTCTACCACATGTTTTTTGCTGGTGTTCAAATCCTAATAGTATCACAGTCATTCATGGCCAGACTGGAAAATGTAGCATCTCTCTCTCTGATGTAAATCATATATACATTATATTTATGGCATTGGGCAGATGCCCTTATCCAGAGTAACTTACAATTATCTCATTTATACAAATAAACAGTTGAGGAATAAGGGCCATGCTCAAATGCTCAGCCGTGGCAGCTTAGTGGTGCTGGAATTTTAACTCACTTTCTTCTGATGAGTAGATCATCATCCCCTAAAAAACACTAATCTACTAATTCCCCTTACTTATGGTAGCTAGCATATGCATCCTTGTTATGTTTTCCTGTGACCCATCAAAAGCAAAAGTTTAAAAAAGAATGCAGTTGGGTAATGGCAAATAAGAATGGCAAATAAGGAATGCCAAATGATAAAAAAGGAAGGAAAGTCTATTACTTATAAAAAGCAATAAGTAAGTAACTACTTTGGGTTTATTTATGGTGAACCTAATCATATATTTGATATATAATTTAGTTCTGTAAAAATTAGCAGTGAAATAATTTTATAATAATTTTAGCATTAGTTGGATATGCAAAACACACACACACACACACACACACACACACACACACACACACACATTTGCTAAATAATAGATAATTAATAATAGATTTAGATTTTTAATGTCAGTTTAATATTTCCAGCAGCCGGAAAAAAAACTGAAACTAAGATTTTTTTTTTTTTTATAGTACAGTAGATGCTAATTTGCAGTACTCCATCTAGGTTTCCAAAATGTAGGCATTAAAAATCATGTTTACAGAACCTGACAGCTAAAGAGATGCATTTAACATATTGATAGTGGGATTGTTAATCATTGCAGCATACAAATTGTATGGTAAATGATCTACTTTGCTCTTTGTCTTGAAAAACATCTCTCGTCTCATGAGACTGAATCCACCTCATTGACTTCACTTTCATTGGAATATTATGGCAGCTGCCCAACTGTCTATGTGTGTGCATGTGTGTTTGAGAGAAAGAGAAACCTTGAGGCAGCTCATTTTACTATGGCAACTAACCAATAAGCATTAGCACAGCCAACATGTTTAGTGGCTCTTTCCACTTGTATTTCTTGTAAAGGCGCGGAATTGGCTCAATTGTATTTAATCAATTAGAAATATCTGTTGTGTTTGACTTTTTGTAACCTTACATAGGAAGGGTTTTGTATTAAACATACTGAAACTTCAGCTGACTGTTTTTTAAGTATTTCCTCATAAGATACTATTCAAAATAAAAATGACTGAGGTGAGTAAGGTATTCATTAGGTAATCACTACAACAAATACAGAATTTTAAAAAAGCAGTTTATCAAAACCACGCAGTATGCAAATTTCAGACAGCACTTTGTTGCTAAGCCATGTCACACTCGATTGTACCTTCATATGCAAATCTCTTTCACTAAATTGGCATCTAATATTTCTTAAGTCATGGACAAGGTCATCGACAGCAAAGTTTAAATTGGTGAAAAAATGAATGCTGTTAATGCTCGACAGGTCAGGACTGTTTTGGCAGCAAAAGGGGGACCAACACAATATTATGCAGGTAGTCATAAAGTTATGCCTAATCTGTGTATATATACAGTCAGTGTTGTGCTAGTTACTAAGAAATAGTAACTAGTTACAGTTACTAGTTACTTAATTCAAAAAGTAACTCAATTACTTTGTTGATTACTTACACCAAAAAGTAATGCGTTACTGTTAAAAGTAACTTATTAGTTACTTTTTTAAAGAACGTTTTTTAATGTTCCCATTAATGCCCTTTTATGCGTTATTGCGTTAATATACAAACACAAAACTGACTTAAACACAAAGTCATTTTTTAACACTATTTTATTTAAGTCAGACCAGCACAAACTGAATATATCACAAGGATTTCTGAAATAAATAACAAACCAAGCTGAATAATATATTCACAATCAAAAACTAAAGTGGCTTCTGTGTCATAAAAGCTGTTGTGTTAAGCCCTTACAAATGTTCCTTTCACAGCTTAAGTATGAAAAAAATCACAAATGTACAACATAACACCGGGTTAGCTTCTAGCTTCGTCGAGGCATGGAGTTTTTGGAGGAGCTTCGACAGATTGGAGTTGCTGCTTTTGCAGTAGATATGACCTTCGAACCAGAAAGACACAGTTTACATTTGACTAAAAAGTTTTTGTCTTTATGCTCAACTAAAGTGAAATAATGAGCATATTTAAACTTTGAGAAACTCGTCTTGCTCTCACCTTGACACGCCATTACTGCCGCACATACTTGAATAAACGGAAACACGCCCACAGTGCGTCTTCTTCGTGTTTACAGTGGTTCATCCACCAATCCTACAATGCGTTGCTGCTGTAAACAGGTTAGACTGTAGGCTACACTTCAGCCACAATGAATGAATTTAAAAAAGTAACGGACAACGCACCATATGGTAACGGAAATGGAGTAAATTTATTTAAAAGTAACGCGTTACAGTATTAGTTACTGTCAAAAGTAACTGCGTTACAGTAACGTGTTATTGCCCAACACTGTATACAGTATGGTTGGTGTGCATAGGCATCTGTCTAGGGGTTGATATTAGGCAGCATCTGAACAGTCAGTTCTCAGAGTTGTTGCGTTGGAAGCATGAATGTGAGCAACTTGTCAACTGAGCAACTGTAGTACAAAAACTAAAAAAGCTAATGCTGTTATGATCGAAGGTAGCAGAATACACAGTGCATCACAGCTTGTGTATACGGGGCTGCATATCACCAGACCGGTTGGCTTACCTATGCTGACTCTTGTACATGACAAAAAAACACCTACAGTGAGAAAGTGGGTATCACAAATATTGGGCAATGGAAAAAAGTGGCCTGCTCTAATAAAATTTTTATTAGATCATATGGCTAGATACAGGGGAGGAGATGACACCTGGATGACACTATAGAAGAAAAGCAAGCTGGAAAAGGCAGTTTGATGTTCTGAGCAGTGTTTTGCTAGGAAACTATGAGTTTATATATATTCATTATTCATAACATGTATGAAAAATAATTTTGCAATTAGGTGGAACCCAAAAATTTTATTTTCACACATCTGTATCTGACACATTGTTCAACATTATTTGTGCATTATTGAACATTATTTATACACAAATTCTTACATTGTCATCAAGTCTACAAAAGATTCATGGAGAAAATACAACTACTGTATAGTGGCAAGGCATCTTTTATGGAATCTCTTTTATTTCATGTCAAAATAAAATTCATATTGTCAATATGAGTCCTGGGCTGAGCAAAGAACAATGTTCTTGTTTACAAGAACTGTTCTTATGAACTGCAGTCTACAGTGACCAGGTGATTATTTAATAAATAAAGAATAAAAGTGAAAATGTTAAGTGTATGCATGTAAGACCATCGACAGCAACAGAAAGCAGTTGTCTGTTTCACTAAACATGTTTAACTTAGTAGTGAGTTATTTGGCAAAAGGTGTTCAGGACTCGGTTTCAACTAAATGTTATGATGTCATTTAAATTACGTTTACTGACATAATTTATAGGTTAAAATCCCTATAAATTTTGCCTGGTATCAAGGTGATTTTCCATTTTATGGGAAGTCAATGGCTGTAAATCCAAAGTTGTTAAGGTCAGCGATTTGCCATGTTTTTTCCTGAACATAGCAAAATTAAAACACTTTGATGCTGCAGCAGTCTCGCTCTCAGTCTCCTCATGCTGTCTGTCCATTTAGTGTTGTGACATTTTTTATGTTTTCATAAGGCATGTGTACCTGAGCTGATGTTTCAAGAAATTACCCACCAGGGAGTTCGGCTAGGACACACACACACACATTATATATATATATATATATATATATATATATATATATATATATATATATATATATATATATATATATATAACAGCAGCAGACTGGCCCGTAAAACTGTAATTTGTGTGTAAAGAGATTTTAGATTCAAATCATTTGCCTCAGAGCTGCTGATACAACAGAAAATAATACCAAGTGGAAACGGCTTTGTTTGGCAGACACAGAAAGGATTGTGGCTTTTATGATTTGGTGCTAGAATATACAATGAAATAAGTCCCGATGTGTGCTTATTTCCAACTGCTTTTATTTAAAAAAAAAAAAAGAAAGAAAGAAAAATAATTATAATGTCAAGTTACAGGCTTTACACCACAATAAAAGATGACAGAAGAAATAAAAATTAAAAAAAAAGAGACGACACAGTCCAAAGCTGTAGTCAGAGCAACGGAGTAAACAAGGACTAACGTGGTGCATTCCAGCTTAACCAAGGCCATATACTTTGGACCCGCAGAGGGGGTGTTTGAGGGTCAGGTTTTTAATCATCATGTCACACCCAGCTTTTAAAATGCACAGTTGACCTCTGAAGTGTATGTCGTTTCTAACATCAGGAATGGCTCTGAGTGTGCAAGTGGCTAATGATAGGGAGAAGAAAGGCACAAGGAAGTCTATCACCAATCCTTACGCAGAAACCGTGTGTTTGCACATGTTTTGTGTACATGTGTTGTGGTAACAAGTCACAGACATTCGCTGACTCTTTTAAGGCCATCTAGGTTTTTGTGTGTTCGTGTGTGTATGTGTGTTTCCATCAGGAATGTGGGTAAGTGTATCCAGAAGCCTGTGTGTTTACCGAACATGAACATTTTAATGTGATTCTCGAGATAATTATGCACGAGCAACCAAATTAGTATGTATAAAAATGGGTGGATTAGTTTTACAGCAAGATTTAACACTCCACCATGATTTAACGAGCTGACGTACATTCGGTGTGTTTGTGCTTTTGGAAAACAAGGGTGCTTGGACACACTCTTAACTGATAAACTACAAATACTGTATAAGGGGATGGATATGGATGCCAGCAAAAGCTTTTAAACACACACACACACACACACACACACACACACACACACACACATTCTGTGCCATGAGAGAGGGTGGTTTTGAATCGACCACTTAACTCCCTGGTGTAGTGATTACTTTGCTTAGATTCCTTAAGGTCAAATGACCATAAATCACTGAACAGTGCTGCATTGTAAGCAGAAACTTAAACAGAAAATGAAGAAGGAAACGAGGAACTTATTTACCAGAAACCCTGTTAAAGAGCCTGTTTTGGATAGCATTTGTGCTTTTCTGATATAAAATCACTATTTGAAGGCAGCTGCCTACAAACAAATACATGTGAGAGCAGCAGTGCATGGACACAATCCCATAGTTCTGTTTATCTAATGAAAGCCCAGCTATACCAGTTTGAGTATAAAGTGGTTCCTGAATTATGGACATTTGGTGCAACCCAGATGAGGATGGGTTCCCTCTTGAGTCTGGTTCCTCTCAAGGTTTCTTCCTTATGCCATCTCGGGGAGTTTTTCCCTGCCACAGTTGCTAATCAGGGACAAACATACTTACAAAGAACATATTTACGTTTAATCACCACATTATCTGTGTAAAGCTGCTTTGAGACAATGTTCATTGTTAAAAGCGCTATACAAATAAAAATGAATTGAATTGAATTGAATTACTGATTAGTTAAATAATTTATTTACAACTTGTTCAATGTAGAATTACTAAAAAGGCCTTTGCCACATTTTTTCTAAAGTGTACAATTGTATAGAATGTCTGTGAATGTTGTACAGTAGAAGTACAATTTCATTTTCCTTGAACTATAAGACAATGTCTATGTACAGTACACAAACAACTTTCATGAAGGCATGGTTTGTCACCGGAGTGAAAGAACTTGAGTATCCTCCACAGTGGACTGACCTGAACCCCAACACCTTTGGGATGAATTTGGACTCCAACATCAACCAACATCAGTGCCCAACCTCACAAATGTTTCTGGGACTAAATTAACACGATTCTCTACAGCCATGCTTCAAAATCTAGTGGAAAGCCTTTTCTTAGAACAGTGGTGGCTATAACAGCTAAAAGAAATACATCTGGAATATATACTGAATAAAATTATAAACGCTGTTTTTGCCCCATTTTACAAGAAAAATATAAGACTTTTTGTGTACACAAAAGGCCTATTTCTCTCAAATATTGTTCACAAATCTGCCCAAATCTGTTAGTGAGCACTTCTCCTTTGCCATCCACCTCACAGGTGTAACATATTAAGATGCGGATTAGACAGCATGATTATTGCACAGGTGTGCCTTATGCTGGCCACAATAAAAGGCCATTCTAAAATGTGCAGTTTTATCACACAGCACAATGCCACAGATGTCGCAAGTTTTGAGGGAGCGTGCAAATTGGCATGCTGACTGCAGGAATGTCCACCAGAGCTGTTGCCTTTAAACTGAATGTTCATTTCTCTATCATAAGCCGTCTCCAAAGGCGTTTCAGAGAATTTGGCAGTACATCCAACCAGCCTCACAACTGCAGAACACGTGTAACCACACCAGCCCAGGACCTCCACATCCAGCATCTTCACCTCCAACATTGTCTGAGACCAGCCACCTGGACAGCTGCTGCAACAATCGGTTTACATAACCCCAATATTTCTGCTCAAACTGTCAGAAACCGGCTCATCTGCATGCTCGTCATCCTCATCGCCATATACGACAGCGTGTTCCAGTTTCTGCCAATATCCAGCAACTTCTCACAGCCATTGAAGAGAAGTGGACCAACATTCCACATACCACAATCAACAACCTGATCAACTCTATGTGAAGGAGATGTCCTGCACTGCATGAGGCAAATGGTGGCCACAGCAGATACTAACTGGTTTTCAGACGACCCCCCCAATACAGTAAAACTGCACATTTTAGAGTGGTCTTTTATTGTGGCCAGCGTAAGGCACACTTGTGCAATAATCATGCTGTCTAATCAGCATCTTGATCTGCCACACCTGTGAGGTGGATGTGCTCACTAACACAGATTTAGACAGATTTGCAAACAATATTTGAGACAAATAGGCCTTTTGTGTGCATAGAAAAAGTCTTAGATCTTTGAGTTTGGTTAATCAAAAATAGGGGCAAAAACAAAAGTGTTATATTTATTTTGTTCAGTACAACATTCAACAAACACATGAGTTTGATTATAAGGGGTTCACAATTGTGTTTTATAAGTTGTAGCACATAAAGTGATTGAAGTGACTCGGACTGATTGATTGTTTTACTGTCACAACTAGCTGTACAGTTTACAAAAACATCAAATTAAATGTTGCTCTGACAAATTACTATGCTTAAAAATGCCACTGAGATGCTTATCTGGTAGCATGTTAACTTGTGTTGTTGGCAGCCACTTAGCTTAATGTTTTGCAATCTTCTTCTTTCGGCTTCTCCCATTAGGGGTCGCCACAGTGGATCATCCATCTCCAAACCCCCGTGTCCTCTACATCTGCCTCTTTCAACCCAACCACCTGCATGTCCTCAATCACCACATCCATAAATCTTTTCCTAGGTCTTCCTCTTTTCCTCCCCCCTGGAGTTTCATCCTTAGCGTTCTCCTACCGATATACGCCATGTCCCTCCTCTGCACATGTGCAAAAAATCTCAATCTCACCTCCCTCACCTTGTCTCCATAACATCCTACATGTGCTGTCCCCCTAATAAACTAATTTCTAATCCTGTCCATTGTCGTCACTCCCAACGAAAAGCTCCAACATCTTCAGCTCTGCTACCTCCAGCTCAACCTCGTCTTTTACTCAATGCCAAGGTCTCTAAACCATACAACATTGCAGGTTTCACCACAGTCTATAAACGTTCCCTTTCACTCTTGCAGATACCATTCTATCACAAATCACTCCTGCCACTCTTCTCCACCCACTCCACCCTGCCTGCACTCTTTTCTCCACTTTTCTAACATACTTCCCATTACTTTGCACTGTAGAGTGGAGGTTAATATACTGTAACTGCAAATGGGAATTAAATGTAGAACAGGGTATTCAGAAAGCACATACAAATCTTATGATTGTGTCCATTAACTTTTGTCAGTATAGTGTACCTTAAATATAAACCATGGAGTACAAAATACCTATAAAAAAGTAATATACAAAACTATGCTAAAGGTTGTGCGAATGAAAATACAAATATGGGAATCCATCATTTTCTGCGTTACTTTGAATGGTGCAATTGTAAATAATTTAAAGGATGTTCTGTTGAGTCCTTAAGTCCTTTAACTGAGCAAATATTAGAGTAGCAAATATAATTTAATGCTACGAAAGGAGCTTAAAAACAATGCTTTTATCATTTAATTAAATCTGTTGAATAATGAAAGCATACAGTCGTTTTTATACCACCTGACATCTTGGTGCTACATATTATATTGATGAAATAGGGGCCAATCTTTGTACTGTAACCAAACTGTCCCATACAATCAAGTACATAAAGGTCATTTTATTTTACTTGGAATACAGTTTAATTTCTCAGGCCAGTGACCAACCCTATGCCAGATGCTAATTTGCCATACTGCACTCAGGTTTCAAAATGACTGCGGCGCAAAGATGCAGTTCCTCTTGCACATACTACTTTAAGATTTTGGAAACCAAAAGCTAGTTTACAAAGCTGGATGGATAAAGCGACGCATTTTAAGTACTGGTGGCAAGTGGAAAGGGGAACTTGTGAATGGAAATCACGTAAAACACACATTTATAGAAATCCGCATAGTTTCATTGGTAAGAGAGTTCATTGTAAAACCAGGTCTTCCAAACCTCGTTTTTTTGATAGAAGTACCCTGGCTTAAATTCATTTTTTTAATATGTGCCTATTTGCTCATTCTCTGTGGCTAAACACACATACACACCCACACACAGGGGCTTGCATTGCCGTTTATTTAATGAGATTCTGGCAAAAAGAATCAAAGGGCAAGTCTCTGAGCTCGAGGTTGCACATGAAGACTATCCACACAAATAATGGACACCACAAATGTAATATATTCACACAATACACGCGAATACAGTGCAGATAGATAACAATTAGATTTATTAGAGATATATGGATTTAAATAAAGTACCTTATATTCCAAATGATCAAGGAAAGCATAAACATTTTTTTATGTGAGCCTTGTCTTTCATTATACATAATTTATGTGAAAAATTTTAATCATATGCTGATGCTGTGTGTGTATACTAAACACGTGAAAAGTTGGCTTTGCACAGGAAATATTTGGCAAAGGGGTTTCTAAAAAAGTTTGCAAACTAAAGTTTATTTGCTTCACATTCACTGTAAGGGACAAACGTTCCTGGACACCTGACCATAAGATTTGTATGTGCTTTCGGAACATCCACATTAAGTCCGAATTTTTCTGTTGTAATAACCTCCACGCTTTTGTAGTGTGGAGTAAATCTTGGGGTACAGTCAGCATCTCAAAGGTGTTTGGTAGGGTGGAGGTCAGAGCTCTATAGCAAGATCTTTCACTCCAATTTATGTAAACCATGTCTAAATGAAGCTCACTTTGTGCACAGGGGCATTGTCATGTTGGAACAGGAACGGATCTTGTAGTTCAAATAATTGGAAAATGTAATGTTAACGCATCCAAAAAAAATCCTATACAAGTAAGCAAAATAAAAATATATATATTATGATTTATAATATATAATTTCCAAGCACCTAACAACATTAGGACAGAAGTATGTCCCTTTTATTTCTGACACAGTTACAGTTAATATGGGTTTACACACAGCAGGTGATTTTCTTTAATAAGATGAATATTTTGGAAATTTATTAAAAACAATTGTTGTAATGTGTTGTGTATGTAAAAAAAAAAAAATATATATATATATATATATATATATATATATATATATATATATATATATATATATATATGTGTGTGTGTGTGTGTGTGTGTGTGTGTGTGTGTGTGTGTGTGTGTGTATAAATGTTATTTTATTTCATTTTTATGAACATATACTGTATATAATATACGTTTTTTCCTTGCTATATACAGTAGGAAAAAAACAGGGGGAAAGTTAAATTACGTTGTAGAATATTCATTAACAGAAAGAAGTTAAAACTTTTTAGAATCCACAATATGGTACTTGATGAACAGCATTTGGGAAGCTACAGCATATCAGTGACGTTTGTCTGAAACATTAGCATGCATAACACATGTTCATCGAAACACTTCCTTGCATTACTGCCAAATTGAAATAAATAGCACAAGCTAGGTTGCTGCAATCTGTGGTGAGTCGTGAGATAGCGGAGAGAGAGGTAGAAGGAGGACAAACAGATGGGTGGGACATATTGATGAATGAGTACAGCATGCTTTCCATTAAAAAAATATATATATAAATATATAGTTCTAATATATATTTCTAGACAAACCCTCCACCACCTACACACTCTGAGCACTGGTGCTCACTTAACATTGACTGTGCTTGGAGAATGTAATTAAAAGAGAGAGAGAGAGAGAGAGAGAGAGAGAGAGAGAGAGAGAGAGAGAGAGAGTCATGCCACTACCCAGGGGATAAATCTAATCAGTCTAAATTACAAACTCCAGCCAACTCTTGATGAATGTGTAATCTGTTTTAATTCTTTTCTGCTATTGTTATGGATTCATTAAGTTTAGGAGCAGCAGACTAGGAGGCATATTTTATATTCAAGAGTGGTTCAAGGCATTGACTTAATCTGGTATGGACAGAAGCAACTAGCGAATTAGATAATCATCTGCCACACCTGCTGCTCTGCCTAAGAACAATATTTAGCATTAACAAAAATGTTGAAATGGTTCTTCTTAGGTGTGCTTTACAACTAGAACACTTGATAATAATAATAAATTATTTACTTTAAGTCATATGAATGCCAGATGTAGTAATCATGCCTTACCTGCTTATATTGTTTTGTTACTGCTAGTACATTTTAACAGTGGCAGGCCGTGTATTCGGTACCTGGGCCTTCAGTTAGGACTTAATCCACCTCTTAATACCACCACTATCACGTCACAATTATAGAAACCATCAATACTATACAAAAACGCAATATAACAATGTTTGGCATTATAGAGAGAGAGGCATTTCACATATGCAGGGTGAATATGATTTTACTAAAGCAAGAAACCCAGTTAAGACAACTCCAAACCTCTACACCACTACTGCAACTGTGCACCTACATCATCTGGAGCAGTTCAAAATCAATATTTGTCTAATAACATGACAAAAACATAAACATTTTTATAAAATACAACCTACTCACCAGAGATGCATACTCATGATTTGCACCACTCCTCAGAGTCTGTAAGCCAGTGGTACCGCTTGTATTTACTGGTCTGGAAGTGGAGAACAAACCCTTTCCTGGGCTGAGACAAGGTAGCTAGCTTCGGGGTTGGCTGAACTCTCCTCACGATCTAGTTTAAAAGATCTAGGCATAAAAAAGTCTTACTCAGATGTATTCATGTGTGCAGAGTGCTACAAACATGTTTTATCAGTTGAACTTGGCTGTAACAGTTTCCCTCTGACCAACCAATCAAAGGAAGGTAAAGTGGTGACGCTATTCTGGGCCAGCTAGCTGGCCCTGTGAGGCAAATATGAAATCTGATTGGTTAAAGAAAGAGACCCGTTGCTGAAAGAGACTAAGTTAAAAGAGCCAGCAGAACTGACTTTTAAGGCCCTGGCCAGATTAGATTGACATGGCAGCACATACAGGCTAAAATCTGATTGGACATAAAATCTAACATACACGAGGTACAGCCAAGGAAAACACTACAGAATGAAGAGAATAATCTGTTGGGAATAAATTAATAAAATTTCATGGAACAAATTTTAGAATTTATGTTGTAAATGTAGGTCAAAGAAGGCTTTGCTGGCCCTGTCCACCCGCCACAGCGTTATAGTGGTATGTTGGCTTAGCAGGTCGTATGCCACTTCCACTCCACAGTCACTGGTTTGATTCATGTGGGTTCTGGAATTCCCTCTCAGAAACATGCCAGTAGGTGGATAAGCCATAGGTGTAAATGTGAGTGAAAATGTCATGAATTGGACAGACATTAAATCTTGGGTTTTCCTTAAGGGGTCACAGCTGAAAAAAAGAGGGTAAATTGGTATAAATGCACATGGCTTTGGAATGGGGTGTTTGGCCATATAGTATCTCAGAACCATTAAGAGCTTAAGAGCACCATCAGTTCCAACTGAGTGATGTATTCTGTCCTTATAATGTATTGTTGTACTGCACCACTCACCGGGTAGTGAAGGAAGCACTGGTGGTAAATAACTCCCAGTGATGGAGTACCATTTGCAGACATACCCCTTTCTGAAGAATGGTATGGCTTGTCTATCTTCCACTGAGATAAAGTAAAACAGCAAATGTGCTAGTGAGTTGCTTGTATGAACCATGCACATGATTCATATTGTTCACTCTTGTCAGTCTGTCATCAGTGTGAATAGCAGCCATGAAGCCCAGACTGACCAGTTCACCAAAAGTCAAGATGGTCAGGGAAAGCCTACGTTAACTCAATTGTACTCTTAAAAGTGTGGCACATAGAAGCCTTAGTGGTGAGGACTGTGCATTCTGCAATGTGTAAGGTGTACATTCATAATACAATCCGGGACCACCTGCAGCCATTTTCTGGGTGGCCATTATGGAATGTTAAAATCTGCTAACTAAGCATGTGAGCAGGTAAAGTCTATAATGACAGTAACTTTTTGAACAGGCAGCATTCCAACAGGCACTCCAACCACAGCCTTCTCGCTCTTTTTTGAATCAGGAGAATTAGCTCTTGAGCTATGGAGAGGTCTTTACTGAACATCATTCATTTCAGCTGAGCATGCATAGCCAAACGCTTTTCAAAAGCATTATTTTGCTTATTAGTCATCATTGTCCATGAACATTTATGGCTAAAAGACTATCAATATTCAATTCATGTGCATTATTTCAGCATCGCCATTGCTCTGCTTTCTCAGCATGGAACGTCTATTCTGATTATTGCTCCTCTGAGATGATCAATACAGTGACATTAAAGCTCATTAGTCACTTGGAGCTGAGACTGTATACACTGAAAACTGAAGATAGTGAACAGTGGTTCACCTCAAGGAGCATTATCCAAAAGGAACCCAGCCAGAAATGATAGAGAGTGAAAAACCACAGGCTTGCTGCTCTAGAGATGAGGAGGATGTGGAAGTTTAATGAATCACTCAGTGAAAAAAAACAAGCTACCAAAAAAAGCAATTCAGCAGGGAGAAAATAGGAAGTGGAGGATCTCAGTCTGCTGCTAGTGATGAAATCAATGAAGTACTGTAGGCTGGCTACTAGCAGGAGTCTGGTTCCTCTCAAGGTTTCTCCTCTATATCAGCCTAGGGAGTTTTTCCTTTCTACTGTCGCCACTGGCTTATTTATTATGGATAAACGGATAGGGAATTTTTTTGTTGCTAAAGTTTAAATTCACAACCTACCTTTTTCTGTAAAGCTACTTTGGAACAGTGAACATTAGTAAAGGCACTCAGGAGTTTGCAGGGCTATGAAGGCAGAGCTGAAAAACACAGCTGGAGGCCTCATTTAGCACCTGCTTCTATTCGTGTACGCACATTAGCGGTATCTAAACACAGCAGGGTTAGCATGGTGTGATGTGGGAAACCCTCTCATCTATGTTTATTGTTATCTCCTTGAAAAATATACATATCTGACTTTTATAAAGATAATGGCAAGGAAAAAATTTTTTTTCATTCTAGCTAAAAATTCGTAACTCATATTTATTGTATTATTATTTATTTTGTTAATTGGTTTGTGTAGCATCACCCAAACATGAAATCACCTGCATCTTCACAGTGCAGTCTTAATACATGGCTTATTCTCTTACATTTATAAGACGTGATCTTTTGGAGAATTAGCATTCCGGCCATTTTGTAGTGAGCTAATGAGTGGGGTTTCTCCTTTTTATGCAGATAAGATGATTTTTGCGCTCATGATTTTCTGTGATGGATTTCTAAAGGTCTCAAGCATCAACGGGCTGTTACAGAAGCCTCGTTTTGTTATACATTTTTTTTTTTGTTTTGTTTTTCACTTGTCATACTTGCTTGGGCAGATCGGAAATAACAAAAGCATTTTGTGATCTTGCTCATTTTGTAAATTTAGTGGCATGACCATATACAACGTTGGCAAATTATTTTCAGAAACTGTCAGAAGCAAATTTAGTTATGGTACATTAAAGACTTGTAAGGAAACAAAATTGCATGGGGAAAATAAGGATAACAACAAGGACTAAAGAAGACAGAAGGAGAAGAACCAGAATTGACCATAATGCACAGGGTTTTTTTTCTTTTACCTCATGAGGCATTATGATTTAATTAATGAATATTAGAATAAGATCTTTTTGTATTTATATAAGGATTTATGTTTTGCACACTTGTAATAATGTAAAAAAAAAAAAAAAAAAACACAGTTAGAGAAAAACAAAGAACAAGAAAAAAGGAAGATTAGACCGATTTAATTATTAGAAATAAAACTAAAGATAAAGAAGCCATGGGAGGACAAAACACACCCTACACACTACTGCAGACAATCCAAGGACACATGGACTTCTTTACAAAACTGAATGTATTGCTGGAATTTAATTAAACATAAACATGTAAATTTATGGTTACAAAGAAGCATTATATTAAATAAAATAAAATGAATTTTTTTAGTTCTGGATAATGGTGCAGATCAAATTGGTTCAATTAATCATTATGTACCAACGATCTCACAAAGACTGTGTATATACTTATTGTATTAGTAGCTCCTATTAATGGAAATTCACCACAAATATATTTTGGGCTTCCTAGCTGTTTGTAGTAGCCTTGAGACTAAGAAACAAACTTTATTTTTTAAATTGTGAATGAATTACTCCTGCATTATAGCTCCTCTTGGCTTAATATAATCCCTTTCCCAGCATGTGTGCATGAAAGCTGAATCCATATATGTAAGCCTGGGCTAAATCCATGCAGGAGATGAGAATCGTTTCAGTGAAGCTCCCTAAAGACGTTCGCTATTCTGTTTCTCTGCAGTGATGCCATGTTTCCATGGGAACTGTAACTTCGAGAATGCTGATGTAATAGACATTGTTAGGTTTTGATGCTGGCTAATAAATTGAACTAATCAGTTTTGCAAATTTGTAATTTTAACCTGAACTTTTTTTTAAAGCTTTACATTTCCTCGTTCATACTTTTTTCTTTACAGAAAATATGCCAGTTAGGTTTAGATTTTTATGAACCTTTTAGCTTGTGTTTTCTATCCTTTTTTTCTTGTCTGTTTCTTTCTGCTCTTAACATACAAAAAAAAGGAATCCACCATATATGGGATGCCAGTCCAATCCATTACAGTGTTCTTGAATTAATAAAATAGGATGACATCACCCAGTTTGCTTCACATTATATGAATTTTTCATCTGCTGTCTTAGACTGGTAGGAAACCAAATACAATTCTAAACAGAATGCTAGAGATAAATAAGTTGTGAAATGATTAGAAGTGGGAATGATGGATATACAGTAAAAGCAAAAATATCATAGGCTTTAAACGCATGTTAAACTGTTGCTTTATGATCAAAAATGGGCAAGTATTCCCCTTTTGCTTTATCGCTCTATTCATACAGTATGTGTAGCCTGTGTGGTAAAAAAAGAAGTAGAGGACTTATGGAAAAGAAAAAAAAAGGTTTGAGTGATTGTATTCAGTTTGGTTTGAAGGCCATTTAAAGTATAATAATAAATGATTAAACTAGACAAACAAACCCTTCTGTTTTAATCATTTTCTGTAGGCGGTTCAAAAAGATCATAAAGTCTGCTGCAGTAAGTGAAGTTTCCTTGCATGGTTTCTCTCTTGTTTTTGTGTCAAGCTCTTTTCTGAAATTACAGGATTACCTCCCTTTTGTGCTCGTTGCTGCTTTTCAGAGAACTAGAACTTAGTTAGCTAGTAAAAAAAAAAAAAGGCCAGGTACTGAAAAGAGAATAACCTTTAACACACATATGCACCACATACTGCATGATAACATCTTTAACTCTACCTATAACCAAAGTGCAACGATCACATTCCTGGTGCATGATGTTATGAGAGAAATATTTCTGGTATTTTAATAAACCTTAGGGCAGCCAGTAGCCCTGTAAAATTATAATAAAAGCATTATGATGAGGTGCAGATAGAGTCTGTTGATTAAATTATAATCCCTTTTTACTTTAAACTGTGCATGTGCACATGATTCAATTTCACTACAATAGTTTTGTTGTATCAATAAGTTTAATTAGTAAGAGAGAAAAGTAGCCTATTTAATACAACTAAGATGGGACCTTAAAAATATTGAGTTCCATGTGTAATGTTATTCTGTAAGTAAGAATTAAAACAAAAAAAGGGCTTTCTGTTATAGGAAAATAAACTTCAAATCCTCTGAACCACAACAAATCGTTTTTACAATTATTTTATTATGGCAATAAAAATATCATATGCCATACGTCTTGTCCAGTTATATGTAGTTCTTCCCCAAACTGTTAACAGAAGTTGGAGGCATACAACTTTATAGTTCCCAAACCTGTTCCAGCATGACAATGCCACTGTGCACAAAGGGAGCTCCATAAAGATATAGATAACATGGTTTGGAGTGGATGATTTTGAGTGACTAACTCTAGAGCAGTGGTCCCCAACCCCTGGGCCACGGTCAATTGGTACAGTGCCGTACAGAAAGAATATATAACTTACATTATTACTGTTTTATTTATTATCTGATTCTGAACGATGTTTTATTTTGGAAAGTAACCGGATTCTCTCCACCACATCTGTCTTGATGCAACTCACTCTTGATGCATGTCAAGATGCCTTGGTCACATGTCTTACCTCCATCCACTACCTTCTTAAAGAGGCTGCTCCGGCTACATTACTACATTACCGCTAAATTGAAACCCCTAAGCTAGCAAAATTAACAAAAAACAAACGTCTTTATAAAGTTTATTTTTGCAGGGTAAAAGAGCCAGTAAGGAGACAGTAGAAGAGCCTACGACTCCAAAGAAAAATTAAGCTGCATTTAACAGAAAATACCAGGAGAAATATTACCTACTTGAAATATGGATTTATTGTGACAGGTTGTTCCCACGCACCAAGCATGCTCTCCATAATACTTGGTGACCGGATCTCTAATGAGGCAATAAAGCCTTCAAAACTGCTTTGCCACTTAGAGACCAAGCATTCTGCATTAAAAGCTTTTGGAGTATTTTGAAAGAAAAAACAAGAAAGGACAGAAGCAATTATTAAGGGGCCACCACATCAACAAATTCGCGTGCACTAAGAGCATCATTCTTGGTGGTTGCTATATGATGTTGGCGCGATGTTATGAGGATGCTGCTGATAAAGTTGCATACACAGTGGTTTCACTTTTATTATTATATTTAGAAAATACCAGTTTCTATGCCGGTCGTATCATTTTATTTTGTTGTATTTGTCTGCCAAATATTGTCTGACATTAAACTGGTCCGTGGTGCAATAAAGGTTGGGGACCGCAGCTCTAGAGCTCTAACCTCAACCCTATTGAATACCTGTGGGAGGAATTGAAACGCTGACTGCACCCCAGGCCTCCTCACCCTACATCAGTACCTGATATTACTAATGCCCTTGCAGCAGATTCATCTAAATGTTAAATGGGATGTTCAAAAGACACATATGAATCTTATGGTCTGGTGTCCACAACATTTTGTCCATATAGTTTATGTCCTGTATAAGTTTGTTTTTGTTCTCACTTGTGTTATTGCAGCTAGAAACAATGGTTCCCTCATTAACCTGTGTTTTATTCTTAAGCAAAAAAAAGCAATAAAAAAAATTTAATATTGCAAAATCCTTTTAACATTTTAAAAAGTTACAGACTTCTTTCAAAAAATTATAAACATTTCATTATCATGTTAACAAGTAAACACATTTTAAATATTTTAATATTTAAAGCTCTGAGTTCCCTATTAAAATAGTAAAAAAACATATATACATAATAAAACAATGGCCAGCTTATTATTGTGGAAAGGACCTAATAGCCAGAACGGAAACAAGTAATTAACAGATCTGTAGAGGCACTGAGTATTTTTTAGCATGTTGTTTTATTATAGAAACAGTTTCTGTGGCAATGGAATTGCCACAACTGAAAATTTCATGAAGCTGCATGTTGATCCACAGATCAAACAAATTCCTGAATACATATTGAGTTCATTAGCCATACTCAACACATGTTCAACACTGGTCTTAGCAGTGATGCTTTACAGTATCTTGTACACACCCACATGTGCACACACACTGTAATTACACACACATTGCTTATGAAAGATCACAGCATTCATTAAACGTGTGTGGAACAAGCCTGTGACTTTTTCTTCACCATCCACCATCCATCTTTTTTATGAAACTAAGTATTCATCCCCTTTTGACTTTTCCACCTTTTTGTAGTGTTACAGCCAGTAACTGAAATTAACCTTAATGGGCAGAAATAGATTATAATAATCAGTATTACTACAATTTACAAATTGACTAAAATTTGGGATTGTTCATGTAGTCACCCCATTGTTATAAAGGTCCTGGTGGCAATTACAGTTAAATCATTAGTTAAATTGTGTCAACTTGTGATCTTAATAAAATTAAAGTGATAAAAGCTCAAAGGTCGTATTGATTATTTATTGAAACCAATGCATAAAACAAGTTTCAGACCTAAAAAACTGCACCAAAAGACACATGCATGTGTACTGTACACATCATTTTATTTACTTCAGTTGTGATATATGTCTGATAGATAAATAAATGCATTCATTACATAATATTAATTTGTTGCATTAAATTATTGAGAGAAAAATTATACTGTGTGCACTGGTATGTAAAAGTGTATTTTTATATATAAATACACTAAAAGTGCTGTTAAATTTTCTTTTTCATTTTTGCCATAATTCATTTGCATAAATTATGCAATTTGCAAAACTACATAAGTGTACATTTTATTTTTATTAGAAGGTATGCAACTAACCCACTGCTTACATATCATTTCACATGGCATGTTCTTTTTAAATAAAAAAAAAATGGTGTAGTTTTTTACTTGAAGTCAATTCCTTTATACAATACCTCACATTCCTGCTCCATTATCGGTATTTATTAGGTTAGTGTTTTGTCTTATGGATTTTCTTTTTGGAGTAAAGAGACTGTGATGCTGTGTGATGGGGTGAATGCTAAAGACACTCTATAGACATGGAAATTGTCTTTAGACATGATTGACATTTATTTATTCAATGAGCAAGATCAGTAAGATGGATGATTTCATGTCAGTGCACTCACCCAGCACTCTATTGTTGTTAAATCTCATGACAATTATCTAAAAAATATGTTACACATAAACTGTAAATATGTTGAAAATATAAGCTTTGTTAAGTTACAAACATGTATAAGGAGAAGAACAACATTTGCTGCTTTAATTGGACTTAATTAAGAGTGCCCCTGCATGACATGCATTGCTCGAGTGTCTTTGAGAAATAGAAACTGCTTGGCTGATTTTATATAAATATTTGCCATTCACTTATTTCCTCATGCATGCCATGATCTCTGAGAACTGAACCTCAGATACTGATGTAGGGAGGCCTGGGGTGCAGACAGTGTTCCAATTTATTTTAGGTGTTCAGTAAGGTTGAGGTCAGAGCCCTATAAGAGGTCACTCAAGATCTTCCACTTAACCTGTAAACATGTAAACCAGATCTTCATGGCTTCATGGCCACAGTGTCATGCTTAAACTGGTTTCGGTTTGCTACTTTAGGTGAAGGGAAAATAGAATGAAAAATCAGGTGTCACAATACTTTTGTCAATACTTTGTACATGTAGGGTGTGTAAATTTTCTCTGCAGGTCACATAGTAGTGCTGCATATATTATAATGAATTATAATATATCCACAGTGCATCTTCGTATGTGGTGGGTATGAAATGTCATGGCTCTCACTTTGTGTGTTTCTACAAAGCATTTTATTTTCAGGCAGAATGCATAACACAAGTTATGTATCTATTTGCTTCACCAGTTGCAACATTTCAGATGTAAAGAACACTCCTGGGGGTTGACAGTTCGGTAAAGCATCTAATTTTTATATGTAAATTGAATATGCGGTTGCCCTTTTGATTGTCTCCTGATGCAAACATTAATCATTAAGTCAGATAGCCAAAAGCAGCAAGGCTGCAGAACTATTATTATTTATCTGCTATTTCCAGTGCATTCATGAAATATTTAGAACCATAAAATGTTTCTATTTTATGTTACTGCCTCATCCTAAAATTCTTTAAAAGCCTATTATTTTTGCATCATTCTTCACTCCATACCTTAAAATGAGAAAAAAAATTGCAAATTAATTTGATTAGCTATTATTTAAAAATGCACACAGCTGTCTAAACAAGATCCACCAACTGAAAATAATATCAGAGCAAACACTAAGCCATGAGCTCAAAGGAACTGCCTGCAAAACTCGAGGCACATATCTGAAAAATAATATAGTAGCATTTCTGCTTCATAAAGGTTCTCGAGAGCACAGCGGCTTCCACAATTTTTAAATCGAAGATGTTAAAAACCACCAGGACTGTACCTAGAGCCAAATGCTGTTGGGGAGAAAAACTGAAATATAATTTTAAAAGAATCTTATCATATTCATGGAAACCAGTTTCAGACAGTGCACAATAGTTATTCAGACCATTTCAGAACTCAGAGCTGAGAATTCAGAACTACATCCTCAACATGAAATTTAAGTTCTTCATCTTTGGTTTCTGAATTATTCCCTCATCTGTTTCTGTAATTCTGTAAGTATAGTAGTAGGCATTTCTTTCCTTGTTTTTACATTTTGTAAATTTTTTCACTGCCCTAACTAGTTCCTATGTACTTTATATTTCCTCAGTTTTGAAATCATGTGTAAAACCCGGAACATTTAAAGCAACAATTGTGTAACATATTCATTGTGAACAATGACAGAAAGGAGTTAAAGGGATCAGTGCCAGTAATGACTTGGGCACGTATCGCTGCTAATTCCCATAATGCCGATGACAGATACGATACTGACTTTTAGTCAGGTGCTTCCTTATCTTAAATGTTTTGCCAATGCTTAAGATGAGATAAAGCTTAAGACCTAGAGGAAAATGACAAATGATACAAACACATAGTTGTCAATTTTTTTTTTTTTTAAGTTATGAAATAATTTACATGACTTGGAAGAATTTACACCGATATCATTTTACATTCATCAATTAGTATGTGCAAATATTTGTTCTCAGGAAAGATAATTATCTATGGCATTCAAGAAAAACAAACAAACAAACAAAAAAGCTCTGGTCAGGTTAAAATATTATTAAAGTAATTGTTTAGTAAGAGCAAGATAATGAATGTTGGTCTTAAACAATGGTGGACAAAGTATACAAATCATGTACTTATTTCAAAGTAGAGATTCACTCAGTAAAATATGACTGCAGTAAAAGTAAAAGTGCTCCCTTAAAATGTACTTAAGTGTCCAAAGTACTATGATTTATTATGGCTCTTATGTTCCTATTATCAGTTTTGTCACAAGACTCTTTGCTTAATCAACTCAGTTTATGTGAATAGACTCTAATTTTACTCTTAACACACTGATCTATTAATAGCATGATATTCATTAGTCAAACACTGATTAATATCTATTGAAATCATCATGAGCCCAAAAGCTTCTTTTTAAGTACTAACAAAAATTTGCACAAATAAGGCCAGGTCTGTTTTGGCAAGTAAGAGTCAGAAGTTTCTTCCAACATTTGTTCCTCTCAAAATGTTTTGCCGCTAATTTGCCGCTGAACTGAAGCTGAACTGTATGTTGGTGTTGAGTAGTTCCCACCAAGGGGCAATCAAAACAAGTTAAAAAAGAGTGCACACTCGACCCTGATTGGTGGCTTGCTGCATGTTTGGACAGTTATGTTTTTATTCAATCATAAATTTAAATATTTGACAAAAGATATTTGACTTTGAAACGTAGTGACGATAAAGTAAAAATCTCCCTAAATGGAAATACTTCAGTAAAGTACAGATACTCAAAAAAGCTCTTAAGTACAGTAATAAATTGAATTTACTTCATTACTGTCTTCCACTAATCACCCTTTTGCTACATTACAAAGGTGACATGACAAGACAAAAATTCTGGTCTTATATTTTGTAAAACAGAAAGAAAATACAACCACAGGTAAGTTAAGGACAGGGTATGCCTGCCCTTACAAACTTCCAATCAAATCAAACTTAATTGTGCTTATTCAGAACTGCTGCAAGTTTTATGTCAGATTGTATTGCTCTCTTAGAACAACAGTGCAAGAATATGCATTTTCATGTCAGTGACAGAATAAGATACAGGACTTTTTTCACACAAGGCTGTCAACTGAGCTATAAAGTTACAGCTTGCTAGGTGCATTCCTGTCAAATAAGCCCTGAAGGTGCATACCATGTAATCACACAGCCATTAAAAGTCAAGATGTCAAGTACAAAGCTCAATTTCTGAATCACAAAAGCCACAAATTACTGACAGCATTTTACAGTCCATCACAGTCCTGACTACTATGAAAAAGTTCACCATGCTCTATTATTTTACTGCATTAACATGTTTCGCTGTTGGAGTCACATATCTTGCGACCATTGTAATAAGTACAGAAAAGTCATTTCAGCACAATTTTTTAGTTCCTTTACCCCTTCTAAAAAAGAACTAGAATCATTGCAGACATTATTTAGTTGGTGGACCATTCTCAATACAGCTGCAATTATAATAATGAATGTTGACAGTCCTGATAATAAGGAGCCCTGTAGACCTTTATGCAATTATCCAATCAGTCAGTCATGAGAAAAGCCATGTAGATCACACATCATGTGCTTCAAGTTCACATCTATTGCCATAATGGGAAAAAAATATGTAATCTAAGTGACTTTGACTGTGACATGTGTTGCTGGTTTCAGACGGGTTGGTCATAAACCTGTCTTCTTATTAAAGTAGCTGATGAGCCTAAGTTTAAACTAGATATTCAAAGCACGCCACAACAAACTTTGATGTTAGTCAGGATGATTGAAACTGCTTCAAAAGCTAGAAAAGTGTTTGAAGTTGAAGGACAGAATGAAGGAAGAGAAAGAAAGAAAGAAAGAAAGAAAGAAAGAAAGAAAGAAAGAAAGAAAGAAAGAAAGAAAGAAAGAAAGAAAGAAAAGAAAGAAAGAAAGAACAAGGATGCATAATAAGGGTGACAGAGTTAGTAAGCATCATAAGGGTGACTGAGAGTTAGTCAATTATTATGATGGCAAGGCAAACAATGAAAACTCACTATATGGTATGTGCTTTTTGAGCATTGCATTCCACATTTAGTCCTAATTTGCTCTTATAATTCCCTCCACTCTTCTGGGAAGATGTTATACTAGGTTTTGGAGTGTGCTTGTGGACACTTGTGTTCATCAGCCACGAGGGTGTTACTGGGTGTTAGTCGGCAGTCAGGACCAGCAAGGCCTTCTCTGCTGGCCTAAACACTATCAGAAGCACTGAGCTACATTTACAATCTAAATTCTAATATTAGTTCCATCAAATTGTATTAATTTATTCCCAACAGTTTATTCTTTTCATTTCATAGCATTTCTCTTGGCTGCACTGCTTCCAGTACGTGTATGTGGCTGTTGGATTTTTTTTTGTCCAATAGGATTTCAGCCTTTATGTGCTGCCATGTCAATCTAATCTGCCCAGGGCCTTTAAAGTCTGTCTTGCTGGCCCTTTTACCATAGAGAATATTATCAATGGAACTGTTTCTTTAACCAATCAGATTTCTTATTCGCCTCAGCGTCAGCATTCCGTCCTCTGATTGGTTGGTCAGAGGGAAACTGTTACAGCCAAGTTTGACTCGCAAAACACGTGTGTAGCACATGAGATAGCATCCAAGATATACTTTTTTATGTCTACGGAAGAAAAAATTTTTATTTGCTTTCGGGCATACTTAAAAATAAGTTCAGAAGAAAAGTTAGACATCATGAGGAGAGGTCGGCCAACCCGAAGCTAGCTAGCTTGTCTCAACGCTGGAAAGGGTTTGTTCACCGCTTCCAGACCAGTGAATACGAGTGGTACCACAGGCTTGCAGACTCTGAGGAGCGGTGCAAATTATGAGTCTGCATCTCTGATGAGTAGGTTGTATTTTATTTAAATTATTTTATGTTCTTGTCATGTTGTTAGACAAATATTGATTCTGAACTGCTCCAGATAATGTAGGTGGCACAGTTGCGGTTGTAGTGTAGAGGTTTGGAGTTGTCTTAACTGGGCTTTTTGTTTTTGTAAAATGGTATTCACCCTCTATATGTGAAATGTTTCTCTCTCTGTAACGCACTGCGTTTTTGTATGGTTTTTATAATTGCGACGTGATAGTGGTGGAATCAAGAGGTGGATTGAGTCGGGTAAGTCCCCACTGAAGGCCCAGGTAACAAATGCATTGCCCGCCACTGGTGTAAGTGGGGAGTAAAGTACTGATGGAAGTAATGTGAGGAGGCCTGGGGTGCAGTCAGCATTGTAATTCATACCAAAGGTGTTTAGTAGGTTTAAGATCAGAGCTCAATAGCAGGCCACACAAGATTTTCAAATTTATGGCACTGTAAATATGCTTCTGAAATAGCAATAGATATGCACTCATTTAGAAACTGACATTTTCTTGGCCCAGTTAATAATAGGTGCGTTTTATTTTTTGTTAGAGATTGTACTAAAATATTTTATGTAGCTGAATTGCTGTCCAGCAGTTAGAGTGTTCCTTTCTGTATGCATTTTCTTTAGCTATTTATCTTGAACTTCATCTTAATACTTTTAGCTTGATTTGGTGTTTTGCAGGAATGTGTTTGTGGTGTCATGTTTTGGAAAAATCCTTCTCAGAACACATGCAATTACTGTTTACGATTTGCGTCACAAATTTAATATGCAGCATTCAGATTTCTGATGAAATGCACCGCTTCACGCGTACCGGCTGTTCTTCTGGAATAAGCAGGAAGCAAAAGCAATAATTGAAACCAAATGGTGTGTGTTTTATGTGTGTGCGTGTTTTTAATTGTCGGAATGTGTAGGGTTGCGAAAGTGAAGAGGAGCAGTTAAAATGGAGAATTCGGGAATAGACCTTTGCTAGGTTCCAATCAGTTTAGTATAACCTGGTCAATCTGAAAGAACCGCATGAGGGACTGTGCTGAGATTTGGTGAGTTTGAAAGGTTTAATAATTCTAACAGTCCAAATTTATCTTGCAGGTAAAAAGAATGCTAATAAACTGGTAAAGTCTAAATTAAATATCATTAGTATAAATGCATAAATATACCTTGCAAATTAAGATTTACATTACAAGATGAAGGTGGAAAAACAGAGAACTCTTGGTCTGTGATTTGACATGTGATTATGTAAAACTAGCCTAGAATATACAGCTGTGGTGGTGTGTGCATCTAAAGCTTTGCTCCTCTTATACATCCCATTCAGTATACTTTGCTGTTAATATGCACTTAGTGTACCTCGTGTAATAAAAATGGTAATGACAGACGCTCCCATGAGAGTTATATAGTGTGTTGACAGAAACCGTGCTATGCTGCTGAAAGCTGATATGCACCTGCATTGAAAGCCAATAAAACTCTAGAGGATGTATTGACTCAGGATAATAAAGCTACAAATGAGAAGTCAGCTTTAGTGTCGGGAGAAATGTATTCACTTGCTCATCAAGTTTTTCTGAGAGCTGAATGACTTATTTATCATGCCTGGTCCTCACTTGGTACCCAGCTAGATCCAGGGGGAAAGTTCCCCCATTATTTTTATACACTTTATATTAATAATCGATGAATCATCATTCATTTGCCTTCATTAACCATAACTTATGTTCCCTTCAGTAACCATAACTCATTGTTTGTGAGTCTTTCTGCTTTTAGTCTTCAGTAAGTGAAAAGCATGCTGAGTTGGGTTGAGGTCAGGTAACTGAATCAGTTAATAAAATGCATTCCTTTCCTTTAGGGTTTTTTTTTAACAATATGTTTCCTTAAAGCCATTATCCTTCTCTATTGTGAAGCACCATCCTATCAGTTTTTTACTATATGACTAAGCAAAAAGTATATTTATTTTATCATGCAATCACACCACCACTAACACCAGTAATCCAGTTTACACTATACAGGCCCATGCTATATTACTGCCGCTAAGTTTGAAAAATGATGATGGATGCTTTGGATCATGAGCCCTTCCCTTTTATTCTTTATACTTTTTCTATCATTTATTATGTCTTCCTATAATTCTGGTTCAAGTTCATCTTAGTTCTACCTGTCCAAAGAGGGTTGTTTCAGAACTGGCTTTTTAGAGGATTTCTAGCAGTCTAATGAGGCCCTTCTGTTCTTAAACATTACCAGTGGATTGAATCTTGAGCTAAACGCTGTGTTTTCTTCATAAAGGTGCCTCTACATACACTCTTCTCAATAGTGGTCTTGTTTTGGTTGTAAAGGACTTTTTTCTTCAACAAAGTATTTTGTGATCATCCATTTTAGCTTTTTGTGGTCTTTCAGGTCTTCCAGGTGTTGCTAAGCTTGCTAGTTCATTCTTTTTTTTTAAAGAATTTACCAATTTTGCTAATAACTTTTTAAGTTTTTACTGTCTCTGATTGTTCTGTTTTATTTTTCCAGCCTAATGATAGTCTCCAACACTTGCATCTCTTTGAACTGTATCTTGAGCGTTCCTAAGAACAGCTCCAAAATGCAAATTGTAACAATTAAAATAAAAACTCCAGACCTCTAATCTCTTTAATTTGTCATGATAAAAAGGGGAAAACATGCCACACCTGGCCATTAGACTGCTCGTCTTTGAAGTGTACAATTACTTTTAAACGTGAAAATGTAGACTATTTAAAAATAGCTGTAATTTCTAGATAATGATGCAAAATGTATCATGTTAAACCACTTGAATTTAAGGTGAAAGTGTACACCTCAATCTAGCTTCATTTAAATCCACCATGATGGCTCATCATTTATTCTATACTCTGTATTTTCATATCACGCTATCAGGATGTTTTTAATAATACAACTACTATACATATGTGTTTTAGGTTGTTTCCTTTTGTTGTTAAATTTTTTCTATGGCTTTGTTTACATGTTCGCTAAAGTGTTCTTAAGACTTCTTTTTTTTGTAAGCTTTTTTAATCACCGTGTGTGTGTGTGTGTGTGTGTGTGTGTGTGTGTGTGTGTGTGTGTGTGTGTGTGTGTGTGTGTGTGTGTAAAGAATGCGGTTTTGCTTCTGTTTGGCCTATAGATGGATCTTTATTGTTTCTTTACACAGTGTTGTTGTTAAGTTAAGTTAATGCTGAGCCAGAGGGCAATTGAACAGGGCTATAAATAACACCATTGTGCTTGCGGTGTTGCCCCCACACATGGATTTAGCAGGCCCTGACGACTTATTCTTGTGCACACAGAACTTTCAAAATAGGATTAGCCGCAGGTAAGAAGGTAACAGGTAAGCATACAACAGTTGAAGTAATGTGGTTTACACATATAGCGCAAAAACAGAGATATGATTTAATTCGCTCAATGGGTGTTGTTTCACAGTTTTAGTGGTGGGCTGTTAAAAAGAGAGAGAATTTACAGCATTATCCCTCAATCCAGACAGAGCTAAACGCCTGAGGGGTGAATTCATGCAGAGGTAAAAAGATGTGCTGTATTCCTTTATTTTTCCTTCTCTGACACACGTAAACACCACCAGTGGAGTGTGTGTGTGTGTCTGAGTCATAACAGAGAGAGAGAGAGAGAGAGAGAGAGAGAGTCAAGAAGAAGTCAAGAAGCTTTTATTGTAATTTCAACCATATATAGCTGACGCAGTACACAGTGAAATGAAACAATGTTCCTCCTGAACCCTGGTGCTACATACAACAATCACAGACAACAGAAAACACAAGGACTAGCAAGTGTCCTCGCCACATAAAGTGCATGTGTGCAACCTGGTGCAAACAGTGCAAAGACAACACAAGGCAGTGCAAGACAACACAATACAGTGCAAGACAAATACACAAAATACAAAATAGCTCCGCCAGTAAACCCGTTGTAAAAAGACAAAGTAAACATTAGCAAAAAATGTGAAAAAAAATGTTGTGCAAAAGAGCAAATAGCAGCAGTTCAGAAAAGATGTGCAAAAACGGCATTTAAACAGTTTATGGTAATGAGTGATGTGGGTGGTACTGAAGACATGAGTGTGCGAAGTGAGTACGAGTGTGTGTTGAGTCCGGGTTGTACATATCCGTCACACAGGTGTGTGTGTGTGTGTGTGTGTGTGTGTGTGTGTGTGTGTGTGTGTGTGTGTGTGTGTGTGTAAGTTCAGTTCAGTTCTGTGTTGAGAAGCCTGATGGCTTGAGGGAAGAAACTGTAGCACAGTCTGGATGTGGCGGGCCGAATGCTTCGGAACCGCTTCCCTGATGGCAGGACGGTGAAAGTTTGTGTGACGGGTGTGTGTGGTCGTCCACAATGCTGTTGGCTTCAGGAAGTAGATGCTGCTGGGCTTTCTTGGTGATGGAGCTGGTGTTGAGTGACCAGGTAGGTTATCCGCCAAATGAATACCAAGGAATTTGGTGCTCTTGACGATCTCCAAGGATGATCCATCGATGATTAGTGGAGAATGGTCTCTCTGTGCTCTCCTGAAGTCAACAACCATCTCTTTAGTTTTGTCAACGTTCAGAGACAGGTTGTTGGCTCCACACCAGGCTGTTAACCTTTGCACCTCCTCTCTGTATGCTTACTCATCGTTCTTGATGATGAGACCCACGTAGGAACAATGGCACTGCTCAGGGAGATATTGAAGATGTCGGTAAAGACATCTGCTGGCTTAGCACTCTGCACTCACCGTCATGTTGTTCTGCACCACGAACCGGGCGTAAAAGTCGTTCAGAGCATCTGGGAGGGAGGCATCACGGTCACAAGCAGGTGATGTTGTCTTGTAGTTCGTGATCACCTGGATGCCCTGCCACATGCGCCAGGTATCTCCGCTGTCCTAGAAGTGGCCGTGAATTCTCTTGGCATGTGTGCGCTTTGGCTCTCTGATGGCATGGGACAGTTTGGCCCTTGCTGTCTTTAAGGCCGTATTGTCCCCTGCTCTAAAGATGGAGTCTCTTGATTTTAGCTGCGCACGCACCTTGGCGGTCATCCATGGCTTCTGGTTGGAGCGTGTAGTGATGGTCTTGGAGATGGTCACGTCATCAATGCACTTGCCGATGTAGCTGGTCACTGTTGACGTGCACTCCTCCAAGTTGATGAAATCGCCGGTGGTTGCAGCTTCCCTGAACATGTCCCAGTCAGTGCATTCAAAGCAGTCCTAGAGAGCAGACATGGATCCTGCTTTCAAGCTGGTCTTGAACTCCTGCTGAGTGGTCTGTATGCTGGGATCAACATAAAAGAAATGTGTTCAGAGTACCCGAGGCGAGGGCTTCAATCAGTATGCACCCGGATGTTTGTTCTCTCCTCTGGTTGCAAAGTTCACATTCTGATGAAATTTAGGAAGCACAGTCCTGAGATTTGCATGGTTGAAATCTTCGGCGACAATAAACAATCCATCAGGGTGTCTGTTTTGTAGTTTGCTAATGGTCCCGTAGAGTACGCTGAGAGCTTCCTTAGCATTAGCGCTAGGTGGTATGTACACTCAGAGCTCAATAGCAGTGGTGAATTCCCGTAGTAAATAAAAAGGTCTACATCTCACAACCATAAACTCCAATAGCGATGAGCAGTAGGTGGAAACGAGGACAGAGTTCTTACACCATTTCATGTTGATGTAAACACACAGACCGTCGCCGCGAGTATTACCGCACAGAGCTGCATTTCTGTCAGCACGAAAGAGAAAGAGATGACAAAGAAGAAGAAGTAGAAGAAGGAGAAGAGAAAAAGCATTTGTTCTGATCAACAGTATATGTTACACAATCTTTATTTATTTTAAGGTAATTATCATATATAACTTATAACTTATTTACAGTAGCTTGAAAAATTAAAGACATTTTTCAGCATTTTCTCCCCAAAGTCACTTAGATTGTTGTTGTTTTTTTACTTTATTTGGTACATTCACTATCTAAAGAAAAGTTCTATAAGACAGCTCTGTTCTAGAATAAATTTTATAATATTCTATAACAGCAATGCTGAATGCTGGGTTTTAAGACAAAATTCTATATTAACGCTCCTAATGCTTAATAATATAACCATTTTTAATCTGCTAATTTACAGCGATCTTTGTGCTTATTGTTTATTTAGCACTTTATAACAGTTAGATGTAATACAGACAGTTTAAATCTCTACATTGGAAAGAGAGGGAAAACAAAACTGAGAAAGAGAATAGAGAATGTATAGCTGCAGTAACGCTAAATCTGGAATGATCTTGTTTTGCTGATGTTTCACAGCATTAAATTCCATAACACTACTTTCAATAAGTAAAACTCGTTATAGGTGACACTGGGCCGCATCACATCACACCCTTCATTGATAATCATGTTTTATTCATGGATTTTATCTGAAATTTCGAATCTGTTCCTTTCATTATTTTTGTTAGCATCTTGCCGTCTGAGAGGTCTTTCCTTTTTTTTATCTATTTATTTATTTTTTTTACAATTCCCTGCACTGTATTATGATGATACTATAAAAGAGCTGGATGTGAAGAGGAGAAGAAAGACATCAACAACTCTGGCTAATAGAAAAATCGTTGAAGCATGAAGGTAATAGACTACATATGACTCAGACTATTAAACCTGCAGTGGAAGAGGAGGAGGTAAAATAAAATTAAATTAAATAAAAAAAATAAAATAATATAATATAATATCAAAGAAATGTGAAAAAAAAAAAGAACACGAAAAAACACACGACGCTCAAAAGGGACAAAAGCTCAGGTGTTGCAGTGAGGGTGTGTATACTGTAAGTGGTGCGATGACAGCTCCAACAAGCCCCACTAAAGCGTTCTTTTGAAGCCAGACAGCTCATTTTTCTTTCCCAATTAAAAAAATAAATAAAAAACAGCGTAATTACTGCCCTTTTCCACACATCATCTCTGTCATGGATGAAGGTGAACCACAGAGCTTGCTAGAGTGTATACAGCTGGCAGGCAGCTCACACAAACACACACAAATGCACACAGACACACAGACACAAACACACTCACTGATCTCAATATGAGTCTATTTAATAAGCAAATAAAACCCCTTTTTTACATTTCACATATTAATAATATATGTTTGCTTCTTTTTTCTTTTCATTTTTTATTACTCCTCAAGAAAAACAATCAACAACATACATGTGTGATGCAGACATGCAAAAAACAGATTATTTTCCAACAGTGGAATGCTCCAAAATGTTGTATTACACTTACATCACCAAGAATGATCTTTCTTTATATATGTTTTTATTTTATTTTCTACTTTAACTTTTGTTGAGATGCACCACTGTAAACTCTATTAATTATTATCAATGTGCAATTTAACTCTGATGATTTGATATCAATGCATGATATACTGTATACATTGCAACATTCCTGTGTGCAATATTTGTATTTGCTACAATTAAATTTTTATATATATTTTTAAACTTGATTTTTGTGTTGCCACTCAGCGTTTAATTGGCAATGAAGTATCTTAAGCTTAATCTTATTCATTTGTGTATTGTATTTTTCTACATTGCACAATGTTAGTCCTGTAAAATAAGTTAGTATTTGGTATTAATTACATTACATTACAACATAAATGCTTAAACCCTTTGTAAAATAAACACCATGTCCCTTATTAGAAGTCACAGATATTATAATAATTATGTATTTTTATGTACAAACATTAAGATATCATAAATGATCGGTGTCATGGCAACATTAATATAATCAATTAAATATAATCAATACAGTTTGTTATAATGCAACATTTACTACTAGTTTGATTTTTTAAACTTTGGCCACCAGTGCATTAGAGCAACTACAAACATGGGCTTACAAACCTGTTTCTCATTCTTGGAGCTAATATGAGAAGAAAATTGCAGCGTGTTTGTTTTAGAAAACAACCACAAAAATGTCAGTCTTACAAAAAGCGTCTTGTCAAAATCTGGCAAATCAGAAACAGGTATTTATCAGCACTGATGTATAAATAGTAATTAGTACAATTTGCATGCAGGACTTCTGAAGTTTACAATTTGATTATATGTGAATATATGTGACTGAGACAGTCATGTTGCTGTCACGTAGACCAGTGGTCCCCAACCTTTTTCACGGACGGGTTTAATGTCGGACGATATTTTCACGGACCGGCCTTTAAGGTGTGGCGGATAACAACAAAACAACAAAATAAAATGATACGACTGGCATAAAAACTGATATTTTCTTAATATAATAAACGTGAATTCACTGTGTTGTTTTTTTGTACATTTTTCTAGCTTGGGGGTTTGAATTTAGCGGAAAATGTAGTAGGTGTTACTGGCCCTTTAAAAAGGTAGCGGACGTATGTAAAACATGTGACTGAGGCATCTTGACATGCATCAAGTGTGAATCTTAGACAGACGTGGCGGAGAGAATCCGGTAATTTTCCAAAATCAAACATCGTTCAGAATCAGATAATAAATATAACGGAAATAATGTAAGTTATGCATTCTTTCTGTGTGGCCTGGTAACAATTGACCCACGGACCGGTGGTTGGGGACCACTGACGTAGACGAAGCAAAGAATGCGGATGAACATATTTAAAGTGCAAAAATACAAACACAAAAAACAATACACACACAAAAACCATTATTTGACCGTAACCTGAAGCATTGACAGCAATAGCTTGTACAACAACCATGGAGGATGGATATGTACCATGAGAGGCTATATATATGCGCTCATTACCAGGGAATGTGCTTAAGATGAAGTAATTAATGCCCTGTAAAATGTGATAATGCAGTGGTTTGTTAAAAACTTACTTTAATGCTATACACCCGACAGTAATAGTGTATTCACATATGTAGTACAGTGTATAATTTTACTCTAGCCCTGATTTAAAAAGGTGGCTAAAACTATATTCATAGTAATTCTATAATGTGTTCTGTGATTAGATATAATGCCAAATAATATAGCCAAACACAATTCGACAGGTTGGAGGGAATTTACAGCTCACTGATAACGTGTGTGTGTGTGTGTGTGTGTGTGTGTGTGTGTGTCAGCACTTGCCCTCAAACCACTTTTTCTAGTTAATGGAAAGATATTAGATTTTTCTTAACCTGCCTTTCACTCCAGCTCTAGCAAGATAATGGTTCTCTTCCTGTTTTCTATTTGTGTGTGTGTTGGTGTATGTGTGCGTGCGTGTGAGTGAGTGATTGACATTGCTCTGACTAACAGGCCATGTTCTGCCCTCTGCTCCTCCTGCAGGCTGACTTTGCCTCATTAAGCCGGGCGGATGTGACAGGCCCAGCGGTGATGTACTGCTCTGCTTTGGCTTGTCCTTTAGCACTAAGAGATTTATGGAGTTGTAGAAAGACTAAAAACATCTGGGAAGGTGAAATGGAGGCACTGGGGACGGAGGATGAAGCAGGGAGTATTAATGATTCAGAGAAAGCTGAAGACGCTCCGTTAGAATGCCACACCACTATTGTTTCAGTCCCAGTTATAGAAGCACAATATGACACGAGAGCAGAAATGTTCAGGTCAGGGAGGTTGAGGACAGATAGGTATAAATTGATAAAGACAGATAGGACATAACAATAAATAATCAGCAACACTGTACAAGCTGGGAGCAAATATAGCATCCAAAAGAATGCAGTTACAAGTGGCAAGAAGTAGGTCAAAGCTTTAGCTTATGTCTTTAAAAATACTGAAAATCTCCACTGAAAAAACGATTAAATCCCTCGAATTGAATTTGTACTAGTAACTGTATTGGTTTTAATTAAAGCTGTAAACTTGTGAGTCTCTAAAATAATTTGTTACCTTCTATTGGTGGATACTGTCTCTAGTAGATACCATTATGGACCAATAGTTTACATGCTGTAGATCATATTTATTGGATACCATTAGGAGCAATAGTTTCATAATAAATTAATGATGTCTAATGATGATTTAATGATGTACACAAACAATATGCAATGATACCCGCGTCTTAATGGTTTTAATGGTTAACAATTGATGGTTTGTATTTGTATTAGAAATTATTAGAATTTCTGTCATTCTAATATTCAATTCTAATATTTCTGTATTAGAATTTTCTTTACAGATGATTCCTTTAGGTTTCTAGTAGTATTTTAATATACTGTACATTTTACAAATACCTGCTAACATAATTACAGGATACAAGTAAAGGCCTTGAACAGGGAGCCAATCATGACATTAATGTGATTTTAACACTTGATCTTCTGATCTATAACTCCAGCTCAAGGTCAACACAAGAAGCCTTTTTTCATCATGTTCATGCTGGTCAAAAAATCATATATATATACTAAGATGCACTGCATATTCTGGTGTCATACTGAGCAAAACTCTGCTCATGTTGCCTATTTATTTACAGTAAAATCCTGCAACATAAGAAACCCGTGTAAAAATAAATACTGTAAATGTATGTGTCATGGTTAAAAATAGTTACATAGTTACGTATACTAGAGGTAAGTACAGTAACAAAGTAAGAAACAAAAAGTATTTGTCACTGTTCACCACAGAAAGAATGAGAGGAAATCTTGCAAATTCCAGAGAAGCCCCTGAAAGAGTTTCGACTACGCCTGATGTCTAAGCTATTTTGGGTGTCACACATATGTGAGTGGTGTGTTTGTGCATTTGACTGAGTAATGACGTGACACACAAAAACACCACCGTCTGCTCTAATAACAGTGCAAAGACCTCACTGTATTTGATCTCTTGTGAAATCACAATCCAGGAATAGACCTGAGACATGACAGGGGTGCTGAAGGAAGAGACAAATACAAGGAGAGACAGAATTGTGTCAGACAAAGAGGAACGACAGCACATCATGCAAGCTACAACATACACACATTACCGCTGATGCTTACTTTTGTAAATGATATGGTAGATTGTACTATTCACCAGGTCAAAGTTTGGTATACATCTGACAATATAAAAAATGCCATTTGTTGCAGATACATATATAAAATAATACACATCATTAAAATATTGTCATTATTTTTTGTATTAAAAAAGTATATATATATATATATATATATATATATATATATATATATATATATATATATATATATATATATATAATTTTGTAACAGTAACAAATATGCATATTATATGGTTAAGTTTAACAGGTTTTTAACCTTTAGTTGGGTTTCACTGAAAAGTCCCACAAATAGTGAAATTGTAGATATTATACTATTAATAACAAGAGAAAAAGAAAGATTCCTTCACTTTTCTTCCACTTTTCTTGTTATGGGTCACGGTTGCAGTAGGCTGATTAGGTCAACCTTGACTTTTCTATCTCTAGCCACATATTGCAGCTCCTCCTGTGTGATGAAACATTTATAATTCTTTTGTAATATAATCCATGTAAGGGTGCCTGAACCACCACAACTACTGTAAATTCTCTCTATATGGAGGAACGTTGTCTTTATTTCAATGCACCCCCAGCAGAGGTGTAAAGACTACCTAAAAATCATACTATAGATAACTTACTGCAAAACGTATTCTATTATAAGTTAAAAAAAATACATTAATTCCAATATACCTTCAGTAAAGAGTCTTAGAGTATCTGATTTTAACAGTATTTTGCAAAAGATAAAGGTGTGTATGCAGCTCTGTCACTCATCTCATTATGAGGATAGTAAAGGATGATGCATTTAATGAAATTAACTAATAACTGTATGGCACTTAGGTTGTGCTGTTGCCTGTTTAATCATGTAAAGTATGTGGTTTATCATAATGTGTGTAGCAACAAAATAATTCCACCTTCACTACTTCTAGTTGGATTGTAGTTAAACAGCACTTATTGATTTAATTCCCTTTAATTGTGGTGATGTCATGCAAATTATCTGTGATTGTACTGAATATGTCCTGAACTGAGTTCCAGATTCCAAAAACACTCAACTTTCTCCAATATTGAAAAGGTTTCTCCTTTTACTTACAGTAAGATAACTGCTTCACACTCAGCAGCAAAACATTTCAGATCATGGTTCTTGCAACAGAATCCCAAGTGGAGTTTAGCACTCCCCCACATTTTTACTCAGGAGTATGTATGCATATTCTCATCTTCTTCTTTTAAGGTATCAAGCAGTTTGCCAGAACATCTTTGCCAGAAAGCCTTTTTTAATTTGTACCTCCAAACCTCTCCCATACTCAAACATTTGCTTCTGAAACTGCTTTTGGTAGCTTTTTTGCTTCTCGTAAATTTCATCAGAAGAACCCTCTGAGAGCATAATTTTCAAAGAATGCCTTCTTCAGCTTGATGGCTTCCCCTCACTACTCCTGTCCACCAGTGCATCCCAGGGTTAGCCCATGACAGACACTAGCGACCTTCCAATCAAAGCTTCATTTTAATGATTTTATGATTGATGTTTTAATCCTTCACCATTTAGTCTTAATTTAGATCTCACACAGATCTCAGATCACACATGATAAAAGTCCTTATTGGGGTGGTTTGTAAGATGCTCACAAACAACCTAGAAAACTCCCCTGGGTGGAAAGCTACACTAGTAAGTGTCCCATGCAGTAAGTCCAAAACACCATTATCTGTCAACAGGTCTAATGATCTCCACAACACCACCTAAAGTCTAGGTGCACATAAATCTAAATATTCATGTATTTTTTGTATTTAGTAGCATGAGCATTCAAGTCCCCAGTAGCTAGCACTATCAGGAGTATGTAGTTAATAAAAAGCAGAAAATCTCCAAAGTGCTATTTGGTTCCATATGCTTAAACAACAGTTTTCCATCTTTCCATCCTCAGAATTTTACTGAGGCAACTCCTCCATCTATTAGTTAAAAAAAAACTTCTAAAAGTTCTAAAAACTTTTAGAACTTTGTAACCCCACACCAACCTGAGGCCTTTCTCCTCTGAGAACTTTATAGTAGAAGACCGACCACCCTGAAGAAACAGGATTAAAGCCCTTACTGTGTGTGAGTGTAAGGCAAACTAGAGCTAGTCCATAATTTTCCTCTGGTTCTTTCCCCAGCAGCAAGACATAATTCCTTTTCCAGTGGCAGTTTCTTTTTTTTTTTTTGCACAAGTCTAGTATACTGTGGGTAGGTGCCCGGATCTTCAGGTGCTCACCTGCTGACAACACCCATGTTTGTCTGTCCATGGTAACCCATGGTAACCCTACTTACTCTTTTCTGATTGCCTTGTGTCCAATAATCAGATAAACCCATTTGCACTATATAACACTTTTCTTTCTTTATACCACAACACCACTGAATTTCTATTCTTACTGGCCAGAAAGCATGATTAATTTTCTTTAAACCACAGCACTGTTGAATTCTCAACAGATCACTTGTGAGAGTTCAATCCTCTACCCCTCCCTCAAAAAACCCCTCCGCACAGTCATTGATTATTTTCCATAATAGCACATGCTGTAATGTTTTCTTTTTTTATTATTATTACTGCCTATTAATTTAAAAATAGTGCTGATAAAAAAAAAAAAAACACTTGTCTACAGTCTAGGCCATGGTTGTAATTTGCACAAGGATGATGTTTATGTATTCAGCATGTACAATAAGAGTGGAAAAGAAAAATTTGTAGCAGGGAAACATATTACATAAATCTCAAAAAACTGCCTTTAGCTGATTCACTGCTTGTTTCAGAAGCAGTGACTCATACTGCATAAGAGCTGTATTAAGTTTCCAACACCTGACCTTTCCGTGCGCACGCACACACACACACACACACACACACACACACACGCACACACACACACACACACAATCTTGCTTGTTTACCACTGGATCAAATAATGTCCTAGACTAATAAAACCTTAAAACCACTAAAAACATCAACACATAAACGCCATCCATCATCCATCACAGCAAAAACAGACCAAGCCAAAATAGTTAGTATCTACTATGATAAGCATTGACCAAATATTAACCTTTTCTTACAAATTTGTTCCCATTTACTACTATTTACTATAATTTTTTTTTTTTTTCCCAGATTACATCCAAAAGATGAATGCAAATACAGAGAATTTGTTTTCTAGGTTTATAATGTTTTTTGCACACATACTGTAAACACAAACAAGAAACAAAAAACTAAAATACCACACATGAATTAAATAAGTATAGCCTGAACAGGAATAATGGAAATGAAAAAGATAGGTATAAACTTATAGGGAATAATTTATAATTCTCAAATTTATAGTCTCACCAAGGAGGCCTGGGGTGCAGTCAATGTTCCAATATATCCCAAAGGTGTTCAGTCGGGTTGAGGTCACAGCTTAACCCTACAGCAGGCAACTCAAGATCTTCCATTGCAACCTATGTAACGTATATCCTAATGACTAACTTTGTGCACAGAGGTGTTATCATGAACAACACCATGTACAGTGACATATTTAAGGTACATATTCAAATAGCTGGAATAGCTGGTAAATGCTGTCTGCAATTCAGCAGTGTGCACAGCCATCATGAAAGCTAGGAATCCATAAAAGACTCTAGAGAATAGACATATAAACAGAAAAGATATTTTTGCAACCTGGCTAATAGATGGCTCTTGCTCATGATGCTTTAAAATCCCAGTGCTCACTCAGCCACAGATAGCAAGAACAAGCAATAAACATAATATTGTAAAGCCTGGGGAAATTACACTGCTCAAGACGCATTGTGTTTATGCTTCTTACAAAGTACGTGCTCAGTTATGACCAGTTAGTGTTAAGATCTTATTTCGAGAATCATTGAAATGCTGTGTTTATGTGATTTTTATGAGCTCGCCGTTAACAACTGTCTGTTCAAGGTAATTTATTGTGTCGTGAAATAAAAGCGCCTCCTAAACAGAATGCACTTTCTGAACTTAAAGTTAAAATATTTTTAGCTATGTATTGTTTAAATTTATTCATGTTAGGTTATGACCTTTTTTTGCTTGTTTCAAAAACTAAGAACCTTATTCTTCTTGAAAATCCATATAAATTGCCATATTAAACCTCCCAATAGACGCAATAAAAAAAGTCCTGTCTAGAAGCAGAAGGAATTTTGGCCCTAGAAACTAGCCACTTACTCCACTGTAATAAAGTTCTTTAAAAAAAATAAATAAATAAAAAAAATAAAAAAGGTTCATACTGGACAGTGATGGGATTTAATAAACTTTATTAAGGCTTAGCTGAACACCATGTGTTGTGTAAAAGGTTTCCATTTCAGGAACTCAAGCTGCGTCAACAACGCTTTGGGAATGCTTACGCGTTGTCCACGCTCTGAATCACATGTGCAATCCATCCAACAGAGAGACATGACATCACAGACTGAGTGACAAAACAAGCATGTGGTGGAGCCGACTCTAGCTTTTGTTTGTTCAGGAAGTGCTGTGAGTGTGTTTGTCCCCTTAAGGGTTTTTTTGTAAGTTGTAAATGTCAGAAAGAAATAAAAGCAAGTGATCATCATGACTGTGCACAAAAGACAGCCTGTGCGTCTCTTGCTTGGGAGCGGAGCATGTTAGGTCCGTTCTCGAGGAAGCCGGCTGTGCAACAACAGTGCAACACAAACCAAGAAGTGTGTGCTTTCTCTAGTACAGAAAAACAGCTTCTGTGGTGTAGTGTGGGGTTTGACCATTAAGCGGGCACACCTGTGTCTTGCTTGGATCGAGTCCATCCTCATGGCGGTCAAGAGAGTGACTCAAGGCCAGTCCTTGTAAGAGAGTGAGACAAGGCCAGTACAGAGAACCACCTTCCGAGGTGTAGTGTGGAATTCAACCATTATGCAGGCACACCTGTCTCGGATCGAGTCTATCCTCATGCCGTTCAAGAGAGTGAGACAAGGCCAGTCACACTGTGAAGCATTTCCAGAGGCTGCTTGGTTTAATGGAAGCCAGGGTAGACTGCTCTCCTTAAGGGCAGCTTAAATCCCAGGGTACCTAAATCAGAGAGCAGATGCCCTTTTGAGGCAAGGGCTAAGGCCCGGGGAATGGAGGCTCCACCCTGAGGTGGTGAAGCAAATATGGAGGACTTTTTACAGAGCACATGTGGATCTGTTTGCGAATCAAGAGACATCACACTGTCCCCTCTGGTTTTCCCTCACTCACCCAGCCCCTCTTGGGCTGGACACTATGGTACAGACATGGCTGAGGCCCCGCCTGTATGCCTTTCTCCCATCGTGCTGCTCCCAAGAGTTCTGGAGAAAGTTCTGCGGGATGGAGTCCATCTCATCCTAGTGGCCCCTAGGTGGCCGGGCAGACCATGGTTCATGGACCTGCTGTCCCTTCTCGAAGAACCTCCTTGGGAAATTCCCCCCAGCAGCGATCCTCTCTTCCAGGCAGGGGGCACCCTGGTTCACCCCTCGCCCAGAGTTATGGAGGCTGTGGCCCCTGAGGGGGCACAATTCTTAGCCACTGGTCTCTCTACCGAGGTAGTGGAGACCATCCTCCAATCCAGAGCTCTCTACGAGGAGGTTGTATGCCACTACATGGCACCTGTTCCCTGCGAGGTGTGAGCACCTCCAATTGGACCCAGACAACTGCCTGGTTTGTTCTGTGCTGGAGTTCCTGCAGGAGCAGTTCGCCTCAGGGTTGTCTCCTTCTACCCTAAAGGTTATATTGCTAAGCAGTCACTGGGCAAGCACCCCTTTGTAACATGTTTCCTGCATGCCACATGGAGGCTGAGACCCGGGACGTGACCCAGAGTGCCTGTGTGTGAGTTGGCTGTTGCGCTGGAGGCTCTGTTGAGTCCTTGGCTGACGTGGCCCTTAGGTTTCTGTCAGTCAAGACTGCCTTACTTCTGGCTATCTTCTCCATGATGAGGGTTGGAGACAGGCTCTCTCCGTGGCTCCCTCCATGGCCCTGTCCCTCTTGGAGTTCACCCCAGGCATGGCCAGACCGGGGTATGTACCTAAGGTGCCTTCAGGTTTCCCAATGACCTGTTGTGCTGCAGGCATTCTATCCTCCTCCTTTCCAGGCCCCTGACCAGGAGAAGCTAAACCAACTGTGTCAGGAGCAAGCACTGGAAACATACGTCTACAGGACAGAACTGTGGAGGAAGTCAGAGCAGCTGTTTGTCTGCTACGGTCCATATAAGAAAGGGCTCCCTGCAAACAAGCGGCCCCTCAGCAGGTGGATAGTGGATGCCATCTTATCCTCCTGTTAGTCCTGTGGTCTCCCCACTACTTTCGGGGTCAAGGCTCACTTTACCCAGAGTGTGGTGGCCTCTACGGGCTGCTGCGGGCTGGTCCATCCCACTGACCTTTGTCAGGTTTTATAACCTTGACCTTATAGCCACTCCGGGCTCCTCCTTTGGTCCACACCAGGCAGGAACTAGTCAGTGAGGCGTGATTGGACTCTCGTTCCCAAAGTGTTGTTGATGCAGCTCGATTTCCTAAAAGGGAATGTCTATAGGTTACATATGTAACCCTGCTTCCCCGAGCTGCATTTCCAAGCCACACTCCCTGCATCCCTGGGGTGCTTCCTACCCTTTTCAGAAGCTAAGATAAGATATACCTTTATTCGTCCACAGCATGCGCGTTTTATAGCTTTGTGGTCATGACGTCATCCTGTCGGTGACATCGCACCTCTTCATTGGACGGATTGCACACATGATTCAGAGCATTGACAACGCAGAAGCGTTCCCAAATTGTTTATTCTTTTTTTTTTTTACCTTTATGATGGAAAATGTAAACTTTTACTCCAAAAAAAAAAAGGGGTTTAAAGCAACATAAATGCACAAAATGTGTTGAACTACCATCCATGCTAATGACCAAAAGACATTAAAGACTTTCTAATTATTTTCACATAAAATAAATTATGCATTTTTGAAAAAATATTTTTGCTTTTCAGGCTCTAATTTAGGGAACAGAGTTGTATTTCTAAAGTGACCCAATACTACAATATCATGTGAATAAACATATAATGTGAGGACTTCCTTTTCATCCTCCTTCTCTCTGGATTTTTTTACCATGTAAATGTTCTGTTGATCATATGACTTGTAAAACATTTCAATTGTTAACATTAATATAATATAATATGTCCAAAAGGTGAGCATGTTTAGGTAACAAGGTTGATTGAATGTTGTGGGGCCCAAATATGATGCTAATGATTTAAAATAGGACATTTCTGGCATGAGATGTTAAAATTGTATAATACATTAATCAAAAATACGAAATATTATAAGAATATATATATATATATATATATATATATATATATATATATATATATATATATATATATATATATATATTATAAGGGAAAAAAAAGAAGCCTTTTTTTCTCATATTATCCAATAATATTTATCTATGTAGTTCCATATGGCAAATTCTATTAACAATTTGAAACATTTTGAAACATTTAATTAATTCAATTAAATTAAATCATTTTTTTTTCCTTTTAACAATAGACAATGTCTTACAGCTTTACACAGATGATGTGGTAAGAAATAATAAGATTATTCTTTATAAGTGTAAGTTTGTCCCTAATGAGTTTTCTGCATCCTGTAACGACATCATATTTCTAATTTTAACAACATTTCTAAGGACTCCAAAAAACAAGTTAATAATCACACCAAGCTCTTTGACTGCTGTACACACTAAGCTGGAAAGACCATCCAGAGATGCTACGTAATTAGAACGTTTACTTCTAGCTGCATGTGGACATAGTAAAAGTACTTTCCTGTTATTCGAGTTAAGAAGAACACCGAACTTTACCTTAGAGAGTGTGGAACTCACCATTTACATCAACAAACTGATAGCGATCAGTCAAATAAGACCTGAGCCAGGAGAAAGCTGTTCCCTTTATTTCAACAACTCTATTCTAGCAAGGAGGGTATTATGATCAGTGGTGTCAAAACCTGAGGTCAAGGTTGAGGTCGAGCAAAACAAGTAAAAAACTGGTATTTACAGTACATGCTTCTAAATGCAAGTTGAATTGCTGTGTACTGTTTTAGGGCCGTTGAGCAATATCTCTATCTTATTAGAATTTAACAATAGAACATTGTGTCATTCAATCTTTTAATTCTTTAACACACTCAGGTAACCTGGTCAACTTAAGACAGTAATGTGGTGAGGTACTTATACTATGACTGAGGCAGATTTTAAAAGAGATAAAGTAATGATCTGAAATAGCTTTAAACTGTGGAATTATCACTATATTTTTTATATTGAATCCAAATGGTAGTATTAAATTCAGTGTGTCCACCACTATGATTGGGTTCTATAACATTCTGATTAACTCCTATTAAATCTAGAATGGACTCAACTGCTGTTCTTAAGGAGTCTTCCTGATTATCAAAATGAATGAATATGAAGTCACCAACAATGAATTCTTTGTCTATTTATTAGTGTATGGCTAAACTCACACCTGCTTATATTTAAGTAAATGTTATTTCAATTTATAGTTCATGATTGTACTGTAAAGGTTTACCATGCATAATATTATTTTAATCTATAACATCCATGTAGTTTTAGAAAATTACACTTCAGTCATGTTTAATATATTTGTTTCTCTTTACTCTAGATCCATACTTGTAAAAGTACCATCGGTGGAATACCATTCTAAATGCTATTGAAACACTTTTAACAACGTAATATACGTATATGAAGATGTCTTCTTTTTTCGGCTTCTCCAATTAGGGGTCACCACAGCGGATCATCCTTCTTCATACCTCCCTGTCCTCTACATCTGCCTCTGATAAATACAAAGTCTAACTTATTTAATTTGCACAGATATACTTTACTTGCATTCCCTATATTTTGGTAAAAATAAACCTGGTGCTCTAAAATATGTAAAATACACTATTCGGACAACCATCTGGGATGTCTGAATTTTCCAGCCATGTCTGGTTCATTCTCAAACTGGTACCACAAAGTTGGAGGGACACAATTGTATAGGATGTCCATTTTTCCATTTACTTGAACAGAGGCCTAAACCAGTTCCAGGAGGACAATGTCCATGTGCAAAAAAGCAGGTCTATGAATATACTGTATGTTTTACATGGGTTGCATGGGTTAAAGTGGTCTTGTGTGGCCTGCAATAGAGTTCTGACCTCAACCCTATTAAACACCTTTGGGATGAATTGAAACGCTGACTGCACACCAGGCTTCCTCACCCTACATCAGTACCTGACTTTAATGACACCCTTGTGGCTAAAAAAGCACAAATCTTCACAAGCACACTCCACACATCTAGTGGAACTTCTTCCCAGAAAAGTTGAGATTGTTATAATAATATTTTACGACTAAATGTTGAATGATATGTTCAAAAAGCACAGACAAATCTTATGGACAGGTGTCCACAAACTTCTGTCATTATAGTGTATTTCTTATGGCATGTTTGGTGTCAATCAAATCCATATTTCATGATAAACCATGTGGTTGCATTTAGGAAATAATATTTATAGCAAATGTTACAATATATGTCACCTCTTCTCGCACAGACACACACCAATACCCAGACATTTACAAACTAAGACCCCAGATCTGCATATTAGACATATCTGTGTTCCCACAAAGTAACCTAATTAACATATATTGCCCATTGTATCTAAGAGATATAAAAATATATGTTATGCATATGCAAGAGAGGCTTTTATACCAAGATGCTCTTTACCATCAGAGCATGCTTCTTACAACTTGGCTTCCTAAGTCTATGACTGTCTGTGACAATAACCACAGGATTTTGATTAACTACTTTGTTCATAAATATAAATGAAATCAGATATTAAAGTTATTAAATTTAAATATGCATTTAACCTTCAGCTGCACCCTTTCCATCTGTAGGTTATGAGACACCAGCAGGTTAAAATAATATCACTTTATATGTGCTGCCTGAATTGTGGACTTTACTGTGGCATTTAATAGTTATAGTTGTTTTTCTGGTTCACTATGTACTCTTTTTGTGCTGTATTGATTCCAGCATTTCAGAAAGCACTTTCTGTCTGTAATTGCTGCTCTGTGTTTGTCTCCAGAGTTCTTTACTGACTAACTTTTAATCCAAATCGCCCACACGTCTCACTATCCAGGGAGCCGGCCACTTTCATTTACTGTAATGCAACACAAGCTATTACACACACACACACACACACACACACACACACACACACACACACACACACACACACTAAAGTTTTTTTTATTCGAGCATTAAAGCACCTGGTGAACTAAGCCTAATGCTGTGGCTCTAACCCTGCTGTTGTGTGCAGGTAAAGATAAAGGAGGAATTCATGTATAGTTCTCGAGCATTGCTACTTGAATTAGCAGATGGAATTTTCTTTAAATGTAATTATAGACATTTTTTTACAGTGTGTTCATTTTCATGTGTGTCTAAGGTAATAGAAGAAAGCAGAAGTAGTAGTGTTAATTGCCCTGTTTCTTGTTAAATCAATAATTGTTCAATTATTAGTTGATTTATAATAAATATCTGAGGCCCACAATTACAGAGAAATCTTACGAAAGTTATATGATAATATTCCCCTGATTTTTACATATCAAATGAACATGTGTTTTTTTATTTTTGTTTTGCACTAAGAGGATTACTGGCATTATGATTGCTGGAAGTAAACTTCAGTGTAAAAAAAAGTGTAGCAGTATAGTGTAATGTAGGGTGATGGTTGTTGGAAAAAAAGCTGGCACTGAATCTGCTGGTTTTATATATACAGTGGTACCCTGCTTATCGACTTTAATCCATTCCTTAAAACCCAGTCAAAATGCGAAAAGGTCGAAGAGTGAATGTAATTACCCCATAAGAAATAATGGAAAACCAATTAATCCGTTCCCGACCTCCACCGATACCCATTTATTAACAATTTTTGCCATGTTTTTAGCAGTATTAATACAGGTACATAAATAATACTGTATATAATTGTTATGCAGCGTAATGAGCGGAAGCAAAGACGGAGCACAGTTCGCTTTGGTTTAACGAAAACACGGAGAGTTTAACACAAAAACACACACACACGGCAGTCCATAGAATCAAGACAAACGAGAGAGATATCCGTGGTACGCCTTGGAGGGGCGAGGTCCACGGGCGAACGCACGGGAGAAAAAGGTCATCCGGGGGGGGGCTTTGGAAAGAAAGAAACGCATAGGAATACGTGTGACAGGGAAAACACAGACAAACATGCACCAAACACCTTCACATAACAACAATAACCGACAATGAGTGTGGCTGAATGAGGGGTTTATATAGGAGCTGGGGATGAGTGAATAATGAGCCCCAGGTGTGCATTGTTGATAAGTGGGGTACCACTGTATATATATATTTACAAAAATAAATAATCCAAATTGCAATTTTAGCAAAACAAGTTGCAACTATAGTAATACTGGGTAAAAATTAGTTAAGGTATAGTGATTCGTCTGTATGTATGTTAAAAACAAATACCTCAAACAATACATTTATGAATTTATTTATTTTGTATTTGTTTTTTATTTATTTGTTTGTTTATTTATGTTTGTTACATTACCCTTACTTCAAAAGTTGTCATGTGGCACAAGGTTAGAATAAAAAAATACATATAATTTATTAATATAATTTTTTTTATCAGTATAGGTTATTCTGTAACTGTGGCAAGGAAAAACTCCCCCCGAGATGGCATAAGGAAGAAACCTTGAGAGGAACCAGACTCAAGAGGGAACCCATCCTCATCTGGGTTGCACCGAATGTCTATTTATAGCAGATAAACGATGTTGCGGGGTGCAGTGATAGTGATCAGAAGAGAAATGTAGTCCTGAGTCAATGTAGCAGTCTGTTGACATTAACTACAGTCCGAATCCATCCTTAAAGCGCCCGTTCTTACTCCGGAATTTCATGGAACTACCCAAGGCATTGATAAGAAACCGTCCCCAGCTGCACAGAGTGTCCTCCAAATGAAGAGAACACTATCCAGAGGCAGGCCTGGACAAAGTGGGAAGATCCGCAAAGGGAAGAGGGGCAGGATCGGTGGTCACTGGAACCACAGTAGCATGTTTAACTCGACCGAGAGAGAGAAAGAGAGAGAGAGAAGAGGGGTGACAGGAAGAGAAGGATATAAATTATTAGGTGTCCTTATTGTTGTATGAAAGTTAATGTCACTGTCCATTTGGGACTCCGGCAAGACTCTCTATAGCAGCATAACTAAAAGGGAGAACCAGAAGGTAACACAGACATGAGGGATCTCTGGGATAAGAGACGACCCACCACACCACCGTCAACAAACCTGAGTGAACGTGCGAGAGTGAGGGGATGACAGTATACAAATATCCCAGTTCACCAAACACTCTATATCCATGATCCATGAAGAAAATCTACTGATAAAAGACTTGACTAAATAAATACGTTTTCAACCTTGACTTGAACACCGAGACTGTGTCTGAGTCCCGAACACTGATTGGAAGGCTGTTCCAAGGCTTTATAACACTGATTGGAAGGCTGTGGGGCTTTATAAGAGAAAGATCTGCCCCCTGCTGTAGTCTACATTATTTGAGGTACCAAGAAATAGCCTGCACCTTTTGATCTAAGTAGGTGTGGAGAATCATACTGGTACAGAAGTTCACTCAGATACTGCGGCACTAGACTGTTAAGTGCTTTATGCCTCAGTAGTAGTATTTTATAATCAATGCGAGATTTAATTAGGAGCCAGTGTAGACTGATTTAAACAGGGGTGATGTGGTCATATTTTCTAGATCTAGTGAGGACTTTTGCTGCTGCATTCTGAACTAACTGAAGCTCGAACAACCAGACAGTAAAGCAGTAGTCTAATCAGTAGTCTAATCTAGATGTAACAAAAGCATGAATGGGAAAGTTTACTTCTAGCTGCATGTGGTCCTAGTAAAAGCACTTCCGTCTTATCTGGGTTAAGCAGAAGAAAGTTATCAAGCATCCACTGTCTAATGTCCTTTACACACTCCTCAACATTGTTAAGATGATTTCTCATATCTGGCTTTGCTGAAATATACCGCTGTGTATCATCAGCATAGCAATGAAAGGGAATACCATGTTTATGTATAATTTTACCAAGAGGCAGCATATATATAGAGAAAAGCAGTGGGCCTAAGACAGATCCTTGCAGAACACCAAACTTAAACTCAGAGAGTGTGGAGAACTCACCATTTACATCAACAAACTTATAGCGATCAGTCAAATAAGACCTAAGCCAGGAGAGAGCTGTTCCCTTTATTCCAACAACGTTCTCAAGTCTAGCAAGCAGTATAGTATGATCAATAGTGTTAAAAGCTGCACTAAGGTCAAGCAAAACAAGTAAAGAAACAAAACCCCAGAGGCCAATAACAGGTCACAACGGCTGACATGGGTCAAGGTCAGGTTTCTTAATTAGGGGGTTGATAACTGCCAGTTTAAAGGATTTAGGTACATAACCAATTCTAACGGAAGAGTTTATCAATTTAAAATCAGGTTCACTTACTTTTGGAATTCACTGTTTGAAGAAACTTGTAGGCAAGGGATCGAGAATGCAGATGATTTTGATGAGGAAATAAATTAAATTAAGTCATTCTTTTGAATAGGAGTAAAACTTTGTAATTGATTGTCTGTTATAATTACACTGCTGTCTACAGGGTTATTTGTAAAATAGTTTGGATTTAAAATAATTGTCTGGATTTCTTGCCTGATGTTTTCAGCTTTATTATTAAAAAAGTTTATGAAATAATTACTACCTATTGATAGTGTTGCATGTTCATGTGCAGTGCTTTTGAAAAAGCTTGAATTGGCTTGGTAAGACGAGAAACGCCTGCCTAGTAAGCTGGATGATCGCTTTCTGCACCCTACTGTACTACCTCCGTGCCGTGGTCTGCCTTTTTTCCCTGATCTGCACATTGAGGTGTCCAGATCCTGGAATAGCCCATACTCGGCTCGCCTCTTCACCCCTTAAGGCCCCGGCTCTGCCCACCAACCCTTGCGATCAACTTCGGCTTTGGTGGGCAAGGCTTACTTAGCAGCAGGTCAGGCTGCCGGTTGTCTCCACACCATGGCTGTGGTGCAGGCATACCAGGCTGACCTGCTGCGGGACTTGGATGAGGGGTTTGGCTCTGGGGCTGATGATATTAAGGAGCTATGTTTAAGGCAGTAGGTTGGTCCATGTCAACCTTAGTAGCCACAAAAGCATGTTTGGCTTACATTGTCGGACATTTCCGACAGGGACAGGGCCTTCCTGCTGAACGCCCGATGGTACCTTCTGGCTTGTTTGGCGACGCTTTAGGCGCTGTCGTCAACAAGTTTCAGGAAGCTAAGTAGCAGTCGACGGCGTTTCAGCACTACCTTCATCGTCACTCCGAGGGGGGGTGGCATACAACCCATTATACTCAGCTAGAGATCCTGAAAGAGGACGTCTCTAGGTTATGTATGTAACTAGACCAGCCATAGATAGATGGGTAGAATTCCATGATTTCACTGATGTTAATGTGTGTCATTTTCAAGCATTTGCTTACTATGCAGTATTTATCTACAGGATAACATGGATATTAATATTCATTCCATCAGGATAATTAGCATCATTAAGTACCTTATTCTGCTTAGGGTTGCTGTAGATACAGAGCTTATCTGTGAAAACACTGAGTATTTGGTAGAAATACACCCTAGCTGAGATATATTTCTATTGCATCCTTATCCAGTGAGACTTATGAAATAATTCTGTTCCTATACTAATTTGATAGGGCAAAAACTAAGAGTACTATTGGTCAGAAAAAGCTGTTGTGGAGGTAGTATACACTCATCTTGAAATGAGACAGATAAAAAAGTATAGAGCATCATCTCTGAGATAAAAGCAAGCCTGCTCCACCACCACCTGCCAAGAAAGAGTGAGCAGTGGAGGACAGCCGGTGTAGCTGAGTTCCATGAAGTGATCCAGGTCTTGGTTAGCGCCAGAAAATGGATCGAGCGATGGGAAGCTCAGATGAATTCGACTTGCTGGCAATTGCGAAGCCCAACCTTCCAACACTGTTTGAGTCATTAACAAGACTAGTGGGTAGATGAGGTTATTGGTAGTTCAGATTCTGGTTTGTGAAGAAAAATCTGGGTCTGTGCAATGTGATCAGAAAAAGAGGATCAAGTCGGCAGCCTGGTCGGGAATGATTTCAGTAGGGCTAAGAAGAAATTGTTAATACAATAGAACTAAATGAAAAACAGGTAGCAAATATAAAATAGGTGTAACATTTTTAAACACTTTAATATATTTTAGCTTTTATAGTTGGTCACTTGATTCTGTCAAACTCATTTTTTTACATTACAACACAGTGTGACTTGACATATAAAAAATTAGTTTTGTGTAGTTCTCTGTTTCCTTTTTGTTCATTTATGTTGTCTCGTAAGACCTTGGTCCTGGGGGAAAGTTGTTGAGTGTGCATCCTAAAGGAAGTCAATTGATACTTTGGTGTGCAGGGCAACTTTCACAAATAAGTAATTTTCATAGGTGGAATGTCACAAATATTTTCTTTGAATTACTGTTTGTACGATATGTTTTTTGTGTACTTGTAGTAGATTCTAAAACCTGTAATTTGACTATTACTTAAGTATGTTTTGTTTACACTATTGTAATTAACTACATTTTAAATCATATCTTTTACATATATTTACTTTATATAAATTAAAAAATTAAAAAATAAAATAAAATAGTGCCCCAGAAACTACTGCACTGATTGATGGGCGAAGAACAAATGCTCTAAAATCTAAAGAAAGATAGAGATGGACAAGAAAGACGGCAGTGATGCAGACCCAGCTGTAAGCAAAATATCATTGAATCAAAAGCTGTTCAATGCATGTGCTCACTGTCTGAATTCTGAATCTGCATTTGAGATTTCTCTTTATCATTAATTACATTATAATAGAAGATTATTATTTTTTTAGTTTTCCTGCAAAAGTGCATAACTCACATTAGATTTAAGTCATGGACTGTAATGTTTTTTAAATGTATTTTATTTAATTTCTTTTTTTGTTATTGCAAAGATTTTATTTGTAAAGGTGTTCTGTTATTTCAAATCTGACCTTTCACTATTAAAACTATCAAAACTAACAATTTTTATAGAATAACCATTAAAATGCTGAATAAATGTCCATGCCCTCCCAGTGACTGTATGGGTTTTTTCATGGTTCTCTGGTATCTTTGTAGTGTCCAAAATGTTCCAGTAGGTGGATTGGTTTAAGGCACTGTATGAATCGAGTGTTAGTGGGTGAGATGCTATACTGCTCACCAGTTATTTGATTTAATGTGCCGTTAATTGTATATTATATAGATAAGATATAGATAGATAAGATATATTTTGACATATCTTAACAGAAGATGAGATACTGCAAGTCATCCAATCTTGCAATCCCACAACCTGTCCTCTGGATCCAATCCCTTCAACTATGCTTCAGACCATCACACAAGATCTCCTGCCCTTCATCTCCACAATCATCAATGGGTCATTAACATCTGGTTAAGTACCAACTACCTTCAAGCAAGCAAGGGTCATTCCCATCTTGAAGAAACCTGCTTTGGATCCATCAGACATCAACAACTACAGAAACCTGTATCACTTCTCTCCTTTCTTTCTAAATCTCTGGAACGCACTGTTTTTAACCAACTGTCTGTCTATCTCTCACAGAACAACCTCCATGATCCTAATCAGTCTGGGTTTAAAGCAGCACATTCCACAGAGACGGCACTTTTGGCTGTTTCTGAGAAACTGCATGCTGCTCGGTCAGCCAAGCTGTCATCTGTACTTATCTTCCTGGACCTTTCAGCAGCATTTGACACAGTCAACCACAAGACACTTTTGTCAACCCTCAAGAGCCTTGGTATCTGCGGAACAGCATGGGAATGGTTTGCTTCCTACTTGGAAGGTCGCTCATACCAGGTAACATGGAGGGGATGCACATCTGCCCCATGCAGACTCACCACAAGATCTCCAAATAACACTTCATGACTCTCTGCTCTCCCCTTCAGCCACTGCTCTTAACCTTGGGGTAACTATGTGTGACCGGTCACATTCGATTCTGACCGGTGCTCGTGATCTCTGCGTTGTGTTGTGGAATGACGAGTCTTTACAACTTTGTTGCAGCAGTACTGGAGAGTTTATTGTCACCAACACTCAACAATACTGGATGGAATACAGAAAGAAACAAAAACGTAGCAGCTTGGTTAGCTTTACCACCTGCACAAATCAAATTGCAGCCATTAGCTCACTAGCATTACTAAGCCTAGCCAAAGCACATGCTTATTCGGCTCGCTATATTTATCAAATAAGACGTTTAATCCTCCCCATCCATCCACAAATCACTTTACATATCACATATTACATTAATAACACTTAACAATAACATTTGAACATGTTATGAGTAAAATTCAAATGTGTAAAACTTTTTTATAAGTAAACCATTTTTACCGCTAACAGCTTACCTCTCCTCAGTATGCACAAAGTAAACTGAGGAGCAGCGCATGCTTCCCGAATGACTTCATGACATAGCACAGCTCAATCACAAGAAAAAACACTTACACCTAAAATAGAACTAATTAATTTACACATGACATAAAACAAACAAATTAAAGCAAATAGAACAAACAGGAAGGATTATTAGTGAAATGCATATATTATCATTGTAAATATACATGCATGAAAATTAACATCAGTCACATATGGACAATGAACTGTCCTTCTTCCCACATGTCGGTAATGTTGCTTGTTCTTGTCGATTTCTTCTCTATAACATCCGAAGGATTCGACCATTTCTGTCCATACAGGCTGCCCAGGTGCTTGTTCAGTCTCTTGTCATTTCAAGACTTGACTACTGCAACACTCTGCTGGCAGGTCTTCCCCTGAACGCTATTCGTCCCCTGCAAATGATCCAAAACGCAGCTGCACGACTTGTGTTCAATCAGCCCAAGTTCTCCCACACCACCCCACTGCTGCGCTCCCTTCACTGGCTTCCAGTAGCTGCACGTATCAGATTCAAAACACTGATGCTTGCCTACAAGGCCAAAAATGGACCAGCACCATATTACCTCAGTGACCTTATCACATCTGCACCACGCTGTCTGAGATCCTCCAGCACTGCTCGACTGGTACCTCCTTCTCTCAGAATTAGAGGTAAGTACACTTCAAGGCTCTTCTCTGTTCTGGCACTGAGGTGGTGGAATGAACTTCCCCTAGATGTCCATACAGCAGAGTCCCTGACTATCTTCAAGCGACAACTGAAGACCTACCTCTTCCTGAAACACTTAAATTAGCACTTCCAAGCTTGTAGAATTCAAGGGTTATATTTATATTAAGTTTGTAATCTTGCGTACCAGTGTTGATTTATTCATTACTAGAGACTCAAAGCACTTTTGTACGTCGCTCTGGATAAGGGCGACTGCTAAATGCCGCAAAGGTAAATGTTAATGTTTTGAAGCTGAAACACTATTGTTTTTTGTGTGAAATCTTTTGGTATCCATGAGAGCAGAGAAAATTCACAGCATTCTTTCCAATTTACCACCTATTTAAGAAGAGCGCTAATATATCTGGAGGGCACTCAGAAGTGCAAAAATGGGGTACAGAGTTTATACAGTGCATAGGGGTGCCACACATTGGGATTATGCATTGTAATTATTCTTGTATTTTTTTTGTATAAGTTCTCTCTTAACAGTGTGTGGGTTGATAATGACCAGGACTGGCTGAATTGGATGGAAGTTTGAAGAAACACATTTTTTTTCTATCTGTTCCTCCCACGTATTCTAGCACATACTGTTGCATCACTGGCTAACACACACAAGGACTCCTCTTCTACCTTCCTTACCACCACCACCCCACCCCAATACATATGCCACAATTCCACTTGACAGCTGTTTTTAAGCTGCGGGGAGCCACAAACACGTACATGCATGCATACATGTACACACATCTGCATATACACAAACACTCTACAAAGGCACATGTGTATGTGTATTTATCCTTTTTTCCAGTATTCATCCAGACCATATCAAAAGCGTTTTCAGATGCTGTCAGAATATCAGATTACAAAGAAATGTGGTGTCACTTGTGTATATGTATGTGTGTGTGTGTGTGTGTGTGTGTGTGTGTGTGTGTGTGTGTGTAAGAAAGACAGCATTTTATGACAACTGTGATGGCGTCACTTGCTATATTTGTCTGTGTGTCCTCTTCACTGATGAGTAAAATTTACCACAAAACACTGACTGCATGACATGAGTTTTATATGCACTCTACAGCCCTTGAAAAATAATTGGCACTCTTGATTAGCTAAAATGTTAAAACATAGCACAACGAGCGTGAACATACAGTCACACTAAAGCAGAGAACTAGGGCCTGGGGACCTGTGCTGACTTTTAATTGTGCCCAATATGACCTATATTAGTAAAGTACAAAAAGGGGTAGAAACATTTAACAGAATATTTTTTGTTTTAGATTCAACCTGCATTTAACAATTTAAACATTTTTGCAGTACCTCCCTCCGTGAGCAGACATTTAGCATGATGAACTTGAACAAGTGTGAAAAGTAAACTAACTGACTGTCACCTACAGTACATAATGTCCTGAATTTGTCAGTAAAACAGCTGCAGCCCAATCTGGAAAATCTTAAAAAAAATAAATGACACAAAGCTGGTATTTATTTTTCCAAAGACTTTCCATGCAGCCAATAAGCTGTGTTTGGTGGCAGAAATTTTGGAAGAAATTTCATTTTAAAACCTAATGGGGTACGTGTTTGGAGTGATTTCAAAGCACACACACACACACACACACACACACACACACACACACACACACACATACATTCTTAAGCTGCCTAAGACTTATTTAAGACCTTTTAATCATTCAGGTGTGTAAAACCCCACCCCTCTGCCTGTCTTTATTGATGGTACTAAAATGGACTCATAATGACTCTGGTCGTAATGTTATTATGTCAAAATGTTTTGCCTTATTGGTGTTGAAGCATCAGCTGAACTGATTACATTAGAGCCTACTCTAAGAGTCTCTCTTTTACTTCACCAAAAGTCCCGATTGCTCTATTTCTTTAGGCAACTTTTTTTTAAAACCCATTTTAGTTAAATCGCTTTAGTTTATAACTCAGCCATGTAATCGCTTGTATGCTTCGAGGTAGAAGCATCAGTGCAAAGTAGTCTTCTTTTGCTTATTTTGCACTACTGGATAAAGTAAAACAAACTCCTGCCTTCAGTCAAGAGTAAATTACTGAGACTCACTTTACGGTGCATGTATTAAAGTGTGTGCATAGACATTTACAATGTGACAACCCAACGCAAAAACTACTCAATTCCCGAATGGAGTAAATAAGGATGAAAAAAAATGACATCTAATTAAGGAAAGACGAAAGGAAAGGAAGGATTTGTTGGAAAATGAAAGAGCATGGGAGTGATAAGTACTTGCTGTGGTGTGTGATTACCACAAGCTCCTTCCCTGCATCAAAGAGCACTAATGTGTGTATGTAATTACAGTGTGTTTGGTAAACGGGGATACACCCCTTCCTTTGTAGTGAAGGAATGCACATAGTTGTGGTGTACGCTGCTAAAAGTAATGCATTAAAGTGATATGGGCATATACTTTATCACCTGATAGTAGATGGCGTGGACATATTCATTGTGTGTGTGTGTGTGTGTGTGTGTGTGTGTGTGTGTGTGTGTGTGTGTGTGTGTGTTTACAGTATCAACCCGGATATGAACAATTGAATGTTCAGAGACACATTTACACAAATAAGACTTTTTTTGTTCATGATAATTGGGTTAGTTTAAAAAACCCTAAGAGAGCTGTGATGAGTATTTATCGCTCCCATGCTCTTTCATTTTCCAACAAATCCTTCCTTTCCTTAATTAGGTGTCATCGCTTTTCCATCCTTATTCATTTTCTTCAGTAGTCTGTGAGATGTCACATTGCAAATGTCTACACACAATTCATGTAATCTATTTCATATGCTATAAAATAATAATGAATGAAAGCAAGCAATAATGGGGCACAAATCAAGACAAGTAGGACTGTCCTTCCAGTACCAAAATGATTTCATTAAAGGAAAATGTCCTGCAAAAACTCAGTTGATATGTCAGTTATATTTCATATACAATATTTGTTCCAGCGTCTTCGTTAGAGTCAGGACAAAGCGAATGAAAGCGGTTGTGTTTAAAGGCAACAATAAAACTCCACTGAGATCTGGCTGAAATCTGTATCATGATTTAAACATAAGTTTAACATGGCATGCAAACAAGATCACGCCATTAGAAGTCCATTCTAATTCTCACAGAGCTCAGTTCTCACTGGGTCAGTCTACTCCAGTCAGAAACACACTATAAGTGCTCTTGTGATAAGAGACTGCATTCTGTAGCACTAAAAAAGTTCTGATGTATCCTAACTGTATAGGAGACAATTTTGTTGTGTTAAAAAAAAAAAAAAAAAAAAAAACAGCAACACGGGAGCTTTAAAGATGGATTTGGATTGTAGCTAATGTTAACAGTCTACTACAATGGCTCAGGACCACAGGTTATATTTAATCACCTATCACTGCAAACCTCAACAATGATGAACTATCATGAATGGACAATAAGTGTTGTTCCTATCAAGGTTTCTTCCTCATGCCATCTCAGGTTTTTTGCTTGCCACAGTTGCTACTGGCTCACTCATTAGGGGGAAACTTACAATTACAAGGACATTATTTTATTGCCACTTTATGAGTGTAAAGCTGCTTTGTGACAATGTCCATAGTTGAAAGCACTATACAAATAAAAAAAAATTGAATTAATTAAAATTTAATGTCCACGTTTGAAGGATGCTTTGACTTCATCCCAAAGCAGCACAGCAATGTACACCACAAAAATATTGGGACACCTGACTTTTCCAGCCATTATTCCCCAAACTGCTACGTCAAAGGTGCACAATTTTATTGGATGTCTTTTGGATACGGCATCACAGATTTTTTTCTTAAAATTGAAATAGGAGACTCAAACTTGTTCCAGCATGACTATGCTTCTGTGAACAAAGCCAGCTAGGTGAAAATATGGTTTACATAATTTGTAGTAGAAGATCTTGAGTGGCCTGCTATAGAGCTCTGACCTCAACCCTACTAAACAAGTTTAAGATGAATTGGAATGCTGACTGCACCCCAGGCCTCCTCACCTACATAAGTACCTTACTTTAATAAAACTCTTGTGGCTGAATGAGCACAAATCTCTACGACCATACAAAACACTGATTAACCTTTTCTTCATGGCACCTGTTAGATGGTGGGATGTATTAGGCAGCAAGCAAACATTTTGTCCTCAAAGTTGATGTGTTAGAAGAAGGACAAATGGGCAAGGATAAGAATTTGAGTGAGTTTGACAGGGGTTAAACTGGTCAGAACTGTTTTGGCAGTAAAAGGGGGACCAACAGTAAAGTATTTTAGAAAGAACATTTGAACGCGACCTAATAATTGGTCGTTTGACTCCCAGGTTTGAGGGATCTCATTAGGCAATTGTTGATAATTGATGAATTGATGATGATACAGTTGGCACTATTTTTAACCCATATGAAAATATGTAGCAGACATTATAACGGCAAAACAAAGTGGTTTATAGTAAAGAGAATTGTATTGTAATGGGATGGCTACAGTTTTCAAAGCCTGCTAGGTGGGAGACAAAGGCCTAATAAAGACCTAACAAGAAACCTTGTACCAAAATTATTATTATTCAGTTAGTATAGTAGTACCTTTTTATTTTTTATAACATAGACCTACTATATACTATAGTGAGACTTTGTCATGAAAGGTAAGATATAGCATTTTTTGTTCATTTTTTTTATTTTTTACTTTGGTAGTTTGGAGCAGCTTGAATTGTTTCTCCAGCTTGCTGAAAGGTGCATTGTAAGTATACTTACACGGTCAAATAAATGGCATTGGTATACATCTTCAGGAGCTCTTCAGGAGTCAGACATCTGTTTTGAGATACTTCTATTGTGAAAGCAGTGAATGAAACAGAATCTTGGGAGATGTACCAAGAAAATGGAACACGGAAAGTGGAGATACATCTGTGGAGATACATCATTTAGCCTTGACCTTGGAACTACCAGCAACTTCAGCCCCCATTTATGTTAGATAATGAGGATGACTAACTTGAAAATAAATGTAATTCTGAAACTTTGTAGCATGCTTTAATACCCCTGAGTGATGCCATCCCAGCTATATTTGTAAGGTAAAGGTATTAGGTCGTCTGAGAGGAGAGAGGGTGGACTTAATTGTATCATTTTGCTATAGTGCACATTGTATTGCTATAGTCCTAGCATCCAAGTGTTGCAACACACACACACACCTACACACCTACACACACACACACACACACATTTCATATATATATATATATATATATATATATATATATATATATATATATATATATATATATATATACACATTGAGGAAAATAAGCATTTGAACACCCTGCTATTTTGCAAGTTCTCCCACTTAGAAATCATGGAGGGGTCTGAAAGTGTCAGCGTAGGTGCATGTCCACTGTGAGAGACATAATCTAAAAAAAAAAAAATCCAGAAATCACAATGTATGATTTTGTAACTATTTATTTGTATGATACAGCTGCAAATAAGTATTTGAACACCTGAGAAAGTCAATGTTAATATTTGGTACAGTAGCCTTTGTTTGCAATTACAGAGGTCAAACGTTTTCTTGTAGTTTTTCACCAGGTTTGCACACACTGCAGAAGGGATTTTGGCCACTCCTCCACACAGATCTTCTCTAGATCAGTCAGGTTTCTGGCATGTTGCTGAGAAACACAGAGTTTGAGCTTCCTCCAAAGATTCTCTATTGGGTTTAGGTCTGGAGACTGGCTAGGCCATGCCAGAACCTTGATATGCTTCTTACAGAGCCACTCCTTGGTTATACTGGCTGTGTGCTTCGGGTCATTGTTATGTTGGAAGACCCAGCCTCGACCCATCTTCAATGATCTAACTGAGGGAAGGAGGTTGTTCCCCAAAATCTCGCAATACATGGCCCCGGTCATCCTCTCCTTAATACAGTGCAGTCGCCCTGTCCCATGTGCAGAAAAACACCCCCAAAGCATGATGCTACCACCCCATGCTTCACAGTAGGGATGGTGTTCTTGGAATGGTACTCATCATTCTTCTTCCTCCAAACACGTTTAGTGGAATTATGACCCAAAAGTTCTATTTTGGTCTCATCTGACTACATGACTTTCTCCCATGACTCCTCTGGATCATCCAAATGGTCATTGGCGAACTTAAGACGTGCCTGGACATGTGCTGGTTTAAGTAGGGGAACCTTCCGTGCCATGCATGATTTCAAACCATGACGTCTTAGTGTATTACCAACAGTAACCTTGGAAACGGTGGTCCCAGCTCTTTTCAGGTCATTGACCAGCTTCTCCTGTGTAGTTCTGGGCTGATTTCTCACCTTCCTTAGGATCATTGAGACCCCACGAGGTAAGATCTTGAATGGAGCCCCAGTCCGAGGGAGATTGACAGTCATGTTTAGCTTCTTCCATTTTCTAATGATTGCTCCAACAGTGGACCTTTTTTCACCAAGCTGCTTGGCTATTTCCCCGTAGCCCTTTCCAGCCTTGTGGAGGTGTACAATTTTGTCTCTAGTGTCTTTGGACAGCTCTTTGGTCTTGGCCATGTTAGTAGTTGGATTCTTACTGATTGTATGGGGTGGACAGGTGTCTTTATGCAGCTAACGACCTCAAACAGGTGCATCTAATTTAGGATAATAAATATAGTGGAGGTGGACATTTTAAAGGCAGACTAACTGGTCTTTAAGGGTCAGAATTGTTGACAGGTGTTCAAATACTTATTTGCAGCTGTATCATACAAATAAATAGTTTAAAAATCATATATTGTGATTTCTGGATTTTGTTTTTAGATTATGTCTCTCACAGTGGACATGCACCTACGATGACAATTTCAGACCCCTCCATGATTTCTAAGTGGGAGAACTTGCAAAATAGCAGGGTGTTCAAATACTTATTTTCCTCACTGTATGTATATATATATATAGAGAGAGAGAGAGAGAGAGAGAGAGAGAGAGAGAGAGAGAGAGATGCTGTTATAGAAAAATGACTTAAGACTTTCTGACCAATCAGATTTAAGAATTTACCAGAACTGTGGTAATGGATTATAATGAGAGTTATTTAAATCATTGACATTCTTCTATTAGAATAGCCAGTGTCCACAATCAGCTAGCTTTGCATTGCCCCTGGATAACTATAACCTTCAGAGACCACAAAGTCACAGGAGAACACATTTACTGGGTATCTAAATGATGTCTCTAGTTACCCAAAATAAGAAAGTAATAAGAAAATGATGTGCAGCTCAACTGATTTGACCTGTTTTCGAAACAGCACCACAATACAAATTTTATATAAAATGTAGTAGATAAAGTGTCATCATGCTGTGTGTGCAGTGATGATAATATGGGCACACTATCTGCAGAGATCTCATTTTGTCCTGCAACACAGGAAAAAAAAAACATTAAATAAATTTTAAGCAGATGTAAATGCCTTAGCGAAATGCCAGTGTGTGAAAGTGACCTAACTGCAGTTCATGCTGCTGTGCTTTTTAAACTTGCGAATTTATGTGTGCTGCAGAAATCTCACTACCAAACTAATTGCATTAAAAAAATTATTACATTCAAGTCAGACATGCATATATGGAAAAAGGCTTGTTGAACATCATCTCATTCCACATTTGGTCCCCATTTTCTGGTAGAATGACCTCCAATCTTCTGGGAAGGTGTTCCTCTATATTTTTGAGTGAGGTTGCTCATTCTACCACAATGGTGTTAGCGAAGTCAGGTACTGATGTAGGAGACCTGGGGTGCAGTCAGTGTTCCATTTCATACCAAAGGTGTTCAATAGGGTTCATGTCGGAGCTCTAATGCAGATCACTCAAGATCTGACACTTCAACCCATTGGGGGGAAGTCAGTGCTGACATTCCTCACTGTTCTGAACTGTAGTGCACACTGCACACTATGCACCTTAACACTCCGGTTTGCACAGGTTTTTTTTTTTTTTTTACTTAAGTTTATCTATCTACCTATCTACCTATCTATCTATCTATCTATCTATCTATCTATCTATCTATCTATCTATCTGTCTATCTATCTGTCTGTCTGTCTGTCTGTCTGTCTGTCTGTCTGTCTGTCTGTCGCAGATCTTCTAGATCAAAGCATAGTCATGCACTAAATGCTTTCGCATCCAGTTATCTTATTAAATTTTGTGTCTCCAAGAAGTTTGGGGACAAAACACATATGTGTATAAAATTCAGACGTTCCAGTATTTATTTTTCTACACAGTGTCTTTTAAAAACCCTTCTAAAAAGACTAAATAAAACTAATACTAGCACCACATCTTTTGCTAAAGGATCCTGAGAGTCTGGGCAAGAGATAATCTTTACCTTAAAACAGTGCACAAACACTATAAAGTAGGCTTATCTGATACAATGACAACAAACGGCAATTTTTCAAAATCCAGTAGCTGATCAATGTGTTAAATACCTTTTGCATATAACCCGAATGACCTCTGTGTTACCACTGCCAGTTGTTTCTATGGCAACAGTGAAGTGAGGAAGGAAAAAAAGGAAACTCTGGAAACACATTTATAACTTAAGAAAACACAAAATGTTCTGCTCGGAGCGCTTTTAAGATTTAACTCGTGTCCCCACCTACACGCTTTACTCAAGTACATGCAACAAATCCTGGATTCATACTCGTAATCTTGACTGTCAGTGTGCCAACAGATCAACAGATTGAACTCTTTCATCTTCAGTTCTACCATCAAACTGGCAGGACGCCAACCCCAGCCATAATCATCTTTATTTGAAGGTTTTGGAGACACGTCAATATTTCTAACACACTAAAACAGACTATAGATATTGATAAATGAATATGCTACGGTGTGATAAATTACAGAGTAATTTTTACATACAATTGTATAAAACAGTCCATATGTACATCATAGAGTTTATACTATACAGTATGCATAAAATAACAATAAATTATAGTTACAAATAAAGCAAAAACAAAATGGAAAAATTATGATTGGGAGTTGTATGGACAATTTACCGAATTTGTTTTATTACACATTTTGGACATTTATATTATTCGTCAGAGAAGAAAGCTCAAATATTCCAAGACTTTCTTCACTATGAATGTGCATGAAGGCAGCTATACTCGAGTTTTGTAAAATTGTTGAAAGTTAAAAGCTGTTGGCCCGAGACATGCAGAAAGCCCATGTGCATTGCTTATGAAGTAAAGATTACTGGAATTTGGGAGATTTTTTTTCCCAATACAGTCAGCTCACAAAGAATTAAAGATTTTTTTTTTCACAAACCAAAAACAAGGTGCAATTGTTTAAAAAAAAAAAGAAAAAATTCTTGATGCAAGCGCATAAAAAAAAAAAAAAAAAATCAATGCTGTAACAGTTTTTGATGAGAAATTCTTTCTAAAGTCAGAGATGGACAGCTGTGGTCCTGAAGGATTTAGACTAAGGAAACATTCGGGAAAACTAAACAGTGGAGTTAGATTACTAATGCTGCATTTCTTGATCCCAACATGCTTGGAATGAATGTTACATTTGTTGTTCCGAATTACCCAGAAACCTGTCTTTTACTCACAGCACTTAAGCTCTGAGGATTAGCCAAAGATCAGCTCCACCAAACCTGGAGGTACATTTTTTTTTTTCTTTTTACAGTATTTCTTCTGGATTGCAGGTTATAAAGGTATAGATGCTGAATTTCAAATGACACTATAAAGTCTTGAAATGATCATTAAGCAGAACTACAATAAAATGTAATGGGAGAAAAAATATTTTATTTAATAGTCATTCTCTGGTTTAGATGGGTGAGATTGGTTTGTGAGAAACAGGACTGGAGTGCTTTCATAAAGCAGTACAAATGCTTCATATTGTATCCACTGCAAATTTTATTTTTTTTAATGAAGTGTCCAGTTTTGAAATGGATAGCTACGGTAAGTAAGCCATGGCTAGTGCAGATTGTGGTGTGTGTGTGTGTGTGTGTGTGTGTGTGTGTGCGTGTGTGTGTGTGTGTGTGTGATAAGAAAGTGGAAATTGTGTAACCTAGTTCTGTCTCTGTGCGCTTCAGGCAGTAAGACACAATACTGACCCTAGGAAAGACCTTTATAGCTCACACTCTCTCACACACACCTTACAAATGGCCTTAAATAATCTGAGTTTAAAAAGTTTCAATTCTTTAAACCACCAGCTTGTAATTTAGTCACCCATTTTATAGCTAATTATTTAGTTAATTTATTTGCCTTATTAAATTATGCAAAGGAAAATAACAAATATGTGCATCTGGAATGACTGACAGTTTTGAACTTTTCAATATTATTCATTAACCCTAGAAGATCTGCCCTCTGGAGCCTATATAACACATACCAATCTCTGATCTCAATTATCCTGCTTAAAAAAAAAAAAAAAAAGCCGATGTGGCGGCTTTACTCTCTATCAAGATAAACAGCATCTACCAAATGCAAAATGTAAATGTAAATCTCCAGATTTATTTCCCCATGGCTGTTAGAGTAAACCTCCACTCTTCTAGGGAAAGCATTTCACTACATTTTTGAAGCGTGGTCATGGAGAATCTAAATTCAAATTTATTCCCAAGTATTTAATAGGGCTGAGTTTAGGGCTCTGAGTGGGCCACTCCAGATCTACGGGTTCAACCTTGGCATGCTACGTCTTCATGAGACTTGCTTTGTCAACCGGTGGATTGTCATGAACAGATTTAACGCCTTCTTTCTTTAAAAAAAAAATATTGTAATATTGTAGCAATACAAAATATTTCTACAGCATACAAAGACATTCTGTACAATTGTGTATGCTTCAAACTTTGAGGCAAGAAATATCAATTTGAGAAATATTCGGTGAAGTACGATTCCCTATGTTCATAAACATAATTTGCAGGGAATGGTGTGTTACTGCTTGCTGACAACAGAAAAATTAAGCAAGTGTGAAACCATTTCCTTATGATTATAAATCAGAGTCCTAACTGCCTTCATCAGGATCTAAGTGCGAACTTCCATGTGAGTATGGAAAAAGTGCAAAATGTAAAACAATATCTGAAAGACGTCCAGACAAAAAATCAGTTCGATGTAAAACTTTTCACCTTTCACCTTTTTCACCTATAGACTGACTGTGTCTGTGAAATCAGTGCAATTTCCCCAATCGAACGGAAGTACCACATCGTAGCTGCACTTCAAGGGGTTTTTCGACTCTGTCCGTGTTTACATCTTTGTGTGCTCCGTAAGGAAATAACTTAGAGATACACGATTTTCTCCTCCCCGTCGGGATCTTGGTTCTCGGTATCCATGGAAACGAAAGCCTGTGGCACCGAGGGGGCGTCACCTTGATAAATCCCTGGCCCCACCGCTCCTGCTGTCCTGGTGGTATGGATCGCTGGAGCAACAACTGGGAAGAACAACAGTAAAGTCAAACAGCAGTATAGACACTGTTTTACATTTTTTTTTCTTTTTTGCAAAAAAAAACATGAATAAGGTTCGTATGAGCCAAAATGATCTAATGTTAGAGCTGCCCTAAAACTCGGTGGTGGTGGTGGTGGTGGTGGTGCTGTTTTTTACGGTTATAATGGATGTTAAAATTAACATCCTAATCACAATAAATATAATAGGGGTAAATCATAATTTAGTGTTTTAATTAATAAGATAAATTAACTGACTTAACTGCCTCCATTGGAGCTCAGTGACTGTTCTTTCACTGATGCATAATGCAAGCTGATTTAACATTGTCCTGCCCGTACACACTGCCACCTCTGCGCCAAAATTAACAATGCTCAACATCTAAAGTATATCGACACCTGACCATAAGAATTGTATGTGCTCTTTAAAACCCATTACACATTTAGTCCTTATTTACTGTTATAACAACCTCTAATCTTCTGGGGAAAAACGCACACATAGATTATTGTGTGGGGTCATAGAGATTTGTGATCATTCAGCGACATAGGGCATTAGTAAAGTCAGGTAGTGATGTTGGTTAGGTGTGGAGGTCTGGGTTGCAGCCAGAGTTTCATTGCATCCCAAAGGTCATTAATATGGTTGAGGTCAGAGCTCTATAGCAGGTAACTCAAAATCTTTGACTCTTCTTCTTCTTTAGGCTTCTCCCATTAGGGGTCGGCACATGGGATCATCCGTCTACATACACTCTTGTCCTCTACATCTGCCTCTTTTACCCCAACTAGCTGCATGTCTTCCCTCAACACATCCATAAACCGCCTCCTTGGCCTTCCTCTTTTCCTCCTTCCTGGTGGCTCCATCCTCAGCATTCTCCTACCGATATACCCCATGTCCCTCCTCTGCATAAAATCTCAGACTGTAATGAATGTAACCTAACCTTCATTGAGTTTCCTAGATCAATTAAAGGGAAAGTTTCCTGCTACCGCATCCTACACAATTGTGTACCTCCAACATCTAGTGTGGGAAAGAACCAAAAATAGCTGGAAAAGTAATATGTCCCAATACTTTCGCATGTGTATTAATTGCATATTAATTTATAGAATGTAAATAGTTATGTAGTAATACAAACATAAATGCAGGGCATTGCTTATAAACTATATTTCCAAATGTTTGCGGAAATCTGGTCATAAGTATGGTATGTGCTTTTTGAGCATTGCATTCCACATTTAGTCCTAATTCGCTGTTATAATTCCCTCCACTCTTCTGGGAAGCTGTTCCACTAGATTTTAGAGTGTGCTTATGAAGATTTGTGCTCATTCAGTCACAATGGTGTTGGTAAAGTTGGGTACTGATGTAGGGTGAGGAAGCCTGTGGTGCAGTCAGTGTTCCAATTCAACACAAAAGTGATGGGTTGCGGTCTTCCACTCCAACCCATATCTTCATGGAGTTTGCTTTGTGCACAGGGGCATTGTCATGCTGGTACAGATGCAAGTCTCATAGTTCAAGTGAAGGGAAAATGTTCATGCTACTGCACCCAAAGACACCCTATACAACTGTGTGCCTTCAGATTTGCGATAACAGTTTCCCACAATTGGCTGGGAAAGTCAGGTGTCCCAATAATTTTGTCCATATAGTGTACATGTGCCCTACATTTTGTTCATGAGGTCTTACCATTTCCCTGAACAAATAGAGCATTTAGCCTCTTCTGGTTTTCCTATCTCTACCTGTCTACCTGTATCTGTGTTTTCGTCTTTTGGATTACAAAAGATCCCTGTGCTGACGTCTACTGTCTGGTCTGCCCTCATCCTTACGCACAATAATAGGAAGACATCTAGAAGGGCATATTTGTGGCCTTGAGTCCCAAACAGAAACAGGAGATGAAAGAGTAGAGCATTAAGTTAAACAAAGCATTCGCATGTCTAAAGTCTAAAGCAAGGTGGCATTTGAGCCATATTCATCACAATACTGCAGAATGCACGTTATTCATGAGGCGTGGGAACAAGCCCTGTTGTTTCGTTGTTGCAGTTGTGGAGACAATCCTTAAGCTTATAATAGCCATAATTGTGTAGCCGTTCAGTTAATCACTAAAATTGCTTCTTAATGTTAACACCTACATTTGCAACCTTTTTCGGGTCAGCAAGCACCATTAGGGTTAGAAGAAATACACAATTCATAAAATATATTATGTACTAGAGGTCATAGTTAATCGTGCATGTGTTTAGTCAAAAAAATGGCACTGTTAACACAAACATTGGGATTTCTAAAAAACAAAATATGCTTTAATGACAGCTTGACAAACTCAAGGCAATCTCTCATCAGAGTCACGAGGTAGTCACCTGCAGTGGTTTTCAATGCACAGGTGTGCCTTTCAAGAGTTCATTTGTGACATTTCATGCCTTCTTAATGTGCAGGTGGTTCAAAGGACACTATGAGAGTCAGGCCTTCATGGTTGAATTGCGGCAAAGAGACCATTATTTCAGAAGAACAACAAGCAGAAGAGACTTGCTTGGGCCAAGAAACACAAGAAATTAACATTTAGATCAATGGAAGACTGTCCTTTGGTCTGACTAGTCAGATTTTCTTATTTTTGGTTTTAATCAACATTCTTATTTAGACACATAAAGGGTGAATAGAGTTCCTTAATGAGTGGTTCCCATTGTGAAGCATGGAGATATGTGCTAAACATGTGCTAAATCAAATATGCGGATCACGAAAGTGAAATTCATACCGGATCGGTCAAGGCCTGGGTTACCAATGACCGCCACAGGTATTGTTAACAACCCAACAGGGTACTGATGGAAATTGGGCTACTGTTAGCCGAAGAATGAATTGGAAAGGAGGAAGACGTCTACAGAGACAGCAGGAAAAGGAGAAGTGGAGGTTATGGTGAGTACCTTCAATGTTGGTACTATGACTGGTAAAGGGAGAGAGTTAGCTGATATGATGGAGAGGAGAAAGGTAGATATTTTGTGTGTCCAGGAGACCAAGTGGAAAGGGAGTAAGGCCAGAAACATTGGAGATGGTTAAAACTGTTCTACCATGGTGTGGATGGAAAGAGAAATGGTGTAGGGGTGATTCTGAAGGAAGAGTACAATAAGAGTGTAGTGGAGGTGAAGAGAGTTTCTGATAGGGTGATAACCATGAAGCTGGAATTTGAAGGGGTGATGATAAATGTCATCAGTGCTTATGCTCCACAAGTGGGTTGTGAGATGGAATGAATGATTGGTGATTGGGGCAGACTTTAATGGGCATGTGAAGGGAACAGAGGTAATGAGAAGGTGATGGTCGGTATGGCCTTAAGGAGAGGAATGTGGAAGGGCAGATGGTGGTGGATTTAGCTAAAAGGTTGAAAATGGCAGTGGTGAACACTTATTTTAGAGGTTGGCGAAACAGAATTGGGATCGACAGAGTGATGAGAAAAGTAGGCAGGAGTACAAGAAGATGCGGAAGCAGGTAAAGAGGGATGTGGCAAAAGCTAAGGAAAAGGCATATGAGAAGCTGTATGAGTAGTTGGACACTAAGGAAGGAGAAAAAGATTTATACCAATTGGTTTTATTTATACCGAGCATTACTTGCTTTGAGAATGTTGATGAAGTATAGCGAAGGTCAGAAGGATTACGACTGGGTGCCAAGAGAGGAGTTATGATATCGTATGAGAAAGTCAGGTGTGTCATAGAAGTATGTGAGGGTGTAACAGGACATGTATGAGGACAGTGTGACAGCAGTGAAGTGGGGAGTAGGAACAACAGACTGGTTCAAGGTGAAGGTTGAACTGCATCAAGGATTGGCTCTGAGACCTTTCCTGTTTGCCTGTTTGTTTGAAAAAGAGCAGATGTAGAGCAAAGTGGGATGTGGAGAAGGATGATCCGCTGTGGCAAACCCCTAACAGGAGCAGCCGAAAAAAGAAAAGTATAAAAATATAAAAAAGCATAATATTGAAATATAAATACAGTATCTAGCCCCAACAATTACCTAAGAGTAAACAAATAAATAAATTAAACTTGATCCTTTTCCCCCGATTTGCCAATTCCAACCTGTGGGACAGAACCATCCGCGGAAGTTTAACCCTGGCACACATTTATTTCTAAGACAAACAGCCAAAAAATAAAAAATAAATAGCCAGCTGCAGCTTTTTGTGCTGCTGCATACGATGCATCACAAAAAAAACACACTTGAAGAAAAATGTGTTTGGACTTTTTTCTACTCACATGAGCACAAGATGATTGAGAAAGCATGCTATGAAGTGTTCAGTAGGAATCTACAGAGGGTTTTTTCTAGGTGGTGCCTTACACATCAGTAGCTCATTGCCACATTAAAACAAGGACTATCCTCCATGAATCTGTCAATAAGTAGTGAAGGTTAATCAGCCAATCAATATGAAGAGGCAATATCCAGAGTTAGCTTTTAACCTTTCATCACAAGATCGGTAATGTGTGTGTAAAAGGCTTACTTGGTCCTTTTGGCCTATACCTAAAAGTTTCACAGATCCTTTAATTCTTCATGTACCGGGCAGCTAGACGTCTAAACATCTGGCAACCATAACACACACTTGTTGAACATCCCATTCTGGATTTAATTGCCCGTTTCTGTTAGAATAACCTTGACTCTTCTACTAGAATTTGAAGTGTGGTTCTGACGAGTTTATATTCACCTCTAATGTGTTTAGTGGGGTTCATGGCTCAGTGCAGGCCACTCTGCGCCTGCATGTGCATTGTCATGCTGAAACGTGTTTCTAAAGAATGAGAAATTGTAATGCCACAGCATTCAAAGACATTCCATACAATTGTGTGTGCTTCAAACTTTGAAGCAACAAATGGATGTAATGGTCAGGTGTCCACATACTTTTGGCAAAACAGTGCATGTATATGAATATAAGAGCAAAGCCCAGGTGTTAATTTATGTGTGAGTACATCAAAGTATGCACATGCCATTCTATACAGAAACTGTAATATAAGATTAATATGTTTCTTGCTTCTCTCTCTCATTCTCTCTCTCCCTGTCTGTCTTTCAGATGTCTGTGAGAGAGATGCAGATGACAAGTTGGCATGTAATGAGGTTGGTAAAGATTTTTCAGATCGATGTGCCAATCAGTCTCCTGTCGTGCACTCACCATGATTCACACACCACCGCCGCCCCGACGGTCAATAGAAGGCCGATTGATTTCCATGACGGATGGTGTGTCTGTGTGAATGTGTGTGCGTGCATGTGTGTGTGTGTGTGTGAGAGAGAGAGAGAGATAGAGATGGGGGTGGGTTTTGTCAGGAGATATATTAACAGCATAAAAAGGACACTCGAGACTTGGCCACAGTGAAAGGTTTTGGCAAAGGTGAGATAACACTTCAAGATTTAGCTAAAAATAAGAACATTTTTACTCGCTTTACTATTTATGAATTATATTTTATTTCACCCAGTCAAAAGAAATTATAGATAAAATGCCATGGTCCCGTTCTTCATAAATAGGCCAGCCTATTGAACCACAATAAATTAATTAACTATTATCTTCTGAAAGCATCCAGACACAAAATAACAATAGCAGCATGTAACACTGAGCTGTACTTCGATTCCAAATCCGATTGTCGACTTCATATGATCCATTTTTCAGTCCAGCCAAAATGCACAATGCTTGAATATGCACTGTAGAGTTACATTTTAAATTGACGAAAACGTCCAGCTTCAGTGTCAAAACAAAGACCAGTACCTGAATCTTTGTAGTGACACTGTATGTCTGCCTGTTCCATTCAGTAGGAAAAGCCATCTGAATGCAGCAGAAAAGGCTTTGTTTCTTTGTGTGTGTGTGTGTGTGTGTGTGTGTGTGTGTGTGTGTGTGTGTGTGAGCGTTGTTTTGTTTTGTTTAACTGAAGCAGCACAATGGAGTGATGATGATGCAGCTGCATGGACTTGTTCATGGTGTTAGTGTAGTGCTGGTGTATTTCCTACATTAGTTATGGGAGAATCCTAGAGCTACTGCTTGTTGCTGACTATAGCCAGTTACACCAGCTTACGATGCCTAGCAGATGCATGTTTTTTTACTCTTGTGGCATATTCAAATTCAAAATAAAGAAGTAGTAGTGAGAAGGAAGTTTGGGCTTCATTCAATTTCGATTATTATTAAACCTTATATAGTATAAACTAAACCAACTGAAAACCTCATATCAGACAACTCAATGTTACACCATATCGATGCACATCCTAAAATAGTTTGATTGATATAAAGATCAAATACCATTAGATAGATAGATAGATAGATAGATAGATAGATAGATAGATAGATAGATAGATAGATAGATAGATAGATAGATAGATAGATAGATAGATAGATAGATATCACTGCTATTTACTTTGCTCAGTACCTTCGCTCCATAGCTCGTCCTGCGTGCTGATGGTGGGGTGAGTATGATTGGACAAAGCCAGCAGAGAATTCAGACTGTTCTGTGCACTGGGTGAATTCTCATAGCCTGGAAGTAGGTGAGTGTTATGCTGATTTTGTTGATGCTGGTAGTGATGAAGATGCCGATTATTCATGGATGGCGTCAGAAAAGCTGCTTCGTTTACAAAAATAGAGCCATCCTCATCCAAGCCGCCGTGAAGACCACGATGGAAGCTCTTTAGAAAAAAAAGAAAAGGGCAACAGGTAAGTGCAACTCAGCATTGAATGTGGAGGAAAAATGTCACAGCATCCATTTTAGTGAACTACACAGCATAATAATAGCACTTAGAAAAAAGAAACAATATAACCGAAGCTAGCCGGTCTTCAATGTTTTTGTCTCTCTCAGGGTTTGGAATCCATTTACTAAAGGTCAGTCTGATTCAGACTGAACTAAGTAAAAACTGATTGCTACATTATACTGTACTTTTTTTACACTCCGACAGAAAGCATGATGAATGGCATTCAATTCAGTATCTACAGAAGACAAGCCTGAAGTAAACATTTTTTGTCTGTGTCTCTTTTCACTCTGGGAGCAGATGAGAATTGTCATGCTTGCAGACATAAAAGAAGCCAATTATTAATGCAATTATCCCAGTGACAAAGTTGACTTTAAAAGTGTCCTCTAACATTTCAAAAATGTCCACCAGACAGCAGGCAAATTAAGGGGGAACTAAACCTGTTCCTCTTTAGACCCGATTTTCTGGCATGGCCTGGGTCCACTTACAGTATCCACTTAGAGAAAACGTTCACTGCAATCACTTTAAAGTTGTTCTGATTGATGACCTTTATTCTATGATGAAACATTTCTATCCTGGTGAGAGTGGTCTCTTCCAGGATGACTCCAACCCCATCCAATGACATGAGGGTCACTGAATGGTTTAATGAGGATAAAAATGTTATAGCCTTCAAAGTCACCACGTCTTAATGCAACCAAATATTCTTGGGAGATTTCTGACAACAGTCTCAAACACCATGTTCTAACAATAACTGAGGGAATATTTTTGGAAAAATGACATCTCAACTCTGTCCACATCACATCACCTGAGACATCACCTCAGACACTTCATGTTGTTTTTGTCCTTTAATATGCCATTTGTGTGTTTGGAGAGAAGTTGCAGGAAACCCATGCAAACACCACCAAGATTTTAACCCCTTTATCATGCCACTGTAAGGCAGCAATATGACCTTCCTGTACCAGCAGGACACCCAACAGATTTTGTCTTTATTCTTTACAATACCCACTCTCATCCTTTTGTATTATTCAGTTCTGAATCAATCACAGCTTTGCCTCAATCTACAGCAAGCGCAATGCATATAGTGCTGGGTTTAATTACTTTTATTTGGCAAACTTTCTTCACCATCAATCAGTAACTTGTTTATTAGTGCAGTCAATGGTCAGGCCTGAAGAGAGATGAGGCTTGAATTGCTCGCATTATCCCGGATAATGAATCAGAGGACCACACTGTGACTGTGTATGTGAGGGAGATTGAAGGAGACAGATTAAGAGATAGACGTTTGACTGCAGTCTAGCCTTTTCACCATGGATAAGGAAAGAAATGATTTCCCGGCCAGTGACTCTGTACGCTTGATTTGAGTGAACCAGAAAGGAAAGGCACGGGACTAGAAGTAATAAGCACTTCAGAGCTGGCACTGCTGTTTTTCTCAAACATTAAGGTGCTCGTTGAAGGAGATGGCTGGGTCTAGTTCAGTCGATGCGGCCACTTTACGAGACTAATAAGCAAACGGGGAAACAGAGCTTTGAGAAAGATAGATGAAAAAAAAAGAGCAGAAACACAGGGAAAACAATAGATGGACAGACAGACACCAAATAAAAATGCTGATTTTAGAGAGAATCGAACTACAGATAGAGAGAAGATTAAGTGTAAAGGATTAGAAACCATTAAAAAGGATGGGGTAAGAAAAAAAAACAGGGAGAAACAAATGCCATCGCACTGAAGAGTTCAGCGGCAGCTTTATCCCAGCTTCAAAGAGAATTGAGAGATGGTTTAGGAAGAGCTTTCCTTTAACATTGTTTCCTGGGTGTTTTGGCAAGAGGGGAAAGACTAGTGAAAGAAGTCTCAAATCCATGCTAAAGGCAAATCCTTTTACTACAACAGAGAGAGAGAGAGAGAGAGAGAGAGAGAGAGAGAGAGAGAGAGAGTGAGTATGAGATAGAGAAAGAGAGAGAGGTAGAAAAATCCCTAAAGCCAGTTTTCAGTTTTGCTCTGTGGTGAATAATTTGAGTTTAATAACATTCAACACTTTAAAGAAGGCCAACGCTAATCTGACGTTGTGTTTTGCCTAGAGGCGAATCCAATGCAGTTTCAGCAAGTGCATGGCTGAAGAATACAAAAGTGTTGAACTTGTGGAAAAACTGGGTTTAAACAGTGGGATTTGGGCTTTTGATTTTTTCCCCCCTTTGCCTGTCTCAGAAAGAAGGGAAGTGACCAGACAAAACCAAATCAGCAATAGCCAACAGCCAGAATCAGCATCCTGACTGACAAGCAGCATAATTCACAAGGACAGACAACTAATTGTTTAATTTAATTTAGGCATATGAATAATTTTAACACATGAAGCTTGTAAAAATAAATCGGCCAATATTAAAGATGCCTGGAAAATCTTTTTGCTGTAAAACACTGTAACCAAATAAACTGCTGTTCAAATATGCCCCTATATTCCCTGCATCTGTACTCACTGGGTGACATGTGCTATATTTTGCTCAGCATAAATTTGAGGTTGTACAGTTTCATGCCTTCGGGGAACTTATGACATTTACGCTCAGGCGACATCAACACCCGAGACTCATGTCAATGTTACTCAGGATTACGCTGCTACTGTATAATACAGAATCTTAATACTCCATCAGGAAATAGAGGTAATTTGGTATTATGACAATAGTGAGCGCTGCACTCTTACATACTTTTGTTTCATCTCCTGTTCCTTGATGACCTTCCAGCTTAATGTTTGTACTAGGCAGGCTGGGTTGGCATTCATGTCTCCATCTTTCCATCATCCTCTGCTGCACTTCCAGCTTCTCCCTCTCTTTCTCCACACTCCTCTGGCCCTCCCTCAGTCTCTCCAGGCTCTGCTGGTACTCTTGCTGCTGCTCTTCCAGCTCCTCGCGTTGTCGCTGCAGTCTCTGCACTTCCTCGTGGCACTGTTGTTCCCGCTGTGCCAGCTCGGTCTCGCGCTCTTCGGAACGCAGCTGTTGCGCCTGGCACTCGCGTGCCCACCTTTGCCGTTCTCGTGCCGCCCGTGCCAGCTCCTGCCGCCGACGCTCTGCCTCCCGCTGGCGCTCCTGTTCCTGTAGGGAGCCCTGGGATATCCGCTGGTGAGCAGAACTTGACAGGAGGAGGAGAAGGAGACGGCGGACTTCATAGCGGCTGTCCTGGATGGTGACCAAGGCCTGAAATTAACAAGCAATATCAACACAAGGAACAACAATCATCCCCACACCTTTAAAGTAAAGAAAATTATAATTCATGATAAATGAAGTAAGCTATATGGACAAAAAACGTTATGGACACCTGACAATTTTGGAGAGCGTTTGTGGAGATTTTTGTTCATTCAGCCACAAGGGCATTTGTAAAGTGCAAATAAATACTGATGTAGGTGATGTGAGGAGGCCTGTGCTGCAGTCAGTATTCCAATTCATCCTAAAGGTATTCAAAAGGGTTGAGGTTAAAGCTTCATAGCAGGCCATTCAAGATCTTTCACCCTAACCTATGCAAAACATATCTTCTAGGAGCTCGCTTTGTGCATGGGGGCATAGTCATCTGGAATAGGTTGGAGTCTCCTAGTTCAAGTGAAAGAAAATGTAATGCTACTGAATCCAAAGACATTTAATAAAATTGTAAGTCTCCAATTGAGTGGTAACAGTTTGGGAAAGAATCACATATGGCTGAAAAAAGTCAGGTGTCCCAATACTTTTGTCTATATAGTGTATTACACACTATATGTGTATATATAATATATATAATATATTATAATTTTACAAAGACTTACAAAGTGTGTGTGTGTGTTTGTGTGTGTGTGTGTGTGTGTGTGTGTGTGTGTGTGTGTGTGTGTGTGTGTGTGTGTGTGTGTGTGTCACCTGCAAACTGTAAAGCAGTTGAGTCAAACTCTGGACACTTTGACACACCTGGGCATAAACACAAAAAAAAACAGTGACTACTAAAAGAATTAAAAATGTTTTTAATTTAAGAAGGCTTTGATGAATTATACTTATAAAAGATATAATACTAGGCTTGTATATTTAGACATTTAGTATCTCTGTGCTTCTGTAATATGTTAATTTCTCTCTGGGATAAATAAAAATCAATCAATCCATCCATCCATCCATCCATCCATCCATCCATTCATCCATCCATCCATCCATCCACCATTCCGAACACACACAAAAAGGGCTGCAGAATAAATTCCCTGTTCCCATGGGCTTAGCTGGCATACAGCGCCATCTGGTGTTCCTAATTTGTTTTGTGCATATAATGAGTCACAGCAACAACAAATTGAAAAATGTAATTTGGTTTTGTAATTTATTAGACATTTATTCAGTTTTAAACCTCAAACCTATTTTTTACTGCTAGACTTAAACAGATTTCATGTTTAACAAGCATGCACCAACCCTAAATGCTGTATTCTGTATACTTCTGAGAATTCTCAGCATCTGAGAGATTCTGATTGTTTCCTCCCTGATGTTTTCCTGTTTAATTAATTTAAAAACACCAAATCAAATGTAAATATGTAGTTACAAATGCAGATGAATTTCATTATTTATTATTTGAGTAGAACCTTTCTTAAGAACTCACACTAGTGCTTGGTAGAAGCATCTTTTGATTGTGCTCTGATTTTGGAGGAGGGTTCATCCTGCTGTGAGCACTGTTTTTAAGAACATTTTGTCCATTCTTTCTTGTGTAATTGCTCCAGGTTCATCCGATTGCGTAGAATTTGTTTGTTGACTTCAACATTAACAAAGATGTTCTACATAATACAGATCTTTAACCAGTGTAGAACCTTCCCGTTTTTAACCACTCCTGTGTTGATTTGACCTTGTGTTCAGGCATGCTCAATGTGAAACATTTCTCCCGAACGTATCTATTTTTTAAACCAGGTTTTCTATAGTATTTTGCACCATTCTATTCTCTCTGCGATTCTAAATAGCCCAGGTCTGACGACGAAAAGCATCGATAGAGCACAAATCCTGCCACCACTGTAAAACTGCTGTAAGGAGGGTATTCATTTGGATATGGCCTGTGTTAGGTTTTTCTGAGTAGACTTAAAATAATTGCTGACCATTGATTAATTTAGAAAAACATTAACAGTAAGAGAAATGAGTTTGCAACAAAAATACTGAAAAACTGAGTATTTATTAATAGTTATTCAAATAAATCTGATTGTTCAGGAGTGACTTACAAGCAATTCTCTATCCAACCTGATCTGGCTAGCATTCTGTGCTATTTTAAATGTATTTAGTTTATTTGTCACCTGAAATTAAGGGTTTAAACAATTATGCCAATAGAAATGAAGTTTTCTCCTTTAAGGGAAAAAATAAAAAAGGTTATCTAGGTAATATTATAAACTACACACTGCTCCACTTTCTCTCCCATATTATTCCTTGTAAAAGTGCAGACAGCAAGAGGAAATACCACATTAAACATAAGAGCGGCCCGCCTTTCTGCTTACGCTTGGGTCAGCATGCCTTATCAGTGTAATATACAGCAGAGCACCATCAGAGGCGCCAATGCTAGCAGAAAAAGAAGAGATTGAAGGAAGGTCTAATTATCACTGTTCATTTTTAATGAAATTGTTCCCCGGAGGCAGCAAAATGGACTCTCTCCTTATTTTGAGCGCATTAATGTTTCATAATATTAAGCCTAGGATGTGATTTTAGGCATGAAACCTAAATTATTTACGAGACTATTAACCGCACATCTAGAAAGTGGAGTGTATGGAAGTGCTGCCTAAAAACTTCTACCCTTTAGATTTTACTACAGTCTGCTACACGTATTTTCCTACTGTACTCTAGCAACAAAATTGCTTCTTATGACAGAAAATTGCGAGTCCTCTCAATAAAAGAAACTCCTGCAAGTTTCAGATCATTTCCAATACAAATAAATAAAATATACTTTTTTTATTTTAGATTGTCAGTGACAAGATTTAGGATTCTGTTTTTCTGGATTTTGTTATACCTAAGGACATACAACACTAAAACCAGTATGTGGATGCCTGTGTTACAATGGTAGTCTCATAGACCTCATCAGCACCTGGTGTTCACTCCTGAAAAGATTTTAACCATGTGCAGAAACATGAATTCTTTTTTAAAGAATTTGACTAAAGAATTTCAGCACAAAATCATGGGATCATGCATATATTATTACTCTGTTTATGTTCTCCAGTTGATTCTGGACAGTACAGCTATCTAAATCATTACAATCTAATTCCTGTGTATATTATCTATACAAGGCTGTACTGTTTGAATTAATCCTATAGGGAAAGGGATTTGGTTGTCAACAGAGATGTGTGTATTTACTGCCAGATTACACATAAGAGATATTTTAGTCTGGCTGGTGACTTTATATTCTTGTAAACTGAGAGGTGTTTGCATACAGTAAACATATGTGAGTTATTTGACCACTGTGGCCATGCCCTGAAATGATGTGCACTTTTACCTTCAGGTGTCTGTTATGATTGTCACTTGCACAGCTCTGAACGCAAAGCTGGAGTTCGAGACTGTCTTCTCCTTTTGATTCTTCTTCCTCACTCCGTACAGCATCCACTGCTTGGGGCTCTTCTTCAGCAGGAACTGAAAGAGAAGATGGAGTGGGAGGAGGGGCCTCGAGTTGAACGGTGGAGTCAGATGCGTTCTGTTCCTCAGGAGCAAGCAGGGGACCTGTGCAGGAGGTGGAGTTGCAGGGGAACGACAGTGCTTCTTTCAGACTCTCCGCTGGAAAATAAAACATATGAGGGAAAAATAAAATGTATTCACTTGTGTGAAGTTATTAGGTCTAAAGGTAATGAGCTTAAATCGCAGCACCACTGAGCAACAATTGTTGGGCTCTTAACCAAGGCCCTTAACCCTCAACCTTGCAGTTATGTTACTCTGAGTAAGAAGGTCTGCCATATACTGGTATGTAAAAGAATGATGGCAGGACTTTTTCTTCAAATTTTACCTTCAAATTATTTAAATATTTGTCTGAATGCAATAAACAGAGCAGAGCTTATAGAGTTCTCCTCGACGACCTAAAGCAAGGTTCAGAGTTACCTGATTTGCATATAATTCGTTATGAAAAGCATAGAGATCACACACACACACACACACACACACACACACACACACACACACACACACACACACAGCTGAACACTGTATCTAAACACTGAAGTCTAAGCAAAATGTTAAAAATGTGAGCTAAGCAAAAGAATATGTTACAATAGGGGTAGGGTAAAATTTTGAAAAATAATAAATCACTAATAACTTTGGTTTAATTATATTTGCTAAACAAGATTATATTTTATACTACATTTCTTTGGGAAAACAGCGATTTCTGAGGTCTATAATGACAGAATTAATACTTATTTGGTCATTTAATATTGAGTTGTGTGTAGTATGGAGATAATACTGATTGTGAAATTCAGATTGATGTTGTTCAGGTCAAGAATAATTGCAGAGTACTAATCAAGTGAGCAATATTTTTCAAGAGTCGAATGCTTTCGATTGTCCCACCCTCTTTAAGAGCAGCATTGAGCAGAATAGCAGCATTAGGGAGCTCTTCTGTGTTGGGGCGCACCAGCAGCTTTGGTTCTGGGCTGAGATCTCTGTGGCCCACCATGGCTGCAAGCTCAGCATAGATGTGGAGCTTCTCCTCCAGGCTGGAGCAAATCAGCTGGTCATGACCGCAGAGTGACTCTGTGAGAGATTGATGTAGTAGAATTTTAAAAAACACTTCCAGCCTTCTTCTCTAGCCAAGCTAATGAGCATATCTCAAGGGCAAGCAAGCTTGGCATGTTCAATGATTCAAAAACAAATATAATGGAAGGAATTCGTAACCTTATTTGGTCAATTTAAGGGCCCAACATTTACACCACTTTTGTGTGAGTTTTGTTTGCCGAATCACCTTGTAGCTTCTGAATTTTCTGACTGGCTTCTGCTGCTTTGCGTTCTTCTTCTGACTCGCTCGCGGTGTCCTCCTCCTTCTCGTGGCAACTTAAAAAGAAAAAAAAAAAGAAAAATCTGCCTTTTAGATATAATGCTAAACCTGGACCAGACTTTAATTAAACTATTATACTAAAGTCACGCCAAACACACAGACACAATATAATAGCCTGTACACACATCACCACGGCTTCTCGGATGAGCCTCATCCAGGCGTTTCGCTCGTCTTTGGATGCCGCGTGCACCTCATACATCTCGGGGCCGCTGTACGAGGCACTGATAAGGAACATGCCTCGCTCCTCATTAGCCACCTCCCTCACTATCAACTTCTGCAAGGAGATCACTGGACATTTCTGGTCCTGAGAGAATGAGAATATGTTAAAAACACCACTAAAGTGAACAGCCAGGCTAAAAAAAAATATTTTATATATTCACTCTTTCCTGTTATTCTGATTAACACACAATATCATTATCGGTCTAAATACTTTGCAGTGCATGTCTGAATGGTAATATGATTAAGACGTACAACAGCAGCAAAGACATATTTTTGGTCCTTCTCCTGGAGGAATACCAGCAGATCGGTCAGCAGGAGAGCCAGCACATCTATGAAAAAGCATACATCATGTCATAAAAAGAAAAATCCACGATTTTCTATGACTTTCATCACTGGACTGGCATGATGGACACAAACAGATTGATTTCTAAGTTGTATGTAGGAGAAATGAACCAAGTTGTAATTTTGGTGGAATCTTCTGAACATGATCCTAAATATTTGTAAATTTACATATACCAAGAATTTTTTTTTTTTTTATCTTGACTATGGAAATAATAAAATAAAATTATATATATATATATATATATATATATATATATATATATATATATATATATATATATATATATATAATAAATGATCTGTCCCAATTCTGATTGATGCTGCCTAATGCTCATTTGAAGGAAATGTATGCACTGTATAAAATAATGCATAGGGATTAATTAAAAAAGAAAAGCAAGCTAATTTGTTAGATTTTAATGGTATGTGTTGGTTTTCGGTGTAGAAAAACTGTAAAAAAAAAAAAAAAAAAAAAAAAAAAATCATATTTGTGACATAGCTGGAAATGAGATGTGACCGTAAATGAATAAATCTGAATGGTTTTGGTAAAGGTTTCATGAGAAGATGGTGTAAGAATGTGCACGAGATATTAGGGAAACGAATAAAAGGTCATGTCAGTAAATCACACACTGAATGGACTTGTTTGCTCCATTCCCTCATTTATCTGACCTTTAAGTCTGCCGGTGGCTGTCTTCCAAAGCAGCGGGCCATGGTGAAGCAGCGTTCGGCCATTGGTCATGTCGTGCTTACGGAAGGCAGCACCGCTCTTCAGTCTGACTAAACTCTTGCTTTCCATGCGGCCGAGCACGTCGCTCAGCCACTGACTCTGCTCCCGTTCGCTCACTCTCACATCCACCGCTGAGATCAACTCTCGCACCAGCAACAGCGCTCTAGAGATATCGGCGTGCTCCTGTGTGCCCTCTGAGAACGACAGACAGAAAGAGAAAGTAATCTGAAAATCAATGAGAATAATGATGCCAGAACAAATACAGATGTTTTCAATATACACCATACATTTAAATATGTAGCAGTTGATTTTGCTAGCAGAATATATTCCCATGTTAGAGAGTTTGCCCAGACCTTCTGTGTACTGCAGTATCCTCTCTAAAAGCACTGGATACTTTGTAATTCGCTGCGTCACTAGCAAAATACATTCTGGAATCTCTCGCCTCTTGACCAGTGAGTTACTGCTCTGTTGCTATGGAGAAAACAGAAAGTTAAACTGTATGGTTGCCATACATCTTAAATGTGCCATACGGCTCACACAGAAACACACTCACTTTAATGAAAAGTTGAAATCTTTTGTTCTGCTGCTGTAGCTCCTTGAAGAAGCTGACGGCTTCGTTGTGGCGGCTGCAGAACTCGCCGTAGACTCGCTTCATGTTCTCGGCATTCTCCTGAGAGAACTACACAGGCATGCAAACACCAAGTTACACAAAACAATCACAGACTCTGTAGACAGCACGGTGACTTTATGCAGAAATAACTATGTGTTAGAATTCTTTCAATTATAATAAAATATATATATTTCCACAAAAAACATGAACAGAACATTACACAATAAAACCCATTCTGGGTCCCACCTGTTGCACGAGGATATCACCCACATGGTGAATGAGGTAGTTCTTCTCATTGTCAGGCTGCATTGAGTTACTCCGCCGCTCCGTCATGGCAGAAAGGAAGTCTCGATGCAGGACGAGCAGCTCGTCCAAGCAAGGAAATATCCGACCGATTGCCTCTGCATCCAAGCCCACCTCCTCCCGCATGCCTCGCCTGAACACCTCCGACATGATGGTCAGCGTTTGCAGGTGGTGCAGCTCGGTGTGCATTAACTCTAAATGAGCAAACACACAACATCGATTATCTCGATTATTCTTTTTTGTTATTTCTAGAATTACATTGAATAAAGCATTTTTAACATTAAACACTTTTAGCATCAGAAATAATACAAAGCAACTTTATGTATACAATGTACAGTTAGATCCCTAATGAGCAAGCAAGATGTTACAGGGTATGGATAATCATTCCCTCATGAAGAACCAAAAGGGAAGCCATGTTTTTATGGGGGACATTGGGATCAGTGGTGAATGGTCAGGGTCAGCAAAGCCTTCTATGCTAGCCTAAACGCTATCAGATGCACTGACCTACATTTACAACCTAAATTCTAATATTTGTTCCATGATATTTTATTAATTTATTCCTAACAATCTATTCTCTTTATTTCGTAGCGTTTCTCTTGGCTGCACTGCTTCCAGTACGTGTATGTGGATGTTAGATTTTTTGTCCAATCAGATTTCAGCCTTTATGTGTTGCCATGTCAATCTTATTCTGCCCAGGACCTTCAAAGTCTGTACTGCTGGCCTTTTTACCTTAGTCTTTATTAGCAATGGGTCTGTTTCTTTAACCAATCAGATTTCAAATTCTCCTCACAGGGCCAGCTAGCTGGCCCAGAATAGCGTCAGCATTTTTCCGTCCTCTGATTGGTTGGTCAGATGGAACTTTTTACAGCCAAGTTTGACTGGCAAAACACATCTGTAGCGCTCTGCACACATTAATACATCTGAGTTAGACTTTTTTTTATGCCTACAAAGAAAGAGAAATTGATTTGGTCTCGGACATTCTTAAAAATCCATTTTGAAGAAAAGCCAGACATTGTGAGGAGGTCGGCCAACCCCGAAGCTAGCCAGCTTGTCTCAGTCCGGGAAATGATTTGTTTGAAACTTCCAGACCAGTGAATATGAGCGGTACCACTGTATTACAGCCTCTGAGGAGCAGTGCAAATTATGAGTCTGCATCTCTGGTGAGTAGGTTGTATTTTATTTACATTTTCAAAGTTTTTGTCATGTTATTAGACAAATATTGATTCTAAACTGCTCCAGATAATGTAGGTGCAGAGTTAGGGTTGTAGTGTAGAGGTTTGGAGCTTGCTTTAGTAAAAAAATTGAATTCACTATCCATATGTGAAATACCTCTCTCTGTAATGCCATGCGTTGTTATAATTGCGTTTTTGTATAGTATTTATGGTTTCTATAATTGACGTGATAGCGGTGGTATTAAGAGGAGGATTAAGTCGGGTAAATCCCCACTGAAGGCCCAGGTACCAAATACACTGCTAGCCACTGATTGGGATTAAAATTACTTCTCTACAGCTGTATATTTACAGGGTGTTAAAACAATGTTTACCATGAGAATATATAAGCAAGACTTTTTGGAACAAGCTTCATGGTCACCACAGAAGCTCTCGAGCACTGTACAATATTCAGGTAAAATTATCCAGTGGAAAAAACATAAAGCGTAGATGCAAATGTAAAACCATTCAGAACAACAGGAAGTGAGTCAAACATCCAGAAGCTCCAAACAAAAGTAATTACGCATCACTTCAACGCCTCAGTTACTCCTTGTGCTTCTCATTACTCAGGCTGTTCCCTTTTGCTTACCGTAGATGACATCCTGTCTCTTGATGGTGCGTTTTTCCTGCTTCTGGCAGAACTGTGACTCCACCGCTAGACTCCACGACTCTGCCTCCAAATACAGAGCGTCCATCGGAAAACTGTTCTGTAGTGGAGAGTCCACTGCATCTGCAGGAAGTCAGGGGATAGAGATTCATGGAGAGACAGAGCATAAATATCATGAATACTATCAGAAAACTTGAATATAACAAATTTAAATGCAAAGGAAGATAATACTGTAACACTACACTTTGACTAAATGTATTAATGGTTGATATAGTGATCAAATTAATGTTCAGAATTGCAAGCTTTCTTGCAAGATAAACATATAAATATATATTATTCATACTGTACAAGGCAAATGTAAATTATAAGAAACAAACTTTTACATTCTTTTATTACTGATTTATCTGTGTAAAGCTGCTTGGAGACCATGTTCATTGTTAAATGTGCTATACAAATAAAAATGAATTGAAGATATTCTAAGGTTGTACACATCACTGGAATAAAGAAGACTTCCTTTATTAACCTTCAACAAGGGAGGAGTCAGTGGACGTAGAAGATTCCACGGTCTGCAGGAGCTCCTCTGACTGGCCATGAGATCTCCAGGAGGAGGAGTCATTGTCTCCCTCTGGGCTCTCTGCAAGCCTGGATATACAAATCATAGAAAAAAAGAATAGTGCTTGGTTGTATTTTAAAAATTTTATGACTGATTATATAAAAAAAAAAAAAGGAAGAATATTTTCTAACCACTCTGGCACTAGAGGGACACTCCGGGATAAAGGGGCTGTGTCTATCCTGCTCCGTGGACTCATCATAGGGAGAGAGGCTGAACTGGATACCTGAGAAGACTGGGTGCTTTCACGCAATACAAAGTCTGCATTTGACAGAGTGATAAATGAGGAAGATAAAGAAGCAGCAGATGAGTCTCAAACAGATATAATGCATCATGTGCATTTGTGTGTGCAGCTGTTTGACTTACTTTGAGGGAGGGTGGATGCTCTGGCCTTCATCATAGAAACTGTGTATTTGTCCTGCACTTTCTGTAAAGGAAAAGAAAAACTCAATACAATAAATAAAGAATATAAAAATAAAAGACAAGTGCAGACCCCTGTGATCAGGGCAAATGGGCAAATACGTTACAACTTTGAGCTTATACAATTAAACAGGGGATGTCTATGAAATGTGGTTTTACTTTCCTCACTAACTGTAAGAAATTTTGATTTGACTTTAGTTATTCGCTCCATTAATCAACAAAGACCAACACCAACAGTTATTGTATCATTCCTGAATCATGAAACACATACACACCTTAAGGCATTGTGCTGTGGAATCTTTACAACCCTTATGGATGCTCACAGCACAATCTAGGAAAACATGGAGAAGCCAGGACACAATAATCAAATAAAACGCAAACATTTAAGGGTTTAAATTTATCACATACAATTTTGAGATTTTACGATTAGCAAATTAATTGTTGGTACATGTACATTCATAATATTCAATAAGGACCTAGTAATGCATTTTACATAAACACCTAGTACTGAAAAATACACTAAATTACAAAATGCTAATTTAAGGCTTTAATGTTCACAAGAGTTCACAACAACATTTTAAAATAAAATTAAAAATTGGTTAAAATTAAACAAAAAGATTCTCACTCACTGCTGCAGTGTAGCGTTTCCTTCCCAGTAGCAGGTTTGTCACAGACCTCACAAGCCGAAGTCCCAAGCACAGGGCCTGCTGCAAATTGGTGTCCATTGCTCTGTTTTTCCTTTACTTCTTTCTCTTTCGCTTTTCCCTTCGGGAACCAAGAAAAAGCCATTACAGGAATAACATCTCACACAGACGCTGGCATAACTGTCCACGATTTCCATGCGTTCAACTCTTTATATCTTATTGTCAATTGAAACAGCCAAGTAAAGATCTGGGGAATTTGGGTTCACAACACTGTTATTCAGGAACAGGAGACGTTAATGATTGAATTGAAAAGCTGGGACTTGGGACTGTGTGTTTGTTTTTGAGATGGCTGCTTGACCGCTATATTCAGCGGTCACCTGTTAATATATTTGAAGACTAAAATCATTCATTCAGCTTTTAGATAACACATTAAAGGATGTATACCTTCTTGCTGCGTGTGCTGTACATTCGGCTTTTAATGAAACTGAAGGTGCGGCTGACTTTGTACTTCTCAGGCTCAGACTTGGAAGGAATAATGTATTTATCCCATCCCTCTTCTTCAATTCTGAAAAGGAAAAAACACATCTTTACACAAACCTAGCTTTGAACCATAGCTCCAAATAGACTTCCTTGGCAGTTTTCTTCAGAACTAGTGGAGTATTTAGGTTTATATTTCCTTACCAAGTACCAATAGTATATTCCCCTCCTTGTGACCATTAATCCTGATCTAAGAAACAAGCTGAGAATAACTAAATCCAGTGTGCAGAATATAGTGAAGCTCCATGTTATCCACAAATATCCATGAGTCACCCTTCTCCATAGCATTGTTGTAGCCAAAGCACACATTGAATGGCATTTAATGGAAGTACCGCTTGACCTACGTTCAAGTATGTTTGAGCAAATAATGTTTGAGCTTTTTTTTTTTTTAACCAATGGGTTAACCAATTTTAAGCCCTTTTATGGTGTTTCCAAAAGGATATAAACAGCTGATCGATAAAGAAATTGAAGCAGAGGAGCTGAAAGACTGAATAATGTTGAGTCAGCCTTATCTGGCCATAGTGATAGAAATTTTCCTTTTATTATTTTCCCACAAATGCTTTTTTTTAAATCTTCCTCATTTAAAAGAACAGCTTTGAGTAGTTTATTTGCTTCCACTAAAAAAGCCATAAAGCTATCCAATGCATGATAATGAAGTTTTGCACCATATTGAACAAACCTGCCTGTATTTAAACCGCTCATTACACATTGTGCACAATTTCATCTTTAGTTCTTTTAATACTTTCAATGGGGCCCATTGCCCTAAATATTACATTTTGTGTTTCAGACAGATCAATGCATTACTCTGGAACATACAGGGCCTGAATTCCAAGCACATGTCCAGCTACTGGGGGCAGATAGTGTAAATTGTTATTACCAAGCTTATATTAAAGGCATTTGAGCAAACCAACTTGTCTTCTCATCTGCATTGACCATCTAAGTATTCTACACACTTCACTGATGGAGTGTTGCCTGTAAGATATCAGAATCTATTAAAGCTTAGGAGAAACTGTATCACTTGTACGGTGAACAACCCATATTCATCCCACCATCCTACAATAAAAACCAGTGTTTCAGATCCCCTACATTGAGTTTGGATTGTACTAATTAACTTAATCCTAATGCCGTTACATCTGCCACGGCAAGCAAAACACATGACTTCTGCTCATATCACAAGCTCAGTGTATGTATAAGGGCTCGTTAATATAGTTAATATGTGGTAAGATATGCTGCCTGGTGACTTTGAAATTAATAACACAAAATAGGGCATTTAAAATGCTGTGTAAGTTTCAGTAAGAACATTTTATATCAGTTAACAGGTCATTCATTGCTACTCCTGATCTGCACTCCTGAATTCATCAAACCATTACAAGGGCAAGCAATCAGCACTTTCTTCTAGGATAAATTTATCATTTAAAAAAATCTAAATCAACCACAGACAGTGAACTTCAGCTTCCTCATGCCTGTTGCCAGCTTCTATCCTACTTTTCCTTCCTAGAGGACTTGACAAATAGCAATGCTTTTCACTACAATCCCTGCTGTCACCACACATCATTAAGGTAGGAATAATCAGCAGTATATACACAAATTTGGGAGATTCATACATTACTGGTGCAGTTAGGTCAAGTGCTGCACAAAGACCTGATCTAAAATAAAATCTGGGTTACTGATTATCATCTTTTACCCAAAAGCTGGATATTCTGCTCCAAAAATCTAAGAGGACGGTATGATTAGCAATTAACAAGTTAAAAATGTGTAAAATTATGGACTTATTTACAATGCATATGCAGCATAAACAAATAAGGCATCCATGTGTTTATTCTAAACAAATAGTATGTCTGGATATTGGCTACCTACAATGTCATAAGGGGATGAATTTGCTTTTGGTACTTGACAAGGAAATTATTAAAGCTCTACTAGATCTAAAATATACCCCCCTGGTGGTCTGGAACAAACTGAATGAGAACTCCAACATACAGTAATTAGGAACGGCTATACTTCCGAGCTGGATTTATCGGTTAGCAAGTTATATTTAGAAGCATGACAATACTTCATTACATTACGCGTATACAATTCCAAGTTTGAAGCTATGCAAGTCAGTCTTAATTCCTCCAAATCTTTTTTTTTTTTTTTTTTTTTTTTTGGTCCAACATAAAAACGATTAGTTGGCCATCGATTTTGTCAAAGCATTACTTTCATTAGTCTACAGTAAATAAACTTGCATGATTGATGATTTTTAGGTTTTAGGCACAAAGCTGCCTTGCTAAGCAAATATTCCACTCGGTAATATATGCCGCTTAGTTATTTGTTCATCTTAGCCATAAAAACGTCATTTTGCTTCAAAACAGCAGTTCCTTTGAAAGTTTGGTTAGTTTGGTTTGAGTTGAAGGATTCGGGGTAATTCATGCATTCCTTTCATTGTTAATTAATTAAAAATTAGTCACCGTGCTCTCACTGGGATAACAAGGCCAGTCTACTTAACCACTGGAAACATTCTCAGCATTCACTTCATTTCATACATACCTTTAAAAAAAAAAAGAACTTTTTTAGTTTGCAAAATCTCTCAAAGAAGAAGAGAGATGGTTAGTTGATCCTAATTGGATTTTATTAATCTAAGGTCAAACAAAGACTTGGGAGCAGAAAAGCTATGGCTCTAATATTTAGTCTCTTCACATAAACATATGTTAGATGTGCCTCCATGCCAGCAGGTGCACTCTGCATTCTGTAGGTGAAAATTAGATGAATCGAAATAGCTCTGAGGGTTAGACGTGAATTCGGGAGAGCTAAACAGGGCTGTGACGTACTCTTTGAGGAATTCGGAGAGTGTGAGGTGCTGGAGTGAATCAGCCAGCTCGACGCTGGACTCGTCATCAGCTGACTGAGTCCGTCTACGGAACCATAATTCCCTATAGGGGTTTAAAATACAGGGCTGAATTGGGATTTAACGGATACACAACAACACACAATCACAGGTCTTACAAACGTGCAACCATAGAATTCTCCACCAGATGGAGCAACTGCGCTGGGGCAGAGAAAATAAAATAAAAAACTTGTTAAAACAACGTTTGCTCTCGTGCTGCCATCTAGACACACACACACACACACACACACACACACACACACTCTCTCTCTCTCTCTCTCTCTCTCTCTCTCTCTCTCACTGTGCCTGTGCCATTTAAAAAGTCCGGGGCTGTTTTCAAAAAGAAAAAGAAAAAAAAGCTGTGACCTTCGAAACTACAACAGGAAGCACTCTGTCTCCAGGCAACTCCATCGTCTCAGAGACATTTGAGAATCCTATAATCCCAGTCGATACCTCAGAGTGAAAGAAAAAGGAAAAAAAAAAAAAAAAAAAGATTGGCAGCTGGAGTATTACCTTTTTTCTTGTGCCTGCTCAGTTAAACTCGCTGCACGCTGTTCTGTTGAGAAGAGTTTAGATAGAGAAAAGATCAAAAGGTTAACACTCAAGAACATCATCAGTGGTATAAAATGATACAAATTAAACTTTTGGTTGTGTCCAAAAATCCGTCATATTTTAATTTTTTTTTATTTCAAGATTTTCAGGGAAAAAAAAACAAACAAACAAAACAATTAAAGATCTATTTTATAAGAAGTAATGCAAAAATGTTCCTTATGCACTTGAAATATTTGACTAATACCAAGTAACATATAATTATTATTATTATTATTATTATTATTATTATTATTATTATTATTATTATATGTTTTATGGGAAAAAAAGTCTAGAAAGCCAGTACATGAATGAAGCACAATTGAACATAACACTGATCAACCTAAAGAAAACCTTAAGGACTACTCCGACATTAGTGCCACAACCACAAGACATAAAATGCATAGCAAAGCCATGAAGTGTCAGTATTCATAAGCGTGAAGAAAGAAAAATAAATAAATAAATAAATAAATAAATAAATAAATAAATATTTAAAACACACCCACAACTCTGAACATGTCTACAGTGACTAATCCCTGACTGGTATTTCTCCAGGCACACCTTGTCTTGGCCTTGCATGGAAACATATTTTTAACATTAAATCGTCAGAAACTTATATTCTAAAATTATAATTTATATCTATATATAATATATTGCTTTCAAACGATTAAATTTTTTTTTATCTTGATTTATCACAGCTCGTGCTTTTCTAATCTTTATGCAAATGTAGGTTTAGTATGCTTATTATTATTAGTGAAACCAAACCAAGCTCAACTTAAAGCATAAAGATTTTTAAGCAAAAAGAATTTTATATCACATAAATCATCAGGACACCAAACGAAATTTATGCTATGTTTCCACACGGACGGTTTTAATTGCCGGATGTGTGCATCATGCAGATTTTTGTGGGTTAAAATTTTTTGCTGACGTTTATTTATTTATTTTTTATATCTGAAAAAAGAAAGGACATGAATAAATGTGTTGTGTTGAAGGTTTTAATTTCACCTCTTTTATTTGTATTAATTTGTATTTTTTAATAAAAAGGGTCAAACAGAAATGCACGCTGCATTAATAGTTTGTTTAAAAAAGTAGTGCCGTTAAAATTAATTTGCGTTAAAATTAATTTGCATTAACGCACTTATTAGTTAATTTCTTTTCCTCATTAATGTACACATAGCACCACATATTGACAGAAAAACACAGAATTGTTGACATTTTTGCAGATTTTACACCTTCATTTGAGTCCAGCTGTGTTTGATTATACTGATTGGACTTGATTAGGAAAGCCACACACCTGTCTCTATAAGACCTTACAGATCACAATGCATGTCAGAGCAAATGAGAATCATGAAGTCAAAGGAACTGCCTGATGAGCTCAGAGACAGAATTGTGGCAAGGCACAGATCTGGCCAAGGTTACAAAAACGTTTCTGCTGCACTTAAGGTTCCTAAGAGCACAGTGGCCTCCATAATCCTTAAATGGAAGACTTTTGGGACAACCAGAACCCTTCCTAAAGCTGGCCGTCTGGCCAAACTGAGCTATTGGGGGAGGAAGAGCCTTGGTAAGAGAGGTGAAGAAAAACCCGAAAATCACTGTGGCTGAGCTCCAGAGATGCAGTCGGGAGATGGGAGAAAGTTGTAGAAAGTCAACCATCACTTCAGCCCTCCACCAGTCGGGGCTTTATGGCAGAGTGGCCCGATGGAAGCCTCTCCTCAGTGCAAGACACATGAAGGACTCCAAGATGGTGAGAAATAAGATTCTCTGGTCTGATGAGACCAAGAGAAAAATGTTTGGCCTAAATTCTAAGCGGTATGTGTGGAGAAAACCAGGCACTGCTAATCACCTGTCCAATACAGTCCCAACAGTGAAGCATGGTGGTGGCAGCATCATGCTGTTGGGGTGTTTTTCAGCTGCAGGGACAGGATGACTGGTTGCAATCGAGGAAAAGATGAATGCGACAAAGTACAGGGATATCCTGGATGAAAACCTTATCCAGAGTGCTCTAGACCTCAGTCTGGGCCGAAGGTTTACCTTCCAACAAGACAATGACCCTAAGCACACAGCTAAAATAATGAAGGAGTGGCTTCACAACAACTCTGTGACTGTTCTTGAATGGCCCAGTCAGAGCCCTGACTTAAACCCAATTGAGCATTTCTGGAGAGACCTAAAAATGTCTGTCCACTAACCTTTACCATCCAACCTGACCAAAATGGAGAGGATCTGCAAGGAGGAATGGCAGAGGATCCCGGAATCCAGGTGTGAAAAACTTGTTGCAGCTTTCCCAAAAAGACTCATGGCTATATTAGATCAAAAGGGTGCTTCTACTAAATACTGAGCAAAGGGTCTGAATACTTGGGACCATGTGATATTTCAGTTTTTCTTTTGTAATAAATCTGCAACAATGTCAACAATTCTGTGTTTTTATGTCAATATAGGGTGCTATGTGAACATATAATAACTTAAATGATTTTAGCAAATGGCTGCAATATAACAGAGTGAAAGATTTAAGGGGGTCTGAATACTTTCCGTACCCACTGTAATATATATATATATATATATATATATATATATATATATATATATATATATATATATATATATATACAGTGAGGAAAATAAGTATTTGAACACCCTGCTATTTTGCAATTTCTCCCACTTAGAAATCATGGAGGGGTCCACTGTGAGAGACATGATCTAAAAAAAAATATCCAGAAATCACAGTGTATGATTTTTAAACTATTTATTTATATTATACAGCTGCAAATAAGTATTTGAACACCTGTCTATCAGCTAGAATTCTGACCCTCAAAGACCTGTTCGTCTGCCTTAAAATGTCCACCTCCACTACATTTATTATCCTAAATTAGATGCACCTGTTTGAGGTTGTTAGCTGCATAAAGACACCTGTCCACCCCATACAATCAGTAAGAATCCAACTACTAAAATGGCCAAGACCAAAGAGCTGTCCAAAGACACTAGAGACAAAATTGTACACCTCCACAAGGCTGGAAAGGGCTACAGGGAAATTGCCAAGCAGCTTGGTGAAAAAAGGTCCACTGTTGGAACAATCATTTGAAAATGGAAGAAGCTAAACATGCAAGATCTCACCTCGTGGGGTCTTAATGATCCTAAGGAAGGCGAGATTCAGCCCAGAACTACACGGGAGGAGCTGGCCAATGACCTGAAAAGAGCTGGGACCACCGTTTCCAAGGTTAATGTTGGTAATACACTAAGACGTCATGGTTTGAAATCATGCATGGCACGGAAGGTTCCCCTGCTTAAACCAGCACATGTCCAGGCACGTCTTAAGTTTGCCAATGACCATTTGGATGATCCAGAGGAGTCATTGGAGAAAGTCATGTGGTCAGATGAGACCAAAATAGAACTTTTGGGTCATAATTCCTCTAAACGTGTCTGGAGGAAGAAGAATGATGAGTACCATCCCAAGAACACCATCCCTACTGTGAAGCATGGGGTGGTAGCATCATCTTTGGGGTGTTTTTCTGCACATGGGACAGGGCGACTGCACTGTATTAAGGAGAGGATGACCGGGGCCATGTATTCCGAGATTTTGGGGAACAACCTCCTTCCCTCAGTTAGAGCATTGAAGATGGGTCGTGGCTGGGTCTTCCAACATGACAATGACCCGAAGCACACAGCCAGGATAACCAAGGAGTGGCTCTGTAAGAAGCATATCAAGGTTCTGGCATGGCCTAGCCAGTCTCCAAACCTAAACCCAATAGAGAATCTTTGGAGGAAGCTCAAACGCTGTTTCTCAGCAACAGGTCAGAAACCTGACTGATCTAGAGACGATCTGTGTGGAGGAGTGGGTCAAAATCCCTCCTGCAGTGTGTGCAAACCTGGTGAAAAACTACAGGAAACGTTTGACCTCTGTAATTGCAAACAAAGGCTACTGTACCAAATATTAACATTGACTTTCTCAGGTGTTCAAATACTTATTTGCAGCTGTACCATACAAATAAATAGTTTAAAAATCATACATTGTGATTTCTGGATTTTTTTTTTTTTAGATTATGTCTCTCACAGTGGACATGCACCTCGCTGACAATTTCAGACCCTTCCATGATTTCTAAGTGGGAGAACTTGCAAAATAGCAGGGTGTTCAAATACTTATTTTCCTCACTGTGTGTGTATATATATATATATATATATATATATACATACATACAGGAGTGCAGAATTATTAGGCAAATGAGTATTTTGACCACATCATCCTCGTTATGCATGTTGTCTTACTCCAAGCTGTATAGGCTGGAAAGCCTACTACCAATTAAGCATATTAGGTGATGTGCATCTCTGTAATGAGAAGGGTGTGGTCTAATGACATCAACACCCTATATCAGGTGTGCATAATTATTAGGCAACTTCCTTTCCTTTGGCAAAATGGGTCAAAAGAAGGACTTGACAGGCTCAGAAAAGTCAAAAATAGTGAGATATATTGCAGAGGATGCAGCAGTCTTAAAATAGCCAAGCTTCTGAGCGTGATCATCGAACAATCAAGCGTTTCATTCAAAATAGTCGACAGGGTCGCAAGAAGCGTGTGGAAAAACCAAGGCGCAAAATAACTGCCCGTGAACTGAGAAAAGTCAAGCGTGCAGCTGCCAAGATGCCACTTGCCACCAGTTTGGCCATATTTCAGAGCTGCAACATCACTGGAGTGCCCAAAAGCACAAGGTGTGCAATACTCAGAGACATGGCCAAGGTAAGAAAGGCAGAAAGTCGACCACCACTGAACAAGACACACAAGCTGAAACGTCAAGACTGGGCCAAGAAATATCTCAAGACTGATTTTCTAAGGTTTTATGGACTGATGAAATGAGAGTGAGTCTTGATGGGCCAGATGGATGGGCCCGTGGCTGGATTGGTAAAGGGCAGAGAGCTCCAGTCCGACTCAGGCGCCAGCAAGGTGGAGGTGGAGTACTGGTTTGGGCTGGTATCATCAAAGATGAGCTTGTGGGGCCTTTTCGGGTTGAGGATGGAGTCAAGCTGAACTCCCAGTCCTACTGCCAGTTTCTGGAAGACACCTTCTTCAAGCAGTGGTACAGGAAGAAGTCTGCATCCTTCAAGAAAAACATGATTTTCATGCAGGACAATGCTCCATCACACACGTCCAAGTACTCCACAGCGTGGCTGGCAAGAAAGGGTATAAAAGAAGAAAATCTAATGATATGGCCTCCTTGTTCACCTGATCTGAACCCCATTGAGAACCTGTGGTCCATCATCAAATGTGCGATTTACAAGGAGGAAAACAGTACACCTCTCTGAACAGTGTCTGGGAGGCTGTGGTTGCTGCTGCAATGTTGATGGTGAACAGATCAAAACACTGACAGAATCCATGGATGGCAGGCTTTTGAGTGTCCTTGCAAAGAAAGGTGGCTATATTGGTCACTGATTTGTTTTGTTTGGTTTTGAATGTCAGAAATGTATATTTGTGAATGTTGAGATGTTATATTGGTTTCACTGGTAAAAATAAATAATTGAAATGGGTATGAATTTGTTTTTTGTTAAGTTGCCTAATAATTATGCACAGTAATAGTCACCTGCACACACAGATATCCCCCTAAAATAGCTAAAACTAAAAACTACTTCCAAAAATATTCAGCTTTGATATTAATGAGTTTTTTGTGTTCATTGAGAACATGGTTGTTGTTCAAATTAAATCCTCAAATAAAATTAATCCTCAAAAATACAACTTGCCTAATAATTCTGCACTCCCTGTATACATACATACATACATACATACACACATACACACATACATACACATACACACACACACACACACACACACACACACACACACACACACACACACACACAACAAAAGTCTGAACATAAGATTTGTACATTCTTTTTAGAGAATGCCTTTTAGTCCTTTAATTCACTTTTCTGGTAAAAATGATTCACTAGATTTTGGTGTGTGTGGAAATTTGTGCTCATTCAGGCACAAGGGTAAAGTCATGTAGGGTGAGGAGGCCTGGGGTGCAGTCAGCATTCCAATACATTCCAAAGGTGTTCAGTAGGGTTGAGGTCACAGTAACTCAAGATCTTCCACTCCAAACCTGTAAACCAAATCTTCATGGAGCTGGCTTTGTGCAGAAAGGCACTGTCATGCTGGAACAGGTTTTAGTCTTCTAATTCAAGTGAAGGGAAAATTTGATTCTACAGCATCCAAAGACCTAATATACAATTGTGTGCGAACAACTAAGTGGAAACTGTTTGGAGAAGAACCACGTGTGTGTGTTTACATCAATAAATATATTGTTTTGAACCCTTAGCTATATGTAATGCATTGGAAACAATGGGAGAAATGTTTTTTTTTCTTTTGGAGGGGATATAAACCATTTTAGCAATCATTTTTAATCCACTGTAGAAATTAAATTAAATTTGTTCCAAAAAGCATGTAAACATATTATTTCGAACAATGAACAAAAATGCAACGAGAAAGAAGAAACTGAGAGCAGTGAACTTGGTGGCAAAAATAAAACATGTTCCTCGAATAAACTATATATTTTGTTGTCACTTTTATATGGTTTATATGGACAATGCTGAGTGAGTTTTCGCTGCAACTTTGTTCCATTTTCTCACAAACCTCTTGTGGAAGGCAGTGCTTTACTCTCATTGGCTACTGTTAGTAACATTTGGATCAACAGGTTTCTTGACCCAAAAGTGCAGCTATCAGTTGTTTTTGGAAGATCTGGCCACCGAGTTTGACTACATTTGCTTCTTTCCCCTTTTTGTTCATTTTGTAAAAAACAAATTTAATTATTGTGCCACAGGTTTCATTGCATACTGTAGGCAAAACAGGTGTCATTGCAATGAAAAATAAAACAGACATTACTCTGTTATGCAATTTATTTCAAAAATTATTCCCGCAGCTCCCACAACCACTTCTTGCAAACACACACATAAACACAGACACAAACATGTACACACACGGATGATCAAAATCCCAGCAGAAGCAACATGCACATTATTTGAATCGGTGTGTGAGCCGGGGTGGGCGGGCAGGTAGCGGTGCGTGGCCAGTACTTACTAACAGGATTGAGCAGTGACAGAGATTTAGATAGAGACAGAGCCTGTAGGAGAGATCTGCTGCCGCTGCTGTTGTTGGTAAGGGCGCCATCTACAGGACACAGCGAACATTACACTCACTACTCAGCACTACTCTGATTTACTACCGTCCCATAATGAGATTTGGGATCCCTAAGAAACTAGAAAACTGAAAGCAAATCTCACCACACCCACATCATAGTACACAATTTCAAAAATGTCTCCTAAAAGGCAGAGAGATCAAACTATTCACAACATGACACATTGAACGAGTGTTTGAGAACAAAAGCCTTTGCACCATCTCTGTTTAAATGTTGTTAGGTTTTGAAGTGAATGAAAGCATGTGATTGCTTTCCACAGAAACATCAGTTGAAGTAACAACCTGTTTATTTCCTGAAAAGGAGGCATAATCTTCATAAAGCTTCTCTTTATTAACACATAACAAACAGCCTAATTTTCTTTAACTGGCTGAAACGGATTTCCACATACATAATACGTGTTTGCGTGTCTGTTCAACTGGCTCTGTACAAAACCTGATCTTTTCAGGCAGGCTGCCGGGGCGAGGTTAGAATGGAATGGGAATATATTTTGGAATATATCTTGTTTTCTTCAAGTAGAGATGATATGAAGTGTATTGCTGGCAGAAAAAAATACTTTTCAGAAATTACATCAATTCCAGGCCTCTTTCTAAGTAACATATTTGCACAAATGGCGGTGTGGCAGTAAAGAAGAATGCAATTTACGCAATTGTCCAATTGGTCAGTCAGAGCAATGCATAATGAATAAGGTCCAAAGCTTCAGCTAATGTTCACATGGAGAAATACTGTCAGTGACCATGACTGTGGCTTGATTACTAAAACGTATTGACACTTTAGACCCAATTTGGACATGTTCACTTAGGGTGTACTCACATTTGTTGCCAGCTATCTAGACAACAATGGCTGTATGTTGAGTTATTTTATAGTAACTCTGTACTGCTTTACAAGCTGCACACAATATCTCAGAAACCATGTCATGTTGTTATCAGTTTCCTTGTTTTCTTTTTGGCCAACATTTCTGATGATACCTGTATGACTCTTCGGGCACAATTTAAATCGTGGAGAATTCGTTTTCGCCTAACGTGCAAAATCTTCCGTGAAGTGACGATCGCATGTCGTTGCTAATCTCAATTCATTTTTATTTCTATAGCGCTTTTACCCATGGACATTCTCTCAAAGCAGCTTTACACAGACAATGCCTGAATAAGATCTTTCTATAAGTTCTTTATAAGTGTACGTTTGTCCCTAATGAGGAAGCCGGTGCGATCTCATCTTATTATTTGTCAAAACAGAATGTGTGACATGTTTTGCATTCGTGCCAAATACCTGACTTAAAGAGCAAGACCGATTGTCAAATACACATGCACAAAAACACACCCAATCTTTCGCACACATACGTGTTGTGTGTGCTAGGTGTACTTTTATGTCCTTAATCATTTATGGATATCAATGTATCTGCAAAATCCAGATCTGGATTATTTGTCAATACTCTTCCCTAAAGTAACAATTCAATTTGCTATAGCCTTTTATTATACCTAGATCTGCATCTCTAAGCACTTTGGCTTTTGTATGTTTTTTTTGTAACATAGTAGAACATTGTGATGCTGGGACAGGTTTGAATCTCCTAGTTCAAGTGAAGGAAAAATTGTATGCTACCGCATCCTATACAATTGTGTGCCTCCAATTTTGTGGTAACATTCCAAAAAAAAAAAAAGAAAGAACCACAATGGCTGGAAAAGTCAGTTGTCCATAAGTCACTATAGTTCACCTTTAGATTCTAATCCTTCTATTACTCATATCTGTTTTTTTTGCCATGGTACAATATTTACAGTCCAGACTGAAAACTAATGCTGAATGATTTCCACGAGCTACAAATGACGTATCATAAAAAATGAGGTTATTAGTAATGATTGTTAAATATCATGAATAAGCAGTGTTTTGTTAGGAACAGAAAGAAAGGAAACTGCAGTGCCAATGTGTGCCATAGTGAAAAAGTAGATGTTCAAACCGTTGCTGAGGTCAGCAGGAGGACGAGGAGCGTCTCGGCTGGAGCGCGGGGACAGCAGGTTGATTTTGGGTGAGGAATAGGAATATGAACGCAGACGCACTCCTGGATCCAAGTCCTTAAAACAAAAAAGTCCATTTATTAAATGACTTTGAAATGCTGAATCAGAGATGAATGAGAATTTTTTTTGTTGTTTTTTTTCTATGCTGAGAAAAAAAGAATCAATGTTTCATAAATATTCAGTACTTGGATATAAGCACCACTTCCAGCAATTCTTAAGGTCTTGCCACAGATTAATGATAAGGTAAAACTCCTGACTGGGCCACTCAAGGACATCCTTTTTTTTCCTTTCCGGGTTTAGTCACTCTAATGTTGCTCTGGCAGTGAGCTTTGGGGGCCGGTGTCTTGCTGAAAGACAAACTTCCTCCTCAGCTCAATCTTCCTGCCAGAACAGTGCAGGTTGATCCTGAGCAGACTTGCAGTGCTTGAGTCTAACAAAAGATCTCTGTTATGCGATGTTACCCTTCGACAGATTTCGTACTGTGTGCTACGGCCTGCTTCAGAATTAATGGCATCTTTGTTAAAAACGTTTTTGGAAAAATTTCCAAAGCTAATTTTCTTAATCTTGCACTGAAAATATATGAGTGTAATCAGACCTTTAACTGAATTTCAATATTTTTTTTAACAATCCTGTCATAGTTATAAGCCCCTCACATAGTAGAAATCCTATAAACACTGTTATCGAGGCATGTTCCTATTATAATTTAAATGTAATATATTTACTATTATATATAGAAATGTAGTAGTATATTTCGCTCTAATATAATATTATACATTATACATTAATTAATTATATCTAACTTACAGTGGTTAAAACTCCAGTATATATAAATTGATGTACAAATATGAGGTAAAGAATTCTTATGCATACTCCTGAATATAAATAGGGATTATAGAAGATTAAAGCTTATATAAACATTAAAAAGTGAGAAAAAAGAATGTGTTGAAGAATGTGTACATTTAAATAACTTGAACAATAATGTCTATTGCCATTGTCAAAGCAAACATTTAGAAGTTTAAAAACCTGGAGTCCCAATAAACCTTTTTTTGCCCCCATACAGAATGAGGAGGTTTGAGATGGTAGCATTTTGAGTTCACAAAACGTACAATTAAACGCCACCTCCATGCACACAAACTATTTATTGGATGAGTAAGGAGTAAGTAGGAGGACTGTTCTGGAGTTATTTAGACACTACTGGTACTAGGTTCTACAGCCATATATGAGAAAAAAAGCTTTTTGTTAAAACACTGAAATTGGATTTGTTTGTTTTTTTGTTGTTGTTTTAAAGCCACGCTGTTGAATATAGTGGCGGTTTTGTCAGATTGTAGGTCTGTTTTTCCTCCAAATGTCCTTGGCACAGTTATGGTTAGATCGTCTAGCAATAAGTGAAAGCTACTGATGATCCAACTACTGAATCAAGTAAGGTTTAATAAAAAATAAAGCTTGGAACCCTGTAGGCTGAGCAGAAGGAGTCTCTTTTACAAAAGAAGATAAATTGTACAGGATCTGTACAAATTCATAATCACGAAGTAGTCTCAGAGTCTTGCTGTGGATTTGCCAATCTCATCAACTAATACATTCAGCTCAGTGCTGCTACAGTGGTAAAGGAAGTTTGAACAATGTATTAAACACAGGGACGTCAAGAAATTGGAAATAAGTGTAGTTAGTCTAAAAGAAGTCTAGAAGCTTCTATGGAACTATTCTACCCATCACAGTAACTTTGAAAAGCACGATTAAGTGATTATTATTATTATTATTATTATTATTATTATTATTATTATTTTTATTTATTTTTTTTTTTTAAAGGCTAAAATTAGTAGTGTTGCTGTCAAAAGGAAAAAATTAATAAGGAGACTTCAGGCCTTCAACATGCCATCAGCTGCAGTTTTGTAAAAATATTTTAGATCGCTGATGTATAAAGAATAGTTTCTTGATTGATTAATTATTAGGAAAATTATAAACAATGTCCAAAAATTAAAAAAAATTGTGGTAATAATACATAAAACATAGAAAAGTAAAGAAATTTATGTTGTTAAATCATTGTTTAATCTTAAAAAAACACTTTCTTAAAAAAAAAAGTTCTTAAAGCATTGTAAACAATTATGGTATTTTGAAAAGAAAAGAAAAGTCAACCCCTTTTCCAAAGCCTGAAGTAAAAAATATAATAAAACGGCCCAAGAAATATATAATGTTGGGCAAAATTGATTGGTGATGACTTAACATACATTATAAAAATACACTGTATGGGCAAAAGTATTAGGATACCTGACTTTTCCAGAAATAACCTTTTTACTAAAAATTTGGAGGCACATTTGTAAAGAATGTCTTTGGGTTACATTTTCTCTTCACTTCAACCAGGAGACACAAACTTGTTCCTGCATGACAATGACACTTTGCACAAAGCCAGCTCCATAAAGAAATGGTTTACATGGTTTGGAGGAGAAGATCGTAAATGGCCGGTTATACTGAACTTAACCCTATTAAACACCTTTGAGATAAATTACAATGCTGAATGAACTCCAGGCCTCCTCACTCTACATCAGTACTTGAATGTACTTGAATACCCTAAATGAGCACAAATCTCCAGAAACTCTAAATGAAGCCAATGGAGGTTATTATAACAGCAACTAGAGTCTAAATATGGAATGGAATGTTTAGAAAGCACATACAAATCTTATGGTCAGGTGTCCACAAACGTTTGTCCATATAGTCTGTATCACCAAAATGATGTGGAATTTAATTTCATTGTTTACTTTATAATCTTACCTACAAATACAGTGGTAATTTTTTTTGGTTTTTTTGCATGTTTGTCACACTTGAATGTTTCAGATCATCAAAATAATTAAAATATTAGTAAAAGATAACACAAGTGAACACAACATGCAGTTTTTAAATGAAGGTTTTTATTATTGAGGGAAAACAAAATCCAAAGCTACATGGCCCTGTGTGAAAAAAAAAAACAGTTTGCCCTCTAAAACTAATAACTGCTTGGGCCACACTTAGCAGGAACAACTGCAATCAAGCGTTTGCGATAACTTGCAATGAGTCTGTTACAGTGCTGTGGAGGAATTTTGGTCCACTCATCTATGCAGAATTTTTGTAATTCAGCCACGTTGGAGAGTTTTCAAGCATGAACCGCCTTTTTAAGGTCATGCCACAAGATCTCAATAGGATTCAGGTCAGGACTTTGACTAGGCCACTCCAAAGTCTTCATTTTGTTTTTCTTCAGACATTCAGAGGTGGACTTGCTGGTGTGTTTTGGATCATTGTCCTGCTACAGAACCCAAGTTTGCTTCAGCTTGAGGTCACGAACAGATGGCCGGACATTCTCCTTCAGGATTTTTTGGTAAACAGCAGAATTCTTGGTACCATTTATCACAGCAAGTCTTCCAGGTCCTGAAGCAGCAACACAGCCCCAGACCATCACACTACCACCACCATGTTTTACTGTTGGTATGATGTTCTTTTTCTGAAATGTTGTGTTACTTTTACACCAGACGTAATGGGACACACACCTTCCAAAAAGTTCTACTTTTGTCTCATCAGTCCACAGAGTATTTTCCCAAAAGTCTTGGGGATCATCAAGATGTTTGCTGGCAAAACTGAGACGAGCCTTTATGTTCTTTTTGCTCAGCAGCAGTTTTTCTCTTGAACCTTTGCCATGCAGACCATTTTTGCCCAGTCTCTTTCTTATGGTAGAATCATGAACACTGATCTTAACTGAGGCAAGTGAGGCCTGCGGTTCTTTGGATGTTGTTGTGGGGTCTTTTGTGACCTTTCGGATGAGTCATCGCTGTGCTCTTGGGGTAATTTTGGTCAGCCGGCCAAATGGCTTTATAACCGTCCCAAATGGCTTTATAACCTTTTCCAGACTGATAGATCTCAATTACTTTCTTTCACATTTGTTTCTGAATTTCTTTGGCTCTCGGCATGATGTCTAGCTTTTGAGGATCTTTTGGTCTACTTCACTGTCAGGCAGGTCCTATTTAAGAGATTTCTTGATTGTGAACAGGTGTGGCAGTAATCAGGCCTAGGTGTGGATAGAGAAATCGAACTCAGGTGTGATAAACCACAGTTTTAACAGGGGGGCAAACACTTTTTCACACAGTGCCATGTAGTTTTGGATTTTGTCTTCCCTCAGTAATAAAAATCTTCATTTAAAAACTTGTTGGTGTAAAAGAATTGTGTGTTCACTTGAGTTATCTTTTACTAATATTTAAATTAGTTTGATGATCTGAAACAGTAAAAGTGTGACAAACAGAAATATTGTATATTATTATATAAAAATAAGAAATCAGGAAGGAGGCAAACACTTTTACACCACTGTATCTATTTTGATTTAACAAACTATCATTAAAAGTCTGTATAAGTTGTTTAAAAACCTTTCTAGCTGAGTGCAAGTATACACTTGTTAAAAAGCCTTATATTCTTAAATACAGGGTTTTTGCATGATTCACATAGTCAAATTTAAGACTTTTTAAGACCATTAAGAATGACATTTAAGACCTGTATCAAGAGACATGAAAAACACGCAAATACAAACATGTTGTTAGCAACTGGACTTAACCGAACCCTAAATAAATTTTTTTTTTTCAAGCCAAGTATCGCCAAACTTGCGCTTCCCGATAGCTAAAAAGTAAAATCCGTTTTACATCTGTGATAAAATTTAAGAGAGATTTGCTCCAGTAACAAAAAGCTGATTGGCTGGTGCATGTTGGTCTCAGTCATAATACAGCGAATTATATTTGGACTAGCAAAACTAACAAAAACTTTCTAAAGTACTGCAGGAGCATTTTAATTAGCATTAGAGAATGCATTACATGGACATCGGAAAAAATTAAGACCTGTTTAAAAGTATTTTTATCCTAAAACAGCGAATTTAAGATTTAAGATTTTCATTTCGATTTTTACATTTTAGACTTTTTACTTGTATTTTTTGAGACTCAGAAACCCTGTAAATAATATATAGCTGATATTTAATACATATTCCACTAAAACAGCTTAAACCTTCTGACCTAATATGATTACTATGTTTTTACTGTATAATTCAGGGGTCTCCGATCTTTTCCAGAAAGGGCCAGTGTGGGTGCAGGTTTTTATTCTAACCAAGCAAGTCCACACCACATTCTACCTGTTCAAATCTAATGATCTTCATTTTCAATGACTATCAGGTGTGACCATTGATTGGTTGGAATGAAAACCTGCACCCACACTGGCCCTTTCTGGAAAAGATTGGAGACCCCTGGTATAATTGTTTAGTGCTGTGTCTTGGTACTTACAAGAGGCATAATGATGAATCAGGAGAGTGTGAATTCGTACCTTTTGGGAGGAATGGTTACAGTCCGAGGAAGCAGAGTGAGTGCGAATGCAGCTGAGGTCTGAGGATGGATTAAAGCTGTCCTGTTTATCTCCACTGTCCTTGTTTTCAGATGATATCTGTGGGAGGGGCTTCCTCATCAGGAAATCATCCTCCTCCTCTTCACTGTCCATTTCCAAGGCCACGAGATTTGGGCTTCGTGAAAAAAGAAATATCAAATGCACAGATGTACCATCAAATCATATTTTGTATAATTAGCATGAAGATGTATTATCTTTTAGATTGTATAGACAATGTTCTCTTTCCATGTCCATGTGTACTTCTCCTTATAAGGTAAGTAAACACCAATCAAAACCTTGGAACTGTAAACGTTTTATCACTTTTTTCCAGAAGTAAGGATCCAATCGATATACTGAAGCTTGTTTATAGTTACGTTTATGGCATTTAGCAGAAACCACTTTGCAACAACTAAGCAGTTGAGGATTCAGGGCCTTGTTCAAGGGCAGCTTGGTTGTGCTGTGATTACCAACATCTACCACCAGAAGTTTAACAACTGCTAGCATTTCCTATACCAATAATAAATAAATAAAATTCATTCATTCAAAAAAAAGATGCTTACAGCGGTATATGACAATGTGATTCAAGCGTTCCACCATAGTGAATGATGCGTATGATGTATTTTTGATTAAAATAAAACAGTTTTGGCAAATTGATGTGGCATAAAAGTTAGTTTGTGCTGTTATTGGAAAATAAACAACTTTGGGATTTGGAGCAGTAACTCTGCTATTGTTCACATCATATCACCCTGTCGTCGAATGCTTGATTTAAGAACTTTAAAACTCTGGGGTCTCGAATTGTAGCCTGTAGTTATGTGTATTATGTGTCTAATGATTTCCAACAGCTTATTAAAGACCTTTCGTTCTCTCTTTCCTAATGATCTGCTGCACACACTCACCTAATTTCATAAGATTCTGTAGGCGAGCCTGCATTGTGATTGTCGTGTTCATTGTGGCAGCTGCTGCGAAGGAAGCGGTCCAAAACCAGTCCTGGTGAAGAGATGGGGGAGAAATGAGCGAGGGATGGAGAGAAAGGATGAGAGAATGTACGCTGCTCTTTCGTTCCTTCGACTTTGACAGCAGGTGGTGTGACGGTGGCTGAGGGGCCATTTGTCATTAAGTCGTTGTTTAACTTTCTGTTCTGCTCATCGTTCTGCCATAAAAAAAGAAAAGGAGGGAAATTTAGGCTTGGACACATTGGTACATACAAGTACCAAAATGCAGTGCTTTAACCTTCCATTACTTTTGTTAGGATCAAGAAATCTACAGACGTTTAATCCATGACCAAATTCTGAATTTAAGTGGAAAAAAATGACATCACTCTAAAAATAAAGATTAAACCTGTGTGCTGTTTATTTCATAATATCCAGCAAATCTAGATTCTTTCGTTTACATTTAAACACTGTCTCTTTCTTATACACGCTCACACACACTCCCACACGCACACATAGGCCACACCTTTCCAGTGCGGTTCAGCATGGCTGTGAGTCTGGCAGCAGTGATGTCTGTAGGCTGAAGCTGGAAAGAGCTGGAACCTGAAGGAGAGGACAACTTCTCTGTGAAAGTACCAAAAAAAAAAAAAAAAGAAAATTCATTATATATATCACCCAAATGAGGATGGGTTTCCCTTTTGAGTCTGGTTCCTCTCAAGGTTGCTTCCTCATTACATCTAAGGGAGTTTTTCCTTGCCACAGTTGCCATGGCTGCTCATCGTGGATAAAAACACATCGTTCACTGTTAACTGTTAAATTCTGTAAAGCTGCTTTGAGACAATGTCTGTTGTGAAAAGCGCTATAGAAATAAACTTCACTTGACTTGAATTAAAGCTGCTATATTTGTTACTGTGATGTATATTGAAATTCATCCTTTTTTTGGGTGCATGATAACATATCTTATACAAACAAATAGGTAACAAATTAAAAGGGGAGGGACTCTGTGACACTGTGAAAGCATTTTACCACCCACATACGACCCCCCACACAGGGCTCACTGAATAGCCTGATTATTTAGATATTGATATAAACTCATTTGCTCTCTAGATCCTAACTCATACACCTACAGGAGACTTCTGAAGCGATGTGTTGGCGCGTTCGTAGTGACTTTCATAAGTGACGCCAAAGAACACTGAGGCTGTTCTTTGGGCCAAACTCCTTAATAAAACCCTTGATGTTGGTTTTTCCGATGTTTAATTTGTCATCCGTCTGTATGGCTGAATAAATCAGGTCAAAAATAAAAATAGCAGAACCACATTAGTGCCTTTTTGTATAAATCCAGAACAAAATTATTATTTTAATACTGAACCCTACACAAGTGTATTTCAAGAAAAAATTTCCCTTGCAATTTACTACATTAAACTTTTTAATGACTTAAAAGTCTTTTTAATGATCCAGCACTCATGTGAAAAAGATAAAATAGCATTAAACTTTTTGAAATAAACCGAGTTAAGGTGTGTTGAGAAGCATAAGGACACACATGAAGGAAGAGATTTATGGGCACAAGCAGGAAAGGACAGTCAACACTGAAGAGTCTGAGAAGGCAAGATAAATAATAAACATGTGTATCTTAGTCTCAAAGAGCCAAATAATACAAGTCTCTCAGTGTCTCCTCATGTCACGGAGAGAGAGAGAGTGTTTGATGTCTGGCTTGCTGTCTGGCTGGCCAATGTAAAGGAAATCCTGTTCATCCAAGGGGAATTTCCCTAAACATGCCATCAAGACTCAATAGTTGTAGCTGGTGTCAGTGGTATGTGTGTGTGTGTGTTTGTGTGTGTGTATATATGCATATAACCATATATGTGGTGTGTATGCAAATAAGCTTTTATGTGGTCTGTTCATATGCCTACATCTGAGTGTAGCGAAAAGCCCTGTAATTAATGTGTGTATTTTTCTAAAAACCCTGTTAGTGGTGTGTGTGTGTGTGTGTGTGTGTGTGTGTGTGTGTGTGTGTGTGTGTGTGCATTGAGCCCTGTTTATGGTGTCTATATGCATATTACCCTATTATGTATATGTATATATGTATGTATGTATATATGTATATATGTATGTATATATATATATATATATACACACACACACACACACACACACACACATATATATATATATATACATACATACATACATATATATATACATACATATATACATACAATAATCTCACATTTTCTGCCTTCATAAAACTACAAACAATGAATTAAGCAGACAGAAAAGATTTACAACCGCTGCTCAGGAAAGGTATGTGTTCACTCTAAGGCGTCCAACAACAACGGAACGGTCTGATCTTGACGTCAGTAAAATAGATCCTCTTCTTCACAAACACACTCAAAAAACAAACAGTGTGTACTGAGCTTCCAGGGCAACTGAACATTCGTAAATAAAATCAAAGACTTTTTGTAACAAAGAGACACACACACAGGTCAAGGTGTAAGGAGCTCTTCTAATCTTGGACAACATGGCCAAATTAGAGATGTTACTGCATGTTATATGAAGACATTACCCAAAAACAGAACGTGCCATCATAGTGGTGAACTATTATTATTTATTTGGAAACACTGGCCAGAAAGGCTTATATGGATGAGCATCAGGGTTGAGGTTGCCTAATGTAATACCAAAGTACCAAAACATGATAATGGCACTAATAAAACATCCATTCATTAATCCTTTGTAACAACCTGGTCAGGGTTATGCCAACAACTTAAACACTGAATCTGGACTTGTTGGCATTTGCTGGGGCACAGTAATAACCCCTTACACATTTAGTCCATGTCTACTTCAGATTTAAATCTGAATACAGTTAAAAGATAAATGAAGCACTTCAATACACTTTAATAGAACCTGGTACTTATCATTCCAAAAAATTACATTAGGCACTAAAGCATAATAAAGTCTGACAGTACAAGGAGAGTGGTTGCTCGGTGGTTAAGGCTCTGGTTTACTGATCGGAAGGGTAAGGGTTCAAGCCCTGGGATCGCCAAGCTGCCACTATTGGGCCTTTGAGCAGGGCCCTTAACCCTCTGTACTCCAGGAGCACTGTATCATCTCAACAAGTTGGGATATGTGAAGAAAGAATTTCACTGTGCTGTAATTCATGTGAGAAATAAAAGCTCTTCTTCTATTGCTGCCTCATGGCCTCAAGTTATACTGTAATTTCTTGACCAATATTTGAATACAACCCACAGTTGCCAACCTGGAAAGTGGGAGGCGCAATACTGTGTTTTGATTAGACAGAAAAACTGGCTTTATTATTAATTCTCTTGTTCAGGTGAATAATTACTGTTTTGCCCCTGGAACATGTAAATATACTTCCATCCATTTTTTTTTTTATCTTTCCACCTTTCTCTCAACCCCACCCCACCGATCTCTCCTTACCTGGTTTTGTCTTCCGCTTTAGTATCCTCACTTTAGGAAAGGAAGGCCAGGAGTAGTTAAAAGGAGAATCTGAATCAGAGTCCATTTCTGCTTAATTGTGTGTTTGACAAGAACAAAAAAAAAATGATAATAAAATTTTTGTGAAACAAATCCAGCGCAAGGAGAGAAAATCCTCAAGAATGATTCCCGAGACTGGAGGTGAAATCCAGTGTAGGCAGTGATGACTAGATGTCAGTGTGTGGTGCAAGAAGGTGGGCTCTTTCGACACTCTATACTCCCACGTTTTCGGTGCAGGGAAAAGTCAGACTTCCAATCGCCTTGGCCTGGCAAGAGGATTTTTTTTTTAACATAAGGTGTCCTGAAGAATCCACAAAGTCAGCCAAGGTTTAGGAATCATTAACCGGCCATGCAAATGAAGCCCCAGGAGGGTCTGTGAACACGCAGGAGGGCAAGAAGAATTAAATTCCAACACGAATACATCGCTACACTGTTCGGTTAAATATATACTCTAAACTCCCAGCGGTTTTCATGGGAATAAACAAGAACACGCAAGTAACAGAAGCAACTAATATTAGCTTTCAAATAAAAACTAACAGACGGTAAAAACTGCAACTGGCATCAACCCCATTTCCGAACTGCATTCCGACAAAGCTGAGCTCAAATATATCTACTATCCTCTGCGCAAATTGATTTGCAAAGTACAAAGTCTCCAGAAGTGTCTGAGAAATATAGCTGAACACGCTTTAACCCAAATCATTCAGCAAACACACAACATCTGATAAATGTCAGCAATCTGTGATGAGCGGAAACTCAATTTTCAATATTTATGTGCAAGCACGCTGCAGACTCGGCCCTCGGCCTCCTGATGGTCCAAAATCAACACACTGATAGCTCAGGCAGACCTGGAGTCCAACATGCTGAAAGTAGATTACAGCCATGTGTGTGTATGTGGGTATGTGTGAGTGAGTTTGGATAGTATTCTCTGCATGTGGTGGACTTCCTGTCTCTACTGAAAAGCCGCATGCTTTGCCATGCATATGCATGAGTGCTCTGCATAAGTCGACCTATAAGTGTGTGTGGGCTGTGTGCATCCCTCAGCGGTTAAACGTCTGTGTCTTGATTGTAATCCAGATCAACAGATAAGGTCAGTGTCTGGAAAAAAAAAGTGTCTCCAAAAGGAAAAGCAGAGCTCCATGGTAGAAAGTCAGACACGTGTCCGGTGGCTGGAAGTGTGTCTCGAGGTCGTGCGCAAAGAAAAAAATCTGCTAAATTCTCTCCAGACGTCTGAGTCACGTTTACACCTCTGCTTTCTGCCTCTGTTTGTCTTCTTCTGGTTCAGGTTTTCTTTCCTCTATTAAGAGATAAATGTGCAGTGTGAGAGGATGGAATTATGTGCTGGAATTCCTGCACAAATTTGATAGAGCAAAAGTTCTTCAGAAGCCGGCTTTAGGTTCTTTAAGATATTCAAGTTCGGCTTAGAAAAGTAGGGACTCCAATAAAGTCTTGGCTGAGCACTGAAGTCATGACTGCTTTTTTCTCTCTCTCTCTCTCTCTCTCTCTCTCTCTCTCTCTCTCCTCCCTTAGCACACTCTCTCTCCCTCTCTCCCTCTCTCTCTCTCTCTCTCTCTCTCTCTCCCTTCGCTTTCTCTCTCAGACTATCCCCTTTTTTCCCTCTGTGTTCTTGGATTACATTCTACTGTGACTCCAAATGCTGCCTTAATAAAAAAAAAAAAAACAGCAGAGATACCTCTTGCTGAAACCAAGACAGCAACACTAAAAGTGTGTAAGTGTGTGTGTGTGTGTGTGTGTGTGTGTGTGTGTGTGTGTGTGTGTGCTCGTAAATTTACAACCTCTTCTCTTAGTAAGTAAGATGCACTAGGAAGCGCTTTCCCCTCCTTCATTCCTACAGCCGTGACCCTGACAACTTATAGGAAGTATTTCACATTGCCACGGTGACAAACTCCTCCCACTCAGCATCCTCCTCCTCCTCCTCCTCTGTCCGGTTCCTGGTGTTTATGAGTGTGGCTAAGATTGTGTTTCCACATCTGTACAGCAATGGCGGGCTGAGCATTTGGTACCTGGGACTTCAGTGGGGACTTACCCGGCTTAGTCCACCTCTTAATACCACCATTATTTCGTCACGATTATAGAAAGCATCAATACAATACAAAAATGCAATATAACAACGCGTGGCATTACAGAGAAAGAGAGGTATTTCAAATATGGAGGGTGAATACCATTTTACCAAAGCAAGCTCCAAACCTCTACACTACAACCCCAACTGTGCACCTACATCATCTGGAGCAGTTCAGAATTAATATTTGTCTAATTATGTGACAAAAACATACAAACTTTTAATAAAATACAACCTACCAGAGGTTGTACAAGAAAAAAATACAAAATACAAAATACAAACCTCACCAGAGATGCAGACTCATAGTTTTCACCACACCTCAGAGGCTGTAAGCCAGTGGTACTGCTCATAGGCATTAGTCTGGAAGTGGCAAACAAACCCTTTCCCAGGCTGAGACAAGCTAGCTAGCTTCGGGGTTGGCCGATCTCAACTCACAATGTCTAGCTTTTCTTGTAAATAGATTTTTAAGTATGTCCAAGACCAAATCAATTTATCTTCCTCCGTCAGCCATTGTGGGCATGAAAAAGTCTAAAGTCTAAGTCTAGAGGCTGAAATCTGATTGGACAAAAATAATCTAATATCCAGATACACGTACTGGAAGCAGTGCAGCCAAGAGAAACCCTAGAAAATAAAAAGAATAGACTGTTGGGAAAGTTAATACAATTTCATTAAACAAATATTAGAATTTAGGTTGCAAATGTAGGTCAGTGTTTCTGATAGTGTTTAGACCAGCAGAGAAGGCTTTGCTGGCCCTGATGTCAAAACTTAAAATGTGAAAAAAAAGAAAATTATTATATAAACCATAAAATATGCCAATGGACAAGGGATCTTTTTATTCCAGATGTGCCCCAGTAGGAAAACAGATGCAATATCTGATATGATCACTATTTAACAATAATATGAAACTTTTTACTAAGACCAAAGAGAACACAGTTCTGACTTTTGGGTTACTATTTGCTCACATATTCATCTGAATAAAAGTAAGTAAGCGAAAGTAAGTGGTAACAGATGGAAACACAGCATTGGCCTTTCCACTGTTCGATTTTTACGTTTCCTGTCTGACCGTTGCTTTGGCATTTAAAAAAGTGACCAGACTACCATGAAATGGTGTGATAGAGCAGTTTATCATGAACTAGCACAAGGAGTTTAAAAGAGAGAAGCCTGAAACATATTCAGTTACAAGTTACAGAACAGATCATCTTAAAGCCGGACTGGAGCTCCGCCCTCCACTCCCTCACCACTGGCATACCAACCTACTGAATGTATTAACATTCCTGTCTTTTGTGCAATTAGTGACATGTTGGTGCTTATACGTGTTATGAGAAACAATACCTTATGACACATTAATGTGTATTGAACATTAATCATTTTTAAAAGGACCTCAATCCACTGCTCTTCAAAACATGTCTAATCTAAACAACTGAAGGGCCAGAAAAAGTAACCCTAACCCTAACCCTTACAAATACCAAAAAACGTTTATATAACTTATATAAAACTTTTAATTACAACTATAAAAACGCTATTAAAGCCAAGAATTTTCAATATTGAAGAATATTTTCAGTGGCATACATAGATATTCAACTACACATGTAAAAGTTACACAAAAAATTGTCTGCAGAATATTAACCATAATACTAACCAGAAAGCAACACATGGGAGTAAGGAAGTCTTCTTTCACACCAAAAAAGCAATTAAATCGTAATTGTGAAAGGACAAGTGATACTGATTTGATACTAAAGTAATATATTGGTTAAAATTGGATATTTTTGACTGGCACATATCCTATTCATCATGTTTATGTTTTTGTCTGCTTGAGGGGCTATACACATTTGTATATCTTGTATTAGAGCAGTTCAAATTTGGTGCTTTTCTCATACTGACCACTGGATGTTTATGTAACATGGCACCTCATGGCAAAGAATTTTCGGAGTATTTGAGAATTAGAATTGTTGCTCTCCACAAAGACGGCCAAAGCTATAAACAAATTTGTAACACCCTGAAACTGAGTTACAGTACAGTGGTCAGGGTTACAGAGAGGTTTTCCAAAACGGGTTCCACTCAGAACAGACCTTGCAAGAGTTGATCACAGAAATTGAGTCCTCTTGTTGTGCGTCAGGTGCAACAGCTGCTTTAAAAAACAGACTCATGAGTGCTGCCAGCATTGCTTTAGAGGTTGCAGAAGCGGAAGGTCCGCTTGTCAGCGATCAGACCATATGCCGCACACTACAACAAGTTGGTCTACATGGACGTCGTCCCAGAAGAAAGTGTCTGAAGATGGCTCACAAGAAAGCCCACAAACAGTTTGCTGAAGACAACCTGTCCAATAGCATGAATTACTGGAAGCATGTCCTGTAGTCTGATGAGACTAAAAAAAAACTTGTTTGGCTCAGATGGTGTCCAGTATGTGTGGCGATGCCCTGGTGAGAAGGACCAAGAAATGGTGTGCTGCTAGTACTGAAGAACTGCAGTTAATTGAGGGAAACATGGATTCCAACATGTACTGTGACATTCTGAAGCAGAACTTGATGCCCTTCCTTCAGAAACTGGGCCAAACGGCAATTTGCCAACATAATAACGACCCCAAACACGCCACCAAGATGACAACTGCCTTGCTGAGTAAGCTGAAGGTGAGGTGAAGATACAGGCCTGAACCTTATTGAGCACCTGTGGGGCATCCTCAAGCAGAGAAGCACCAGGTGTCTAACATCCAGCACCTCTGTGATGTCATTATGGAGAGGTGGAAGAGAATCCCAGCAACAACCTGTGCAGCTCTGGTGAATCCCATGCCCAGGAAGATTAGGGCAGTGCTAGATAACAATTTTCGTTGCCAGCTATTTTGACATTAGTGGCTGTATGTTGAGTTATTTTCAGATGACAATAAATCTATACTGCTATAAAAGCTACACATTGACTACTCTAAAATATATATATATAGTTTAATAGTTAATTTCTATTTAATTTCTATAATTTCTAATTTCTATTGTCCCTTGAGAAAATACAGTAACATTTTACTTCAGTTTATAATTTATAATTCATAATTCATTAAAAAAATTGGTTATGTGGCAAATGCAATGCCATGATAAACTGGGGTCACGAGATTCGCGGTAAAGCGGGGATTTCCGTATACCAAAATGGTGGCTAAAATGTGAAGGGTGTACTCACTGTATGTTCGGTGAAAGGAATACAGAACCAACATGGCTACCATTCCATACTCAACACCACACAATTCAACAAGACAATGAGGTGAAGCATATGCACAAGCTCTGTAAGCATTATTTAGAGAGTAAACAGCTCGTTGGGGTCGTATCTATTATGGAATGGCCTGCCCAGTTACCGCATATAAATGTACTGAACTGTGACGGGATGAAGTGGATTGGTCAGAAAGAAATATCCAACTAGCAAAGAACACCTTTTAGCTGGATCTTTGGAGAAATTAACTGTCTGGATGCCAAGAGTGTGTAAAACTACATAATACTTGCTATGGGAGGATTTTTCAATGAAAATAAAGTTTAACATCTGTACATTTAAATATTTGTTTGGTCAAGTTAACAATTACGTAGTTTGTTGCATACGTGTCTAATCACTAATCACAGCTGTTCGCCAATCACTGATATCTCGAAGCTCATGTATGTGGAAGAGGGCAGACAATCCTGTGTTTCAGTGTGCTATAGTGCAGCATATCTCAGTGAAAGCTTTTATCGGCCTTCACTGTCCCTGATTGGTGACTGTTTGGGATGTAACAATTAATCTTGATGATGTATGAATCTGATGTGAATTGTGTAAATGTGCAATATAAGCATTCTATTTATTATGCATTTAATATACTCACACTGAGTTTCAATCTGGACATATCAAACAGATAAATTAAATTAAATAAAAAATAGGCGCAAACTGCTCGTATAAAGTATAAACATTGCTCTATTAAGGGCCTGCATAATTCCTGTCTTAATGAAAACAGAATAACAGAAGAAAACTATTGATGCGACTATTTGCTGTAGAAAGCAAAGACCAAACTTGCATTAAATGATATACTTCTATACAAATGCAATATAATAATATAGTCATCCATGTGTCTTTGACAGTTACTGAGAAACAGAATAAGGAATTCTGGCTTTTTAGCCAACTTCTGGAGTTCATTATATTTCAGTTGACCATTTCTTATTTATTCATTTTGAAAATATGGTGAACTGATTTTTAACTATATATTTTTCAGGCTCTTTTCATAGACATTTTAATGTATTTATTGTTTATACAGACACAAGTGCATATTGTTTTTCTTCATTTAAGTTCTAAGAATTATGAATGCAGGATCATGAATGGATTTGGATCGAATCAGGACTGGAGGGTTGGCTTGAAAATGGGAATTGACAGATATTTGCTGTCTCTTAAAAGAAAACTATTTGAAGAAGCTGAGTTAGACATTGCTGACTCCGCTGTTTAATAAGCAAACTGTAGCATTTGTTTACTATGGATTAGGGTAGTATATTGGGGTATTTCAAAGTCACATAAATTCATAAGCAGTTCAGTAGCTGTTACTGACAGCATTTTTTTGGTGGAACGATTACATTAAGCTATTTATACACTAACTTGCCAGATTTAAGAAACTGTCTACATCAAAAAATATGTGAAATATTAAATTACATTTACCCTTGCAACATGCATAGAAAAGTGCACAGAATCAGAACTTCACTGGGTTCTTCAGGATCAGGTTTGGGAACCATAGGTGCAGATAAAAAGATAATAGAATACCTGTATTAGATGGCGTGTGATTCTCTTCGTCTTCGTCCACAGAAAGAACAAGTTGTTCTTCAAAAACCTGACAATAAGATGAAAAGCAGTCTAAACAATCTACTCCTCTAATTTTATTTTTAATTGTATTTATTCTGTGCATCTTTATAGTCTAAAGTGGTTTGTGCCCATTTTAATGTCAGGATGTCAGTACTTTCATGGTACAAAAAATTGCACAATTTGAACTCTAATTACTATAATGAATTCAGTCAGATGCACACAACCACCCAGACACACACTTGCACTGTCCATACTTACACTGTCCAGAAGAACACAATCCCCTATGTTTGTCCGGCTGGTGAGACCTACAGATGGGAAAAAAAACAGAATATAAAAACAATTTCAATTAGCACTAGGGGGAAAAAGATCTAACCCAAACACAGATGCAACATCCTATTCTATATCTGTCAAAAAAACAAAAAATAAAAAAATAATAAAAGAGATAAAGGTGGCTAGGATACCCTTTTAAACGGTGATCAATCTAAACAAGTAGTGAGCATTTAGGTTAAAACGGATACTGATCACGTCAGGCAGCAAAGTCACACAAACACCTTGTGGATCGAAGCCAGAGCAGTAAAGCAGCGATCACTATGGTTACCAATGACAGGATGTGTGTGTGTGTGTGTGTTTGTGTGTATCCGTTAAATGTGTCTGGTAGCAAACCAAATCTGCTTAAGCTCTGATTTGTATGTGATCTCGTTCCCAATCATTCACCAATTTTTTTGCTAGCCATCAAAACACATTTCTGTCACCATAACTAACACAATTTATTAGAATATAATCTAGTACAGTTATGGTCTACTGTGACATTTGTCATGTTATACAACCAACACTAGCAGAACATTCTCTAGGCACACAAGAGTAAAGAATGACAAGTGCTTTTGGCTGAACACAGGCTTCTTTTAAGGAGTTACATTCCCTACAGTCTGTCTGTTATACAGTAGCTGGGAAATAGCACAGTCCTATTCATGCTTATGAATGACAATCAAAGCAATTACGCTTGGGACTTGACATGAAAACACACACTATTTTCCAACCATATATGGCTCTTCTCCAAACTGATACCACGATGTTTGAGACACACAATTGTACAGGATGCGTTTGGATGTGGTAGCATACAATTTTCCCTTCACTTGAACTAGAAGAACCAAATCTGTTCCAGCATTTTATTGTCTCTGAGAACAAAGTGATCTCCATTAAGATATGGTTTACATGGTTTGAGTGGCCTGCTGTAGAGCTTTGACCTCAACCCTACTGGACACCTGACTTTCCTAACACCCTCATGGAGCACAAATCTACACATGAACACTCCAAATTCTAGAAGAGTGAAGGTTCTTATAACAAAAAATGGGAACCAACTGTGGAAGGGGATGTTCAAAAAGCACATACGAATCTAAGGTTAGGTGTCTACAAACATATGTCTATATAGTGCCAAATAATAACAATTGGTACATTCCAAAAAGATGCAAATAGGAGTTTTAGTTTTGTTGCCTCCCCAAAAGCTGTCTGTTTGAGAATAATGTTTTTGTATTTCAGAACGAGGATTCTACAGGACACACGTATTTATCTGTTATCAGTCACCTGTAAAGATTGACATATGAATAAATATGTAAAATGCTATGTTTTGCACTTATAGCATCCTTAGAATCAGCCATGGTGCTTTAAATCAGGGTACTAGTTTGTTTATATTTTGGGAAATTTAGTAAAATAATTGAATTTGAAAACAGCATTGACAAATAAAAGCAAGTGTGATCTTTTATTCCCACACACATCTCTAGTTAAAAGGAATTAAGAGAACACATCAGGGGGTTGAATTTATATACATACACAGACAATGTCAAATTAAAAAAATCAAAATCTGGATTTTGGAGAATATGTATCAAAAGTATGAATCACACCAGCATCATCTATATAATGCATTAAAAACGGATTCTTTCTGAGCAAGTATGGACAGTCCATTCAAATAAATATATCCTTTGCCCCCTGATATATTAGACATGTCTAGAAACCCAACAAGAGCAGTCTCACAAAAATCTTTGTGAGTGTGAGTAATAATGTTCATCCCACATCCTACCACAATGTCCTCTTGACTGAGCCAAATTTGCCTAATGTACCCTAACAACCCTGCTTAAACTAACTCACAGTGACAAAGAAAGGGGGGAGGGGTGGAATACAAGAGCGTACAAGAGCAGGAGAACGAGGTCAATATGAGTACAGTGAGGAAAAAAGCAAGCGAGAGCGTTAAAACACACTGAGGGAGCAGATTGGGTAAAACAAGGACATAAAGTTTGGTCTGAAACCTTAGATAAAATTGGATGATAGAATAGCGAATGACAAAAAGCAAGCGGATATGTAAAAATGATTAAACGCAACTAAGCTTTTTATGTTTGCGCTGTGTGCTGCCAAGTCTTTCTCGCTATGGGACTTCTCACACACTTCAGTGCCATATCCTGGTCTTTTTCTGCATCCTAATTTTATTATTTTTCATTTTTTGTTTGTTCACATGGTCTGTGTTCTTGCTCGTTCTGTCACTTTTTAACAGTTCACTACTGAGATGCAGTCTGCTGCTACATTATCCATGCCAGACTACTTTCAAACAAAAGTGAATGACTTTCCTAATCACACAGACAGTCAGAGAGAGTCAGAGAGCTACAGAGCACATAATGAAACATCATGTACAAGATCAGCCTTGTTGGTCATGCAATCCAACACGACTGCCAAAAAACAGTGGCCTGCAGACAAGGAAAGCACACCATTACCCTATATTTCTCCTCAGACCTTGGTTACCTCTGCCTCTGCCATGATTACTATATTACCATAACTGAATCTCAGGGATCCAATCATCTAAAAATGGCCCAAATGAACATAATTACAGAGATAAAATATTCTTTATTTTAATATTATTATAAACTATAAATTATATATTTTTATACATTACTCTCCTTGAAGAGTGCTAATTCATCTAGAGTTTAAACCCTGAAAGAAGAAACATTTTCCTGGTGGTAGTTTCCTTATTCTTTCTTTTAGTTTTGCACTGATTACTAAATAACTTGCAATAATTACTGATTAAACATTCTGGATGATTAAATACGCCGGGATTTACGGGGTTAAATGTAATAAAAGTGACTGGCATGTTTTTCTGTCTCATTGACTTACCTGCTTCACTTGTCTCATCTGTCTGGTTCTGTTTGCTTTTCTCTTCCACCTCAGTGAGTGCATCCACCTACAACACAGCATGAACATGTCTGAATCTGAACATAATCGTAGGATGTGAAGGCAATAAGGCCACACTAAGAAAATAAGGGGCATAGTGTCAGTGATTTGATATAATCGAAAGAAAGATATCTAGAGATGAAGAGAAGAGAAGACACTATTTGGACAAAAAGTTCGTGAAAACCTGTCTAAGATTTGAATGTGCTTTCTGAACATCCCATTCCACATTTAGTCCACATTTGCTATTATAATAACATTTACTGAAAGATGTTCCACTAAATTTTGGAGTGTGCTTGGAGAGAAAATTTCATGCTACACCATCTAATGCAGGGGTTACCAACCTTTTTGAAACTGAGAGCTACTTCTTGGATACCAATTAATGTGAAGGGCTACCAGTTTAATAAACACTTCTTAAATAACAAATTTGCTCAATTTAACTTTTATTATATGGTATTATTAATAATTAATGATATTCATCTATATCTACTCATCTATATTTTAATATTGTCATTTTTTAATTCACACCAATGCAAATGTGATTTTGTCAGAGAACCACCGGCCACGCTTCCCTCCAAGGCTCTAACTCTCACTCAGCCTCTCCCTGCTCTAATCACCTACACCTGTTCCCCATTACCTTTTCCCTATATAAGCTCCCGATTCCACCTCACTTACGGTCGATCTACTTGTTGCCATGAGAGATTTACTGGACTTCCTACCACTAGTATTCCCCGTACTTCCATTCTCCAGACTCCGCCTCGGAGGAAGCGCGCAAGATAGTTTTGCCTTTAACGGTTCACATTGGCGATCATCCCTGGACTACCCGCATTACGGATTCTCGTACTTCACCTCAAGCCGCTGCCTTGTAAATGTTCAGACTAAATAAAGACAAGGTGTTTAACCATACTCCAGTTCCTGACTCTTGGTCTATCCGTGACAGATTTAAAAAAAGAATAGCAACCAAAAAAAGGAGCAGCTATGGAGAGCTTTTTTTTAAAAAAAGGCCCGCGGGCAACTCGTGTGGGCCACCACACCATGTTGGTGACCCCTGATCTAAAGCAACTTTCAATCAAGCAGAATGAGGGTTAAGGAACTTGTTCAAGGGCCCAGCAGTGGCAGTGATGGGATCTGAACTTGTGACCTTCCAATACAGAGTACAATACTTTAACCACTCAGCTACCACCTCCCACCAATACCTTATGCTTACAGTTGCTTGACCAAGTAATACATTAAGTTTCTTACATTAAGTAATTTCCCAGGCTACACACCTACATTAATTGACTTGCATATATTTACAAATATATACGCAATTTGCTAAATATTTACATGCCCGAGGAACAAAAAAAAAAATCATGAAGTACTGTAAATAACAATTAATTGGATATTATATTAAATCCAGCTATTGTATAACAAAGAAAGCCAGTTAAGACACAGTGATCTACACATTAAACTCTCAAAAGTCATTGTGTCCAAATGTATATAACTTGTACCAGAGTGCAGAAGAAAAGCCCAGGGTGACTGCTTGTATGTTTCACTGCTGACCTTTACTAACAGACAAATTGAATGAACGACCGCAAGGCCTGCTATTTGTTCCCAAGCAGATATCCTAATGAAGATGTACAACTATGGGATTGTGTCTGTGTTGGTGTGTTGGTCATCAGCCCAGCACACACGCACCTGCACATGGCTTCCAAGATATCCATGTTTTTCCCTATAGAGCTGGATGCTCATCTGTGGATCGAAAATAATTTGGTGTTTGATTGTCAAGACGGAAGAACTGGTTAGCTGGCATGACCTGAGAAGGTGCAATTCATCAGCCCAGATCTGTGACATCCACACTGGGTTCTCCTCTTTGCAAGCTTCAGGGCTGAAAAGAACAGATTATCTGTCAGACACAATAAACTTTTAGTGTTTTCCACATATAGGTTATACTTAGCACAGGTACTGTGAAGCACTCCCAAGTATATTTCATCTCATCCAACCCTTTTATTTATCAATGGGATGAATCTTGTTTCTAATTCAGCTGTAATATGAACACAGGTCAAGATCAGAGTTTGGGCAAAGAGACAAGGGGGAACAATAGAAAGTAATGAAAGACAGAGGAAGGACACACAGAGCTAGTAAACATTCTATTTTCCTATTCACGATTAAGCATTAATGATAAAATGAGTTTGATTGGTAACTGGTGCCTTCCAGTAAAAAATAATCTGTTAAACTGTGATTTATTCAGGCTGGTTTATACTCGCACAATGAAGCACAATGGCACATTGTAATCACAACTCAGAGAGGAGGTTCATCAGTCAACTCTGCTTACAGAAGCCCACTAATAGGCATCATATGATTCTACATATTCAAAATTGAAATGTCAATTTAATTCAAGAATTGAAGCAAGCTTTCAAGCAACCGCTGTCCAACATCTAATGAATCATCTTCCCAGATGAGTGGAGGTTATTATAACCGCAAATGAGGACTAAATGTAAAAATTGTATGATCAAAAAAACACAAATCTTATGGTCAGGTGTTCACAAACTTTTGTCCCTACTGAATCTTTTCAAACTTTTGTCCCTACTGAATCTTTAATTTCTACTTCTGATGTTTAATTCAACTTTCCATGTCTACTACCTGTGTAGATATCAACAGTGCAACTAGGTTGTAGGTTGCCAGGTTGAGGTTACAAATGGCTTAAAAATTTTCTATTGTGTCAATTGTGTGGTGAATGCATTTCATATAAGATCTGGCAACCAGACAACAATAAAATAAAATATCGATGTGATTATTCATATAAAAAAGTTTGGGCCATACACATTACAGGAGTTTCCCAGTAAAAAAAAAATAATAATAAATGGGAGGGGGGTAGGAGAATAATGTGAAATATGGGAGACCAGGAAAAACTGGAGTGTTGACAGGTATGGGTGTCAGGCTGTATGAGTTTTGACACTTTGTATCTTGAACATGCCGAGCCTGACTCTGAATATTCCCTCAATGAAACTCTTTAGAATTTTAGAGATTTTTGATCATCCACTATGGGGGAAAAAGAAAATATGGTCTATATAAAAAAAATATATTATGTTTGTCTGAATCTTAACCCAGAGTGGTAGTCATTGGGAAACTTTGGACATTTTGAGCTTCTACACTATAATTCCAATCAGTTAAAACCCAGAATGTTGGCTTTGTCACCCGACATAATTAAACAGGTAACAGATAAAAGTATCACTACCAAATTAATTTAGGTGGATATTATTTTTATTTTTTTATTTTTTTATTTTTTTCGGAGAAACTGCATAACAACTAGGATTTGAAGAAACTCTGTTTTATTGATTTACTGATTTTTCTAAGGCAAGACTTCAAAGTTTATCTTTGCATGATGATAAGCCAATCTTCTCTAGGTTGACTTCGCTCACTCAACACCTCTCAAAAGTGCTCTCTCCTAAACATAAGATTTAAAAAATAAATTATAAATGTAACATACTGTGCTAATGCACTTATAGTTGCTGCATGACCTCTACTTTGGGCCAGTTCAGTAGCAACGTGTCCTTCTTCATTGGGCTGTGTTGCCATCTCTTGACCACCAGACTGTTGAAGGTAGAAGAGGGTGAGGTGATACAAACCCAAACGCACAGCTATGTGCAGAGGGGTCTCTATGTTGCGGAGAGCTGAAAGAAAAGCAAAATGAGAGTATGTATAAGTAAAAAAAATAATAATTCTTGTATTAGCTGTGTGAGCAAACCTCTTTCTAGGCTATAGGAGGTTAAACCAGTTTATATACAGAAGCCTTTGAAAGTGTTGGAAAGAAAATGTCAATTTTGGTGTTTTTGCTGTACACTGAAGACATTTGGTTTTGCGATCATAAAATGGATATCATACAATGGATCAGAACATTTTTGCATTCATTTCCTGATTTTATGTCTGAGTGTGGAACAACTATGAACCTGGCACTTTCGGTGGCAGACCACCCAATTTTTAGGTAAGCAAAAGTATAGTAACCCCAATGTTATAGTACATAACAATTAATAATTGGTTGTACAGCCTTTGCTTGCCATCAAGTCATCGACCCACGTTTAGGAGGTGAGATGTTTGCTTATTAGTTGGTTAGTTTACTTCACTAGTGTAAAACTTTCTCCTTTTTTTTAAGTGCTTTGTTGTGTCTGCAATGCGTTTTGGGTTGTTGTTTTGCAGCAAGATAAAATTCCTTCCAAATAGATTGGATGCATTTCTATGTAAACTGACAAAAACAATCATTTTCGTCGACTTTTAAATTCATTCTGCTTCACCCTTATTACTTACAATAAAGATTAACAAGCTCATTCCAGGAGCTTTCATGCAAGCCCAAGCCATGGCATTTCCTCCACCATTTTTCACTAATAAACTTAAATCTTTTGGATCATGAGCAGCTTTTCTTTCTCCACACTTTGGCAAAACTTTGGTTTTGCTGGCAGAATAGTCTCAGTTTGCCTTTACATAGATTTTACAAAATCTCTAAAACCGTGCTGGTGGAGTAAACACATGTTTTAAACGATATTCTCTCAATTAGTCTTTTGATTATAATGATGATGATGATGATGATAAAAAAGCATTGTGTAATACATCATTTCAAAATCGTCAAGGGATGGAGATGATTAGCGAGAATAACTTTGTATTAATTTGCAATGAGGATTGTTTTGCAAATGATCAAATGTACTGAAACCAAGCTATACAAATGCCCACGGAGCATCCCCAATCTTTTGAAAAATAATAAAAAATAAATAAATAAATAAATAATAATAATAATAATAATAGTCAAGTTTAATCATCTTCAAGATAATCAATGCTATCTTCAAAAAAAAAAAAAAGCAACAAATAAACAAATAAAAACTTCTACAACTTTTTGCCATACAGTGTAGCCTATGTGGGCTTAAAAAGCATTTTACATTCTTTTTTTATGGGTAAACCTAAGGCCTAAAGAGATCCAACTCTGTGGACTGATTCATGTTTATGACAACAGTTTATCTACTAAAGACAGAAATACATATAGTCTGAATTGCAATTTTTACTCAATATAAATGTATTATTGAATTTCACTTATATGGCGTGACAAAAGAAGAATACTTGAAAACCCAGGTTTTTTGTTTAAACAGGAATCATCTTGTTCTCTTTTTAAGGGAGGACAAATCAATAGCCCCGGAGTCTGAGACAAGGCTATTAGTGTTTTATTTGCAGTTGCTCTGTGTAGGATTAAGTAGGTTTAAGAAAGAGAAAATGAAACACAGTCACCTACAGTTTTTTTTGTGTGTTTTTTTTTTCTTTTTGTTTGGTTTCAGGGCAACAAAATAAAGAACTGGGTGGCACATGATTTTAGATGTTAAACTAGTGAATAAACTTATGTAGTAGAGAAAACACAGGAAACATTTAAAATATTGTTTAACAGAAAAATTTGTTGGAAATTACCAGACTTGGAGATTTATGACTGATAACATTGCAGCAACTATAAATAAAAGAAATAACTACGACAAAAACTGTAATTATGTGTGAAACTATATAGGCCATAATAGTACCAGTGCATTTATTGTGTCACCTCAGTTTATACAATACAACCTACATCTATATGCAAGGTACAGAACCTGTTCTACTGTACATGTAGCATGTGAGGGAGAGTATATATATATATATATATATATATATATATATATATATATATATATATATATATATATATATATAATTTTTTGGGTGAGTGATTGTTAACAATTACTATGAAACAATTTCCAAAACACGGCTTCAAAACCGGCCTGGTGACTTTGCACATCAATAACAAACACACCCACGCTGGGTGCGCAGGTGTAGTGCTGATGCTGCTAATATGGACCCCTGTGGCAGCGAGTGCACAGGAATATTTGCTTGAGAAACAGCTATACGGTCATGATGAAGGCAAAACTACCCACAGCCAACGTCTCATCAACATGTTTTCGATTTTAAATGCTGAGTTGGCTTCAGCAAACCGAGAAAGGCTGTGTACCTTGGTAACTCCTGGGTTTGAGTAAACACGGTGTACTGCTGACTCAGGAGATTCGATCGCTTTAAAACAATACAGGGAGAGATAATAAAAATAAAATAGGTCATGCCTTCACAGCTACAGATTTGTGAGTATTGTACAAAAACAATGTTCTGTACAATAAGACACAAAAGGCAGTTGTGGAGAGCATTCCATAAACACTGCAAATCAGAGTTGACCTTCTGCTGCAGTTCAAGAGACAAGAACTTAATCTGAAGTTTGCACTCAAGTGTTCATTAGTGAATAAACCTTAAATATAATGGAACTATAATGAATGGATATTCAGTGTCAACCGGACTCACTTTTGAGTCTGGTCCCTCTCAAGATTTCTTAAGGAGTTTTTCCTCGCATCTGTTGCCAATGATTTCCTCATTAGGGATACATTTATGTGGACTAATTAATCATAACATTTATAATTGCAATCTGTTTGTATATTTACAATGTCCATTGTTGAATGTGATATACAAGTCAATTAGAAATTAATTGAAAAACTATTACTAACTATGAACTAACTAAGCAACTCAAGTCAAGATTATTTCCATAGTGCTTTTAACAACATACTTGTTTCAAAGCAGCTTTATAGAATCAGTTAATGTGAATGATGTGCATTTATCCCTGATGAGCAGCCATGGTGACTGTGGAAGGGAAAAACTCCCTTAGATGTTATGAGGAAGAAACCTTGAGAGGAACCAGACCTTGAGAGGAACCAGACTATAATGAACCTAAATAAACTATTGGGTTGTGTATGTATTTTCATGTAAATGAATTTTCACTACCCAGGACTGCATAACTTCAAGCTTATTTAATTGTGTTTACTGTGACCAAGTGACTCTTGAGTATTGAATAATGAATACAAATTTTCACTTCCTATCTCATCTTAGAATAATGCTACAGAGATTAAAAACAAACAAAAAAAGTGCACCATTTTCCTTTACATATCAGTGTCCTCTTGTATTGGCTGGTTCTTATACCACTGCATTTGTAGAAACATTACATAAAGGTAAAAAAAAATGGTCTTTTTCTATCTCTCTGTAGAAAGTAAAAATTTCTCGGTCACTGCAAGTTCATAGTTTACAGTCAAAGAGAACACAAAAGTTCAAAATCATGCTTGTCCTATAGAGCGGTACCAGACATCAGATACTTGCTCTTAAGTAACATGAACAGAGTTGCCAGATTAAAAGTTTTCACCGAGAAACATATTAAGTTTAAAATATGGTTGCATGTAAGGAAAGAATAAGACAAAAAAAAATATATTTTCTAATGGATAACATTTTTGGTATACAGTTATCTCCCACTTTACCGGTTTATCGCAAAATTGCATTTGCCACATAACTAATTTGTTTCGCTGATTATCCCAGTCTTTTGTGGAAAATGGACGCTTCCCATCCGATCGTTTTTTTTTTTTGTTTTATGTTGAAATAAATAAAATTGACTCGGGATAAGAGCAACAGATTAAACAATATTGCTGAAAGAGATGGGAGAAGGGATTTATATTAGATTATTCAAAGGTCTGACATTCCAGATTCATGTATTGATTCATGCTTCTGCTGTTTTTATTTAGAGAAAATGAACTCTCTTTTGCTGTACTTTTAATTGACAACTTGTACCTTTATATTGTGTTGTTTGTAAAAAAAATATACCAATGCAAAATGCATGAAGATTGCCAGATTGATTAATTACTTATACACCATCTAGAGCTTCATCTTGCTTTATTTAACTCTTCCAAGCAATTATTATACTGTTGATTTCCAGGTTTATAAGCTCCTGAGGTTACCAGAGTTCAAATTTAAAGGGTTCTGTTCTACTTTATCCATGTACAATCTACAAAAAAAAAGTCATGTTTGGTCTACGGTAATTAAGCATTCCAATGGAACAAATGAAACAAACATTTTCAGTTTACAACCCTACACAAAAAGAAGTAATGTACCAGTGTTATGCTTTTACCTTGTGATTTCTGTGGGTTTTGGTTGTTCCACTGTAAAAAAGAGTGCATGTTCGAAACCGCCTGTGTGATTTTCACATCAACTGGGCCACATGGCTCCAGTTTGCATCCTTCACCAGGATCTGGATGAAAATGCCTCCAGCAATCAGGATTTTCTTCTGGATTGTGACTCCCTGAGTCTTCGTTCAGTTCATTGAGTCTTTGTCCAAGCTCTAAACTTTCTTCATCTAGTCTTGAGGTCTCATGCTTTCCAGTCAATTGTGAATTGTTCTGGCTTGGCTGGATACTATCTTCAAGGCATAATTTCCTCTGGATATCCACATGCGTGCTGGAAGTAAGGTTTTCGGGGTAAGACAGGAGTAGATCAGCTACTTCCTGTAGAGTGTCCCATTTGTACTCCAATGATAGTTCCTCTGACATCAGGGTTGGCTGAATGTAGCTGCTACTATCTTCCCAGCAGTACAACTGCACCAAGACCTTTTCTGCCACATTGTGACCTTCAAAAAAAAAAAAATTTTTATATATATATATATATATATATATATATATATATATATATATATATATATATATATATATATATATAATAACAGTGGGTAATATGAACCTGTCTGCTATTTAGAATAATGTAGTTGTTTTTATTTAAAATTACTTAGCTCGTTAGTTTAAGTACTGTTAATAAATGTACTGAGAACACACAATTAGACCAGATGGTCACTTGTGCTTCTGTTGTAAGAACAATGTGTTGAAAATATTCTAATATTACTATAGCAGAGCATAGGGTTAGGGTTAGCTACATTTTCCTAGCAGATATGTATGAATGATGACTCATACATTTCAATGAGCTGCAAATTTCAAATGAAATGAGAACATAAGGAGCCAAAAGTGCATGGTGTCGAAAATTAAAAAAGAAATCAGACTCTTACTCCTACACGACTTTCTCACCAATTAATAAAAATAAATCTATTTAGTCATAAGAACATTTAGTCCTCCTTTTCATACCAGTCAATCAGCTTAATAAGTTTTTTTGCCACAGCAAAAATCTATTAAATTGAAGAACCTGACCATTATCACTAATATATATTCTACACCCTGGACATTGGCATAATATGAAAAAAACTCAAAAGCACCACCCTGTCTCATGAACTCTGATTTCTGCTAAATTATTGTATGCATTATTCTTTTTTACATATCAATCTCTGCTAATTTCATAAAGAATGCTTAAACATCTAGATGCCACTGTAGATACAATGAGCTTTGTCTGGCGATTGTTTATCTGTGGATGGCCCGTGAGACCTACCAGGTACGATGAAGCTCAGTAAATGGCTCTCTTGCTTCCTCTGTGCTGTAGTGACATGGTGAATATGCGAGCCTTTTAATACCACATAGTATTCGGCCTTTTCCTGAACACACTGAGGATCCTGCAGCACTGCACACACTTCCACCTGACCCTAAAAGATGCAGAGCCAAAAAAAAGTTATGTTAAATGAGGTGTCAATACTTTTACATTAAATGTTAAAAGATAAAACACTTAAACACTATAATTATGATATAAGAGCAAAAAAAAAAAAGCATGTTAGAATTTAAATCAATGAAAGCCTTGCATTTGTCTGGGTATATTGTGTATTTGTGGAGTGTGGGCTTATTCAGAAAAGAAAAAACAGGTAGAAATGAGAAACACACACACACAAAAAAAAAGAAAACACGATCTACCTGAAATCTACGGAAAGAACAGAACTACTCTGTGCCCCTACTTTCTGCAATACAGGCATTAGTTTCAGATTTTTTTTAACTCAATACAGACCACTGATTACATTTACAAGCCCCTGGATCAAAAGACACACCTTTACATGTCTGCACACTGAGAGCAAGGTTTGTGCAAGACAAGGCTCTTTTCACTTCACCCCACCATGTCTTGCATAAAACACTCTTTTGATTTGTTGTTTTTTTTTTTAACTACTTCTACAGCCGTCTCTCTCACTTCCTGTCATTTAAGGGGCCCCTTTGCTAGAACAGTGAATAGTAAGTAGAACCTTTATAAAAGGGTAAAGAACTTTTTAAGGTATGGGAATGGGGAAAGAGTGAGGACTTTCCTCTTTCTGCAACTCAGTCCTTCAGACCAACTTGAATGGCAAGCCTGGGATTTTCAGTGAGCTCTGTTCCCCACAGAATTCATTCACCACACTTCCCACTTTCAGTTTTATTTCTTTCGGTCAAATCATATTGATAAAATCCCTTCAACACTCAATCCCTTATTTATGCATTCAATGTTCATTAGACATTTTTTTTAGCATTTGAGTAATAGAAAAAGAGAGGAATGGTGATTACCCAGTACACCTGAAACTCACACTAATCCTGTCCAACATGTGCAATGAGCTATACCATTAACACTCAGTTCAGTCCAACATCGACAGAGTGACTCTGTTGATAATGCAGTAATTAACAGACTGTATCAGGAACACTAGGAGTGGGATACACCCTGGATGATAGGCTACCAGTAATTCAAGCTGGCCCTATACACATACACACAAAAACAAATATGCAAGCCAGACAGAATGAAAAACACAGAAAGACATACAAAACAAAATAAAGGCTAGATAGTTGTAACAAAAGGCTGACTGACAGACATAGAGACAGACAGAACAAATAACAGAAAAAAGACAGACAAACAAACAGCAGTATAACAGACAGGATGAAAGACAGACATAGAGATGGAACAAAAGAAAGGGACAATACAAATGACAGAAAAAAAAAAAAACAGACAAACAAAACAAATGACAGAACAAAAAACAGACAAAAGAAACCAAACGAAAGAACAAAAGAATGACAGACAGAACCGATCATAGGACATGTACTGTAGTTAACTGTAGTTGAATGGGAATTGAGTTGAATGTAGGTTGCCAGAATGGGAAAACATTCATAAATGCATCAGTAACACAGGGATTAGATGCAGTCTTGATCTTGCAAAAACTAAAGAGCACTATTTGTACAGCATTATGTTTTTACATGTGGTACTTTTTGAGGTTCCACTCTGTGGTTTTATTTCCATTCACAACAGCAATGTCTGTGTTTTTCTCTCTCTTTTCCCCTGCAAAAGCCCTACTGTCTTTTTTCAAAAATGCAGTCTGATCATTTTACTCCTGTCTGGATAAACCTTTCTGTGATTTTACACAAAGACGTATTACCAATGTCTTGGAACCTGAATATTCCTTACATATTCCTGAAGTTCATGAAGTCTTTGGAAAATCTTTCAAACATTTATTCCCTCAGACTAGCATTTTTGTTCACATACAAGTAAAATCTGGACTTTGTGTCTTTCAAAGGACAAGCCACATGATTATGTAGAATGAGCTCAAAGTAATGTCAGTGTTTAAAAAATTCTGACCTATTCTACTCTAACCTCAACAGCTCAAGCATAATCTTCTTAACAGTCTAAAACAGTTATGCCATTAATGTCCTTTATTACAGATAATCACTGATTATTTTTTCTTTGATCACAGTGCACTTCAGTGCACTAGTTCGTCTCAATTTTTCCATCTTTCAAACTATTCTGGAACCACCAGAAAGACTAGATTTACTTGTCCTTACTTTACTGAAATACAGATTGCTCTGATTATTCTTCATACTGAAGTAAATTATGATTTTATATAGTCATAATATAATATATAATATAATATAATATATAATATATACATACATATATATATATATATATATATGTGTGTGTGTGTGTGTGTGTGTGTGTGTGTGTGTGTGTGTGTGTGTGTGTGTGTGTGTGTGTGTTTGTGTATATTATATATGGGTTTTTATTGTCTTCCATGAGTATTAATGACATGAGCTCAAAGTATCTTCCAGGTTTAATTTGATGGTAACAGGAGAGCAGTGAGCAGTGTAGGAATTCACTCCTGACAAATAAAGCAAACAATCCTTCGGCTGAAAAATGAAACCCATCAGACAGGTAGCAAAATGATTAGCTAGGTGTGGCAAGGATATGCTAGGTGGTGGGGAAGTGGTAGCTCAGTGGTTAAGATGTTCAACAGTAAGAAAGTCATCAGTTCAAATTCCAATACAACCAAGTTGCCACTCCGGGATCCTTGAACTACTCAGTTGTATAATTGTAAGTGGCTCTGGGTTTAGGGCATCCGCAAAATGCCATTAATGTATATATATATATATATATATATATATATATATATATATATATATATATATATATATATATATATATATATATATATATATATATATATATATATATATATATATATATATGGCAAAATGACTTGGTTCATTCTACTGGGTACATTCTTCCAAGTATACTTCTTCTACTTGGTTACTTGGTACATTCTTCAAATAAAAAGAAAAAACACCCTGGTAAACTCAAACACCAAAATAAAAATTCTCACTGGGGTAAAGAACAAGAAAGGGCAGATCAAGAACACCCTCCAGATAGGTGTCACATTCAGCAATCAAGAGAGATTATCTCTTTTTTTTTTTTTCCAAGTTTGCCATATGACAAAAGCCACTGATAAACCACTGATTAGGGTTTACCAAAAAACCTTTAAAATATAAATGCAAAAATGTGTTCCTGAAATAAAAGGATTAGAAAAAAAATACATCTTCTGTGAAATTTTTCACCTCAAATAATGAAAACTACAGCAGGGGGCAGATCTTTCTCTTATAAAGCCACACAGTTATGGAACAGCCTTCCAATCAGTGTTCGGGACTCAGACACAGTGTCAGTGTTCAAGTCGAGGTTGAAAACATATTTATTTAGTCAAGTCTTTTATCAGTAGATTTTTCTTAGGTAAAGGCTCAGATCTGGAGGGAGCATGGATATAGAGTGTTTGGTGAACTGGGATATTTGTATGCTGTCGTCCCCTCACTCTCACACGTTCACTCAGGTTTGTTGACGGCTGTTTGGTGGGTCGTCTCTTATCCCAGAGATCCCTCATGTCTGTGTTACCTTCTTGTTCACCCTTTGATTTATGCTGCCATTATGAGTTTTGCAGGAGTCCAAACTGCACAGTGATATTAACTTTCATACAACAATAAGGATTCTTAATAGTCCATATTCTTCTCTTCCTGTCACCCTCTTCTCTCTCTCTCTCTCTCTCTCTCTCTCTCTCTCGTTAAACATGTTATTCCAGTGATCACTGTTCCTGCCCCTCTTCCCTCCTCATATCTTCCCACTTTGTCCAGGCCTGCCTCTGGATAGTGTTCTCTTCGATTGGAGGCCAGTCTGTGCAGCTGGGGACGGTTTCTCATCAATGCCATGGGTGGTTTCATGAAATTACGGAGTAAGAACTGGAGCTTTGAGGATGGATTTGGACTGTAGTTAATGTCAACAGTCTGCTACACTGACTTAGGACTACAGTTTGCTTTTGATCACCATCACTGTACTCCACAACATCGCTTATCTGCAATAAATGGACATTCTGTGCAACCCAGATGAGGATGGTTCCCTCTTGAGTCTGGTTCCTCTCAAGGCTTCTTTTCTTATGCCATCTCGGGGAGTTTTTCCTTGCCACAGGCGCTCATCAGGGACAAACTTACACTTATAAAGAACATCTTATTTATTTTATCACCACATTATCTGTGTAAAGCTGCTTTAAAATAATGTTTACAGTTAAAAGCACTACACAAATAAAAATTTATTGAATTTAATTGAATTTAAATCTCAAGCCTACTAAGCTAATGTGAAGCATAAGTTGATGCCAAGTGTCTCTCAAAGATCTGTCTCAGTTGCAGCTCATTGGTCTTCAAACAGGATAATGAAACAAAACATACAGCTAAAAGAATGACTAAGACCAAAATACTGGATTATTCTACAGGCCCTCATGAGCCCTATCAAAACCTATGGAAAGTGCTGAATCATGGAATCTGAAAAGGGCAGCCTTCAAACCTGAGACAGTTTGCTAATTAAAAGTGGGCCAAATTACCTGTAGACAGGTGCAGAAGTCATTAAAAGCTATGGAAATTGCTTATTTACAGTAATTGCCTCTAAAGGTTGTGCAGCAAACTAATTATGGTTCACATCAGTTTTGTCTGTGCCATTTTCATTTGTTGTGTTATTTACAATATTTTGCTAATTACAGTTCCAAGGTACTTTTTTGTAGAGGGGTATAATTTGAGTATGCGTATGTGTATGTTTATATGTAAGTGTATACATACTTTATATATGCATGTCAACCTAAACTATTTTATTCCACTTACACAGCATATATTGGTTGGTAAAGTGGATAATTATATCCATGCAAAATCCAACACTACTAGTAGATTTTAACAAGGGGTGTAAATATTTTCTGAAACTACTGTGTATAAACTTCTCAACATGCTTTTATCTCACTGTAAATCAAAATGCTATTGCTTAATACCATAAAACCACAGAACTGGCAGATAAAAGCCTCCAAGGTTATGAATTAGTAGTTAAATAGTAATATTGCTATTAGCATAGTTGCAAAAAATCCAATTAGTAGGTCGTGTCCTCCAAGTTAATACATTTTACAGCCTCTTCTTTGGTAATCACCCAGCGTTGTTTTTCTGCACCTCTCACAATTTACTATGCATTAATGGCAGGGAAAAGTGTTTGTTTTTCATTATCTCTCCTTAATCTCACCATTTAAATGAAATAAAAATTTAAATAGAAATGAAATGACAGTTCAATTTCAGAACGGGATTATGATTAGATTCAAATGTAAAAACAATTAGGGCCTAACTGCAATACTACACTAATAGAAAAATGGCATAATAATGGGTTACTGCAACAATTAAAAAAAGACAGAAAATAGGCAAACTTCTTTCATGATGCATGGAGAGTAATAAAGACAGAGTAAAAACATTGTACAGAAGTCTAGAATCTAGCTGTACTTCATAAAATTAGATAACAATCCCAGAGCAATAAATACTTTAAACTCATTGTTGCAAAGTCATCCAACATTATTGATTAGTCTTGTGTTCAATCAAATGTTTAATATTTATCAATAAAATGGAACTGTGCTTACAGCTCACCACAACCAAATACCTCTATACAAACCCGATTCCAAAAAAAAGTTGGGACACTGTACAAATTGTGAATAAAAACAGAATGCAATGATGTGAAAGTTTCATTTTAATATTTTATTTAGAATACAACATAGATGACATATCAAATGTTTAAACTGAGAAAATGTATCATTTTAAGGGGGGAAACATTTCATGGCATCAACACATCTTAAAAAAGTTGGGACAAGGCCATGTTTACCACTGTGTGGCATCCCCTCTTCTTTTTATAACAGTCTGCAAATGTCTGGGGACTAAGGAGACAAGTTGCTCAAGTTTAGGAATGGGAATGTTGTCCCATTCTTGTCTAATACAGGCTTCTAGTTGCTCAACTGTCTTGGCTCTTCTTTGTCGCATCTTCCTCTTTATGCTGCGCCAAATGTTTTCTACGCAGCCATGATGTCGTAATTAATGCAGAATGTGGTCTGGCATTGTCATGTTGGAAAATGCAAGGTCTTCCCTGAAAGAGACGACGTCTGGATGGGAGCATATGTTGTTCTATAACCTGGATATACCTTTCAGCATTGATGGTGCCTTTTTTTTAGTTTTAGCTGGTACGGGTGAATGGCACGGTGGATTGTGTTCACCGACAATGTTTTCTGGAAGTATTCCTGAGCTTATGTTGTGATTTCCATTACAGTAGCATTCCTGTATGTGATGCAGTGCCGTCTAAGGGCCTGAAGATCACGGGCATCCAGTATGGTTTTCCGGCCTTGACCCTTACGCACAGAGATTGTTCCAGATTCTCTGAATCTTTGGATGATATTATGCACTGTAGATGATGATAACTTCAAACTCTTTGCAATTTTTCTTTGAGAAACTCCTTTCTGATATTGCTCCACTATTTTTCGCTGCAGCATTGGGGGAATTGGTGATCCTCTGCCCATCTTGACTTCTAAGAGTCACTGCCACTCTGAGAGGCTCTTTTTATACCCAATCATGTTTCCAATTGACCTAATAAGTTGCAAATCGGTCCTCCAGCTGTTCCTTATATGTACATTTAACTTTTCCGGCCTCTTATTGCTACCTGTCCCAACCTTTTTGGAAATCATGAAATCCAAAATGAGCCAATATTTGGCATGACATTTCAAATTGTCTCTCTTTTAACATTTGATATTTTATCTACATTCTATTGTAAATAAAATATAAGTTTATGAGATTTGAAAATGATTGCAATTCTTTTTTATTCACAATTTGTACAGTGTCCCAACTTTTTTGGAATCGGGTTTGTAAATGTTTTGTGATTTTTATCAAGCAATTAACATTTTACCAATTAGCTTTCCGACTGTGAAGACAGTCACGGCTTGTGAACAGGTTTGGATTCAGAGGCTAACATTTAAACTAACATGTATTTGATTCTAGCTCACTTGGGTACCATAATAAACCACACAAAGGCATATTTCGACGTGTAAATGGAAGCTCTAACCATGGTAGGGTAAATTTAGCTTGAGCCATACAGTAGCAGTCAGCCCTGCTGTATAAAAACCATATAATAGAACAGAAATTGTAAAGATTTCCAATATAAATACCCTTTATACTATTAGCTGTTAACAGTTAAACCAATACTAAGTTCCTATTATACAGAATAATCCAGCAAATCCAATATTAATCTGGACTGGAATCTGGATGCTTAATGAAGCCATAATTAGTGATGATTAGTGATCATGATTTTTTGTAATAGTCGATTCCAATATCGATATTTTTACAAGCAAACTGGCCGATTCCGATACCAATTTCCAATTTTTTTATTTTTTTTCCTTATCAAGCAACAAACAAGAAAGAATGTCTTTTATTTCTCATCCAACACGTGATACGCTGAGCTGAACAAACATTCACTGTCTACACTTGTGCAGGGCAGCGCTTGCGCAACTTTAGTCAGCACCGGAAATCGGCTCGTATTTGTTCGCCGGTATACCAACGGCTGTTCACGACTTGGTATCTGTGCCTCAGACAGGTAGCTTCGCATTTCCAGTGCTGTACGGCCGCCCGTACCCTGAATCACTTCAGAATCATCTTCCAATATTTCATTGTGCATCGCCAACACTGAGATTTCTCTGCAGGGAATGAACTTTTAAATGTCTGATCAAGTTTGTTGTGCCGAATTTCTTCGCTGTTGTTCCTCCTCGATTAACTTGTCCTTTGCAGACATTGCAGATTGCAAAGTTCACGTCCCGCACACAGATTTCTAAATACTTCCACACAAATTACATGTTCGTGAATGATTAGGCCGACAAATGTCTGTGCACACGGGTGCACTTGTGGAAAAATCGGCAGAAAAATATATGACAGCACAAAGTTACTGTAAAATGTATTGTAATGGGTGTAACACTTCAAATGTGTCTAGCTTTCTAGGCGGATTTGAAAAAGACAGCTGCTTAACAAATCAGCAGGACTATGGCTTAAGAATACAAACTTGTCGAAGTTCAGCAACGGACCCCACGTACACACACACACACACTCTCACATTTACGGCAAATATGTACAGCCAATCTACATACTGGCATGGTTATGAAAAAAGGGAAGAAACCAGAGTACAAGCGGAAGCTCAAACAATTGCAAGGATAACAACCCAAACTCAGGGTCAAAGTAAGGTCCCTGTAGCTGTGAGTGTGCCATGCTACCCACTGTGAAATTATCACAGCGATTTGGCAATTTGGTGGTGTTAAACAATATAGTCTGTCACAAGCTTGGAATAAATGTGGAATAAATTCCCAGGCTCCCTCAACATAATGCAAGATGTCTTTGCTGTGCTCATTATGTTTGTACATGAGCAGACCTTCTCTTAACTTCCCCACTAATGTTAGGACAAAACCTGTGTTTAGTTCCAAGACCTACTAGACCTACTAATAATTCATCCTCATTCCCTCATTGGGCAGCAGAGAATCATTTATATCAGTAGTGCCTGAAAGGCTTTGTAGACATCTAACCCAAACATGTTTCATCCCACTTCATCAGTGTATAAACATTCATATTACACATACAAAGGATTTCCCTTTGGTTAAGCTATAAAAGATTTTTAATATTAAGGAAAAAATTATATAAATAAAATCTATACATGAATATATAATTTAGAATCTAGCATCCTTACTTACTTACTATATATATTCTTTTTTTTATTTTGGTTTTCAAAAATGTTCCAGACTCCAACCATAATCTCATCAAACCTTAAACACATGCATATGGGGTTTGCTAAAGTCATTGAAGCTGATTGGAAGTGGTATGTATTGCCAAATGGAGATTTATAAAAGAGCTGAATCACCAATAAATGTAATTACAGTCATGCCGGAAAAAATAACCTTTTGTAAAGTAACGTCCCGAACGCTAGTGATTAAGCCTTTTTGCTTCCAAAGGCCCTTGTTAGGATACTTGGCATGAGGAACTTCTGTCAAGTTCCAGGACACTCATGAGCAGATTCTCACTGCTTTTGCCAAGAGAGTCACCCTTAGATGTTCTAGCAGGACAATGATTTAAGCATTCTTTTGAGATCAGCACAAACGTGCCTCACAGACCATAAAGTCTTTAGAAATTCAGAAAGTTGCAGAAATTACTATTCCAGACTCTGGTGTAGAGCTAATTGAAAACCATTATAAGTAGCTGTCTACTAGAAAAACACCACTGTAGTGCAAAATGTTGATACTCTGTTAAAAAGAAAAAAAACATGATATGAACAATCATTGTAATTTACTGGCTAATAATACGACTGTATATGTTCCATTACTGTATACAATAAATAAGTTGTATTGCAACCTAACCAGTCTGCATAAAGATCTTGAAAACCTTGGTTTCCTCAAACACCAGCACCATGCTTCGACACTGGAAGCTTATTTGAAGTTTGAGATGAGGTTATTGGAAAGCTACGGTACAAAATGGTCATTTACCTAATTAATAGTTTGTAATTGGATTCCGGCTGTCAAATATCAGTTAAAATGTTTAAATCTTTAAATAGTCTATATGAATACTTAGTAAAGTTTTAGTGTTCTAAATATTGCTAAACATAAAAGTTAAAAGGGAGGAAACTGTAAACAATATGGACAAAAGTGTTGGGGCACCTGCTTTTTCAAGCTTAGGCATTTTCTTGCCAAAATGGTTGTCTTTAAATCCTGTAGCATTAAATTTACCTTTCATTTGAACTAATGAATCTAAGCCTGGTCCAGTATGACAGGGTCTCTGTGCACAAAGCCAGTTCCATGAAGATATAGTGTACATGGGTTGGAGTGGAAGATCTTAAGTGGCCTGTTATAGAGCTCTGACCTCACCCCTACTTAACACCTTCGGGATGAACCGGAACACTGACTGCACCCCAGGCCTCCTCACCTTACATCAGTACCTGCCTTTACTAATGTCATTGTGGTAGAATGAGCATAAATCTCCACATGCACACTCCAAAATCTAGTGGAACAGATTCCCAGAAGAGTGGAGGTTAACAGCAAATGTAAAATGGGATGTTTAAAAAAACATACGAATCTTTCAGTCAGGTGTCCACAAACCTTTTATTTATATAGTGCATTTGCGATAACATCCTTACTCTAATACCTGGCTCTGAAAGTCACAATTTTCCATGGAAACTGAAGAGTGATAGTATTCTGTTGAAGCTAATGAAAATAAAAACACGTCTCTTTAGTTCTTTGCATTTGTTTGCTGTTTATCTCACAGTGCAGTTCAGCAAATGTGCATTATGGGGGAAAAAAAATTATTATTCTAGAGCTGTAGTGCAAAAAAAAACGCAGTCAGGAACAACCTTCACATCTCAAAGAGTAATTTAGTGTTGTGATTAACAGCTGGTACAATAAACAAATTAACCAGCATTAGAAAAGGATTTTCCCACCTGAGGCCAAACTGTGGCTAAAGGGAAATTGATAGCACGATTTTAAACAGCCAAGTAATTAGACATTCATATCAGATATCTCAAACACCCAGAGGCACCAACACACTTGAATTTTTATCCATCTTAACTTCTAAATGTTTACCAGACTACCTGTAATCCATTTACGTGTAGCTAGACTAACATTTATCATATATGTTCAAACAAGGACATTTACATAGTGTATTACTAGGCAACAAACTGACAAATTAGTATTACAGTACTTCCTTTATCATGTTTGTTCAGGTCAAACATTGTGCAGGCTCACATGCTTGTATTGTAGCATTTAATCTCAACATTCACCTAACTTTGTTTAATAGGTCGACTCATTGGGGGGGGCATAGCACTAACCTGGGACATTACATAGAAGTTTTGGATTTAGTTAATATTTTTTAGTTAATCGTTAAATATTACATTCACTAGCATATTTTATTTTACTATTTTTTTACTATATTTTTACTTCCCTCTTCTAACAGCCACAAATGGAAAACCCGCATCTCCTTACTGACTTTTGCAACAAAAAAAACAAACAAAACAAAAACAAAACAAAAAACCTGAAAAAACTGTTTATACCTTACACACTTTGGTCACAAATTTAACTGTAAAACAAAGAGTTTCACTACTGCGTCACACACCACACACTTTTTCAAAAGCTGCATTCTAAACCATGTTGGTAGGAAATAGTTATCTTAGTTATACTAATGCCCGGGAAAGTCAAGAAACTATGGTTCACAGGAATTCTGTTTCATGTTTTTCCTCCCACCTCTGAAAAACACACCAGTCAGTGGATTGGCTATGTTAAATTACCACAAGATGTGAATGTGCATGGTGCCCTGTGTTGAACTGGTATCCCATCAAGGTCACATTCCTGCCTCAGGTTGAGTGTTTACATTATAGGCTCCAGATCCACCCGGACCCTGACTCTGACCCTGCCCCTGATAAACCAGTTACTAAAGATTAATGAATGTAATCACTCACACCTTATCACTGGCTTGTAATACTTTTGAGTTAAAGTACATTAGTTGCTGCGCTTTTAGCTTTGGTAATTGAGCAGGTTTAACAATTAAATAGCTTATTGGTGTTTTGATGTCCGCTGGCCTAGATAATTATCATCAATCATGCATTTATATTTGTCATTTGGCAGACATTGTTTTCCAGAACAACTTAGAACGATATCAACTAAACAGTTGAGGTTTAATGACCACTGGCAGATAAAGTACCCAAGCCATGTACTAGAGTTAAAGTAGAAGGTCAAATAGGTCAAATATTACTACAGTAAAGATACTCCCTTTAAACTTTCACTTGAGTAAAAGTTAGGGGTGTAACAGGACATGTATTCGTACCGAAATTTTGTGGTACAGGGTTTTCAGTTTCGCAATCTTTTTACGTGCGGAACATAGTTAAAATCTGAGTTCTCTCAGGAACCTACACATTCTCACCCCACATCGTCACATATCTATGTTGCCTCAGCTGGCGTACACATCCGATGCAGAAGGGAGCCCCTTTGCGTCGCTTTTCAACGTAGATGGCCGTCCTATACACTTCAATGCAAATCCCTCATCTTCAGATTAGGGTTAGGGTTAGGGTTTGGGTTAGGGTTAGGGTTAGGGTTGGGGTTGGGGTTGGGGTTCGGGTCATCTTCGGATTTGGACGGGGGACAACCAACGAATCGGTCGTATGTAGTGGACATTTCGTAACATTATTATTATTTATTAAATATAGTATAAATAATCCGATACACTTATTATTATAAATAACAAGTGTTTATTAATATAAATAATATTTATTATAAATAATAAGTGCTTAAGTGTATAGGACGGCCATCTACATTGAAAAGCGACGCAAAGGGGCTCCCTTCTGTGTCGGATGTGTACGCCAGCCGAGGCAACATAGATATGTGACGATGTGGGGTGAGACTGACCTGCAGGAACATATTAAGTGGTGGATTGGAAGATTGTTTAGTCTCATTTATTTATTAATATGGATTCTTGAGCATGTTATGTACTATTTAAATAATTTCTAATAAAAGGAGAAAGTCCTGACAATTCCACATATCGAAGGAGTGAATGAATGAAGGATTAAAGGAATGAAAACATTTGTGAAAGTATGCTAAAAAAAAAAAGTACAACATTTAAGTGGCTCATATCTTTAGAAAATTAAATATTAAATGGAAAAAACACACATGCGCACACACACACACACACACACACACACACACACACACACACACACACACACACACACACACACACACACACAGACACATTGTAATGGGGTCTAACAAATGTTAACACACTAACATACTAATGTTAACACACTAATAGTCTAACACACTATATTTCTCACTATCCATTTTTTTCATTTATTTGATTTTATATAATCAATATAATTTGTGCTAATTTAATTAATTACTTAATTACTTAGTTTATTCTATTTTCTAAAATATTATAAGAAATATTTTAAATATTATTTAACCTTGTTTTACAAATAATAAATAAAAAATGTAAGTGTTGATGTTCACAAATGGTAATAATAATAAACTGCGTAAAATAAAAATGACAAGCAATTTTATGCCTCAAATTTCTTCCCCCTAGCCATATCGAAATTGATCTAAATCACGACTTAGAAACCGAGGTACGTACCGAACCGTGAATTTTGTGTACCGTTACACCCCTAGTAAAAGTACAAAAGTATTTGACTTCAAATATACTTAAGTATTCAAAGTACTATGATTTATTATGGCTATAATAAACTCTTCCTTTATCATCAGTTTATATGAAAAACTCTTCTATCTTCTATCTATCAATATAATGATATTAATGAGACCAACACTGATTGATATCTATTAAGAATATCATGAACCCAAACCTTCTTATCTACTACTTTTAAAAAAAAAAAAAAAAAAAAAAAGGCAGAAGCTTCTTTCATCATTTAATACTCTAAAATATTCTGCCTGCTGTTCAGTTGATGCACCACCAAGCGGCAATCAAAACAAGTTCAAAACAGAGTGCACTCTACACTCAAGTTTTTATCCACTCATACACATTTACAAAATGTAGTTGAGTAAAAAATTATTTGACTTGAAATGTACTGAATGTAAAGTTAAAGTCTCCTGAAATAATAAAAAAAAGTCAGTAAAGTAAAGATAGTAAAAATTTACTTAAGTACATATAAAAATTATTTTTACTACATTACTGTCCACCACTGTTAAAAACCTTGTTCCAGAGCCTAACAATGGCTTGGCAGTGGTGGGATTTCAACTCCTGACCTTGCCATTAGAAGGCTAACATCTAAACAACTGACCTACCACTTTCAACGACATAGTCATGCGCAGGCAATTTCCCGATCAATATCAATGACTTTTCTGCTTTTCTGCTAATCAAATTTAGAAACTTTATCTTTATTCCTGCCATAAACTACAAGTGCATCTTAATAAATTAGAATATCATTGAAAAGTTTATTTATTTTAATAACTCAATACAAAAAGTGAAACTATATTATATAGATTCATCACACACAGACTGATATTTTTCAAGAGTTTATTTCTTTTCATTTTGATGATTTTGGCTCACAATTAACATAAACCCTCCAATTCACTATTAAATTTTTTTTATATTTCATAAAAAACATTTTTAGTACATATGTTTATTTACTGTATATGTACTCAATACTTGGTAGGGGCTTCTTTTGCTTTAATTACTGCCTCAATTCGGCGTGGCATGGTGGTGATCAGTCTGTGGCACTGCTGAGGTGGTATGGAAGCCCAGGTTTCTTTGACAGTGGCCTTCAACTCATTTGCATTTTTTGAGGTCTCTTGTTTCTCATTTTCCTGGTGTGTGATGAGTTTGGTGAGGTCTGGTGAGTTTGCTGGCCAGTCAAGCACACAAACACTATGGTCATTTAACCAACCAAGCTTTTGGCAGTGTGGGCAGGTGCCAAATCCTGCTGGAAAATAAAATCAGCATCTCCATAAAGCTGTTCAGCAGAGGGAAGCATGAAGTGCACCTGGTAGACGGCTGTGCTAACCTGGGACTTGATAAAACACAGTGGACCAACACCAGCAGATGACATGATGACTTTGGCCCACTGAGCAACAGTCCAGTCCTTTTTTTTCCCTTTGCCCAGCTAAGACACCTCTGACGTTGTCTCTGGTTCAGGAGTGGTTTGATACAAGGAATGCATCAGTTGTAGCCCATGGATACGTCTGTGCATGGTGGCTCTTGAAACACTGACTCCAGCTGCACTGCATTCTTTGTGAATCTCCCCAAATTTTTGAATGGGCTTGAATTCACCTTTTTCTAATCACATTTTTTCCTTCCACTCAACTTTTCATTAATGTGCTTGGATACAGCACTCTGTGAACAGCAGCTTCTTTAGCGATGACCATTTGTGTCTTACCCTCCATGTGCAGAGTGTAAATGATCGTCTTCTGGACAACTGTCTAGTCAGCAGTCTTCCCCCATGATTGTGTAGCGTGAACCAGACTGAGACACAATTTAAAGGCTCAGGAAACCTTTGCATGTGTTTGGATTTAATGAGCTGATTAGAGTGAGACACCACGAGTCTCCAATGTTGAACTTTTTCACAATATTCTAAATTTCTGAGATACTAAATTTTGTGTTTTCATTAGCTGTAAGCCATTAAAATTAAAAGAAATAAACACTTCAAATATATCCGTCTGTGTGTGATGAATCTATATGATATACGAATTTTACATTTTGTATTGAATTACTAAAATAAATCAACTTTTTAATGATTTTCCAATTTATTGAGATGCACCTGTATATTCTCAATCGTGCCAGCACATTTTTATAGAACTGTCAAGCATCTCAATTCGTAATCATGAAGTTCTAATTATTCTTTAGAAGTAAATCCTGAAATGACAGTAATAAACAAAAACTCGATCAGTACATACCATCAAAATCATTTAAACTTAAAAGCACAATCTTATGAATGTCTTATGAATCAGTGAATATTCTACATGACTAAAACTTACAACAAACAGAAAAAACACTTGGTCTATTCAATATTCAAGGACACCTGAAAGTATTTAACACCAATATGTTAACCATTTGCCATGTGCCCCACACACACACACACACACACACACACACACACACACACACACACACACAAAGTCCTTTTTTTTCACTCTAGTGAATTACAGCATTTGTCTATCGAGCCATTAGTTGCAAGTTGATATTACGCTGTCCACGTTAATCCCTAAAAAAGGTCCAGTTGCAATAACAAACACTCTCAATTACCTGCTAAAGAGATACCACACCTTAACACATGCCCATTCTTTTGCGCTGAGGTCATACAGGCAGACTGACGCTTTTTCCTGGTTACACTTAAAACGCATTACACATGAAAGTTTGAAGGGTGGAGTGAATATGAATAATTATTTCAAGCAGCCGGTGCAGCCCGGTATTTAATTTGTATACTGGATGTGGTTCAAAAAGGAAATTGTTTGCAGCGGTATATACTTATCAATGTGCACATTTACCATTTATGTTATTTAAGCCAGAGAGACCTGACAACCTGTTATTCAGATCAGAATGAATGAAAAGTAATAAAAATAAACACATTGTGATGTTCACAATAGCTCTGCTTTGAAGTCCACATTGCTTTGAAGGTCTTCTTGTAACATAATGACAGTGTGTCTCATTGCATTGCATTGCTCAAACTGGAGGGTTGTAACAAAATACATGTGCTAAATATGTACTTTCATGTCAGCAAGAGTGAGTAGACACAGGTGGCAAAGCAAAAAATAATGCGGTACAATGTATTTAGAGTGTCCTTAGTAATTCCCCTGCTGTAGGCAGGGCTGTAGAGGTCTACATTTGCTTACTTAATTGTTCATATTTCGAGGTCCAGGACCAATTAAGTTTTCTAGTAAATAATACCTACAGCTGCAAATACAAATGAATGTGTGGGATTATAAAAACAGTTCCCTGCTCATCTTTAGTTGAGACCAACTATGAAGTTGAGGTTGAGGAACTGTCAGAGGCATGCATCATCTTGTCCATGCTGCCAGGTTTTTCTATTGGTTCCAAGTGGTCTTGCAGCACGGTTAGGCTACACCAGCTTTGAGTTTAAACCCGAACACAGATCCAGATATATGGAGCACTAAATACAACGATTATAGATAATAACAAAGACAACAGATACCTATAGAATTGACATTTTATAATATTTATTTCAATACTCCGATCAAATATACTAATGGAATTGACCACCATTAAAATTTTTTAAATAAATGCAGGGTAATTTATTTACCCACTGCCTACTGGGTAGAGCAGATTGCTGGGTTTTTGTATATTACTTACTCTAACTTTTTTGGGGTAAAAAATTTTGGGTTACATTTGGATTAGTGTGTGTGTGTGTGTGTGTGTGTGTGTGTGTGTGTGTGTGTGTGTGAGTGTGAGACACAAAACCACCAACTAAACTTCAAATATTATCTGAAATAAAAAAGAGGTAGTATAAAGTTAAGCTTAACACTACAACACTAGTCTGCTTTTTTTCCCAGTCAATAAGGCAATGAATACCTTCTTTGTGTGTGGAAAAGATGACGTCTTACGAGTGGTTTCAGTCAAATTTATCTATCTGAAACTGTGTGATGCCAGTCTCATGATGTCACAGGCATGATTCGTGCAATGATTTAATATCCCTGGCCAAACATCGGATTATTTGTACAATTGAATATTAATGCCGTCTTATCGACCAATCATGTGGCAGCAGTGCAATGCAAAAAAATAAAAAATAAAACATTCAGATTCTTTTTTTACATCAAATATTAGAATAAAGAAAAGCTGTAAACTTGGTGACTTTGATTGGGGCACCAAATATGCGAGTTTATACCTAATGGTGTGAAAAACAAAAAAAGTGTGTGGGAGACTTTGAGGAAACTGCTTGTTAATAAGAGAGGTCCTAGAAAAATGGCAAATTGGTTCAATCAGCCAGAAAGGACATATTAAGTCACAGGGATAGACGAAGTACACAAACCATGTATTTAAGTTAAAGTAGGTCAAATATTATTTCAGTAAATGTAAAAGTGCTCCCTTTGAACATTAACTTGAGTAAACTTGAGTATCCAAAATATTATGATTTAAAACGGCTATAATGCCCAATTATATTATTTTAGACGATTATTTTAGATGAATCAACTTAGTTTGTGAAAAGACTCTAATGTTACTCTTAGCACAACAATCTGTTAAAAGAATAATATTAATGAGTCAAACACTGATAGATATCTATTAAAATTATCATAAGGCCAAAACCTTCTTTTCAACTACTTAAAAAAAGTGCTTGTGGCACGTTCAAGTCAGTAGTTTCTTCCATCATTTATTCCTCTCAAAATGTTCTGCTTGCTGTTGATGCTGATACTGAACTGTATGTTGGTGCTAAGTAGATACCACCAAGGGGCAATCAAAACAAGTTCAAAACAGAGAGTGTACTCTACTCTGATTAGTGGCTTGCTGCATGCTTGACCAGTTTCACAAAATCTAGTTGAGTAAAAAAATTTTTGAGTTCAAAATGTAGTGTAGTAAAGTAAAAGTCTGCCCAAATGGAAATACTTCAGTAAAGTGCAGTTAATTACAAATTACATATTTACTTTGTTACTTTCCACCACTGGTAAGTCATTTACTCTTTATATACATCAGCAAAAAAGCATCATTATAACTTGAAGTGGACGGACTACAACAGCTACCACTTTAGCTAAAAAATCTTAGGCTACCAAATTAAAAATATGAAAATTAGGGGGAGGGGGGACCCTTGGTCACCTGGTCGTTTGTCTTTAATGGTTCAGTTTTTGAGCTTGTGCCCATGATAACACAGTCTATGCACCAACAAGTGATTGCTGTAACTGTGGCATACATTTTTCCCATTTGAATGGTTGATCCAAACATTAACTGGAGCTCTTGACCTGAATCTGCATTGGATGCATGATGTCACATGACT